>NW_028317983.1:532500-1148333 GCF_062004578.1 Staurois parvus | reverse complement strand
CCCATGAGAGACTCTGGACTTGGCAGCAGCATGAGGAGGCGGTATATAGGGGCCCATGGCAGATTAGGGGCCTGGCAGCAGCTATGTGAGGCCCGTAATCTGCCTGCACCCTATGTCAAAAAATTAAACACACCAGCAGTGTGAAGAGACCTGAAAGTGGCACATGGCAGCAGAGTGTGGCGATGGAGACAGCAGCAATGGGAGGCCGTACAGGGACCCATGAGAGACTCTAGACTTGGCAGCAGCATGAGGAGGCGGTATATAGGGGCCCATGGCAGATTAGGGGCCTGGCAGCAGCTATGTGAGGCCCGTAATCTGCCTGCACCCTATGTCAAAAAATTTAACACACCAGCAGTGTGAAGAGACCTGAAAGTGGCACATGGCAGAGTGTGGCGATGGAGACAGCAGCAATGGGAGGCCGTACAGGGACCCATGAGAGACTCTAGACTTGGCAGCAGCATGAGGAGGCGGTATATAGGGGCCCATGGCAGATTAGGGGCCTGGCAGCAGCTATGTGAGGCCCGTAATCTGCCTGCACCCTATGTCAAAAAATTAAACACACCAGCAGTGTGAAGAGACCTGAAAGTGGCACATGGCAGAGTGTGGCGATGGAGACAGCAGCAATGGGAGGCCGTACAGGGACCCATGACAGACTCTAGACTTGGCAGCAGCATGAGGAGGCGGTATATAGGGGCCCATGGCAGATTAGGGGCCTGGCAGCAGCTATGTGAGGCCCGTAATCTGCCTGCACCCTATGTCAAAAAATTAAACACACCAGCAGTGTGAAGAGACCTGAAAGTGGCACATGGCAGCAGAGTGTGGCGATGGAGACAGCAGCAATGGGAGGCCGTACAGGGACCCATGAGAGACTCTAGACTTGGCAGCAGCATGAGGAGGCGGTATATAGGGGCCCATGGCAGATTAGGGGCCTGGCAGCAGCTATGTGAGGCCCGTAATCTGCCTGCACCCTATGTCAAAAAATTTAACACACCAGCAGTGTGAAGAGACCTGAAAGTGGCACATGGCAGCAGAGTGTGGCGATGGAGACAGCAGCAATGGGAGGCCGTACAGGGACCCATGAGAGACTCTGGACTTGGCAGCAGCATGAGGAGGCGGTATATAGGGGCCCATGGCAGATTAGGGGCCTGGCAGCAGCTATGTGAGGCCCGTAATCTGCCTGCACCCTATGTCAAAAAATTAAACACACCAGCAGTGTGAAGAGACCTGAAAGTGGCACATGGCAGAGTGTGGCGATGGAGACAGCAGCAATGGGAGGCCGTACAGGGACCCATGACAGACTCTAGACTTGGCAGCAGCATGAGGAGGCGGTATATAGGGGCCCATGGCAGATTAGGGGCCTGGCAGCAGCTATGTGAGGCCCGTAATCTGCCTGCACCCTATGTCAAAAAATTAAACACACCAGCAGTGTGAAGAGACCTGAAAGTGGCACATGGCAGCAGAGTGTGGCGATGGAGACAGCAGCAATGGGAGGCCGTACAGGGACCCATGAGAGACTCTAGACTTGGCAGCAGCATGAGGAGGCGGTATATAGGGGCCCATGGCAGATTAGGGGCCTGGCAGCAGCTATGTGAGGCCCGTAATCTGCCTGCACCCTATGTCAAAAAATTTAACACACCAGCAGTGTGAAGAGACCTGAAAGTGGCACATGGCAGCAGAGTGTGGCGATGGAGACAGCAGCAATGGGAGGCCGTACAGGGACCCATGAGAGACTCTGGACTTGGCAGCAGCATGAGGAGGCGGTATATAGGGGCCCATGGCAGATTAGGGGCCTGGCAGCAGCTATGTGAGGCCCGTAATCTGCCTGCACCCTATGTCAAAAAATTAAACACACCAGCAGTGTGAAGAGACCTGAAAGTGGCACATGGCAGAGTGTGGCGATGGAGACAGCAGCAATGGGAGGCCGTACAGGGACCCATGACAGACTCTAGACTTGGCAGCAGCATGAGGAGGCGGTATATAGGGGCCCATGGCAGATTAGGGGCCTGGCAGCAGCTATGTGAGGCCCGTAATCTGCCTGCACCCTATGTCAAAAAATTAAACACACCAGCAGTGTGAAGAGACCTGAAAGTGGCACATGGCAGCAGAGTGTGGCGATGGAGACAGCAGCAATGGGAGGCCGTACAGGGACCCATGAGAGACTCTGGACTTGGCAGCAGCATGAGGAGGCGGTATAAAGGGGCCCATGGCAGATTAGGGGCCTGGCAGCAGCTATGTGAGGCCCGTAATCTGCCTGCACCCTATGTCAAAAAATTTAACACACCAGCAGTGTGAAGAGACCTGAAAGTGGCACATGGCAGCAGAGTGTGGCGATGGAGACAGCAGAAATGGGAGGCCGTACAGGGACCCATGAGAGACTCTGGACTTGGCAGCAGCATGAGGAGGCGGTATATAGGGGCCCATGGCAGATTAGGGGCCTGGCAGCAGCTATGTGAGGCCCGTAATCTGCCTGCACCCTATGTCAAAAAATTAAACACACCAGCAGTGTGAAGAGACCTGAAAGTGGCACATGGCAGAGTGTGGCGATGGAGACAGCAGCAATGGGAGGCCGTACAGGGACCCATGACAGACTCTAGACTTGGCAGCAGCATGAGGAGGCGGTATATAGGGGCCCATGGCAGATTAGGGGCCTGGCAGCAGCTATGTGAGGCCCGTAATCTGCCTGCACCCTATGTCAAAAAATTAAACACACCAGCAGTGTGAAGAGACCTGAAAGTGGCACATGGCAGCAGAGTGTGGCGATGGAGACAGCAGCAATGGGAGGCCGTACAGGGACCCATGAGAGACTCTAGACTTGGCAGCAGCATGAGGAGGCGGTATATAGGGGCCCATGGCAGATTAGGGGCCTGGCAGCAGCTATGTGAGGCCCGTAATCTGCCTGCACCCTATGTCAAAAAATTTAACACACCAGCAGTGTGAAGAGACCTGAAAGTGGCACATGGCAGCAGAGTGTGGCGATGGAGACAGCAGCAATGGGAGGCCGTACAGGGACCCATGAGAGACTCTGGACTTGGCAGCAGCATGAGGAGGCGGTATATAGGGGCCCATGGCAGATTAGGGGCCTGGCAGCAGCTATGTGAGGCCCGTAATCTGCCTGCACCCTATGTCAAAAAATTAAACACACCAGCAGTGTGAAGAGACCTGAAAGTGGCACATGGCAGAGTGTGGCGATGGAGACAGCAGCAATGGGAGGCCGTACAGGGACCCATGACAGACTCTAGACTTGGCAGCAGCATGAGGAGGCGGTATATAGGGGCCCATGGCAGATTAGGGGCCTGGCAGCAGCTATGTGAGGCCCGTAATCTGCCTGCACCCTATGTCAAAAAATTAAACACACCAGCAGTGTGAAGAGACCTGAAAGTGGCACATGGCAGCAGAGTGTGGCGATGGAGACAGCAGCAATGGGAGGCCGTACAGGGACCCATGAGAGACTCTGGACTTGGCAGCAGCATGAGGAGGCGGTATAAAGGGGCCCATGGCAGATTAGGGGCCTGGCAGCAGCTATGTGAGGCCCGTAATCTGCCTGCACCCTATGTCAAAAAATTTAACACACCAGCAGTGTGAAGAGACCTGAAAGTGGCACATGGCAGCAGAGTGTGGCGATGGAGACAGCAGCAATGGGAGGCCGTACAGGGACCCATGAGAGACTCTGGACTTGGCAGCAGCATGAGGAGGCGGTATATAGGGGCCCATGGCAGATTAGGGGCCTGGCAGCAGCTATGTGAGGCCCGTAATCTGCCTGCACCCTATGTCAAAAAATTAAACACACCAGCAGTGTGAAGAGACCTGAAAGTGGCACATGGCAGAGTGTGGCGATGGAGACAGCAGCAATGGGAGGCCGTACAGGGACCCATGACAGACTCTAGACTTGGCAGCAGCATGAGGAGGCGGTATATAGGGGCCCATGGCAGATTAGGGGCCTGGCAGCAGCTATGTGAGGCCCGTAATCTGCCTGCACCCTATGTCAAAAAATTAAACACACCAGCAGTGTGAAGAGACCTGAAAGTGGCACATGGCAGCAGAGTGTGGCGATGGAGACAGCAGCAATGGGAGGCCGTACAGGGACCCATGAGAGACTCTAGACTTGGCAGCAGCATGAGGAGGCGGTATATAGGGGCCCATGGCAGATTAGGGGCCTGGCAGCAGCTATGTGAGGCCCGTAATCTGCCTGCACCCTATGTCAAAAAATTAAACACACCAGCAGTGTGAAGAGACCTGAAAGTGGCACATGGCAGAGTGTGGCAATGGAGACAGCAGCAATGGGAGGCCGTACAGGGACCCATGACAGACTCTAGACTTGGCAGCAGCATGAGGAGGCGGTATATAGGGGCCCATGGCAGATTAGGGGCCTGGCAGCAGCTATGTGAGGCCCGTAATCTGCCTGCACCCTATGTCAAAAAATTAAACACACCAGCAGTGTGAAGAGACCTGAAAGTGGCACATGGCAGCAGAGTGTGGCGATGGAGACAGCAGCAATGGGAGGCCGTACAGGGACCCATGAGAGACTCTAGACTTGGCAGCAGCATGAGGAGGCGGTATATAGGGGCCCATGGCAGATTAGGGGCCTGGCAGCAGCTATGTGAGGCCCGTAATCTGCCTGCACCCTATGTCAAAAAATTTAACACACCAGCAGTGTGAAGAGACCTGAAAGTGGCACATGGCAGCAGAGTGTGGCGATGGAGACAGCAGCAATGGGAGGCCGTACAGGGACCCATGAGAGACTCTGGACTTGGCAGCAGCATGAGGAGGCGGTATATAGGGGCCCATGGCAGATTAGGGGCCTGGCAGCAGCTATGTGAGGCCCGTAATCTGCCTGCACCCTATGTCAAAAAATTTAACACACCAGCAGTGTGAAGAGACCTGAAAGTGGCACATGGCAGCAGAGTGTGGCGATGGAGACAGCAGCAATGGGAGGCCGTACAGGGACCCATGAGAGACTCTGGACTTGGCAGCAGCATGAGGAGGCGGTATATAGGGGCCCATGGCAGATTAGGGGCCTGGCAGCAGCTATGTGAGGCCCGTAATCTGCCTGCACCCTATGTCAAAAAATGTAACACACCAGCAGTGTGAAGAGACCTGAAAGTGGCACATGGTAGCAGAGTGTGGCGATGGAGACAGCAGCAATGGGAGGCCGTACAGGGACCCATGAGAGACTCTGGACTTGGCAGCAGCATGAGGAGGCGGTATATAGGGGCCCATGGCAGATTAGGGGCCTGGCAGCAGCTATGTGAGGCCCGTAATCTGCCTGCACCCTATGTCAAAAAATTAAACACACCAGCAGTGTGAAGAGACCTGAAAGTGGCACATGGCAGCAGAGTGTGGCGATGGAGACAGCAGCAATGGGAGGCCGTACAGGGACCCATGAGAGACTCTGGACCTAGCAGCAGCATGAGGAGGCGGTATATAGGGGCCTATGGCAGATTAGGGGCCTGGCAGCAGCTATAGGAGGCCCGTAATCTGCCAGCACCCTATGTCAAAAAATTAAACACACCAGCAGTGTGAGGAGACCTGAAAGTGGCACATGTTTGAGGCATGATTCATGGCGGATTTAGTCAGTTGTGTCAGGAACTGGTGGTTTGAAATCCAGACTAATCCACGCCTGATTCATTTTCACAAACGTGAGTCTCTCCACACTTTGGGTGGACAGTCGTGTCCTCCGCGGAGTTACAATACCTCCTGCCGCACTAAACACGCGCTCCGATGCCACGCTACTGGCCGGGCATGACAGCCTTTCAAGGGCAAATTCAGCTAGTTGGGGCCAAAGGTCAAGTTTCGTTGCCCAGTAGTCAAGGGGATTGTCTACCTCGGTTGGCAGGGTGCTGTCCAAGTAGGCCCAAGCCTGTTGTTTGAGCTCCTGCTCCAGGTCCACCTGATGCTGCTGCTGCTGCTGCGGCTGGTTAGTAGTTTCCTCACTGCGCTGGTGAAGAAAGCTACTCATCATCGACTGCAGACTGAGGCAGCCACTGCTGGTGGAGATGCCACTGCTCCTACCACCCCACCCCTCCCCTGCTGCCATGCCAGCGGAACGCGAGCGCACAGGGCCCACAGTGTCTGAGGATGGACGTTGGCGCACAAAGGCAGAGACCAACTGACTACATAGGTGGTTTTTATAGTACGTAATTTTGGCCTCCCTCTCAGCAGGTGTGAAAAAGGCCACCATTTTGGACCGGTAGCGAGGGTCCAACAAGGTGGACAGCCAAAAGTCATCCCTCTGTCTGATGGTTATTATTCGGCTGTCGCTACGCAAGCAACCGAGCATGCTATGGGCCATTTGTGCCAAGGAATGCGAGGGACTCCCTGCCTCCATCTCCACAGCATACTGCCACGGTGCGTCTGGGTCCTCTGTCTCCTCCTCCTCCTCCTCTACCAGATGCTCCTGCTCCTCCACTCCTGTCCGCTGAGTGGAAAAACCACCCATTTCACTCAATAATTCCTGAGCACAAATGTCCTCCTCTACCTCCTCCTCTTCTTCCTGTCCTGCCCCCACAGGGGTCATGTGGCGTTGAGATCTGTGCGCCACGTCTACCGCACCCTGACCAGCCATTGTTAACAGCATTTGTTCCAGGACGTGCAACAGAGGAATGACGTCGTTCATCCCATAGTCCTGCCGACTCACGAATAGCGTGGCCTCCTCAAAGGGCCTGAGCAAGCGGCAGGTGTCACGCATGAGCTGCCAATGGCTGACATCTAAGTTACACAAGGGAGTACCTTTATCCGCTTGTAACATCAGGAAATCGGTGATGGCCTTTCGCTGCTCGTAAAGGCGGTCTAACATGTGTAGGGTTGAATTCCACCTTGTTGCAACGTCGCAGATCAGGCGATGCTGTGGAATTCCGTTCTGCCGCTGCAGCTCAATGAGGGTGTTCTTTGCGGTGTAGGAATGGCTGAAATGCATGCACAGTTTACGTGACATTTTAAGGATGTCTTGCAGTGGGATGGTGGATTTTAGGAACCGCTTGACAACCAGATTGAACACGTGAGCCATGCATGGCGCATGGCACAACCTTCCTTGACGCAGAGCAGACACCATGTTCTTTCCGTTGTCAGTCAACATGGTTCCGATTTTTAGTTTGCGCGGAGACAGCCATCTGTCGATTTCTCTGTTCATTACACTCAGCAGTTCCTCCCCTGTGTGACTACGTTCGCCAAGGCATACCAGGTGCAGCACAGCGTGACACCGTTGCGCCCTGCACATGTGATATGCCGGTCGGGTAATGGGACTTGGCACGGGGGTGGCGGCTGAGGACACGGCGGAAAAAGAGGTGGTAGAGGCGGACATGCTTGCTGGACCAAGGACGTGCAAACGTGGAGGCAAAAGCGTCGTGACCTGTCCAAGTTGCTGGTGCGGCTGTGCCGGCACCACGTTCACCCAGTGGGCCGTAAATGACATGTACTGTCCCTGACCGTAGTTACAGCTCCACACGTCGGCGCTGCCGTGCACTTTGGCAGAGACCGACATGCTCAAAGACTGGCCCACCATCTCTTCTACATGTGAATGCAGGGCTGGCACTGCCTTTTGGGCAAAGAAATGACGGCTTGGCACTCTCCACCGCGGCGCGGCACAAGCCATCATTTCTCGGAAAGGTGCTGAGTCCACCAGTTGGAAAGGGAGGGACTGCAGCACCAGCAACTTGGACAGGAGGACGTTCAGCTTTTGCACCGTCGGGTGCGTGCTCGCAAACTGTTGTCTCTTGGATACGGATTCCAAGAAAGACTGTTGACGGAATCCGAGAAGAGGAGTAGCAGGAGAAGGAGCATCTGAACGAGCGGAAGATGCCAACGAGCGACAACTCCCCTCAGCAGAGGTGTTGGAGCCTTGACTGGCTGATAGAGGGCGATTGACGACGTCGGGTGACGGAGCAAGTAACGGAGCGGGTGATGGAGCGGGGGCTGGGGCAGGCAGAACCGCCGTATGTTTATCACGGTTTTCCCAGGCCACCGAATGGTGACGCTGCATATGCTGACGCAACGCTGTAGTCCCAACATGGGCCCCCTGGCCACGCTTGCATTTCTGGCCACATAGTCGACATACGGCTACGTTTACTTCCTCGGGCGGCTTGAGGAAAAATTGCCACACCACCGAGTAGGAAACTTTGCCCCCGCTACTCTTCACTGGCTGACTGCTACTTCCTCCGTGCGCACCGGCACCACTACTGGCCGTGGTGGTAGGCTGCAGTGGAGCTGGTGCTCTACTCCGTGGACGTTTGGCTCCACTGACACTGATGCGACCCTGCTGCTGTCTCCTGGGCAACCCACCGACTGTTTTGCTCGCTGCCAAGCTGCCACCCTCTTCTCCTGATGATGCGGAAGAAATTGCCTGATGACGACGAGGCTGCCAAGTGCGATCAACCTCCTCATCATCAAGTAGGGTCTCCGCCTCACTACTAGCCCCCTCGGCTGCGTCTGGGTCAGGAGACAGACCTGTCTCTAGACCGGCTACCGAGCCACTCTCCTCGCCAGTACTTGTTCGCTTGGCTGCTGAAAAGGCCGATGTCTCCCCCCGTTCCTGACCGCCCTCTGTTAGCTCTTCCTCACTGTACAGTGGGGCTGAGCCCACAGCATGCGATACTTCGCTTGGTGAGGGAACAGCAAAGGACAGGGGCAGGTAGAGGACACGTGATTTCAGTGGGCTTGCTCCCGGGCCATGCCAACTAACGGTTGTGTCTGACGTACCCACCGACCGTTGGCTGTAGGTGTCAGAGGTGACCTGGGAAGAGGAAGACGACCGAGCCAACCAATCAATGACGGCAGGGTTGTCGGTGGAGACACGACCGCTGGATGACACCGGGAGCACTGGCCTCTGGCTGCGAATACTGCTGCCTCGACCCCTTCCTCTGCTGCCACGTCTGCTCGCTCCTAAAACATTGCCTCCTCTGCCACTCCTCTGCATGTTGTCTGACATACTATTTAATTCAACGATTAGGTGTCCCTGAGTAACAATTCTCTGGCACTCAGTAACAATTCTGTCTGTCCCTGAGTATGAATTCTGTGGCCCTGAGTAACAATTCTGTGTCTGTGCGAGTAACAATTCTGTGTCTGTGCGAGTAACAATTCTGTGTCTGTGCAAGTAACAATTTTGTGTCTGTGCGAGTAACAATTCTCTGGCACTCAGTAACAATTCTGTCTGTCCCTGAGTAACAATTCTCTGGCACTCAGTAACAATTCTGTCTGTCCCTGAGTAACAATTCTCTGGCACTCAGTAACAATTCTGTCTGTCCCTGAGTATGAATTCTGTGGCCCTGAGTAACAATTCTGTGTCTGTGCGAGTAACAATTCTGTGTCTGTGCAAGTAACAATTTTGTGTCTGTGCGAGTAACAATTCTCTGGCACTCAGTAACAATTCTGTCTGTCCCTGAGTAACAATTCTCTGGCACTCAGTAACAATTCTGTCTGTCCCTGAGTATGAATTCTGTGGCCCTGAGTAACAATTCTGTGTCTGTGCGAGTAACAATTCTGTGTCTGTGCAAGTAACAATTTTGTGTCTGTGCGAGTAACAATTCTCTGGCACTCAGTAACAATTCTGTCTGTCCCTGAGTAACAATTCTCTGGCACTCAGTAACAATTCTGTCTGTCCCTGAGTAACAATTCTCTGGCACTCAGTAACAATTCTGTCTGTCCCTGAGTATGAATTCTGTGGCCCTGAGTAACAATTCTGTGTCTGTGCGAGTAACAATTCTGTGTCTGTGCAAGTAACAATTTTGTGTCTGTGCGAGTAACAATTCTCTGGCACTCAGTAACAATTCTGTCTGTCCCTGAGTAACAATTCTCTGGCACTCAGTAACAATTCTGTCTGTCCCTGAGTAACAATTCTCTGGCACTCAGTAACAATTCTGTCTGTCCCTGAGTATGAATTCTGTGGCCCTGAGTAACAATTCTGTGTCTGTGCGAGTAACAATTCTGTGTCTGTGCAAGTAACAATTTTGTGTCTGTGCGAGTAACAATTCTCTGGCACTCAGTAACAATTCTGTCTGTCCCTGAGTAACAATTCTCTGGCACTCAGTAACAATTCTGTCTGTCCCTGAGTAACAATTCTCTGGCACTCAGTAACAATTCTGTCTGTCCCTGAGTATGAATTCTGTGGCCCTGAGTAACAATTCTGTGTCTGTGCGAGTAACAATTCTGTGTCTGTGCAAGTAACAATTTTGTGTCTGTGCGAGTAACAATTCTCTGGCACTCAGTAACAATTCTGTCTGTCCCTGAGTAACAATTCTCTGGCACTCAGTAACAATTCTGTCTGTCCCTAAGTAACAATTCTCTGGCACTCAGTAACAATTCTGTCTGTCCCTGAGTATGAATTCTGTGGCCCTGAGTAACAATTCTGTGTCTGTGCGAGTAACAATTCTGTGTCTGTGCAAGTAACAATTTTGTGTCTGTGCGAGTAACAATTCTCTGGCACTCAGTAACAATTCTGTCTGTCCCTGAGTAACAATTCTCTGGCACTCAGTAACAATTCTGTCTGTCCCTGAGTAACAATTCTCTGGCACTCAGTAACAATTCTGTCTGTCCCTGAGTATGAATTCTGTGGCCCTGAGTAACAATTCTGTGTCTGTGCGAGTAACAATTCTGTGTCTGTGCAAGTAACAATTTTGTGTCTGTGCGAGTAACAATTCTCTGGCACTCAGTAACAATTCTGTCTGTCCCTGAGTAACAATTCTCTGGCACTCAGTAACAATTCTGTCTGTCCCTGAGTAACAATTCTCTGGCACTCAGTAACAATTCTGTCTGTCCCTGAGTAACAATTCTCTGGCACTCAGTAACAATTCTGTCTGTCCCTGAGTATGAATTCTGTGGCCCTGAGTAACAATTCTGTGTCTGTGCGAGTAACAATTCTGTGTCTGTGCAAGTAACAATTTTGTGTCTGTGCGAGTAACAATTCTCTGGCACTCAGTAACAATTCTGTCTGTCCCTGAGTAACAATTCTCTGGCACTCAGTAACAATTCTGTCTGTCCCTGAGTAACAATTCTCTGGCACTCAGTAACAATTCTGTCTGTCCCTGAGTATGAATTCTGTGGCCCTGAGTAACAATTCTGTGTCTGTGCGAGTAACAATTCTGTGTCTGTGCAAGTAACAATTTTGTGTCTGTGCGAGTAACAATTCTCTGGCACTCAGTAACAATTCTGTCTGTCCCTGAGTAACAATTCTCTGGCACTCAGTAACAATTCTGTCTGTCCCTGAGTAACAATTCTCTGGCACTCAGTAACAATTCTGTCTGTCCCTGAGTAACAATTCTCTGGCACTCAGTAACAATTCTGTCTGTCCCTGAGTAACAATTCTCTGGCACTCAGTAACAATTCTGTCTGTCCCTGAGTATGAATTCTGTGGCCCTGAGTAACAATTCTGTGTCTGTGCAAGTAACAATTTTGTGTCTGTGCGAGTAACAATTCTCTGGCACTCAGTAACAATTCTGTCTGTCCCTGAGTAACAATTCTCTGGCACTCAGTAACAATTCTGTCTGTCCCTGAGTAACAATTCTCTGGCACTCAGTAACAATTCTGTCTGTCCCTGAGTAACAATTCTCTGGCACTCAGTAACAATTCTGTCTGTCCCTAAGTAACAATTCTCTGGCACTCAGTAACAATTCTGTCTGTCCCTGAGTATGAATTCTGTGGCCCTGAGTAACAATTCTGTGTCTGTGCGAGTAACAATTCTGTGTCTGTGCAAGTAACAATTTTGTGTCTGTGCGAGTAACAATTCTCTGGCACTCAGTAACAATTCTGTCTGTCCCTGAGTAACAATTCTCTGGCACTCAGTAACAATTCCGTCTGTCCCTGAGTAACAATTCTCTGGCACTCAGTAACAATTCTGTCTGTCCCTGAGTATGAATTCTGTGGCCCTGAGTAACAATTCTGTGTCTGTGCGAGTAACAATTCTGTGTCTGTGCAAGTAACAATTTTGTGTCTGTGCGAGTAACAATTCTCTGGCACTCAGTAACAATTCTGTCTGTCCCTGAGTAACAATTCTCTGGCACTCAGTAACAATTCTGTCTGTCCCTGAGTAACAATTCTCTGGCACTCAGTAACAATTCTGTCTGTCCCTGAGTAACAATTCTCTGGCACTCAGTAACAATTCTGTGTCTGTGCGAGTAACAATTCTGTGTCTGTGCAAGTAACAATTTTGTGTCTGTGCGAGTAACAATTCTCTGGCACTCAGTAACAATTCTGTCTGTCCCTGAGTAACAATTCTCTGGCACTCAGTAACAATTCTGTCTGTCCCTGAGTAACAATTCTCTGGCACTCAGTAACAATTCTGTCTGTCCCTGAGTATGAATTCTGTGGCCCTGAGTAACAATTCTGTGTCTGTGCGAGTAACAATTCTGTGTCTGTGCAAGTAACAATTTTGTGTCTGTGCGAGTAACAATTCTCTGGCACTCAGTAACAATTCTGTCTGTCCCTGAGTAACAATTCTCTGGCACTCAGTAACAATTCTGTCTGTCCCTGAGTAACAATTCTCTGGCACTCAGTAACAATTCTGTCTGTCCCTGAGTAACAATTCTCTGGCACTCAGTAACAATTCTGTCTGTCCCTGAGTAACAATTCTCTGGCACTCAGTAACAATTCTGTCTGTCCCTGAGTATGAATTCTGTGGCCCTGAGTAACAATTCTGTGTCTGTGCGAGTAACAATTCTGTGTCTGTGCAAGTAACAATTTTGTGTCTGTGCGAGTAACAATTCTCTGGCACTCAGTAACAATTCTGTCTGTCCCTGAGTAACAATTCTCTGGCACTCAGTAACAATTCTGTCTGTCCCTGAGTAACAATTCTCTGGCACTCAGTAACAATTCTGTCTGTCCCTGAGTATGAATTCTGTGGCCCTGAGTAACAATTCTGTGTCTGTGCGAGTAACAATTCTGTGTCTGTGCAAGTAACAATTTTGTGTCTGTGCGAGTAACAATTCTCTGGCACTCAGTAACAATTCTGTCTGTCCCTGAGTAACAATTCTCTGGCACTCAGTAACAATTCTGTCTGTCCCTGAGTAACAATTCTCTGGCACTCAGTAACAATTCTGTCTGTCCCTGAGTAACAATTCTCTGGCACTCAGTAACAATTCTGTCTGTCCCTGAGTAACAATTCTGTCTGTCCCTGAGTATGAATTCTGTGGCCCTGAGTAAGAATTCTCTGGCACTCAGTAACAATTCTGTCTGTCCCTGAGTAACAATTCTCTGGCACTCAGTAACAATTCTGTCTGTCCCTGAGTAAAAATTCTGTGGCCCTAATAACGTTTCTGTGGCCCTAAGTAACAATTCTCTGGCACTGAGTGAAAATTCTGTCTGTCCCTGAGTATGAATTCTGTGGCCCTAACTAGCGTTTCTTTGTCCCTAAATAACGATTCTGTGGCCCTCATTAACAAGTCTGTGTCCCTGAGTAATGGTTCTCTGTCCCTAAGTAACTTCTCTCTGTCCCCAATTCTCGTTTCTGTGGCCCTAACTCTGTCCCTGTCCCTAGTACAGAGCGGTCTGCCTCTGTTCAATGACTGCAGGCAAATGAAGATTTCCAAAATGGCCGCTATATATACCTCGACCATTACACAGTGCTGGCTGGCTGGCTGCTGATTGGCTGATGCGATCACATGTCGTTGAGGAATGCATTATGGGGCAGCGCGCCTTGTCTGCGCGCCTTCCCCGACATCCCCGCTCCGTCGCCGCACATGTCAGCCGCCATTTTCGGAAAAATTTTGATTCGCGCGTCCGAATTAGGCTGTTTTTCGGATTCGGCACGAATCGAAATTTTTCCGATATTCGACTCGAATTCCACTTCGGATACTTCGATTCGCTCATCTCTAGTAATAATCGAAAGTGAAAAAAAATGCAAAATTTTAGGTTGTCACTAGAACAGGAATGCAAAGGGAAATCTCCCAGTGGGGACACTGATTCTACAGTAGTCATAACCAGGGATTCCCCTCACTTTCCTCTCATTTCCTGTGTTGATTATGGGAACTCTCCCCAATATACAGTGCCTTGAAAAAGTATTCATACCCCTTGAAATGTTCCGTATTTTGTCATGTTAAAACTAAAAATGTAAATGTATTAGTATTTTATGTGATAGACCAACACAAAGTGGCACATAATTGTGAAGTGGAAGGAAAGTGATAAATGCTTCTCAATTTTTTTTACAAATAAATATCTGTATTGCATTTGTATTCAGCCCTCTTTACTCTGATACCCCTAACTAAAATCTAGTGGAACCAATTGCCTTCAGAAGCCACCTAATTAGTAAATAGAGTCCACCTGTGTGTAATTTAATCTCAGTATAAATACAGCTGGTCTGTGAAGACCTCAGAGGTTTGCTAGAGAACATTAGTGAACAAACACCATAATGAAGGCCAAGGAACACATCAGACAGGTCAGGGATAAAGTTGTGGAGAAGTTTAAAGCAGGGTTCGGTTATTGAAAAAAAAATCCCAAGCTTTGAACATCTCACGGAGCACTGTTCAATCCATCATCTCAACATCTCACGGAGCACTGTTCTATCCATCATCCGAAAATGCAAACCTACCAAGACATGGCCATCCACCTAAACTGAGAGGCCGGGCAAGGAGAGCATTCATCAGAAAAGAAGCCCAGAGGTCCATGGGAACTCTGGAGGAGCTGCAGAGATCCACAGCTCAAGTGGGAGAATCTGTCCACAGGACAGTGGTGCACTCCACAAATCTGACCTTTATGGAAGAGTGGCAAGAAGAAAGCCATTGTTGAAAGAAAGCGATAAGAATTCCAATTTGCAGTTTGCTTGAGAACATGTGGGGGACACAGCAAACATGTGGAAGAAGGTGCCCTGGTCAGATGAGACATAAAATTGAACTTTTTGGCCTAAAAGCAAAACGCTGTGTGTGGTGGAAAACTAACACTGCACATCACCCTGAACACACCATCCCCACCGTGAAACATGGTGGTGGCAGCATCATGTTGTGGGGATGCTTTCCTTCAGCAGGGACAGGGAAGCTGGTCAGTTGATGGGAAGATGGATGGAGCCAAATACAGGGCAATCTTAGAATAAAACCTGTTAGACTCTGCAAAAGACTTGAGACTGGGGAGGAGGTTCACCTTCCAGCAGGACAACGACCCTAAATATACAGCCAGATCTACAATGGAATGGTTTAGATCAAAGCATATTCATGTGTTAGGATAGCCCAATCAAAGTCCAATTGAGAATCTGTGACAAGACTTGAAAATTGCTGTTCACAGACGCTCTCCATCCATTCTGACAGAGCTTGAGCTATTTTGCAAAGAATGGGCAGAAATGTCCCTCTCTAGATATGCAAAGCTGGTAGAGACATCCCCAAAAAGACTTGCAGCTGAAATTGCAGCAAAAGGTGGTTCTACAGAGTATTGTCTCCGGGGGGGTTGAATACAAATGCCGCCACACTTTTCGCAGATTTATTTGTAAAACAATTTGACAACCATTTCTCATTTTCCTTCCACTTTACAATTATGGGCCACTTTATGTTGGTCTATCACATCAAACCCCAATGTGCATTTACATTTTTGGCTGTAACATGACAAAATGTGGAAAATGTCAAGGGGTATGAATACTTTTTCAAGGCACTGAACATGGTTCTAACCCCTATTTACTCAAAATAAAAAAAAAAGAAAACAGTTTTGTCCTTAGCTCTACGTTAAGCTATTAGATTTGACATACCTCCCAACTTTATATTTAGAGAAAGAGAGACATGCTGGGAAAAGGGTATGCAGAGCTCCAAGGCAAGAAGTGGCTATCCTTCCATGGTCATGGATGTTGGCCATGACTTAAATAGGAGTCTGAACTTACCCCGCATACATACAGGTGAAACTCGAAAAATTAGAATATCGTGCAAAAGTTCATTTATTTCAGTAATGCAACTTAAAAGGTGAAACTAATATATGAGATAGACTCATTACATGCAAAGCAAGATAGTTCAAGCCGTGATTTGTCATCATTGTGATGATTATGGCTTACAGCTCATGAAAATCCCAAATCCACAATCTCAGAAAATTAGAATATTACATGCAATCAATAAAACACGGATTGTACATAGAACAATATCGGACCTATGAAAAGTAGAAGCATGCATATGTACTCAGTACTTGGTTTGGGCCCCTTTTGCAGCAATTACTGCCTCAATGCGGCGTGGCATGGAAGCTATCAGCCTGTGGCACTGCTGAGGTGTTATGGAAGACCAGGATGCTTCAATAGCGGCCTTCAGCTCTTCTGCATTGTTCGGTCTCATGTCTCCCATCTTTCTCTTGGCAATGCCCCATAGATTCTCTATGGGGTTCAGGTCAGGCAAGTTTGCTGGCCAATCAAGCACAGTAATCCCACGGTCATTGAACCAGATTTTGGTGCTTTTGGCAGTGTGGGCAGGTGCCAAGTCCTGCTGGAAAATGAAGTCAGCATCCCCATAAAGCTTGTCTGCGGAAGGAAGCATGAAGTGCTCCAAAATCTCCTGGTAGACGGCTGCGTTGACCCTGGACTTAATAAAGCACAGCGGACCAACACCAGCAAATGACATGGCTCCCCAAATCAACACAGACTGTGGAAACATCACACTGGACTTCAAGCATCTTGCAGTGTGTGCCTCTCCATTCTTCCTCCATACTCGGGGTCCTTTTTTTCCAAATGAGATGCAAAAGTTGCTCTCATCAGAAAAGAGGACTTTAGACCACTGAGCAACAGACCAGGTCTGTTTTTCTTTAGCCCAGTTAAGACGCTCCTGACGTTGTTTGTTGTTCAGGAGTGGCTTGACAAGAGGTAGCCCATGTCCAGGATCCGTCTGTGTGTGGTGGCTCTTGATGCACTGACTCCAGCCTCAGTCCACTGCTTGTGAAAGTCCCCAACACTTTTGAATGGCCTTTTCCTGACAATCCTCTCCAGGCTGTGGTCATCCCTGCTGCTTGTGCACCTTTTTCTTCTATACTTTTCCCTTCCACATAACTTTCTATTAATGTACTTTGATACAGCACTTTGGGAACATCCAGCTTCTTTTGCAATTACCTTTTGAGGCTTTCCCTCCTTATGGAGGGTGTCAATGATGGTTTTCTGCACAACTGTCAGGTCAGCAGTCTTTCCCATGATTGTGATTCCTACTGAACCAGACTGAGAGACCATTTAAAGGCTCAGGAACCCTTTGCAGGTGTTATGGCTTAATTAGCTGATTAGAGTGGGACACTTTGAGCCGAGAATATTGCGTCTTTTCACAATATTCTCATTTTCTGAGATTGTGGATTTGGGGTTTTCATGAGCTCTAAGCCATAATCATCACAATTATGACAAATCACGGCTTGAACTATCTTGCTTTGCATGTAATGAGTCTATCTCATATATTAGTTTCACCTTTTAAGTTGCATTACTGAAATAAATTAACTTTGCACGATATTCTAATTTTTTGAGTTTCACCTGTATGCTGCAGTTTTTGCACCCACAAAATACCTGATTACTGCACCACAAGCGACAGTCTCAGACACACAATCTGTAAAACAAAGGACCATATATAAAAAAAACGACATTCTTCCATAACATATGATTTTCTGCATGCAGAATATAATTTAGAGGCAACACTTTGTCTACTTTAAAACCTACTTTAAATGTGAACTTCATTAGAAGGGTTGATGACCACAGTATGTGTGGAGACACTAAAAACTTTGGTCAGTCATATGTAATATGCAACAAAATGTGTAGAGTGCATGGGTCACGAATATAACACGGTGTCTAGAATGCAGGGGACAGGTGTACTCCAACATTTACATGTTGTATACAGTGCAGGGGTCAGGAATAGTCCAACATATACATGGTGTATACAGTGCAGGGATTCTATATCACTAAAGGACATACAAGCCAATGGAAGGAACCACAGCATGTGGTGTGGAAGCACAATGTTTTTCACCTTTGGAAGTGTCAGATGCCTTTTGTGGCCAGAGATTATCAATGTGGCAGAAGTTTAACACACAGGTCCCTGGAAGGTTAATACACACTGGCCTAATTTTACAGACTAGGCTTAGGCAGGCTATACATGGGTTGAAATTCGACCGATTTTTCGTCCGCAAATCAGATCTAAGAATAATTGACCGATTTTCGCTCTGTTAGTGGGTCAATGGCACTGGCCAATTTTTGTGATTCCTCCCCTTTTCGGTGATCGGGTAAGTTGGAAAATGCATGAAAAATGACCGATTTTCGACTCAATGATGGTCAAATCGTACGATTGTTTTTCCGAAAAGAATATGCGCATGAGCTGTGACCTGGAAGGAACCCAAGTTTCGCCTGTTATTGGAGTGAACTTTATGACTTGGTCAGCTGATTTTCAAAATCGCTGATGGCACCATCGGATTACCGAGCGAACAACGTTTTCGATTTTTGGACGAAAAATCATTCTGAATTCGAACCATGTATGGCCTGCATTACTTAAGTTCGGACCCTGTAGGGACAGGGTCACTTTAACACTGTTAAAATGCTTGCATTAGTAGTTCACTGATTGGTTTACTTTTTGCTTTTTGGGGGTTTTTTTTGGTCTTAAATACTAACACAGTGCAGGTTTTATTTCCAGAATACCCAACAGTTCAAGCCCCAATTATTTAATAAGATATATCTAGAGAAGCCATCTTTGTAAATGACGTCACTACCGTGGAACAATTTTAGATGTAATTCCACTGCAATATTCTTTTTAAGAGGCAGAAGAAAAGAGCGATATAGAAGTTGCTTCTAAAAGGCATAAATTTTCAGAGAAATGCAGAATTGGCTTTTTTGCTTTGACCGGTATGTCATGGAATCCAGCGGTAGAGGTCAGACGGATAGCCTGGACTTGCTACATAAATCCATCATATCGCATTAAAAAATGAAGAGATAAATGAAAGACAAGTCAAGAATGGGAAATTTAATGAAACGCTGAAGAATTAAATGCTGGTTACATTGCTACAGTAACATACAGTACTTAGGATGAAAAAAAAAAGATACAGTGAAATAATGACATCTGCCGAGACCCCATTTGAGCCAGAGGATGGCAAAGAAAAAGCTTTATGAAGCATCTTGCAATTTACATAATCAAGTCTGGATTATTTAGACTGAGCACAAAAAATATATATTAGGGTACCTCCATTCAAAATTACATGTCAAAATCATGACATGTAGCAGCTGAGGTTATATGCAAACCTTTACCAGGAAAAACATAGCCTTTCCCCAGCCCGACCTATCACCCTTCACACACAGGGGCGGACTGACAACTCATGGAGCCCCCCGGGCAATAGGGGATCATGGGGCCCCTGTGTCCTTGCCCAAACTCAAAAAAGCCTATCAAAAAGGTACCAGGGGCATCTCATGGGGCCCCCTAACGACCCCGGGCCCTCGGGCAGTGCCCGAGTTTCCAAATGGTCAGTCCGCCCCTGTCCACACACTTATATTGAGCACAATATGGCCAAAAGCTTTTGGACCCCAGTCTGTCACCCTTTTTTAGGGATCTCATTCTAAAGTTATGGAAGTTAATATATGAGATGGTCCTTCTTTGCAGCCTCCATTCATCTTGGAAGGCTTTCTACAAGATCTTTGAGCTTATCAGTAGGAGTTTGCGCCCATTCATCCAAAAAGACATTTTTGAGGTCAGGTACTGATATTGGATAAGAAGACTTGACTCACAATCAGCATTCCTATTCATCTCAGAGGTGTTCAGTAGAGTTGAGGTCAGGACTCTGCAGGCCACTCGAGTTCCTCCACCCCAAACTCATCCAGTCATGTCTTTATGGAGTTGGCTTTGTACATAGGGCACATCATGCTGGAACAACATGGTGCATAGAGTGCATGAATCAGGAATACAACATGGTGTCTAGAATGCAGGGGGCAGGTATACTCCATCATATACACATTGTATACAGTGTAGCCTCCATTCATGTCTCATCAAGTTGTGCCTTTATGGAGTTGGCTTTGTACATAGGTGCACATCATGCTGGAACAACATGGTGCATAGAGTGCAGGGATCAGGAATACAATATGACAGAGTGTGGGGACCTGAAATACAACATGGCATACACAGTGCAGGAGTCAGGAATACTCCAACAATTACAGAAGCTAATGATCAAGAATTCAACATGCCATATGGAGTGCTCAGGTGAAGAATACAATTTTGTGTACAGAGTGCTTGGGTCAGGAAAGCAACATGGTGTATAGGGTGCAAGAGTAAGGAATACTTCAACATTTACATGGTGTATTGATGGCAGCAATCAGGAATCCAACAAGGTGTTTGGGTCAATAATACAACATGGCATATGGAGTAGGGGGATCAGGAATACAACATGGTGTCTAGAATGCAGGGGTCAGGTATACTCCATCATATACACATTGTATAAAGTGCAGCCTCCATTCATGTCTCATCAAGTCATGTCTTTATGGAGTTGGCTTTGTACATAGGGGCACAGTCATGCTGAAACAGAAAAGGGCCTTCTCCAAACTGTTACCACAAGGCTGGAAGGTCACCATTGTCTACAAAGTCTTTGTATACTCTTGCCTTAACAGACTCTAGAACTCAGTAAATTGGAAGGGTGTCCATACTCCTTTATGGACATATAGTGTTAGTGTAATGGTCAGAAGTGGACAAATCTTTGGAGATACGGAGGTAGTCAATCAGCTTCTAACTTCAGCTTGTTCAGTTAAGCTTTGACAATAAAACCTGGAAGCTGATTGGTTTCTATGCAGAGCTGCACCAGGTTTTGCTATCTCCAGTTTTATTAAATCAACCACAGAGTGTATTTAACAGACCCCCAGATGTAATAGGTACACCATTACATGGCTTAGTTGAAGCTCAATTGAGACCTCATTTTACATCAATTAAATACATTTCAGGTGCATCAAAACAAAAGGTGTCCAATCTCACCCCGGTAATCTTTTTCTGAAGCAGTTATAGCATGACACACCTCATTCTGAATCAGACCTATACCTCTACAAGCAGCAAAGCTCATGCTCCCTGCTAATAGTAGAGCTCTGGCTCTGTCAGACCTCTGCAGAGAGGCCACTGCTTCCCTATAGATGAGGACAAGGGTCTCATTCTGCAGCCGCTGGCAGGGGACAGTTATGTCATTTAAGGCTGTGGCTGCTTTAAAAAGAAAGTACATTATCAGGCATTGAACATTGTTTGTTTTATTGCATCTGAAATGTATTTACCTGATTTAAAATAGGAGTTCAATTGGGCTTTTTTTTCCTACTCTGGTTATTCTGCCTCGCTTTTATGTAATTTTTCTGTGTTGTACTGAACTGCATCAGGGTATTAGTGTTCAGTAGTATTGACATCTAGCGGCAGTTTTCTGACATTACAACTTGTTTACTTTGTGATTTTGGTTTCCTCAGCACATTGCCCTTAGTAGTCATATTGGGTTCTTCCATTCATTACCCCATGCTCCACTGGAAAAATAAAAGGTAGACTTCATCCACTTTATAGTATTCTTACAATTGCCTTAGTGACTACACCTGATTGCTGTAACGTAGGTAAGTATCCATATGTACCAGTCCCTGTATGTGTACCTGTGTACTAAAAAAACAGTTTACTATGCTTCAGTTATGAATGAACACAGTGAGTGATTGGTACTGATCATTCATTGTATTCATTCACCAAAGGAAGGGGCTGGTGACATATTTGCCAGACCCTTCCCCCACTCTCTATCCTGTAGGATCCTGTTGTGTGTTTGCAGCTGCTGCTGGAAAGGAGAAGAGGGAAGCCAGTAGCACTGTGGGGGCACACAGGGGGACCTGGGCAGCAGGGGGAAATGTATGGTGCACAGGGAGGGTGATGGGTGCAGCAGGGGAGCAATTACTGGAACCAATGCCCTGTATGGTTCTCTCTGCAGCAGCTGAAAGCTAGATTTCAGCTGCTGCAGAGAAAGTCATACAGATCTGTTCCAGTAATCTCCCCCCCCCCCCCGCCATGGTTTTGGCTATCACTCTCTTGGCCCACATCTGATCCACCCAGCCTGGGCTCCCCTGCTGGCCTGGGACCCCCTTATCCACGGCCCTGGGTGGAACTGTTCTTTATATCAACCCAAATGTTCTTTTCTGGTCTACAGTAAAACTAATAAATGTGACTTTGAGATACAAGAATTACACTCTTTCCTAGTTAGCTGATTTTTAGGAGGAAGGTGTGCGCAAATAAACAGCAGGATGCCATGGTTTTTAATTAATAAAGCGGCAAGCCCACCTGATACCAGCTGCTAGGATGCATTGATGTGTGATCAACAGGACGCATTAATCATTCAGCGTGTGACAGGGAGGCGCTGCCCCTGTAACATGTTCATTGATTAATATAGAGGCCACTTCATTCATCTGTCCGCAATGCTACGGAAATGCTTGTCACTGCACACGTGTCACCGTAAAATGAGATCAACCTCTGCTGGTCATAATGAAAAGTGTGATGCGTTTGGGGGATTGTGTTCTGGATTTCACGCTGCTTTACTGTTAATTATAAGGATATTAGGATTTACCGAGCAACTCTAAGAAAGGATTATACAAGGCTGCTGAATGCATAAAGGTCAATGAATGCCAAGGTGAGTTCTGATTTGCAGCACTACCCCCTTAGGAGTCACTGAAGTTTTGGGTCCCCCTATAGTCCTGCACAGCTAGACAACATGTATTTTCCATTCAGACTTACATCCAGGAGAGAGTAACCAGTTCATGAGCTTTTTTTTTTTTATTTTATTAGGGGAAATTGAACTTGGATAGGGTAGGGGTGTATGGGATGCCCAAGGGTATGGCAACAGAGGACAATCTTCCTGAACTACTGTATGTACAAGTCTCTTTTAGCAGCAAAAGAACAAATCTTTCTTCTTGGAGAGCTAGCCAGCATCTCCTGTAGTATCGCCCCAGACCCCAGATACTCCCTATAAAGCTGTTCTGGGTGAATTCCTTGGCAGGGAATCCAGTGCCTGTCACTTTAAGAAAAGACAGTTCTGTGTAGTAGCTAATCCAGCTTCCTATCAGAGTGCTCCTTACCCTTACTGGCCCAGAGGGGTGCAGGTCTACTCACTCAGTCCTTCTCCTATGCTGCTGCTGGGTCAGTGGCTGCTCTCAGGCCTTCTGCTGGGCCATTCCTTCCCTGCTGCATAGGTGGTTCTTGTTCTGGGGGCTGGTGAAGTCCTGAGCTTTCCTCCTTCCAAGCTCCTCTGGCTGTAGGTAAGCCTCTTCCCATCTGGGCTACCGCCCAGGCTTCTGCTTTTCAGCCTCACTTCTCCATCTTCCACTCAAATTCTCCTGCTGCTGAGCAGGCTCAGCTACTCTTAAAGGCTGTCCTGGCCCCTTGCCAAGCCTCCTGTTGGAGATTGGCCAGGGTCCTCTAAGAGTACAGACCAGCCACTCCTCACCTCCGCCCACTGCTTCTAGATCTTTCTTCAAAGTTCTAGTGCAGGGGGAAGTTCCAGAAAGCTGGTCTGCAGAGCCTCTCAGCCCTGACCTTCCTCTGACTATCACACCCAGGCTGCTACTCAGCCCTCCTCACTAACAATTAGAGCTAGAGCTCCCCCTAGCTGACTAGGAGTGTGCTACATATTTACTACAGCTAGTTATATAACGCTGACAACTCATATACTGTACATTTACATCAGTCCTTGCCCCCAAGGAGCCTACAGTCTAAGGTCCCTATCACACATGCACATACTAGGGCCAATTTAGACAGGAGCCAATTAACCTACAAGCATGTCTTTGGAGTGTGGGAGGAAACTCAATGTGCAAACTCCATGCAGATAGTGTCTTGTGATTCAAACAAATAACCCCAGTGCTGCAAGGCAGAAATGCTACTGTGTGTTTATACATGTTCTCAAAGGAAAACTCTGCTTTCTCAATGCATGGCAAGACAACAGGTCACCTAAAGTTGAACTCTGGGATAAGCAAATGTAGCTAGATGGTGGACTACAGAATAATGGAGAAGGAGACATTGCCCTCTTCACAATCAGTTTAATTTCACTTTCACTGTTATGCTGGACATTGTGTTGCACTATCCCCTCCAGTCAGCTATAGCCAGGAAAGCCTACAGACTTCTATGCTGGATGCTGAGGATCATGGGAGTTGAAGTCCAGGGCAAAAGTCATTAAATGGGAGCCATGAACTGTATAAACTACAGTTCCCAGAACACCCTGAGGCAGAGGGGGAGTGGTAATATAGTTTTTACTGGACTGCTCTGAGAATTTCTTCCTATTGGCATGTGGGAGTCCACTTGAGCACATCTGCCATATTGACAGAAGGCCAATGCAGGTAGGGACTGGAGACTGAGGCCTGAGGGCATTTACAGCAGGGATCCCAGCAATCGCATTAATAACCCTTGCTGCAGGGAGATCAGAGCATCCTCTCACCCTCCTCCCCTTCCTCCTGACCACTGGAACCATCTGAGGAATGACAAGGGGCCCCTTTTTTGCAATTGGAACTTTACAGTCACAAGAGCTGGTGAGAAGGTGGACCGCCCATTATATACACACTGACTAGCAGGGACTGAGTTGTTGGAAGTAGGATTCTTAATACATATTGCCTATACTGCATGTATTCCACTCCTAGACTGCACCAACGCTGTGAGTGCACCAACGCTTCTCAAATGGCCCCAACTATAGCTGGCAGTAGAACAACATAAAGGGCTGCCCTATACCTAGTAAATCAACTAGCCCCTACTAATTATTCCTTTAAAGGATACCCCTGTCCAGTGAGCCTAGGCCTAGCATAGTCACCAGTAGGGCAGCTTGGCAGTATAGTCTCCTGAATGCAGCCAATTAAGCTACATTACTGTCCATTGTCATTCTTCACTGACCTTGTTACTGTTTATGCTGCTCTGGTGCAACACATCACCTTAGCCTGGTGCTTGCTTCTGATTTCATTTTATGTCAAACTGTATCGTTACTATTGCCAATCCATTTTTAGGCTTTCTTTCATCACTATCTTTATTGTGTGACAATATATTAAGACTTGTCTTTATTAACTTGTCTAGTGCCTGTTTCTTGATATAGTACCTCTACTCAGGGCATCCCTAGGATTGGTGTCACCCGGTGCGGTAACACTTGGTGACACTCCCTTCGACGATCCCCGCAAGATGGATCGGATCTGCAGATTAAGCATAATGGATCGGAGTCCGATCCATTATGCTCCCCAATCCGAAGATCTGATCCATCCTGCGAGAATCGTCGGCTTGCAACCTATACGGGGTTACGGGGGTTAACTGATCTCTCCACGAGCTCCACGAAAAGATAAGTTTTAAAGCAATCCGACGATCCCCGCAGGATGAATTGGATCTGCGGATTGGGGAGAATAATGTATCGGAGTCCGATCCTAATGCTCCCCAATCTGCACATCCGATCCATCTTGTGGGGATCGTTAGCTTGCTTTAAAACTTACCTTTTCGTGGAGCTCGTGGAGAGGTCAGTTAACCCCCGTAACCCCATATAGGTTGCAAGCCGACGATCCTCGCAGGATGGATCTGAAGATTGGGGAGGATAATGGATCGGACTCCGATCCATTATGCTCAGTCCGCAGATCCGATCCATCCTGTGGGGATTGTCGGCTTACTTTAAAACGTACTTTTCGTGGAGCTGCTACGATGTCACCCCGTGCAATAGGTGTCACCCGGTGAGGCGCGCACCCCCTGCACCTGCCTAGGGATGCCCCTGCCTCTACTGGGTATCAGATATTGCCTTTAGTGACTTTCTGTGATATTGCATGCTTTGTGTATTCAAAGGGGGGCTGAAGTTCATGAAGAGGTCAAGATCAAGGCAAAGAACAGAGGACCTGATCTAACCAGCAGCTCCTACGGGGGGTAGCGCTACCCAAATACTGTCTAAATACATTTTTCATGTGTAGACTTCCCTGAATCATGGTGTGCTTTGTGGTTTGTTTTCCAGACCTGTGCAGTAACCCAGTGTGAGACTTTGGCTTCCTGTAATAAAGACCGATCACTGCTGCCCTCTTTCCTTGTGCACGGTGACTGGTCTTGTCTCCAGCCCCTGCTGTACTTTTCAGCAGGCAGCTTGTAGTGGGTGGAGCCTGCTGGGCACCTCCCACAGTTCTGCTCTTTGCACAGGCTATGTACAGTGTAGTGATGATGTCACCCAACTTTAACAAGATAATACCTGTGTTTTCAAATGAATTCTGTGCACACAGAGTGGATGCATATCCTTTGTGGCTATTGAGAAATATATTTAAATCAATTTTTTTTGTGCCTAGAGTTCAGATTCAATTCCCTAGCTCTTCCCGCATATATTTACCTTTTGTTCACTCTTCCGCTACTCCATTCGGCTGAGAGAGATACTCAGGGCTTCTGAATATGAGGATGAATGTGACCCTCTTGACTTGCTCCCAAGATGCAGTGTTGGAGCCCCAAGAGGCCAATAGTTAGTGCCTACATGAATCAGAGAGAGAACCAGTCCATTGTTTACATCAGGACTGAAGTATTTTGAGGGGGTACAGAGGCAGAATGCTGTGATGCTTTCAGGAAGCTATACAGCACCGTTCTGGCCCCTCCCACCAGCCATGATCAGCCTGCATTGCATAGAGAAGCACAGAGACCCAGTGATGAAGCCACTGGGTCTAAAATAAGGTTTGCATTGCAAATAAAAAAGGTTTAATTCAGAATTTTCATTGGCATGTTGATGAGAGCAGAAAGGAAGAACCAGGAAAGGCAATATATATGCAGATTAAACTTCAGCTTTAAAATAATAGCTGGTGATCCTGCCATGAAAGTTCTTGTTCGGGCAATAAATGTGGATTTCGAAAAGGAACCAGGGAAGGAAAAATATAAGAAGATAAGGCTTCAGTTTTGATTGTTAAGTGTTCTTTTATTTTATCCCAACTATATATGTAGGCTCTATAGCAGTGGTTCTCAACCTTCCTAATGCCGTGACCCTTTAATACAGTTCCTCATGTTGTGGTGACCCCCAACCATAAAATTATTTACCCAGTAATTATAATTCATGAGTGTCGTTTTTACCTCCAATACTGCTGCTTTCAACACCGTAGCTGCTTTTAACAGAGTAGCTGCTTTCAACACAGCAGCTGCTTTCTACACAGTAGCTGCTCTTTACACATCGGAAATATGTGTTTTCCGATGGTCTTAGGCGACCCCTGTGAAAAGGTCGTTCGACCCCCAAAGGGGTCGCGACCCACAGGTTGAGAACCACTGCTCTATAGGGTCTATTTTTTCTGACTGCTAAGATTTAAAATAAGATTTCTTATTTTCCCTGACCACTCAAGAAATCCAAAAGCCAACCTTTAGAAAATCAATATAAAGAAACACACAATAAATAAAGTGCTGGTGTGTTCTTAACACTTCCTCTACCCATCATCTGCAACTCTTTTATCTCAGCACCAGGAAGCAGCGCTAAACATATATTTTATTCAGGAACGGGATCTATGTCTACGTCTCTCCATCTAGCTGAACTCCACCTTAACCTCTGCTAGGAAGAACTAATAAATGTTAAAGCGGATGGCTCATCATATTTAATAAAACATCCTCCAAAAAGCATGATATTCATACATTAATGAGACGTGGCGTTTGCGTTCGTCCGAAATGGCATTAACAAGATGATTTGTAATCGTAAGCGCCAGGTCTACATGGCAAGAGCAACAGGGAGAAAATGAGATGTAATCAGACCGAATGGAGGGAGGGGGAGCACGAGGGAGGGGGCGAGTGTGGGGGGGGGGGGTATGAATCCGAAAACGGATGCAGACGCGCTTTGTCAGCATAAGGAGATTAATTAAAATTAATGTAATAAGGGAGGTCTGGTTATGGTACAAACAGCGGCTGATGCAAGTAGCTGAAAATGCTGTGGATTTCCATTAACAAATCCTCGGAGTATTTACGTCAGAGCCTCTTCCATTATGTTTCAACCTCGGCAGCATTTTCAATGCTTTGCATCTCATTTGTACGGGCTCGTGGAAGATGTTGATCAAATTAAAATTCGAGAGAAGGTGAAACAAGAGGATGGATGGGATTATACCGCTGTGTTGGATGAAGTCACATTTTTGTCATGGTGTAAATATTGCTTAACAATTTTAGTCTTGGTGACGAAATTGGACCTGGGGGTTTAACGTAGCCATTAATGTAAAAAACTGTGTATCATAAATCATTTTTAAAATACTTTTCACCCTTTTTTTCGTGTTTTTCTGCATCGCAGGGTTGCTGATCTTCTGTAACCTCTTCCTATCTTCATGCACTTAGGCAATGGCTTCCAAGCAGTTCTCAAGGTGGGTTTCCTGTTGGTGACAATGTTGAAATGCCCATTCATGGTCTCCAATGGAAGCCCTTGTGACAGAGTGATGACAGGAGAACAGCTGGGATATGGGGAATAAGTGTTGAAGAGGTAGAAGAAGGAAGGAAGGAAAGGAAAGAAAGTAGGGGAAGAAGGACAGAATAGAGGAGGTAGGAAAGGAAAGGGGGAAAGGAAGGGAAGAAAAGGAAAGGAAAGGAAAGGAAAGGGGGAAAAGGAAGGGAAGGGAAGAAAAAGGAAAGGAGAGGAAAGGGAGAAAAGGAAGGGAGGGCAAGAAAAAGGAAAGGGAAGGGAAGAAAAAGGAAAAGAAAGGAAAGGAAAAGGAAGGCAAGGGAAGAAAAAGGAAAGGGAAGGAAATGAAAGGGGGAAAAGGAAGGGAAGAAAAAGGAAAGGAAGGGACGGGAAGGGAAAGAAAGGAGAGGAAAGGTAAGGAGAGGAAAGGAAAGGAAAGGAAGGGATGGGAAGGGAAGGGAAAAGAGAGGAGAGGAAAAGGGAAGGAAAAGAAAGGAAAGGGAAGGAAAAGAAAGGGGAAAAAAGGAAAGTAACGAGAGGAGAGGAAAGGACAGGAAAGGAAAGGAAAGGAAAGGAAGGGAAGGGAAAGGAAAGGGAGGAGAGGAGAAGGAAAGAAAGAAGGGAAGGGGGAGGAGAGGAGAGGAGAGGAGAAGGAAAGGAAGGAAGGGAAGGGGGATGAGAGGAGAAGGAAAGGAAGGAAGGGAAGGGGGATGGGAGGAGAGGAGAGGAAAGGAGAGGGAAAGGGAAAAGGAAAGGAATCTGTTACACTATATGTCAATCTTATATGTATGTAAACAGCACAGTGGCTGGATAGCTGGTTGCACTTTTGCCTGGCAGTAATAGGGTCATTGGTTCAAATCAGATCCACGGCACTACCTGCCTGGAGTTTGCATGTTCTTCCTGTGCCTACATGGGTTTACTCTGGCTTCCTCCCACTCTAAAGACATGCTGGTAGGTTAATTGGCTCCTGTCTAATTTGACCCTTGTATGTGTATCTATGAATGAGAGCTATTCCTGAGATTGCAAGCCCCTTGAGGGCAGGGACTGATGTGAATGTACAATATACAGTATATGTAAAGTGCTGCGTACGTTGATGGTGCTATATAAGTACCTGTAATTAAAAAAATAAATATTACAGTTATATACATCTGTAAACAAAATTGTGGCCAGGGGGCTTTTAACTTAAATATTGGTATTGGTAATGATTTTATCATTATTTTTTTATTAATTAAAGCTTTTTCAACAATTTTCCTGTATGAATTTTTGGGCCCCCCTCAAAGTCCACTCTTAAAAGCAATTCTATATACTGGATCAGGATGTGGTGTCTATGTATATCATCTACCACAATTAATGAGTTTGCTATGGCTTAGTAAGTGGCCCTTTTGCCTTGCAGGGCTTGGGTCCTCGGTTCGACTCCCGAAAATGGATGCTAACTGCATGGGGTTTACAAGTTCTCTAAATTACATAGTTAATCAAGTTGAAAAAAGACACAGGTTCCACTAATAGAAAAGCCAACAGTTGGTCCAGAGGAAGGCATAAAAGCATTCTGTATAAAACATGGTCCAATTTGCTCCAGTGGGGAAAAAAATCCTTCCAGATCCCCCAAGGCAATGTACTTGTGTAGGTTTCCTCTCACACTCTAAAGACATGCTGGTAGGTTAATTGACCGTAGTATGTGAGATAGGGACCTTCCATTGTAAGCTCCTTGAGGGCAGGCACTGATGTGAATGTACATTTAAAGTCCTGTGTAAACTGTCAGTGCTATATAAATACCTATAATAAAAGACTTCTGAAAGAACATTAAAGCTTATATGTGATTTAGTGATCAGGTTTTATATACTGTAAGACGGTGCTTGTTGTTGACCTTTGAAGCCATTGTATTCAATGAAAAGGTGTTTAAAACAGAGCTATAGCCATATGTAATGCCGTTCAACTCAAACTGAGCATATGATGAAAAAAATGTATAAATATAGGTCATTGACTAAATATCAAACACTGAACAGATCCAGAATTATAGGCAGCTGAACTTTTATGCAATTTTAAACTATTCCACCCCTCTATAAAAGGGACCCTTCATGAGATTCCTTCTCAAATGCTTCTCCCTTGCTAGTTACAAACATTCTAATTTTCTTACCATTTGGCTTTCCACTACATCCATAGGTAACTTTTCAGTGCTATAAGTATTTGTACCAGCTATTTATCAAAAAATCAATGTCTTAAAGCCAATCTCCATGTAGGCAGGTGTAGTTCAGCCTTCCTACACAGGTGGCCCTGTTACGGCAGCTGCCATGCAGAGAGGATGGGGGGTGAGAGGAACTCTTGTTCCTCTAAGGCAGTGGTTCTCAACCTTCCTAATGCCGTGACCCTTTAATACAGTTCCTCATGTTGTGGTGACCCCCAACCATAAAATTATTTACCCAGTAATTATAATTCATGAGTGTCGTTTGACCTCCAATACTGCTGCTTTCAACACAGTAGCTGCTTTTAACAGAGTAGCTGCTTTCAACACAGCAGCTGCTTTCTACACAGTAGCTGCTCTTTACACAGCGGAAATATGTGTTTTCTGATGGTCTTAGGGGACCCCTGTGAAAGGGTCGTTCGACCCCCAAAGGGGTCGCGACATACAGGTTGAGAACCACTGCTCTAAGGCCTTCGGAGGCATCATCTGGGAAACAACTATCCAATTGCACTGGAAGGCCTCTGCGGCTATCTTTAGTGAGGGCACTGTTAATAAATACCACTGTCCCACTGCAGTTCGTGTGTATTTTCAAAGTAACTAAGTCAGGGACAGGAACCCGCTGGTGAGGGACAGTGTGTCTAGCGTAGGGAAAGGTTCCAGTGCAGGAGAGACAGAGTAGGAATCTCACACCTGAGGCTGCTATCTAGGAGCTCCTTCTGCATCTTGGGTGCTGTTGTCACCACACCAGCTACCAGCCACCTCCTTTGCCAGATGCTGTCAGCCATCGTAGGCTTTCCAATATGTCCTTTACTGTATTGAGACTGTGTTCTTTACAGTTCTACTGCACTGTATGACTGTATGTAAGATTCAGGCTGTATGGCCACCTTATTGGAACATTGTGTTAATACACTGTGCTGCATTCCTTGGTATCCATGTGCACTGACTCCCCTTTGGGTACCAACCATCTGGCCCCACTCACAACCAGGATGCCCCTCAGTCTTGCAGTTTTATAGGTTCTTCTATTGTACTGGATTTTCTTACTCTTCATTGGATTTCAGCTCTTCCAATCATGGATGCTCAGCATCACATATTGGAAGGAAAGAAGAAAGGAAGAAGGGAAGGAAGGAAGAAGAAGGGGAAGGAAGGACGGAAGGAAGGACAGAAGGAAGGAAGGCAGTTGCATAGGCTCCTTTCCTCTACAGGAAGGAAAGGATAGATGGAACGAAGGAAGGGAAGAAAGGAAAGAAGGAAGGAAGTATGGAAGGAAAGAAAGGAAAGAAAGAAGGGAGGGAGGCATTGTATAGGCTTCTTTCCTGTACCTGAAGGAGGGAAAGAAGGCGAAGAAAGCTGCAAGAAAAGAAGGGAGGAAGGAAAACGTTATTCATAAATTATATTAACATTACACAGAGGGGAGAGACATTCTATCCACCCTACTGATCCTCCTCCTTGTTGTACTGCATATGCTTCTTCTTCATATCTTGCCTGGAGTGTCAGTAAGGATCAGTAAGTAAGACTGTAATAGCTGTAACATATGTCTTGTGGCTGATCTACATCTGGACCAGTGTACATTATTAATTAGGACCTTTACCCTACCATCATGGATTCCATCACTATGGATAATGATGGTGGGAGCAACACTAGAGTCCACAGAGCATAGTACTCAGCACACCATAAATTACAGATGCTTTTCAGACATGCTAGGGAGTGAGATACAGCTGAGGTTATTGACTGAAAGATAGAAGGCCACTAAAAGTAAGCACTACCTATCAATATGCTAATAAATATCCTGCTAAAATGTATTATGAGAAGTATTAGTAGTAGCAATTAGTTTCATGTGAATGTTTGGCAGTATAATAGTGTTTATTGTTCTGTTGCTAAGAGATAGTGCTAGAGATTTATTATTTATCTCCAGCTTATGCAGAGTTTACATTTTACTTGCTTCCATTAATATATGGGCTGAGGTATCACTCCCTGCGTTTAACACCAAGTTAAGTCAGGTGACATGACAGCTTTAGAACTATCACGACCCAGGGAGACTTCAGTTTCTGGGTGGACATAGCCTTGAAGCCAGGATGCTAGTTTGTATCAAAATTTCCATATTAATAGAATGATTAATTAACTTACCCCCTCGGTCTCCGCCCGAATCACACACCTACTGAGCAACATATCAGACTGGATGTCGCTCCACTTCCTTAAACTGAACCTCTCCAAAACAGAGTTTCTTGTCTTCCCCCCAGCCCGGACACCACCCCCCATTGACTTCTCCGTCACATCCAACAACGCCACCATCAAACCCGCCCCGCAGGCCAGAGTACTTGGTGTCATTCTGGACTCCAACCTATCCTTCCAGCCCAAAATCCAATCTTTAACAAACTCGTGCAGACTCCACCTCCGCAACATCGCCAAAATCTGCACGTTCCTAACCCCAGAAACAGCTCATCCACTCCCTCATCATATCACGACTTGACTACTGCAACTCCCTCCTCACTGGCCTGCCTCGCCGCTGGCTATCCCCACTTCAGTCGATCCTGAATACGGCTGCCAGACTCATTCACCTTTCCAACCGCTCCATCTCTGCCACCCCCCTCTGCCAATCCCTCCACTGGCTTCCGATTGCGCAACGGATCAAATTTAAAATCCTAACACTGACGTACAAAGCTGTCCACCATACTGCCCCGAACTACATCACTGACCTAATATCCAAGTACCGCCCAACACGCACACTCCGCTCCTCACAAGACCTCCTTCTCTCTAGTTCCCTGGTCTCCTCCTCCCATGCCCGCCTCCAGGACTTCTCCAGGGTGTCACCCATTCCCTGGAACTCCCTGCCCCAACCCATCAGATTATCACCTACTCTCCTCTTCTTTTAGGCGCACCCTGAAAACCCATCTCTTCAGGGAAGCCTACACCACCCCCTTCTAACCTGCCGACCTCCTCCACTCTTCCTACCACTCCATCCCCCACATCTATCTCCTCCTGTGCCACCATCCCCTCCCTCCTAGATTGTAAGCTCGAAAGAGCAGGGCCCTCGATCCCCTCATGTTTTCCATTGTATTGGTATTGTTCTGTCACATGTTCTGTCCCCCTTTGTAATGTACAGTGCTGAGGGAACCATTGGCGTTTTATAAATACTGTATAATAATAATAATGCACAAGAAATGACCCCTTCAGATAAAGTCCGGAAGTGACAAAACGCGTCAGTGACGTGACGTCTGACGTAACCGCGCAAACCCAGAAGTGGCGGAGCAGCCATCTTTACTACTGGAATACAGCATAGGACGTTCCAGGAAGCTGCTCTGTGATATGTACAGCTGACAGATGAAGTTTAATATGTAAGATTTACCTAATAAATATTTATGCTTTTTGATACTACATTACATGGGCTTCCTTTCTATTCTATGAGGATGAGGAGACACTAGACATCTGCCTTAAAGGGGAACCCCACCTGTGTTTACTGAAGTGAAAGTCCAGGGAGTGATACTACACTGGAGTGAGAGTCCAGGGTATACTCTACAAGGCTTGATTTCACTTTGAGAGGGTAATTGTATGCATTTCAGCTTTAGAAGTGTTCACAAATAGTGCACTATTCATTTATTTATTTACTTTATTTGATTTATTTATTTAATATATTATTTATTTATTTTATTTAAATTAATTTTATTGTCATTTTTGAGTGTACACTGATTGTTCACGTTTATTTATATTTAAGGTGTACATGGAGTGATTCACGTTTCACGTGTTGCTCATGATTTGAATCTTTTTTGTTTTTGCACGCATTTGTGTTTGAACTATTTATTAGTTGTTATCAAAGGTAATACACTATGTAGTATTTTATTTATTTATTTTGAGGTACACACTGGAGTTATGTGGAGGTACTAACTGGACACAGAAGAAGATTATTTATTTATTTTTTGTGGACTTTCGTTTGGACTTTATTTACTCATTGATTGGCACAAAAAAGGTTTTTATATTATTTTTCATTTTCAGGGATGAAAGTGTGACTTTTTTGTACTCCTTTTTTAGATTTGTTGGATTTTTTGTTGGATTTACACAGTTGTACGGTTTATTATTTATTAATTTTTGGATACCGAAATCATATATTTGCTCCGTTAATATATGCGCTGAGGTATCACTCCCTGCGTTTAATACCAAGTTAAGTCAGGTGACATGACAGCTTTAGAACTATCACGACCCAGGGAGACTTCAGTTTCTGGGTGGACATAGCCTTGAAGCCAGGATGCTAGTTTGTATCAAAATTTCCATATTAATAGAATGATTAATTAACTTATAATGCACAAGAAAATATAAATGAATAATGTTCTCGACTCAGGGACGGACTGACCATTTGGAAACTCGGGCACTGCCCGAGGGCCCGGGGTCAGTAGGGGGTCCCATGAGATGCCCCTGGTACCTTTTTCATAGGCTTTTTTGAGTTTGGGCAAGGACACAGGGGCCCCATGATCCCCTATTGCCCTGGGTCCCCATGAGTTGTCAGTCCGCCCCTGCCTCGACTACTATGCCAAAACTTAATTTAGCCATGGCCTTCTGTCTTTAGGCTTTGCAATAATTACACATTTGATACAATGGAGTTTAGTCCTAAATCCAGCCATGGAGAAGCAGAACATTCTTTATTTGTCTGGATCATTGTCTGAGATCTTTACAACATGAGTACCTATAGCTATTTGACTGCCACCATAACTTAGAAATTATTTAGGCCCCATCACTGCATAATGGTATGTTCACTTTTAAGAAAATATTTGCCCAAATGTCATCCCAAATTAAAACCCACCCTGTGCTGTGTCTGACCTGTTTCTGGGTCTGAAAACTATGTCTGCCCTACAGAAATAGCAGCAACTGACAGTTTATTCTGTGCAGTCAACCAGAACTGGTTACCGAGATTGAGAAAGCCAGATTCTGATGGAGTGGAAAAACTAATGGTGAAATGGCTGTATGATGTTGAAGATGATGTCAGAAGGACTGGGAACAATAGCAAGGCATTGAACAAATGACGTATATTCACCAGGCTTTCTAAACCATTTTGAAGTGGAGGAACCCTTAAAATAACTTTTTACTACAATTTAAAGCTCACAGGAAATTAGCATTATGGTTAGAGGGTAGAATTCTCTTTGCATTTGTGGTCAGTAGGAAGAATTCCACCATTACAGATAGCTAAAGAGATCATTGGTGTCAATGGTTACTGATCTGAGAGAAAAATATGGCTTAATGCTTAATAGTATATATGTGACTTTTCTATGAGCAAATACATCAAATCAAAAGATAAAACAAAAACTAATATAAAATTTTTTTTTTAAAATTATATATAAAAAAAAAAAATATTAATTATATATAAAAAAATTTATGTCCAAAAATCCCACCGTGTCCAAAAAAAATAAAATGATAAATAAAATTTCAAAAAGTCCCAAAAAATAATCCTCACAAGTGTAATACAAACACTCAAACTTTTTCTTCTTCTTTTGTCACCAAAACCTTCTTAATACCCGCAACACTTGATATTCGTGCACCTCAAAAAAAGAAAACTCGACATAGTGTCATACCTTAAATAATGTAAAACACAAGTGCCACTCGCTGTGCAGCATGCAAAATACAATAGATGTGTATACTCTAACCCAGTGTCAAAACACATACAATTAAGTGAAATGACAATAAGAGTGAAAACACATTCACATAAGATATGCCATGCAATGTGTGAAAAACCACTCCACAGATAACACTGCCAGTGTATCACACCACACCCAAAAAAATATATATATAAAGTGATAACCAAACCACCACTCTCCAACTCTAATATGGATGGGTAATTACCCTATAGCAGAGACAGCAGGGCAGATTAACCACTCTGGGTTACAATCTCCTCTCATTGATTTCCTCCAACGATTATGATTTCCTCCTCCACTTTCCTCCAGAAAACCAGTCACCATATAAAAAGTATTCTTCTTTATTAAAACTCACATAAATTTTGTGGTAACAGCTCCTCCTCACAAGCAGTATGGACATGGACAGGTTCAGGGAAACATAAACCGCATGTTCCCACTTCCAAGATGGCCGCGATCGCACCTCCGGTCAACGTCGATGCGTATGACGTCACGTGTCCTGACGCGTTTCGTCACTTCCTTTGACTTTTTCAGAAAAAAAAGTTTGACCCTTCTGTCATGAATCTCCAATTCACTCTGTCGAACGCTTTTTCAGCATCTATAGAGAGTAACACCACCGGTTCTTTTCCCTTTTTGCTCTTTTGGATTAACATCAATGATCTTAACCCATTGTCTTTTCCCTCCCTCCCTGGGACAAAACCCACCTGATCCTCTTGTATCCATTCTGGCATTAGCTCTTTCAATCTATTTGCTAGGACTTTTGCATATATCTTGATATCGGTGTTCAATAATGAAATAGGTCTATAGCTCGAACACTGTGAGGGATCTTTTCCCTCTTTTTGTATGAGCACTACTTGGGCTTGTAATGATTCTCTTCTTATTTCCATCTCTCCACCTAGAGCGTTCATATAATTTCTAAGTTTTGGTATTAAAATTTCACTAAATTTTTTATAATATCTGGCTGTATATCCGTCTGGCCCAGGGCTTTTCCCCGACACTGACCCCTTCAGAGCTAATTTTATTTCCTCCTGTGAGATATCTACATCTAGGGAGTTCAGTTGGTCCTCACTTAGTTTTAGTAACCCTGCCATTTCCAGATATTTCTTTCTTTTTTGATTCTTCTCACTTTGTATGTTTTCTACTCCTTCCAGGGGACTTATATTATACAGTTTCCTGTAATATTCTGTGAAGGCTTTGATGATATCTTTATTTGAATGCAACATGTTTCCTTTAGCATCTTTTATTTTTTCTATATAATTTCTATTTTTCTTTTTCCTCAGGGCTCTCATCAGATATTTTCCAGGTCTTTCTCCCCATCTATATCTCTCACTCAAAACTCTGTTATATACTTTTCTCCTCTCCTCTTCTATCACTTCTTTCAATTCTTCTTGCTTTTTTTTTAACTTCAGCTCTATTTCTTTTGTTATCCTGTTCTTATGTATTTGTTCTATTTTACTTATATCTTCTAAGAGGTCGCTCATTTTCTCCCTTCTTTCTTTTTTCTTTCTTGCCCCAATTGCCATTAATATTCCTCTTATATATGCTTTGTGAGTTTCCCACACTGTGGCTGTTGATACCTCACCTGTCTCATTCTCCTTAAAAAAGCGTTCGATCTCCTGCCCTATTTTCTGAGCTATTTCCTTTTCCACTAAAAGTGTCTCGTTCAATTTCCATCCCAGCCCTCCGATTTTCCTCCTCCCCCATTCCATTTTCATGATAACTGGGGCATGGTCTGATAAAGATATTGGCTCTATTTCTACTTGGATCAGATGGTCAATTGATTGATGTTCTATTAATATATGATCTAGTCTTGAATATCTCTTATGCATATTTGAAAAGAAAGTATAATCTCTATCTTGCATATGTGTGATTCTCCAGGAATCTACCAATTGACTTATGTGTAATTCTTTTTTCAATAATTTCAGGGCCCTATTTCCCTCTCTTTTTATATGGGAGGTGGCGTCCCTTTGTGGATCCATACAAAAGTTAAAATCCCCTGCCAGGATCAAACGTCCTTTTTTAAAGTCCATCAACTTCCTCAACACTTTTTTCAGATACGCCTCCGGTTTTTTATTAGGACAGTAGATGTTGGCCAGTGTACACTCAATCTCTTGTAACTTGCCCTTTAAAAACAAGAATCTCCCATCTGGGTCTGTCTTTCTATCTTCCAACTCAAACCTAATATTCTTTGCCATACCTATTGCTACCCCTTTTGCTCTTTTAACCGGGGAGTCTGCGTAGTACCATGTTGGGTGATTTCTAGACCTCAGCCTAACATTTGACTTTATCTCAAGATGTGTCTCCTGTAGAAATATCACTGAGGCAGCCCTATGGTGTAGTTCTATAAATACTCTATATCTTTTCCCAGGGCAGTTCATCCCATTTACGTTATATGTTATAAACTGAATCTCTTCCATCTTCCTTAATTTTCCTCTTTTTTCCTCCATCTATATTTTCCTTTTCTCTCCCCTTTTCTCATTTCCTCTTCTTCTCCCTTCTTCTCCTCTCCTCCTTCTCCCTTCTCACTTGCTTTTAGAACTTCTTTTATCTTGCAGAAATAACATCCCCCCTCTCCCATTTCCCACCCTTCCAACCTCCCCGCTCCCCCCCTCCCCCCTCCCCTACCCCCTCTTTTTAGGCCCATCATTTGCCTACTAATCATTTATGGATTATAAGATCCACTTTTGATTTAATCCTTGGGCTAAGACTCCGTCCATGGGCGACTTCCCCTTGTCTAACCTCCCCATAACCTCCCAGGTCCCATCCAGATTTATCTCAGACACAATAAAACGAGGACGGTGGGGGGAGGACAAAAAAAAAAAAAAAAAAAAAAAAAAAAAAAAAGGAAAAACCTATTTCTCCTCCTCCATCCCTCTCCCCCTCCCCCCTACCCCCCGCCTCCTCCCCCCCACAAGCTGCCAGTCTTCTTTTCTCTTCGTTCTATTTTCCCATTGTTCTTCTTCCCAGCCAGGGATTTCCATTCTTTGAATTTTTAAACTATCAAAAAAATTTTTCAAGTCTTCTGGAAACCTGAGGTATGCTGTAGTCCCGTTTTTCCATCCTATTAAGCATTCAGGGGTCCCCCATCTATATTGCACATTTTGTTCTTTCAATCTTTCCAATAGGGGTCTCAAAGATCTCCTTCTCCACAGAGTCTCTGGGGCCAGATCCGCATATATCTGTATGTCTCCTCCTTCATATTTAATTACTGATTTTCCTTTGGTCTTCTTCCAGATTTTTTCTTTATCCCGGAGCTCATAGAATTGTACTAATATATCTCTCGGCCTTTCTTTCCCCTGGACTCTTTGAATTTTTCCTTTTCTAAAAGTTCCTTCTATTTTAGTCCTATCCATTTCAGGGCTGTCTGTTATAGTATTAAGTATTTTACAAACCACCTCTTGCAGACTTTCTCCCTTTGAGTTCTCTGGGACCCCACGTATCAGGATATTTCTCTTCCTGTCTTTGTTTTCTTGTATCTCAACCTTATATAGCAGTTTTTCTTGGGCTTTCCCTATGTTAGTTATTTCTTTTTCTAGTTCAAGGATCGCCTGGGTCTGACTCTTAACCTTCTCCTCCGTTTCTTCAACTCTCTCCAACAGGTGTCCCAGATCGCTACGGATATTTACCATTTCTTGTTTTATTGTTTTCTCCAATTCTTTAAACATTTCTGCCATTTCTTTTTTGTTAGGTATTTGTAAGTCTTTTCCCATCTCTATATTGCCTGATATTTGTTGGTTGCTAGTATCTAGGCCTAATGATGCTCTGGGACTACTTTCCATACTAAGGTCTACTTCTCCTTTTTCAGTCCTGCTCTGGGATCTTTCTGGGGTTACATTTCCTTGGAAGGTATATTTTTTAATTGTACCAGTCTGGGACCCTTTAAGCCCACTTCCTTTCACGTTTTTATTTTTCATTTTCCTCCGTGGGGCGGGGCCTGAACATGGCGGCGTGGGAGAGCTCAATGTAGGAGCTCGTGGACGGAGCTCCGTTGTCTGGCCTCCCCAAGCCTCCAGGTCTATCCCCTCAGGCATGCTTTGAGTCATGTGGCGGAGGACTTACCCTGGCCCGACGGTCCCCTGTTGAGAAGAGCTGGGTGCGGGCGTGGAGAGAGAGAGGAGCGGCTGGAGATCGGCAGAGAGAGAGTCCCTGAATGCCGGGAGACGAAGGAGGATCACGTGACCGGCCGCAAAGCATCACTGGGAGTTCGGAAAGCCGGCCGGCCGGCCGGCGTTTTGCAGTGAGAGAGCTGCGCCGACCCGTTTGCCGGTGGCCGATTCAATCTCCCCCTGGCACCTTGAAACCCCCCTAGCTAAAAGCAAACAGAGAAGAACTTTTTAAACCAGGACAAGGAGATCGAGGAGAGTCTGGGGAGTTTGCCCCCCCCCTCCCACAAACGGAATCTTGGGGGAATCGGCGAGTGAGCACTCACAAAGAAGAAAATATACAAGGAGGGTGAGTGACCATGACTGTACTTTATATTGTCTCGATGTGAAGTTCTGAATGGACCCCTAAAGAGAAGCATGGAGTAAGGGAAAGGGGGGCCCCCAGAGACTGTATAAAAGGAGGAAGAGGCCTGAGGGAAGGGGAGCTTGGGGAAAAGAAAAGAAGGGAAAAAAAAAAAAAGCAGGGTGTCAGGGAGGAGATTTGAAGGTGAAAGAACTGTTTTACCCCTCCTTACATACAAAATTCTATAGGAGTATAAGAAGAATATAAGCCATGGAGAGTGGTGGTTTGGTTATCACTTTATATATATATTTTTTTGGGTGTGGTGTGATACACTGGCAGTGTTATCTGTGGAGTGGTTTTTCACACATTGCATGGCATATCTTATGTGAATGTGTTTTCACTCTTATTGTCATTTCACTTAATTGTATGTGTTTTGACACTGGGTTAGAGTATACACATCTATTGTATTTTGCATGCTGCACAGCGAGTGGCACGTGTGTTTTACATTATTTAAGGTATGACACTATGTCGAGTTTTCTTTTTTTGAGGTGCACGAATATCAAGTGTTGCGGGTATTAAGAAGGTTTTGGTGACAAAAGAAGAAGAAAAAGTTTGAGTGTTTGTATTACACTTGTGAGGATTATTTTTTGGGACTTTTTGAAATTTTATTTATCATTTTATTTTTTTTGGACACGATGGGATTTTTGGACATAAATTTTTTTATATATAATTAATATTTTTTTTTCTTTTTTTTATATATAATTTTAAAAAAAAATGTTTATATTAGTTTTTGTTTTATCTTTTGATTTGATGTATTTGCTCATAGAAAAGTCACATATATATTGTTTAACCAGCCTTCAAGGGTGAAGGTAGATCACTTTTCTGGGATATTATAAGTTTAAGTGTTGTGATATATAAGTATTAATGCTTAATAGTGATGAGCCGAACACCCCCCTGTTCATTTGAACCTAAGTTTGACCACGAACTTCGAACCCAGGGGACAATTCACTAAGTGGAATCTTACTGCATTCGATTATGTGGTAAGATATCGTACGGTATGTTTAAAAAAAAAGTTGGCATTCACTAAAAAACATTACTAAAATACCGCATGAGTTATTTTATTAAGTCAAGCAGTATTTTAGTAGTGAAAACCATGCAGTAATGTATTCAGCATTAGCTGAATTTAAAAAAAAAAGAATTGTCGGCAATTAAAAAATAAGCTCAAAATATGGCATGGGTCTTCCCCATCCATACCAAGCACTTCGGGTCTGGTATGGGTTTTTAGGGGAACCCTCACACCAAAATAAAAAAAATGGCATGGGGTCCCTACAAAATCCATACTAGACCCTTATCCAAGCATGCAACCTGGCAGGTCAGGAAAGGGGGGGGGGGGGGGTGAGCGAGCGCTCCCCCCCATCCTGAACCATACCAGGCCATATGCCCCCCAAAGCAACATGGGGACAAGAACCTGTTCCTCACAACCATGGCTGGTGGGGGTCTGCAGGTGGGGGGCTTATCGGAATTTGGAAGCCCCCTTTAACAAAGGAAAAAAAAACTCTGCTCTTGATGCTGCTCCTGCTGTCTGACTTCTCTGCCGGCCCGACAGTTCTTAAATATCTAAGGGGCAGCGCTACCTGATGAAGTCACTGTATGACCCCGCTGCCTTGTGACATCATTGACCGGACATGCTGATTGTGCTGTGAGCCAATCACAATGCACTGTCAGAGAGCAGTGCATTGTGGGGTGCAGCGGGCAAACAACTCGCTGAACACCCTTACCATTCATTTGTTCACCGAACACATGAGCAGCTGATGTTCGACTCGAACATCTAGCTCATCACTAATGTTTAAGGAACCCCTAGCAACCTCTGGAGAAATCCTATGGTTCCATTGATCCCTGGTTCAATAAGGCTAATATACACATTTCTAACTCTTAGCTAGCACAGGAACAGTGTGAAAGTCTGTATGTGGGCCTGTACACGCTTACCAATGCCCAAGACCAGGCAGGGACCATGCTTAGAGATGAGCCTTCTACCATGTTCAGTTTATTGTTACACAGAGTCCTCCTGAAAAAGAGCTGTCCCTTATTACTACACATTATTTCCTCCGGTATGTTATATTAGGAGGGATGTCACTGAGCTTGTACCCTCTCCAGCAGTCTAACATACCTCTGCCACTTCACTCCTAGTGACAGTATGGGGTCCCGCCATGCACCTTGCATGGACCATATGTGTGCACTTGTTAACTCTTTCCTCTTTCCCGTACAGGCGGCCAATCTGTCGGTCTCTGTAACACAGGCTTGGTAAACCAAGTGCTGGAGACTGAGCCAGATCACTGACCCCTTTCTACTGGAGGGCTCTTTACCTACATCAGGTATTGCACTTCTCAACTGGCTGTAATGTACCTTGCACTATTTTGGGTTACCCATAGCATCTGCTTTAGTCCTTCTGCTTGTCTTGCCAAGTACTTCTTCCATAGTGGCTCTACTTCATACCCCACACGTGCTTTACTGACCTTTTTCTTTCATACACCAAGAACCTTCATGCACCTATTTAAATGACTGCAGACCAGGCTTTACACAGTTGATGCAAGTTTATTGAAAACTTTGCAGCACAGTCTATCCAGAACATTACAATGCACCATCCGTATCTGGAGAGTGAGGCTGCCCAGGCATACCTTAACAAGGTAATAGTTCATTAGTGGCGTTCTCCAAGGTTTGGTAGTTTTCATGACTCCCGGTGTCTTCCAGCGGACTGTTGGGCACAGCAGTCCCCCTTAGCACTCCATAGCAGGTTCAGAAACTCAAGGAAGAAGGACCAGTGTGACCCGGAGAGAACAAGCATCCAGCAATGACAATGATGATCTTGAACCTTCCCCCTTCTTTTATATCCCAGGAAGGATGAGCAGGGTCCGAAAAGCCCGGGAACAGAGTGCAGAACATTAATCCTTCCTAAGCCTGGACTAGCCGCTGCCTAATTAACAACCTGCCTACATATACATAGAACTTTTTTTTTTCATCTACTTCTGCAAGAAAACTTAGAATAGGCACAATCATCTTATTTGGATCCTATATAGGTTTCAAAGGTAAGCTTTTCCTGGATGAGTCACCTATATAAATATGATGCTGCAATTGGAATATGGTCAATGTAACAGAGAACTGTTTAAAAATTTTATAAATTAACTCTTTCCAACTTAGTATGGAGCAGAATAACAGCAGTCCACAACAGGAAGTCTCCACTTCGGAGGGAATCCCCATGTGTGACATAACTGCTCAAATAAAGAAGTATTATTCTTTCTTATTAGCATAGCACCTAATTAGGTAGTATTATTGTATTCCATTTCCATTATTAGGTCACTGGTGTCACAGAGTCAGGGATTCTTACTCTATGGGGATCCCACCCTTCACAAGCTTAAGCAAATTCAAGTACACTAGAAAAGTGAATTACTAATCCAGCTATGTCAATTCACCTACCCTTGAATCAATTTGCATGCCCCTAGTACCTTCACTTAAGCTCTACTGCTAAATAGCAATAAGGAAACCAAGCAAATTAGATTTGGAGCAAAAAAAGGGGAGGAGGGTAGCCCATTTTTATTCTTGCATGGAGTGTCCCTGAAAAATCCATAGCAGACCCTATCTATGATAATGGGCAATTGTGGGTTTAAGGGGGGCACCTTTTTTGTTTTTCTGTGGCCACATGCCCTGTGGAAGAAAAAACAATGGTGACAACGGTGTGGGGTCATTTTTAAAATCCATACCAGACTATTATCCTAGATAGGGTTCTGCTATCAATTTTTGGGGGACTTCATGCACAAAAACACCAAAACGTGTGGGGTCAACCTAAACATCTATACCAGACCCTTATCTTTGACTGGGATGGATTTTTAAGGGGGACCCCACGCGAAAAAAAACAAAGATATGGGATCCTCCTCAAATGTCCATACCAGACTCTTATCAATTCATAAAGCCTGACTGGGTAGGAAAGGGAAGGGCAGAAAGTGTGTCGCACCCCTCTTCCTGAACCACACTATACCACATATACCACATATGTGGCCCGGTATATGTGGGGGTCTGTGGGGGAAGAGACTTTAAAATAAGGTGGCCCCCAGATATCATTACCCCTGTGTGAATGTGTCCATGGAACCTTATTGTTACTGGTTTACAAAAAAAATTGACAAAGTAATTAAACACACAGACATCATAGTAAAATTCCTTTATTAAAGAAAAATACATGTTCCGTGATGTGAACCTCATGTCAATGACATCTTCCAGCGATGTGGATTCACAATGAACAATGCCCGGCAGCATCCCAACACAAGTTCAATGACCCATGCCTTTAATCCTCCCTTATCAGACACTCAGCGCAAATAACAGTTTCCAGGCTGGCAGCTGAATGCCAGCAAACCAGCTGGGGATGCTGTCTGACACCACTGACCACATTATATCATGATCTGATCAATGATTTTACCAGGGATCCACCAGAAGCTGTCGGGAAGAGGGAAATGTCATTTACAATGATCAGCCCCCATCATCCACGCTACACCGATCTTCTCCTGATGCACTCCTGTCAATGACGTTACCCAGAATTCCAGGTAAAACAACGCCCTTATATGTATTTTAACTGTTTATTTAGCTGTTTGCCTGGTTTTCAGTTTTAAGGTGGAAATAGTGGCGTTGATCTGCCTGTCCATGCCATTTTAGATGGAAGCTAAAGCAGACACTCATATAGATCGAAATAATAAATATAATTATTATTATTATTATTATAATACAGGATTTATATAGTGCCAACGGTTTGCTCAGCGCTTTACAATATATTGGGAGACAATACAGTAACAATACAGTTCAATACAAGAGGGATTTGAGGGCCCTGCTCCTTGGAGCTTACAATCTAGGAAGGAGGGGTGAATGGTACAATAGGTAATAACTGTAAGAGATGGAGTGGTTGGAAGAGTAGAAGATTCCAGTATTAGCAGAGGGTGGGATAGGCTTCCCTGAAGAGATAGGTGTTCAGTGATCGCCTAAACGTAAGTAGAGTAGGTGATAGTCTGATAGATTGGGGTAGGGAGTTCCAGAGGATGGGTGACGCCCTGAAAAAGTCTTGGAGACGAGCATGGGAGGAGGAGACAAGGGAGCTAGAGAGTAGGAGGTCTTGCGAGGAGCGGAGAATACGGTTTGGGTGATATTTAGAGATAAGATCGGTTATGTAAATTGGGGCAGAGTTGTGGACGGCTTTATATGTCATTATTAGTGTTTTGAATTTTATCCGTTGGGCAACTGGGAGCCAGTGGAGGGATTGGCAGAGAGGGGTGGCAGATACAGAATGGTTAGTAAGGTGGATGAGTCTGGCAGTAGCGTTCATGATAGACTGGAGTGGGGATAGCCTGCAATGAGGTCGGCCAATGAGGAGGGAGTTACAGTAGTCGAGGCGAGATATGACAAGGGAGTGAATAAGTAGCTTAGTGGTATCTGGGGTTAGGAACGGACGTATCTTGGAGATGTTGTGGAGGTAACGTTTACAAGATTTGGTCAGCGATTGGATCTGGGGCTGGAAGGACAGATGGGAGTCTAGGATTACACCAAGTACCCTGGCATGAGGGGATGGACTGATGATTGTGTTACCGATATTTATGGTGAAGTCAGGGGACGGGGCACGGGCTGGAGGGAATACTAAGAGCTCAGTTTTGGAAAGGTTGAGTTTGAGGAAGTAGAGTGACATCCAAGCCGATAAGTCACTTAGTAGGCTAGTGGTGCAAGTGGAAACTGAAGGGGTGAGGTGAGGAGTAGAAAGATAGATTTGCATGTCATCAGCATAGAGATGGTATTTGAAGCCGTGGGAGTTTATCAAGTGACCAAGGGAGGAGGTGTAGATGGAGAAGAGAAGGGGTCCAAGGACAGAACCTTGAGGGACCCCTACAGAGAGAGGGAGTGAAGAGGAGGTGGCAGCGTTATAGGTAACACTGAAGGAGCGCTGCGATAGATAGGAGGAGAACTAGGAGAGAGCGGAGTCTCTGAGGCCAAGAGAGTGGAGTTTTTTGAGGAGGAGGGGATGGTCCACCGTGTCAAAAGCCACGGAGAGGTTGAGTAGTAGGAGTATTGAATAGTGACCGTTGGTTTTAGCAGTTAGTAGATCATTAGAGAGTGATATACGTGAAAAAATGGGATCCTCCACCAACTGGATTGCCCCTCACCAGGGGCGGACTGACCATTTGGAAACTCGGGCACTGCCCGAGGGCCCGGGGTCAGTAGGGGACCCCATGAGATGCCCCTGGTACCTTTTTCATAAGCTTTTTTGAGTTTGGGCAAGGACACAAGGGCCCCATATTCCCCTATTGCCCGGGGGCCCCATGAGTTGTCAGTCCACCCCTGGGGCAGTCACGGTATTTTTGCAAAGGGATCCCTTGACCCACTAAAGTCACCTTTCCAGCATTCCCCTCTCGCTCTATCCTCAGGGGCAACTGGAGAGAATACCTGGTTTTTTTGTCAGCATTTTTCAACCTTCATTCAGGCGCAGCACTCTTTAAAAGTAAGCTAAAGCTTGTGGCACCCCAGTCTAAAATGTTAAAAATCAGAAATGTCACTTATCAAGGGAAAACCTGAGCCTGGGACGATGCATACAACCGCCATAATGGAATCAGAGCCCCTTCTCCGCCCCTGCCCTTCACCTTAATGCAGCGACCCCAAAGGGCCAATAAGCGTTCAAAATACCAGATATAGTAATACGACCAATCCGCATATATGAATCCAGGTTAGCAGTAATGGTGGTATCCCCCTTTTTTGAAGCAATAGGAATGACCAATCCAGGTATCCAAACTTCTTTTAGGTAGAATGTTAAAATCAGCCAATTCACATATAGATTGGAAACAAGAAGAGAAATCTCTCCCAGGATGGAGGTCAGTGGAGTCTCATCCTCTCTGTGCAGCCGGGGGTCGGTGAGCTCTCAGTGTCTGTGCGCAGATCTCAGTGTCCGGTTGCTGTCAGCACAAAATGGGGGATACCAACATTACTGCTGACTTGGATTCATATATGCGGATTGGTCGTATTACTATGTCTGGTATTTTGAAGGCTTATTGGCCCTTTTGTGTCGCTGCATTAAGGTGAGGGGCAGGGGCGGACTGACAACTCATGGGGCCCCCGAGCAATAGGGGATTATGGGGCCCCTGTGTCCTTGACCAAACTCAAAAAAGCCTATGAAAAAGGTACCAGGGGCATCTCATGGGGCCCCCTACTGACCCCGGGCCCTCGGGCAATGCCCGAGTTTCCAAATGGTCAGTCCGCCCCTGGTGAGGGGCAATCCAGCCGGTGGAGGATCCCATTTTTTCACGTATATCACCTTTATCACCGTTGAATTTTCCACTTGTTCCAGAGTTCACAAGAGGACATTTGTTGTTCATTATTATATTATTTAGTGGCACATTTGTGGCATTACGTGGTTTAAAAGTTTTTCGTGGTTTTAAAAAAAAAAAATTTCTTAGCACATTGTGGTATGGAGTTATAACTAGAGATGAGCGAATCGAACCAGGCAAACCGGAATTCGATACGAATTTCAGGAAAAATTTGATTCGCGTCGAATCCGAATATTTGCCTACTTCGGGTGCGCGAATCGGATTTTTCCCGATCAGCCGGCAAAAGTGTCCCTGCAGAGAGCTCCGCTATTTCTGACATTTCTCTGACAGTTCCTTCACATGTACAGCGGTTGAAACATTGTATCTATTAGTTTCCATTTAGGATACAGATGTTTCAACCGCTGTACATGTGAAGAAGCTGTCAGAGAACTGTCAGAAATAGAGGAACTCTGCACATACACTTTTTGCCGGTTTGGAATTCTTATTTTCATCCTACTTCTTCTTCTTCTTCTTCATCCTCAGAAGAAGAAGAAGAGGATGAGGATGAGGATGAAGAAGAAGAAGAAGTAGGATGAAAATAAGAATAATTCCAAGCCGGCAAAAAGTGTATCTGCAGAGCTCCTCTAAGTGTATCTGCAGAATAGAGGAGCTCTGCAGATACACTATTTGCCGGCTTGGAATTATTCTTATTTTCATCCTACTTCTTCTTCTTCTTCCTCTTCATCCTCATCCTCTTCTTCTTCTTCTGAGGATGAGGATGAAGAAGAAGAAGAAGAAGAAGTAGGATGAAAATAAGAATAATTCCAAGCCGGCAAAAAGTGTATCTGCAGAGCTCCTCTATTCTGCAGATACACTTAGAGGAGCTCTGCAGATACACTTTTTGCCGGCTTGGAATTAATCTTATTTTCATCCTACTTCTTCCTCTTCTTCTTCTTCTTCTTCTTCATCCTCATCCTCAGAAGAAGAGGATGAGGATGAAGAAGAAGAAGAAGTAGGATGAAAATAAGAATAATTCCAAGCCGGCAAAAAGTGTATCTGCAGAGCTCCTCTATTCTGCAGATACACTTAGAGGAGCTCTGCAGATACACTTAGAGGAGCTCTGCAGATACACTTTTTGCCGGCTTGGAATTAATCTTATTTTCATCCTACTTCTTCTTCTTCTTCTTCTTCTTCTTCATCCTCATCCTCAGAAGAAGAAGAAGAGGATGAGGATGAAGAAGAAGAAGAAGAAGTAGGATGAAAATAAGAATAATTCCAAGCCGGCAAAAAGTGTATCTGCAGAGCTCCTCTAAGTGTATCTGCAGAATAGAGGAGCTCTGCAGATACACTTTTTGCCGGCTTGGAATTATTCTTATTTTCATCCTACTTCTTCTTCTTCTTCCTCTTCATCCTCATCCTCATCCTCTTCTTCTTCTTCTGAGGATGAGGATGAAGAAGAAGAAGAAGTAGGATGAAAATAAGAATAATTCCAAGCCGGCAAAAAGTGTATCTGCAGAGCTCCTCTATTCTGCAGATACACTTAGAGGAGCTCTGCAGATACACTTAGAGGAGCTCTGCAGATACACTTTTTGCCGGCTTGGAATTAATCTTATTTTCATCCTACTTCTTCTTCTTCTTCTTCATCCTCATCCTCAGAAGAAGAAGAAGAGGATGAGGATGAAGAAGAAGAAGAAGAAGTAGGATGAAAATAAGAATAATTCCAAGCCGGCAAAAAGTGTATCTGCAGAGCTCCTCTATTCTGCAGATACACTTAGAGGAGCTCTGCAGATACACTTAGAGGAGCTCTGCAGATACACTTTTTGCCGGCTTGGAATTAATCTTATTTTCATCCTACTTCTTCTTCTTCTTCTTCATCCTCAGGAGAAGAAGAAGAGGATGAGGATGAAGAAGAAGAAGAAGAAGTAGGATGAAAATAAGAATAATTCCAAGCCGGCAAAAAGTGTATCTGCAGAGCTCCTCTAAGTGTATCTGCAGAGCTCCGCTATTTCTGACAGTTCTGTGACATTCACTCCATACAGCGGTTGAAACATTGTATCTATTTGTTTCCATAAATGGATCCATTTATGGAAACAAATAGATACAATGTTTCAACCGCTGTATGGAGTGAATGTCCCAGAACAGTCAGAAATAGGCTATTTCTGACAGTTCTGTGACATTCACTCCATACAGCGGTTGAAACCGCTGTATGGAGTGAATGTCCCAGAACTGTCAGAAATAGGCTATTTCTGACAGTTCTGTGACATTCACTCCATACAGCGGTTGAAACCGCTGTATGGAGTGAATGTCCCAGAACTGTCAGAAATAGTCTATTTCTGACAGTTCTGGGACATTCACTCCATACAGCGGTTGAAACATTGTATCTATTGGTTTCCATAAATGGATCCATTTATGGAAACAAATAGATACAATGTTTCAACCGCTGTATGGAGTGAATGTCCCAGAACTGTCAGAAATAGTCTATTTCTGACAGTTCTGTGACATTCACTCCATACAGCGGTTGAAACCGCTGTATGGAGTGAATGTCACAGAACTGTCAGAAATAGGCTATTTCTGACAGTTCTGGGACATTCACTCCATACAGCGGTTGAAACCGCTGTATGGAGTGAATGTCACAGAACTGTCAGAAATAGACAGAAACTGCCACAGAACAGTCCTTCTTCTCATCCTTCTCCTTCTTCTCATCCTTCTCCTTCTCATCCTTCTCCTTCTTCTCATCCTTCTTCTTCTCATCCTTCTCCTTCTTCTCATCCTTCTTCTCATCCTTCTCTTTCTCCTTCTTCTCATCCTTCTCCTTCTTCTCATCCTTCTCCTTCTTCTCATCCTTCTCCTTCTCCTTCTTCTCATCCTTCTCCTTCTTCTCATCCTTCTCCTTCTCCTTCTTCTCATCCTTCTCCTTCTCCTTCTTCTCATCCTTCTCCTTCTTCTCATCCTTCTTCTCATCCTTCTCCTTCTTCTCATCCTTCTCCTTCTCCTTCTTCTCATCCTTCTCCTTCTTCTCATCCTGCTTCTCATCCTTCTTCTCATCCTTCTCCTTCTTCTCATCCTTCTCCTTCTTCTCATCCTTCTCCTTCTCCTTCTTCTCATCCTTCTCCTTCTTCTCATCCTTCTCCTTCTCCTTCTTCTTCTCCTTCTTCTCATCCTTCTCCTTCTCCATCTTCTCATCCTTCTCCTTCTTCTCATCCTTCTCCTTCTCCTTCTTCTCATCCTTCTCCTTCTTCTCATCCTTCTTCTTCTCCTTCTTCTCATCCTTCTCCTTCTTCTCATCCTTCTCCTTCTCCTTCTCCTTCTTCTCATCCTTCTCCTTCTCCTTCTCCTTCTCCTTCCTCATCTCCAAGGGCATTTAAATTAAAGGTACAGTGTTCTGCACTAATTTAAAGGCTCTCTAAAGCCTAGAAACACTTTTTATAAGTTAACTTCGTAGCGAATTAATTCGCATCGAATCGAATTTCTTCCTGAAATTCGGCGAATCAGCCGAATCGAATTTTTGAATAATTCGCTCATCTCTAGTTATAACACCTTTTTTTGTGTCTATGTTCATACAAATTAATCCCAATTAGGGATTTAATCACATGAGTTAGACTACAATATTTGTCATTTATTACTATTTTTTAGCACATTTATGTTGTGAGTCGTTTGGACACGGCACTTTTTATTTTAGGCATAATTTATGCCATTAATTTATCACATTATTTGTGACTGAAGTCACAATTTTTCCCTGTTTTAAGGGACGCATGTTCAGTGTTTCACTAATTTTCGTCAGGATTTGTTGTCTACACACATGTCTATTGGTTGCACTTTTTAATATGATATTGTCCATTTGATGTGTATATTATTATTTATTTGTGATTTATATCTATACATTTATTCTGTCTTTTTAGTGTATTTAGGCACTGTATAGGGAAGCGCAACACCATTTTTTCTTTTTATGTTTACAAAATCAACTCAGCTTGTCAACTTTTCATTTTGTATATTTTTTTTATATTCTGGAAAGCAAAATCCTTTTAAATGCCCCAGTGAGTATTCTTTGAAATCACCAAAAAAGTGAAGTGTAACAGAATTGACTTAAAAGCTCCTTCTAGTATCTCAATTGCTTAAAGAGCGATGGCATGTCAGCTGTGACCTTGATTTTCAGCACATTATGCGCCGTCCCTGTCATTGTCAGATACACTTACCATAAAGGTGAGAAAGTTAAAGCAACATCAGCTCTATAGGGAAAAACACATAATTATTCCCTTTTTATACCAGATATTGTCGGAGAAGACAGAGCGCTGTGATTACATTTGGCCACATTTCGATCCAAGAATTATAGTGGGGACCTTATTAAAATCAAAGTGACACTGAATAGAACTTCCACTTATCAGGAATGTCATTACATGCTGGTGCTGGGCTACTGAGTTAATTAGATTTTTATTTTTATTTTTTTTGCTAGTACACAAGTAGGTCCAGGACTGGGATTAAATTAATGGGCTCATTTTTATAAACCAAGGAGGATTAGGGTTCCAGAAAACAATGTATCAGGTTTCTCAAGTGATTAGTATGAAAAATTATTTTAAAGGGAAACTACAATGTAGCTTCAATAAAAAAAGACCCTGTTGCCCGACCATTCATTGCAACAACAATCTTATAAAATTATCAATATGAAAATCTGTGTTTAAGTGCCACATCCATATTATTGTATATTTAAACCAAAAAAGGACCTGAAAATTAGGACTTTTGAGGTACAACATAAGCATAAAAACATGATTTATTTTGTATCAAAATCCAATATATAGGACAACATTCTATTTCACATCGACAGTACTAAATCGTGTAAAAAGTTAAAAGTTTACAACATCAAGGAACAGCAAATCTCTTCTCATATGATCCAATGCTTTGTAAACGTAGGGCTCATTCCTATCGGCTTGGGGCTCAACGCGTTTCATGGACTTGATCCACTTCTTCAGGAGCCATCACCATATAGACATTAGACTACTGATATAAATAGGAACAAATACAAACAATGAAAAATCAAATGCATTTTCTCATCCTGGTACAATAGAGCATCATGTTGCAGGTGCACCAGTGGTGGGTGGAAGGGGACAAAGGCAGGAAAAAATCCAGTGGGCAAAACCTCCATGAAACCCAAAGGGGGACAATGAATGCAAGCCATATAATGTATACATAAATCAAAACATTTGGATGAACGTTAGATCCAAAATTAGATGACTTCAAACATACTGAGTCAATGGTATAGAGACCCTCTAAACATGAACCTATGCCGACCTCTATTTGTATACTCCTCAGACGGCAAAAACTCCTCCTAAAAGGTAAATATATTATTTAAAGTCAACTATTATATTAATGGAGTGTTGGGAGCTGGGCAGCATATAAATTGTATCCAACACCCTGAAATCACCACATACCTGAAATCAACTTCTCAGAACAGGTTATATGCCCATGGCTGGCTTGTGTACAAAGCTAAGAGCTTCCCGTGTGATAGTAATAACATATGGTAAAAAGCTTTAATAATAATTTACTCCTTCCTTATCAGAAAAAACATAAATTGCCTAAATCAGGATACACCATAAAAAATTACCTAAATCTGCCAGGATCACTAGCCTCAATGTCAGAGAGACTCCAGAGAGACTTTATAAACAGCTGAATGATGCAGCAGATTTTAGGACCAGCTGGATCTCCACACTGGACTCACAAAAGAAACCGAGAGTCTCCTATATAATGATGATAATACATATTAAGAGTCATCACCTAGGCCTACGTTCTATGTTTAGCAAAAACCAACAATTACCACCAATAAACTAGATTGTTATATTACCTTAGTATGCCCAGATTGCTGGCCTCATGGCCGAAATACAAGTGTAGCCACACAATATAATTGATCAGAATACAACATGTGTTTTACACAGCAAGACAACAGCAGCACATCCCGATACCAGCCTCCACCCCCCTTAAAAAGCCTCCTGGTGTGTCAGAGGTCGACAATCAAGACCACTGTGTGCGGTCCGCCTGGCCCCAAGATGGCCACCGGCCCACCTGGCGAGGACCACACATGCACACCGCACATGGCCAAATGGCACCAAACTCACCAACAAAATGGCAGCCAACACTGGAGGTGCACAGAGGTGCAAGAGTCCCAACAGCCAGCAGCCATCCAGAGGCCAAAGAAGTCCCTGTAGTGACCCCTGGACGCTGGACGTGAAACATGCACTAAATGCATGCTTACAACACCGCAAAGAAGTGCGGTGCCCTACTACCCCCAAAACAGGGGAATATTTTGGCTCTGGTGCAACGGAGGTTCACTCCGTGGTCATCCTCCAAATCGCCCCCCCCCCACACAGGCGCATCCCAAAAGACACTCTCCAGAAGAAGAAACAAGAAAGCACAAAACAAAACATATACAGTATACATAAGATACACCAAAATACATTTACAAATGTAGCACCCTCAACAAAAATTGCTTGCCATCACAAATCATCAGAAAGAAAACATACTCCCATAGATGTAGATAAAGTTAACAGAGGCATATAGCACAGTACTCTCCATGAGAGTACGCACATGCAGAGTATAGTCAATAACAGGCACATGAAAAAGACACTATAGGTGACTTGTACCAAAACAACAGTTACAGAAAAGATGCAAAGCTAATTACATCATTGAGGTCAGGCGGTGATGTAGCCTTGAGACCTTGTATCCACCTAGTATCCCGTTGAAGTACTCTCTTATCAAAATCTCCCCCCCTAGAATCTTCCAAAATCCTGTCCAGAGCCATAAATTGCATAACTGTTAAGTCATAATTGTGTATTAGGCTTACATGTCGGCCAGTTGGAGTGTTGATCTTGGGTTTTTAATAAACATAGTTGGGTATACGTTTGTGAAAGGGCCATTTTGTTTTGCCCACCTAGAAGGCACCACATGCGCAGATCATCAAATAGACAACCCTCACTCTGGTGCAGTCCATGTGAAACTGTGGTCGAAACCATGTACCATCAGGAAATCTACAGCCTGGGCATTCTTTAATAAATAGACATTCCGGGCAGTTGCCACATTTAAAGGTACCCCAAGGGGCCTCATTATCAACAAAAGAAGCAAAAGTAGAACTGTGCACCAATTTAACCCTAAGGTATATATTGTGCCTATACACTATTTCTGGATAATTACCTATATCATCTATGCTTAACATTTAGACAGAGTCTCCCTGATTTGGGAGTGGTGGTAATTATAAGTCGTTATAAATTTGACTGAGTGTGAGGCAGACTGTTACCTGTAAGTAACTCTCAAAGCAGCAACTTCTTTCTCAAAATCCTGAACACTAGAACAGTTACGTTTAATTTGTAAATACTGTCTATAGGGGATAATATTTACTATTGCCTTGGGGTGGGCACCGTTGGCTCGCAGGATAGTGTTCCCTACTGTAGCTTTCCTAAGGAGGGATGTAGATAATGTACCATCTTTTTCAATTTTCTATGCAAATCAAGAAAAGTAATGCTATTGGGTATAGAGTAAATAAAAGAAAGATTGAAATTGTTGTTCAAACTTTCCAAAAATTGATACAGCATAGGAGGAGGACCAGTCCAAACCATAAGGATGTCATCCATGTACCTGTGCCAAATAAAATATGGCACAGGTACATTAACAAGTCCTCTCTGGCAAAACATTGATGCTCTCACCCCACCAGGTACAGGTTGGCGTACGATGGGGCACAACATGTCCCCATCACAATGCCCTGCACCTGGAGGAAGCGGGAGCCAACATAAAAGAAAACATTGCTATGAAGAATATATTCCAACAACTTCAAGATGAACTCATTCAAAGGGCGCTGTGTCACATCCATCTCAGAGAGAAAGAGTTTTGCCACTTCCAAACCTTGAGAATGAGGTATACTAGAGTAAAGTGCCTCAACGTCAATAGCAACTACAGATGCTTTCTGAGGGACCACAACATCCTCCAGTCTACGTAGAAGGTTAGGAGTGTCCTTAAAGATGAGGGCAGACTCATGACATGAGGAAGGAGAAAGAAATCAATGAACCGACTAGCCGGTTCTGAATAAGCACCTATACCTGAAATAATTGGGCAACCTGGAGGATCCTTTCAATTTTTGTGGACTTTTGGCAAGGCATAGAAAGTGGGCATTTTAGGATGCTTCATCAAGAGATATTTATACATATTTTGGTTAGTCACTCCACTACTGTATGCCTGTGCCATTAGCCCATCAAACTGGACTTTGAAAGTTGAAAAAGTATCTTCAGAAACTAGTCTGTACCAGTTTTTGTTTTGTGGCAAGGCCTGACACATTTTATCATAATGGTCTCGATCCATCACCACCACATTGCCGCCTTTGTTGGCTGGCTTTATGGTAATGAAAAGGTTCCCCTTTAAGCTCTTTAAACAACCCATTTGTCTTTCAGTTAGATTTGTTTCTACCATAGATCTAGGTTCCAAAACATCAATATGGTAAAGTTGATCCAGGGAATATCCGACTGCCTCTCGGGGATCAGGAAGGAATTTTTTTCCCAGCAGGAGCAAATTGGATCATGCTTTGCTGGTTTTTTTTGCCTTCCTCTTTCTATGGTTGAACTGGACGGACTTTTGTGTTTTTTTCAGCCAGACTAACTATGTAAAAATAGCTTGAACTGTCTGTGTTAGGAATTCCCAAATATACGGTGAGGATTTGAGAGATGGAAATTTGTGTGACTTAGGCTTAAATTGCTCTGTCTTGTTAAAAGACAATTTTAGACTACTACAGGATAGTCCTAAGTCAACCATATCCATGTTTCCTTCAAAATTTCCTTCATTTTCATTTAGTAGTTGTATCAGGTCTCTTAAGGCTCTAAAATCAGCCATGGTAAAGTTTTAATACTGGTCCATTTCAGCTTGATTTTCACTCTTGCGAGTTCTATCCTTGCCATACAGTTATTTAAATGTCAAAATTTAAATTTTGCGATAAAAATATAAATCCTTAATTACTGTAAAGGTATCCATGGGTTGGTCCGGGCAAAAATGAAGCACCAAACTAAGAACGTGTTCTTCCTCATGTGATAATACATAAGAAGAAAGATTAATAACACTTAAGTTTCCTGATGTGGATGTTTTCTGACTACATATTGATCTAGAGGTCCCACCCCTTTTAGGGTGACCCCAGGGGTATAGAGTAAAAAATTAGGGTCCAAGTGATTAGCTGAAGACTTGGGTACAGCACCTGAGCAATCCTCAGGGCTGGTCTGTTTGGGCCCCCCAGAGAGATTCCCTAGGTTGTCCTATCTACCACAGCCTTAGCAGTTTGTAAAGGTGTATCACCAATACTGCATGAATCTGAAATAATATCAGCTCTTTTCGGTTTCTGTTTCAAGTGTATGTCACTATGTAGACTATGTTTAGGGAAAAACTAACACTTCTTTGAACCACCACCACATGCACTAGTGCTGTATCCACCACCATTTTGAATAATACATTTTTGATCAATAGATTGAATTGATGAGTTATGTGTATCATGACTGTTTTGATTATAAGTAGAGATGAGCGAAGTATTCAAAAATTCGATTCGACTGATTCGGCGAATTCGTAGAAAAAATTTGATTCGAGTCGAATATATTCGCTGTGAATTTAACTTAAAAAAGGGTGTTTCTAGGCTTCAGAGAGACTTAATATTAGTGCTGAACACTGTACCTTTAATTTAAATGCCCTTGGAGTCTGCTGGGGAAGAGAAATAATACTGTCAGGCAGTATGACATGCAGATGAGTGCCGTCGATCTTAGAATCACCGCACACTTCACTCATTTGGCCAGTCACGGGGCCAAAACCAGAGTGTGGAGCCACAGTGTGGCGGTGGAGGCAGCAGCAATGGGAGGCCATGCAGCACCCTATGACAAAAAAGGAAACCACCAGCAGTGTGAGGAGACCTGAAAGTGGCACATGGCAGAGTGTGGCGATAGAGACAGCAGGAATGGGAGGCCGTACAGGGACCCATGACACACTCTGGACCTGGCAGCAGCATGAGGAGGCGGTACAGGGGCCCATGGCAGATTACGGGCCTGGCAGCAGCATGAGGAGTCGGTAGGGGGGCCCATGGCAGATTACAGGCCTGGCAGCAGCAATGGGAGGCCGTACAGGGACCCATGACACAATCTGGACCTGGCAGCAGCATGGGGAGGTGGTACAGGGGCCCATGACAGATTACGGGCCTGGCAGCAGCATTTGGAGTCGGTACGGGGGCCCATGACACACTCTGGACCTGGCAGCAGCATGAGGAGGCGGTACAGGGGCGCATGACAGATTACAAGCCTGGCAGCAGCAACTTGGACAGGAGGACGTTCAGTTTCTGCACCGTCTGGTGCGTGCTCGCAAACTGTTGTCTCTTGGAAACGGATTCCAAGAAAGACTGCTGACGGAATCCGTGAAGAGGAGTAGCAGGAGAAGGAGCATCTGAACGAGCGGAATATGCCAACAAGCGACAACAGGGGCCCATGACAGATTACGGGCCTGGCAGCAGCATGAGGAGTCGGTACGGGGGCCCATGGCAGATTAGGGGCCTGGCAGCAGCTATGGGAGGCCCGTAATCTGCCAGCACCCTATGACAAAAAATGGAACCCACCAGCAGTGTGAGGAGACCTGAAAGTGGCACATGGCAGAGTGTGGCGATGGAGACAGCAGCAATGGGAGGCCGTACAGGGACCCATGACACACTCTGGACCTGGCAGCAGCATGAGGAGGCGGTATAGGGGCCCATGGCAGATTAGGGGCCTGGCAGCAGCTATGGGAGGCCCGTAATCTGCCAGCACCCTATGACAAAAAATGGAATACACCAGCAGTGTGAGGAGACCTGAAAGTGGCACATGGCAGAGTGTGGCGATGGAGACAGCAGCAATGGGAGGCCGTACAGGGACCCATGAGAGACTCTGGACTTGGCAGCAGCATGAGGAAGCGGTATATAGGGGCCTATGGCAGATTAGGGGCCTGGCAGCAGCTATGGGAGGCCCATAATCTGCCAGCACCCTATGTCAAAAAATTCTACACACCAGCAGTGTGTGAGGAGACCTGAAAGTGGCACATGGCAGAGTGTGGCGATGGAGACAGCAGCAATGGGAGGCCGTACAGGGACCCATGAGAGACTCTGGACCTGGCAGCAGCATGAGGAAGCGGTATATAGGGGCCTATGGCAGATTACAGGCCTGGCAGCAGCAATGGGAGGCCGTACAGGGACCCATGACACAATCTGGACCTGGCAGCAGCATGGGGAGGTGGTACAGGGGCCCATGACAGATTACGGGCCTGGCAGCAGCATTTGGAGTCGGTACGGGGGCCCATGACACACTCTGGACCTGGCAGCAGCATGAGGAGGCGGTACAGGGGCGCATGACAGATTACAAGCCTGGCAGCAGCAACTTGGACAGGAGGACGTTCAGTTTCTGCACCGTCTGGTGCGTGCTCGCAAACTGTTGTCTCTTGGAAACGGATTCCAAGAAAGACTGCTGACGGAATCCGTGAAGAGGAGTAGCAGGAGAAGGAGCATCTGAACGAGCGGAATATGCCAACAAGCGACAACAGGGGCCCATGACAGATTACGGGCCTGGCAGCAGCATGAGGAGTCGGTACGGGGGCCCATGGCAGATTAGGGGCCTGGCAGCAGCTATGGGAGGCCCGTAATCTGCCAGCACCCTATGACAAAAAATGGAACCCACCAGCAGTGTGAGGAGACCTGAAAGTGGCACATGGCAGAGTGTGGCGATGGAGACAGCAGCAATGGGAGGCCGTACAGGGACCCATGACACACTCTGGACCTGGCAGCAGCATGAGGAGGCGGTATAGGGGCCCATGGCAGATTAGGGGCCTGGCAGCAGCTATGGGAGGCCCGTAATCTGCCAGCACCCTATGACAAAAAATGGAATACTCCAGCAGTGTGAGGAGACCTGAAAGTGGCACATGGCAGAGTGTGGCGATGGAGACAGCAGCAATGGGAGGCCGTACAGGGACCCATGAGAGACTCTGGACTTGGCAGCAGCATGAGGAGGCGGTATAGGGGCCCATGGCAGATTAGGGGCCTGGCAGCAGCTATGGGAGGCCCGTAATCTGCCAGCACCCTATGAAAAAAAATGGAACACACCAGCAGTGTGAGGAGACCTGAAAGTGGCACATGTTTGGGGCATGATTCATGGCGGATTTAGTCAGTTGTGTCAGGAACTGGTGGTTTGAAATCCAGACTAATCCACGCCTGATTCATTTTCACAAACGTCAGTCTCTCCACACTTTGGGTGGACAGTCGTGTCCTCCGCGGAGTTGCAATACCTCCTGCCGCACTAAACACGCGCTCCGATGCCACGCTACTGGCCGGGCATGACAGCCTTTCAAGGGCAAATTCAGCTAGTTGGGGCCAAAGGTCAAGTTTCGTTGCCCAGTAGTCAAGGGGATTGTCTACCTCGGTTGGCAGGGTGCTGTCCAAGTAGGCCTAAGCCTGTTGTTTGAGGTCCTGCTCCAGGTCCACCTGATGCTGCTGCTGCTGCTGCTGCTGCGGCTGGTTAGTAGTTTCCTCACTGCGCTGGTGAAGAAAGCTACTCATCATCGACTGCAGACTGAGGCAGCCGCTGCTGGTGGAGCTGCCACTGCTCCTACCACCCCACCCCTCCCCTGCTGCCATGGCAGCGGAACGCGAGCGCACAGGGCCCACAGTGTCTGAGGATGGACGTTGGCGCAGACAGGCAGAGACCAGCTGACTACATAGGTGGTTTTTATAGTACGTTATTTTGGCCTCCCTCTCAGCAGGTGTGAAAAAGGCCACCATTTTTGAACGGTAGCGAGGGTCCAACAAGGTGGACAGCCAAAAGTCATCCCTCTGTCTGATGGTTATTATTCGGCTGTCGCTACGCAAGCAACCGAGCATGCTATGGGCCATTTGTGCCAAGGAATGCGAGGGACTCCCTGCCTCCATCTCCACAGCATACTGCCACGGTGCGTCTGGGTCCTCTGTCTCCTCCTCCTCCTCCTCTACCAGATGCTCCTGCTCCTCCACTCCTGTCCGCTGAGTGGAAAAACCACCCATTTCACTCAATAATTCCTGAGCACCAATGTCCTCCTCTACCTCCTCCTCTTCTTCCTGTCCTGCCCCCACAGGGGTCATGTGGCGTTGAGATCTGTGCGCCACGTCTACCGCACCCTGACCAGCCATTGTTAACAGCATTTGTTCCAGGACGTGCAACAGAGGAATGACGTCGTTCATCCCATAGTCCTGCCGACTCACAAATAGCGTGGCCTCCTCAAAGGGCCTGAGCAAGCGCAGGTGTCACGCATGAGCTGCCAATGGCTGACATCTAAGTTACACAGGGAATACCTTTATCCGCTTTTAACATCAGGAAATCTGTGATGGCCTTTTGCTGTTCGTAAAGGCGGTCTAACATATGTAGGGTTGAATTCCACCTTGTTGCAACGTCACAGCATGAGGAGTCGGTATAGGGGCCCATGGCAGATTAGGGGCCTGGCAGCAGCTATGGGAGGCCCGTAATCTGCCAGCATCCTATGTCAAAAAATTATACACACCAGCAGTGTGTGAGGAGACCTGAAAGTGGCACATGGCAGAGTGTGGCGATGGAGACAGCAGCAATGGGAGGCCGTACAGGGACCCATGACAGACTCTGGACCTGGCAGCAGCATGAGGAGGCGGTATATAGGGGCCTATGGCAGATTAGGGGCCTGGCAGCAGCTATAGGAGGCCCATAATCTGCCAGCACCCTATGTCAAAAAAATTCTACACACCAGCAGTGTGAGGAGACCTGAAAGTGGCACATGGCATGAGAGACTCTGGACCTGGCAGCAGCATGAGGAGGCGGTATATAGGGGCCCATGGCAGATTAGGGGCCTGGCAGCAGCTATAGGAGGCCCATAATCTGCCAGCACCCTATGTTAAAAAATTCAACACACCAGCAGTGTGAGGAGACCTGAAAGTGGCACATGGCAGAGTGTGGCGATGGAGACAGCAGCAATGGGAGGCCGTACAGGGACCCATGACAGACTCTGGACCTGGCAGCAGCATGAGGAGGCGGTATATAGGGGCCCATGGCAGATTAGGGGCCTGGCAGCAGCTATGGGAGGCCCTTAATCTGCCAGCACCCTATGTCAAAAAAATTCTACACACCAGCAGTGTGAGGAGACCTGAAAGTGGCACATGGCATGAGAGACTCTGGACCTGGCAGCAGCATGAGGAAGCGGTATATAGGGGCCTATGGCAGATTAGGGGCCTGGCAGCAGCAATGGGAGGCCCATAATCTGCCAGCACCCTATGTCAAAAAATTCTACACACCAGCAGTGTGTGAGGAGACCTGAAAGTGGCACATGGCAGAGTGTGGCGATGGAGACAGCAGCAATGGGAGGCCGTACAGGGACCCATGAGAGACTCTGGACCTGGCAGCAGCATGAGGAAGCGGTATATAGGGGCCTATGGCAGATTAGGGGCCTGGCAGCAGCTATGGGAGGCCCATAATCTGCCAGCACCCTATGTTAAAAAATTCTACACACCAGCAGTGTGTGAGGAGACCTGAAAGTGGCACATGGCAGAGTGTGGCGATGGAGACAGCAGCAATGGGAGGCCGTACAGGGACCCATGAAAGACTCTGGACCTGGCAGCAGCATGAGGAGGCGGTATATAGGGGCCCATGGCAGATTAGGGGCCTGGCAGCAGCTATAGGAGGCCCATAATCTGCCAGCACCCTATGTCAAAAAATTCAACACACCAGCAGTGTGAGGAGACCTGAAAGTGGCACATGGCAGAGTGTGGCGATGGAGACAGCAGCAATGGGAGGCCGTACAGGGACCCATGACAGACTCTGGACCTGGCAGCAGCATGAGGAGGCGGTATATAGGGGCCTATGGCAGATTAGGGGCCTGGCAGCAGCTATGGGAGGCCCTTAATCTGCCAGCACCCTATGTCAAAAAATTCAACACACCAGCAGTGTGAGGAGACCTGAAAGTGGCACATGGCAGAGTGTGGCGATGGAGACAGCAGCAATGGGAGGCCGTACAGGGACCCATGAGAGACTCTGGACCTGGCAGCAGCATGAGGAAGCGGTATATAGGGGCCTATGGCAGATTAGGGGCCTGGCAGCAGCTATGGGAGGCCCATAATCTGCCAGCACCCTATGTCAAAAAATTCTACACACCAGCAGTGTGTGAGGAGACCTGAAAGTGGCACATGGCAGAGTGTGGCGATGGAGACAGCAGCAATGGGAGGCCGTACAGGGACCCATGAGAGACTCTGGACCTGGCAGCAGCATGAGGAAGCGGTATATAGGGGCCTATGGCAGATTAGGGGCCTGGCAGCAGCTATGGGAGGCCCATAATCTGCCAGCACCCTATGTTAAAAAATTCTACACACCAGCAGTGTGTGAGGAGACCTGAAAGTGGCACATGGCAGAGTGTGGCGATGGAGACAGCAGCAATGGGAGGCCGTACAGGGACCCATGAGAGACTCTGGACCTGGCAGCAGCATGAGGAAGCGGTATATAGGGGCCTATGGCAGATTAGGGGCCTGGCAGCAGCTATAGGAGGCCCATAATCTGCCAGCACCCTATGTCAAAAAAATTCTACACACCAGCAGTGTGAGGAGACCTGAAAGTGGCACATGGCATGAGAGACTCTGGACCTGGCAGCAGCATGAGGAAGCGGTATATAGGGGCCTATGGCAGATTAGGGGCCTGGCAGCAGCTATGGGAGGCCCATAATCTGCCAGCACCCTATGTCAAAAAATTCTACACACCAGCAGTGTGTGAGGAGACCTGAAAGTGGCACATGGCAGAGTGTGGCGATGGAGACAGCAGCAATGGGAGGCCGTACAGGGACCCATGAGAGACTCTGGACCTGGCAGCAGCATGAGGAAGCGGTATATAGGGGCCTATGGCAGATTAGGGGCCTGGCAGCAGCTATGGGAGGCCCATAATCTGCCAGCACCCTATGTCAAAAAATTCTACACACCAGCAGTGTGTGAGGAGACCTGAAAGTGGCACATGGCAGAGTGTGGCGATGGAGACAGCAGCAATGGGAGGCCGTACAGGGACCCATGACAGACTCTGGACCTGGCAGCAGCATGAGGAGGCGGTATATAGGGGCCTATGGCAGATTAGGGGCCTGGCAGCAGCTATAGGAGGCCCATAATCTGCCAGCACCCTATGTCAAAAAAATTCTACACACCAGCAGTGTGAGGAGACCTGAAAGTGGCACATGGCATGAGAGACTCTGGACCTGGCAGCAGCATGAGGAAGCGGTATATAGGGGCCTATGGCAGATTAGGGGCCTGGCAGCAGCTATGGGAGGCCCATAATCTGCCAGCACCCTATGTCAAAAAATTCTACACACCAGCAGTGTGTGAGGAGACCTGAAAGTGGCACATGGCAGAGTGTGGCGATGGAGACAGCAGCAATGGGAGGCCGTACAGGGACCCATGACAGACTCTGGACCTGGCAGCAGCATGAGGAGGCGGTATATAGGGGCCTATGGCAGATTAGGGGCCTGGCAGCAGCTATAGGAGGCCCATAATCTGCCAGCACCCTATGTCAAAAAAATTCTACACACCAGCAGTGTGAGGAGACCTGAAAGTGGCACATGGCATGAGAGACTCTGGACCTGGCAGCAGCATGAGGAAGCGGTATATAGGGGCCTATGGCAGATTAGGGGCCTGGCAGCAGCTATGGGAGGCCCATAATCTGCCAGCACCCTATGTCAAAAAATTCTACACACCAGCAGTGTGTGAGGAGACCTGAAAGTGGCACATGGCAGAGTGTGGCGATGGAGACAGCAGCAATGGGAGGCCGTACAGGGACCCATGAGAGACTCTGGACCTGGCAGCAGCATGAGGAAGCGGTATATAGGGGCCTATGGCAGATTAGGGGCCTGGCAGCAGCTATGGGAGGCCCATAATCTGCCAGCACCCTATGTCAAAAAATTCTACACACCAGCAGTGTGTGAGGAGACCTGAAAGTGGCACATGGCAGAGTGTGGCGATGGAGACAGCAGCAATGGGAGGCCGTACAGGGACCCATGAGAGACTCTGGACCTGGCAGCAGCATGAGGAAGCGGTATATAGGGGCCTATGGCAGATTAGGGGCCTGGCAGCAGCTATGGGAGGCCCATAATCTGCCAGCACCCTATGTCAAAAAATTCTACACACCAGCAGTGTGTGAGGAGACCTGAAAGTGGCACATGGCAGAGTGTGGCGATGGAGACAGCAGCAATGGGAGGCCGTACAGGGACCCATGAGAGACTCTGGACCTGGCAGCAGCATGAGGAAGCGGTATATAGGGGCCTATGGCAGATTAGGGGCCTGGCAGCAGCTATGGGAGGCCCATAATCTGCCAGCACCCTATGTTAAAAAATTCTACACACCAGCAGTGTGTGAGGAGACCTGAAAGTGGCACATGGCAGAGTGTGGCGATGGAGACAGCAGCAATGGGAGGCCGTACAGGGACCCATGAGAGACTCTGGACCTGGCAGCAGCATGAGGAAGCGGTATATAGGGGCCTATGGCAGATTAGGGGCCTGGCAGCAGCTATGGGAGGCCCATAATCTGCCAGCACCCTATGTCAAAAAAATCTACACACCAGCAGTGTGTGAGGAGACCTCAAAGTGGCACATGTTTGAGGCATGATTCATGGCGGATTTAGTCAGTTGTGTCAGGAACTGGTGGTTTGAAATCCAGACTAATCCACGCCTGATTCATTTTCACAAACGTGAGTCTCTCCACACTTTGGGTGGACAGTCGTGTCCTCCGCGGAGTTACAATACCTCCTGCCGCACTAAACACGCGCTCCGATGCCACGCTACTGGCTGGGCATGACAGCCTTTCAAGGGCAAATTCAGCTAGTTGGGGCCAAAGGTCAAGTTTCGTTGCCCAGTAGTCAAGGGGATTGTCTACCTCGGTTGGCAGGGTGCTGTCCAAGTAGGCCCAAGCCTGTTGTTTGAGGTCCTGCTCCAGGTCCACCTGATGCTGCTGCTGCTGCTGCGGCTGGTTAGTAGTTTCCTCACTGCGCTGGTGAAGAAAGCTACTCATCATCGACTGCAGACTGAGGCAGCTGCTGCTGGTGGAGCTGCCACTGCTCCTACCACCCCACCCCTCCCCTGCTGCCATGGCAGCGGAACGCGAGCGCACAGGGCCCACAGTGTCTGAGGATGGACGTTGGCGCACAAAGGCAGAGACCAACTGACTACTTAGGTGGTTTTTATAGTACGTTATTTTGGCCTCCCTCTCAGCAGGTGTGAAAAAGGCCACCATTTTGGAACGGTAGCGAGGGTCCAACAAGGTGGACAGCCAAAAGTCATCCCTCTGTCTGATGGTTATTATTCGGCTGTCGCTACGCAAGCAACCGAGCATGCTATGGGCCATTTGTGCCAAGGAATGCGAGGGACTCCCTGCCTCCATCTCCACAGCATACTGCCACGGTGCGTCTGGGTCCTCTGTCTCCTCCTCCTCCTCCTCTACCAGATGCTCCTGCTCCTCCACTCCTGTCCGCTGAGTGGAAAAACCACCCATTTCACTCAATAATTCCTGAGCACAAATGTCCTCCTCTACCTCCTCCTCTTCTTCCTGTCCTGCCCCCACAGGGGTCATGTGGCGTTGAGATCTGTGCGCCACGTCTACCGCACCCTGACCAGCCATTGTTAACAGCATTTGTTCAAGGACGTGCAACAGAGGAATGACGTCGTTCATCCCATAGTCCTGCCGACTCACGAATAGCGTGGCCTCCTCAAAGGGCCTGAGCAAGCGCAGGTGTCACGCATGAGCTGCCAATGGCTGACATCTAAGTTACACAGGGGAGTACCTTTATCCGCTTGTAACATCAGGAAATCGGTGATGGCCTTTCGCTGTTCGTAAAGGCGGTCTAACATGTGTAGTGTTGAATTCCACCTTGTTGCAACGTCGCAGATCAGGCGATGCTGTGGAATTCCGTTCTGCCGCTGCAGCTCAAGGAGGGTGTGCTTTGCGGTGTAGGAATGGCTGAAATGCATGCAAAGTTTACGTGACATTTTAAGGATGTCTTGCAGTGGGATGGTGGATTTTAAGAACCGCTTGACAACCAGATTGAACACGTGAGCCATGCATGGCGCATGGCACAACCTTCCTTGACGCAGAGCAGACACCATGTTCTTTCCGTTGTCGGTCAACATGGTTCCGATTTTCAGTTTGCGCGGAGACAGCCATCTGTCGATTTCTCTGTTCATTACACTCAGAAGTTCCTCCCCTGTGTGACTACGTTCGCCAAGGCATACCAGGTGCAGAACAGCGTGACACCGTTGCGCCCTGCACATGTGATATGCCGGTCGGGTAATGGGACTTGGCACGGGGGTGGCGGCTGAGGACACGGCGGAAGAAGAGGTGGTAGAGGCGGACATCTTTGCCGGACCAAGGACGTGCAAACGTGGAGGCAAAAGCGGCGTGACCTGTCCAAGTTGCTGGTGCGGCTGTGACGGCACCACGTTCACCCAGTGGGCCGTAAATGACATGTACTGTCCCTGACCGTAGTTACAGCTCCACACGTCGGCGCTGCCGTGCACTTTGGCAGAGACCGACATGCTCAAAGACTGGCCCACCATGTCTTCTACATGTGAATGCAGGGCTGGCACTGCCTTTTTGGCGAAGAAATGACGGCTTGGCACTCTCCACCGCGGCGCGGCACAAGCCATCATTTCTCTGAAAGGTGCTGAGTCCACCACTTGGAAAGGGAGGGACTGCAGCACCAGCAACTTGGACAGGAGGACGTTCAGCTTTTGCACCGTCGGGTGCGTGCTCGCAAACTGTTGTCTCTTGGAAACGGATTCCAAGAAAGACTGCTGACGGAATCCGTGAAGAGGAGTAGCAGGAGAAGGAGCATCTGAACGAGCGGAAGATGCCAACGAGCGACAACTCCCCTCAGCAGAGGTGTTGGAGCCTTGACTGGCTGATGGAGGGCGATTGACGTCGGGTGACGGAGCAAGTAACGGAGCGGGTGATGGAGCGGGGGCTGGGGCGGGCAGAACCGCCGTATCTTTATCACGGTTTTCCCAGGCCACCAAATGGCGACGCTGCATATGCTGCCGCAACGCTGTAGTCCCAACATGGGCCCCCTGGCCACGCTTGACTTTCTGGCCACATAGTCGACATACGGCTACGTTTACTTCCTCGGGCGGCTTGACGAAAAATTGCCACACCGCCGAGTAGGAAACTTTGCCCCCGATACTCCTCACTGGCTGACTGCTGCTTCCTCCGTGCACACCGGCACCACTACTGGCCGTGGTGGTAGGCTGCAGTGGAGTTGGTGCTCTACTCCGTGGCCGTTTGGCTCCACTGACACTGCTGCGACCCTGCTGCTGTCTCCTGGGCAACCCACCGACTGTTTTGCTCGCTGCCAAGCTGCCACCCTCTTCTCCTGATGATGCGGAAGAAATTGCCTGATGACGACGAGGCTGCCAAGTGCGATCAACCTCCTCATCATCAAGTAGGGTCTCCGCCTCACTACTAGCCCCCTCGGCTGCGTCTGGGTCAGGAGACAGACCTGTCTCTAGACCGGCTACCGAGCCACTCTCCTCGCCACTACTTCTTCGCCTGGCTGCTGAAAAGGCGGATGTCTCCCCCCGTTCCTGACCGCCCTCTGTTAGCTCTTCCTCACTGTACAGTGGGGCTGAGCCCACAGCATGCGATACTTCGCTTGGTGAGGGAACACCAAAGGACAGGGGCAGGTAGAGGACACGTGATTTCAGTGGGCTTGGTCCCGGGCCATGCCAACTAACGGTTGTGTCTGACGTACCCACCGACCGTTGGCTGTAGGTGTCAGAGGTGACCTGGGAAGAGGAAGACGACCGAGCCAACCAATCGACGACGGCAGGGTTGTCGGTGGAGACACGACCGCTGGATGACACCGGGAGCACTGGCCTCTGGCTGCGAATAGTGCTGCCTCGACCCCTTCCTCTGCTGCCACGTCTGCTCGCTCCTAAAACATTGCCTCCTCTGCCACTCCTCTGCATGTTGTCTGACATACTCTTTAATTAAACGATTATGTGTCCCTGAGTAACAATTCTGTGTCCCTGAGTAACAATTCTGTGTCTGTGCGAGTAACAATTCTGTGGCCCTAAGTAACAGTTCTGTGGCCCTCAGTAACAATTCTGTGTCCCTGATTAACGTTTCTGTGGCCCCAAGTAACAGTTCTGTGGCCCTCAGTAACAATTCTGTGTCTGTGCGAGTAACAATTCTGTGTCTGTGCGAGAAACAATTCTGTGGCCCTAAGTAAAGTTTCTGTGGCCCTAAGTAACAATTCTCTGGCACTCAGTAACAATTCTGTCTGTCCCTGAGTAACAATTCTCTGGCACTCAGTAACAATTCTGTCTGTCCCTGAGTAAAAATTCTGTGGCCCTAAGTAAAGTTTCTGGGGCCCTGAGTAACAATTATCTGGCACTCCGTAACAATTCTGTCTGTCCCTGAGTAACAATTCTCTGGCACTCAGTAACAATTCTGTCTGTCCCTGAGTAAAAATTCTCTGGCCCTAAGTAAAGTTTCTGTGGCCCTGAGTAACAATTCTCTGGCACTCCGTAACAATTCTGTCTGTCCCTGAGTAACAATTCTCTGGCACTCAGTAACAATTCTGTCTGTCCCTGAGTAAAAATTCTGTGGCCCTAATTAAAGTTTCTGTGGCCCTAAGTAACAATTCTCTGGCACTCCGTAACAATTCTGTCTGTCCCTGAGTAACAATTCTCTGGCACTCAGTAACAATTCTGTCTGTCCCTGAGTAAAAATTCTCTGGCCCTAAGTAAAGTTTCTGTGGCCCTGAGTAACAATTCTCTGGCACTCCGTAACAATTCTGTCTGTCCCTGAGTAACAATTCTCTGGCACTCAGTAACAATTCTGTCTGTCCCTGAGTAAAAAATCTGTGGCCCTAATTAAAGTTTCTGTGGCCCTAAGTAACAATTCTCTGGCACTCAGTAACAATTCTGTCTGTCCCTGAGTAACAATTCTCTGGCACTCCGTAACAATTCTGTCTGTCCCTGAGTAAAAATTCTCTGGCACTCAGTAACAATTCTGTCTGTCCCTGAGTAAAAATTCTGTGGCCCTAATTAAAGTTTCTGTGGCCCTAAGTAACAATTCTCTGGCACTCAGTAACAATTCTGTCTGTCCCTGAGTAACAATTCTCTGGCACTCCGTAACAATTCTGTCTGTCCCTGAGTAACAATTCTCTGGCACTCAGTAACAATTCTGTCTGTCCCTGAGTAAAAATTCTGTGGCCCTAAGTAAAGTTTCTGTGGCCCTGAGTAACAATTCTCTGGCACTCCGTAACAATTCTGTCTGTCCCTGAGTAACAATTCTCTGGCACTCCGTAACAATTCTGTCTGTCCCTGAGTAAAAATTCTGTGGCCCTAATTAAAGTTTCTGTGGCCCTAAGTAACAATTCTCTGGCACTCAGTAACAATTCTGTCTGTCCCTGAGTAACAATTCTCTGGCACTCGGTAACAATTCTGTCTGTCCCTGAGTAACAATTCTCTGGCACTCAGTAACAATTCTGTCTGTCCCTGAGTAAAAATTCTGTGGCCCTAATTAAAGTTTCTGTGGCCCTAAGTAACAAATCTCTGGCACTCAGTAACAATTCTGTCTGTCCCTGAGTAACAATTCTCTGGCACTCCGTAACAATTCTGTCTGTCCCTGAGTAACAATTCTCTGGCACTCAGTAACAATTCTGTCTGTCCCTGAGTAAAAATTCTGTGGCCCTAATTCAAGTTTCTGTGGCCCTAAGTAACAATTCTCTGGCACTCAGTAACAATTCTGTCTGTCCCTGAGTAACAATTCTCTGGCACTCAGTAACAATTCTGTCTGTCCCTGAGTAAAAATTCTGTGGCCCTAAGTAAAGTTTCTGGGGCCCTGAGTAACAATTATCTGGCACTCAGTAACAATTCTGTCTGTCCCTGAGTAACAATTCTCTGGCACTCAGTAACAATTCTGTCTGTCCCTGAGTAACAATTCTCTGGCACTCAGTAACAATTCTGTCTGTCCCTGAGTAAAAATTCTGTGGCCCTAAGTAAAGTTTCTGGGGCCCTGAGTAACAATTATCTGGCACTCCGTAACAATTCTGTCTGTCCCTGAGTAACAATTCTCTGGCACTCAGTAACAATTCTGTCTGTCCCTGAGTAAAAATTCTCTGGCCCTAAGTAAAGTTTCTGTGGCCCTGAGTAACAATTCTCTGGCACTCCGTAACAATTCTGTCTGTCCCTGAGTAACAATTCTCTGGCACTCAGTAACAATTCTGTCTGTCCCTGAGTAAAAATTCTGTGGCCCTAATTAAAGTTTCTGTGGCCCTAAGTAACAATTCTCTGGCACTCAGTAACAATTCTGTCTGTCCCTGAGTAACAATTCTCTGGCACTCGGTAACAATTCTGTCTGTCCCTGAGTAACAATTCTCTGGCACTCAGTAACAATTCTGTCTGTCCCTGAGTAAAAATTCTGTGGCCCTAATTAAAGTTTCTGTGGCCCTAAGTAACAATTCTCTGGCACTCAGTAACAATTCTGTCTTTCCCTGAGTAACAATTCTCTGGCACTCCGTAACAATTCTGTCTGTCCCTGAGTAACAATTCTCTGGCACTCAGTAACAATTCTGTCTGTCCCTGAGTAAAAATTCTGTGGCCCTAAGTAAAGTTTCTGTGGCCCTGAGTAATAATTCTCTGGCACTCCGTAACAATTCTGTCTGTCCCTGAGTAACAATTCTCTGGCACTCCGTAACAATTCTGTCTGTCCCTGAGTAAAAATTCTGTGGCCCTAATTAAAGTTTCTGTGGCCCTAAGTAACAATTCTCTGGCACTCAGTAACAATTCTGTCTGTCCCTGAGTAACAATTCTCTGGCACTCGGTAACAATTCTGTCTGTCCCTGAGTAACAATTCTCTGGCACTCAGTAACAATTCTGTCTGTCCCTGAGTAAAAATTCTGTGGCCCTAATTAAAGTTTCTGTGGCCCTAAGTAACAATTCTCTGGCACTCAGTAACAATTCTGTCTGTCCCTGAGTAACAATTCTCTGGCACTCCGTAACAATTCTGTCTGTCCCTGAGTAACAATTCTCTGGCACTCAGTAACAATTCTGTCTGTCCCTGAGTAAAAATTCTGTGGCCCTAATTAAAGTTTCTGTGGCCCTAAGTAACAATTCTCTGGCACTCAGTAACAATTCTGTCTGTCCCTGAGTAACAATTCTCTGGCACTCAGTAACAATTCTGTCTGTCCCTGAGTAAAAATTCTGTGGCCCTAAGTAAAGTTTCTGGGGCCCTGAGTAACAATTATCTGGCACTCAGTAACAATTCTGTCTGTCCCTGAGTAACAATTCTCTGGCACTCAGTAACAATTCTGTCTGTCCCTGAGTAACAATTCTCTGGCACTCAGTAACAATTCTGTCTGTCCCTGAGTAAAAATTCTGTGGCCCTAAGTAAAGTTTCTGTGGCCCTGAGTAACAATTCTCTGGCACTCCGTAACAATTCTGTCTGTCCCTGAGTAACAATTCTCTGGCACTCAGTAACAATTCTGTCTGTCCCTGAGTAAAAATTCTGTGGCCCTAATTAAAGTTTCTGTGGCCCTAAGTAACAATTCTCTGGCACTCAGTAACAATTCTGTCTGTCCCTGAGTAACAATTCTCTGGCACTCGGTAACAATTCTGTCTGTCCCTGAGTAACAATTCTCTGGCACTCAGTAACAATTCTGTCTGTCCCTGAGTAAAAATTCTGTGGGCCTAATTAAAGTTTCTGTGGCCCTAAGTAACAATTCTCTGGCACTCAGTAACAATTCTGTCTGTCCCTGAGTAACAATTCTCTGGCACTCAGTAACAATTCTGTCTGTCCCTGAGTAAAAATTCTGTGGCCCTAATGAAAGTTTCTGTGGCCCTAAGTAACAATTCTCTGGCACTCAGTAACAATTCTGTCTGTCCCTGAGTAACAATTCTCTGGCACTCGGTAACAATTCTGTCTGTCCATGAGTAACAATTCTCTGGCACTCAGTAACAATTCTGTCTGTCCCTGAGTAAAAATTCTGTGGCCCTAATTAAAGTTTCTGTGGCCCTAAGTAACAATTCTCTGGCACTCATTAACAATTCTGTCTGTCCCTGAGTAACAATTCTCTGGCACTCGGTAACAATTCTGTCTGTCCCTGAGTAACAATTCTCTGGCACTCAGTAACAATTCTGTCTGTCCCTGAGTAAAAATTCTGTGGCCCTAATTAAAGTTTCTGTGGCCCTAAGTAACAATTCTCTGGCACTCAGTAACAATTCTGTCTGTCCCTGAGTAACAATTCTCTGGCACTCCGTAACAATTCTGTCTGTCCCTGAGTAACAATTCTCTGGCACTCCGTAACAATTCTGTCTGTCCCTGAGTATGAATTCTGTGGCCCTAACTAGCGTTTCTTTGTCCCTAAGTAACAGTTCTGTGGCCCTCAGTAACAGTTCTGTGTCTGTGCGAGTAACAATTCTGTGTCTGTGCGAGTAACAATTCTGTGGCCCTAAGTAACAGTTCTGTGGCCTTCAGTAACAATTCTGTGTCTGTGCGAGTAACAATTCTGTGTCTGTGCGAGTAACAATTCTGTGGCCCTAAGTAAAGTTTCTGTGGCCCTAAGTAACAATTCTCTGGCACTCAGTAACAATTCTGTCTGTCCCTGAGTAACAATTCTCTGGCACTCAGTAACAATTCTGTCTGTCCCTGAGTAAAAATTCTGTGGCCCTAAGTAAAGTTTCTGTGGCCCTGAGTAACAATTCTCTGGCACTCAGTAACAATTCTGTCTGTCCCTGAGTAACAATTCTCTGGCACTGAGTAACAATTCTGTCTGTCCCTGAGTAAAAATTCTGTGGCCCTAATTAAAGTTTCTGTGGCCCTAAGTAACAATTCTCTGGCACTCAGTAACAATTCTGTCTGTCCCTGAGTAACAATTCTCTGGCACTCAGTAACAATTCTGTCTGTCCCTGAGTAACAATTCTGTGGCCCTAATAACGTTTCTGTGGCCCTAAGTAACAATTCTCTGGCACTGAGTAACAATTCTGTCTGTCCCTGATTATGAATTTTGTGGCCCTAACTAGCGTTTCTTTGTCCCTAAATAACGATTCTGTGGCCCTCATTAACAAGTCTGTGTCCCTGAGTAATGGTTCTCTGTCCCTAAGTAACTTTTCTCTGTCCCCAATTATCGTTTCTGTGGCCCTAACTCTGTCCCTGTCCCTAGTACAGAGCGGTCTGCCTCTGTTCAATAACTGCAGGCAAATGAAGAATTCCAAAATGGCCGCTATTTATAGCTCGACCATTACACAGTGCTGGCTGGCTGGCTGCTGATAGGCTGATGCGATCACATGTAGTTGAGGCATGCATTATGGGTCAGCGCGCCTTGTCTGCGCGCCTTCCCAGACATCCCCGCTCCGTCGCCGCACATGTCAGCCGCCATTTTCTGAAAAATTTCGATTCGCGCGTCCGAATTAGGCTATTTTTCGGATTCGGCACGAATCGAAATTTTTCAGATATTCGACTCGAATTCCACTTCGGATACTTCGATTCGCTCATCTCTAATTATAAGGGAGAGAAGAAAGAGAACAATCAGATTTGGTCTCTGTATTAGTAGGATATTTAATTTTAGGGGCATTCTTCCCGCTACCTCCATTGACAAAATCATTTTCTTTCCATTTGTATGCTACACCTTCAAAGAATGCAGTAGAATCCTTGATGAATTTACCCTCCTTAGTATCAATGATTTCACCTGTAACTCTCTATATTTGTTCTTTTAACTCCTCCTTAACTGACTATGTCTGCCCTATAAGGCAGTTAATAGACTAGTCAAGAATAACCCCAATATGTTTATCCAGTTCCTCCAATTCTTTAGTGTAATATTTGATTAGAACATGCATCATTTATATTGAACAATTTGTTAGAATCATTTCTCATTCCTGTTTAAGGGATTGAGAAATGGAGGAAATATTAGGAAAAAAAAGAATTCTTAGATCAGTTGGACATACCTTCTCTTGGACATATCTCTCAAACTATATAAAATGTTATGTGTATGGTGTCGGCCCATAGCCCCTTTAAGCTGCCCAGCAGAATGTTTCACCCACTGCACATTTTTTTTTTCTCTCCGATTCTTAGCACAATGGAGAGCGAGGAGAGAAGGTGAGGACACAATAGCCTATTGCTACACCCTGGGACTGTTCCTGGTCCTAGCAATAGTGCAGGGAGAGGATTCCTATTACCTGCCGTTCGGTCAGGAACTGGGAATCTTTCTCATGGAGCCAAGGAGGAGACACATCACGACCCACAGGCTGAGTAGCTGGGGCCTGAAGGCTGAGCTGTAAAGACTTTGGGTACTATGCAGCTGAGTGGGCAGAGCTTTTGGAGAATCCACTAACCCCACCTGGTAAGACCTCACCAAAGAGCAACAGCGGTGAGAGGCCTATTGACAATTAATGACCCTCTTTTGACCCCTAGACATTTTATTGACCCCTTGGATAGTCCCATTAACCCTTAGAGGTTGATATTGACCACTTTGGGGAACCTTGATATACAATGAACTGTATTTACATTGGTCCAATAGTCATGAAGCTCTACAGTGACCTCAAAAGATTAATTGACCCTTATTCACATTCCATCATTTATCAATCACCTATTGACCAGAAGTAATTTATTCCACCCATTGGATAGTCCCATGAACCCTTAGGGGTTGATATTGGCCACTGTGTGCAACCCAAGTATACATGTATACATTGGAATGGTATTTATATTGTTCCAGTTTTCTTGGAGCTTTATTATTTTATTGACCCCTTGGATAATTCCATCAACCCTTATGGGTTGATATTGACCACTGTGGGCAACTCTGATAAAGACTGGAACCGTAACCATGTAACTGAACATACAAGGATAACAAGACATAAGCAGAAGTTATCTTCAGTTAAACTGCAGCCAAATAGTATTAGCCTTGCTCCAATAGTCATGGACCTAAAAACAATAATCAACTCAATCAACCGTCCATCATCTATTGACCATCTATTGATCCCCAAACATTTTGTTGACCCCCTTGGATTGACTACTTTGGGGAACACTAGTGTACACTGTCTTCTAATGCCTTATGAGACTTAACAAAGAACCTTTAACTATATTTATTTCTAAGAAACTCCACTGTGTATGTTGATATAGCACCCTCCTAGATAGGCCGGCAGGATGTTAAATATAGTTACATAGTTGGTAAGGTTGAATAAAAACACCAGTCCATCCAGTTCAACCAGTGTGGGTGTGTGTATGTGTGCTCATGTTCAAACTCATTTTCCTGTATACTATGTTCTCTAAGAAGCCCGTCCAAGAGTTTTTTAAAACTTTTTTAAACTATTAATACTTCCCACTGACACCACCAATTCCCAGGGAATCCACAGCTCTGAGAGTGACCCCCCCCCCCCCCATGCAGTTTAAGACACCAGTCACACTGCTGCAATTTAAAATCACGTAATTTGTGTGCAATTTCAGCGTGATTTCAGGTGCAATTTCTGAAAACTTGATTGCTACTTCTGAAGAATTTCTTGCAATTTGCAGTGCCATTTCCATTATACACCATTATATATGTGAAATCGCAGCACAACTGCAGAAAAAATAATGCAAAAACTACTTTACAAATCTCGCTGCAGCAAATTACAAATGTTAAGACACTGACATTCACACTCATTAGATGCAATTTCAGGTGTGATTTCAATTCCCAAATTGCACCTGAAACTGCACAGGTATGACCGGGCACTAAGGTTAAACCGCTTCTCCTCCAATTTCAGTGAGTGGCCCCGTGTCTTCTAACACTCCCTGAGGCTGAATAGTTTATTCTTTATGCCAGAATCAATATTAAGATATTTGCATATCTCCAGTGGTGTCCCTAGGTGGGTGCGGGGGGTGCGTGCCGCACCAGGTGACACCTATCGCACAGGGTGACACCAGACCCTCTCCATGAGCGCCACAAAAAGGAAAGTTTTAAAGCAAGCCAACGATCCCTGAAAGATGGATCGGATCTGTGGACTGAACCTCCTCCATCTGACATCACTTCTCGAGCATGTGCAGACCAGACCGGTGTTGAAAAATCAGTTAACCCCATAAAGGTTGCAAGCCAACGATGTCCGCAAGATGGATCGGATCTGCGGATTAGGAAGCATAATGGATCAGACTCCGATCCATTATGCTCAATCCTCAGATTCGATCCATCCTGCGGGAATCGTTGGAGGGGTGACACCAATTGTTACCACTCCAGGTGACACCAACCCTAGGGACGACCCCGTATATCACTATCATATCCCCTCTCAAGCGTCTCTTCTCCAGAGAGAAAAAGTGTAATGATTGTAGTCATTCCTCGTAATTGAAGTCCTCCAGTCCCCTTATTAACCTCCCTGGCGGTATTCCCGAGTGCAGCTCGGGGTAAAGTTTCAGTACTACAAGCGGTAACCCCGAGCTACACTCGGGAATACACTGCAGTGTTGCTCCGGGATCTGTTCTGCACTCACCTTGTCCTTCACTCCCACGATGTCCCTCCTGCAGTTTCCCCAGCATTGTCCTCTGGCGGATGCCGGCATCTGTCTTCTGGGTTCCGTTCCCTGCAACGTCGGAACGTACGGGGGACGGAACTGGTGGGAAATTTGAAAGTTGTAAAAGTGGCATTCACTAAATTCACTAAAATCACATAGTATAACATTACTGTATCAACCCATTTCACATACATTTTGTCCCGAGTGCTTTGTCCTGCGCCCTGCCTGCATTTTTACTGTTCTTTCTGCCTGGAAACTGAGAAATGTCCATGGTGTCCAAAAAGCGTCCCTTTAGGTCAAAAGCGGTTTTAGACCAGCTAGAGAACAGCGATAGTAAATTAGAACCACTTGCAGAACTGAGTGATAATGATTCGTGGGGGAAATTTATCATCAGACACTGAAATTGATTTTGCGACTTTGCTCAGTGATGTGCAAACTTGGTGCTAAATTTCAAATTTCAGTGTTTTTGGTTTGATTATATTATTGAATTAATGTATTATTATTATTATTATTTTTTATGTTTATTTAATATATTATAATTTATGATTTTGTGTTTCAAATTATATCATACCCGGGATGTTTACTAGACTCTTGTTTGGACAGATTTCAGTGAGTTATTCCTAAAATTTACAGGCCTACAATAAAAAAAAATACATATTTCCATGCAAAAAAATGTACCCCTTTGAGCACAGAAATATGGACATAATCAGACCGCTAGGGAGGCTACCTTAGTTGCCCTTCCCCAGACTCTCTCCGGTTTCAGCACATCCTTCCTGAGGACTGGTGACCAGAACTGGACAACATATTCCAGATGTGGCTGAACCAGTTTTATAAAGTAGCAGGATTATAGATTTATCTCTTGAATAAATTCCGTTTTTAAGGCATGCTAATATGTTGCTAGATTTCCTTGTTGCAGCTTGCTATTTCATGCCATTGCTGTGTCTGTCGTCTACTAGGACCCCCAGATCTATTTCTGTCCTTGACTCCCCTAAAGGTTCTCCCCCTAGCGAGTAAGTTGTATTAAAATTTTTAAATTTAGGTAAATTTAGCTCATTTAATTTAATTTAATTTAGTTCATTTATTTAGGCAAGTTTAGTATGTTTAACTTGAATAAAGTGTTGATTGTTTTACCTTGCCTAAAAGTCCCCATTGTAGTGTGTAGATTTACTGTAGAGACACTTTAACAGTAATAAGGAGGTGATCTTTTCCATCAAGGGATAATAAATGTGAATTTCTCTGTTAAATGTTCAGCTAAACACATCATGTTTATATAAAGTGTACAGCCATCATCTAGCAATAGCCTTTTATTGCAGACATTAAGCAGCCATGTATTACTGAAAAGCTCTACTATAAAAGGCTGCAAATAGCCCAGAAAATTATAAAATGAATTCAAATTTTCTGCATGTATTTTTCGTCGCTCTAGAACATCCTCGGCTGATGTCAGACATGAATTGTTTAATAAACTGCCAGGGACTGTTTGCTCTAGTAAGCGTCAGTGCCTCGCTAATGTGATATTATCGTCACCGAGAGAACATCAAAATTAATGTTTTGGGGAAACAAAAGACTTTTTAAGGTTAACATTGCAAAAAAAAAGGTGTTGACAGGCAAGAAAAGCTATGCTAAAGCTGAACTCCAGGCAGATATTGTACATATGCATTGAAGTAGAACTAAACATTTTTTTTTGTGTAGTTTTGTTAGAGTCCCTGTCAAGCTTTTCTTGCTGTCTGTGCCCCCGTTAGGGAGATTCACCCTTGCTAATTGGTCTGTTTACTGTCATCACCGAGAGAAAAAGGAAATTCCAAATTTTGGATTGTCCTCAGAACAGTGATAGAGTGGAAATCTTCTAATGGGGACACTAACTCTATTGACAACTAGGCATTTCCTCACTTTGAAGGGATTTCCTCCCACTTCCTGTTTTAGCTATGGGATAGGAAGTGAAGGAAAATCTCTCCACTGGGACACAGATGGCAAAAAAATCTGACAGGAGCTCTCTAGCTCCCTTGTCTCCTCCTCCCATGCTCACCTCCAGGACTTCTCCAGAGCCTCCCGCATCCTCTGGAACTCTCTACCCCAATCTATCAGACTATCGCCTATTCTGCCCACTTTTAGGCAATCTCTGAAAACCTCTCTCTTCAGGGAAGCCTATTCTGTCCTCAGCTAATAATGGAATCCTCTATTCCTCCTACCAGTCCATCCCCCAGAGTTACTACCTTTTGTACCAACAGCCCCTCCCTCTTAGACTGTAAGCTCCGAGGAGCAGGGCCCTCCTAACCCTCTTGTATTGAACTGTTTTGTTCCTGTATTGTCTCCCGTTATATTGTAAAGCGCTGAGCAAACTGTTGGCGCTTTATAAATCCTGTATAATAATAATAACCTTCCCTTGCTCTATAGTAAATGAAAAAAATTATAAATTTTGTAAATACATGAATTTGATGTAGGATATGATAGGAGGAGAGAGCAAAGTTGCAGAGAACATAGATGCCAACAGTCCCTGATTTGCCAGGATAGTCCCACATTTTGGACCTTAGTCCCGATGATGTATCCTAAATGATGTAATTTCTCTTGCATGATCAGCACACAGGTTCACAATAATGTCCTCCTCACTAGTAGCACATAGTCATGTACTGTATCTCCATTTAGCAAACAGCAGTGAGGAAGCCCAACCCAGTGTAGCACTACCCCCTTAGGAGTTGCTAGAAGATTTGGGTTGCCCTATAGTCCTGCACAGCCAGGCATCACACTTCCTCACCGAGACTTGCATCTAGAGTCATAAATCAGTCCTTGAGCTTTGGTTTTTATTGTTTTTATTTAGTGGATTTATAACTGGGATAGGGTTACGGGGGTACAGGATGCCCAAGGGTGCTGATAAACTGAGGACAACTTCCTGGAACTATTTACAAGCCTTCTCTGCAGCACAGTCACTGATGGAGAGCAAGCCAGCATCTCCTTAGTGTAACACCCCATGCCCCAGACCCCAGATGAACTTCTCTTCACCAAGAGATCTGGAGGTATCATTGAGCAGGGGATCCAGATCCTGTCACTTTAAAAGTTGAACAGTCACTGGCAGGTGGCTAATCTGGTTTTCCACCAGAGTGCTCCTTCCCATATCCAGCCAGGGGGTGTAGGTGTACGCACTCAGATCCTCTGCTGTACCACTTTTGGGTTGGTGGCTGCTATCAGGGCTATCAGCTGGGCCGCTCCTTCCATGCCATAAAGGTGGTCCTCTCTCATGGAGCCGGTGAGCTCTGAACTTGCCTCCATTCCAGCTCCAAGTCTGCAGGTAGGCCCCATCCCAATGGATCTCCTTACAGCCTTCCTTCTCCAGCCTCACATCTTCCTATCTTCCACCGAACTCTCCTTCCACCCTCCTGCTACTGAGCAGGCTCCAGCACTTTCAAGGGTGTCGAGCCCCTTGCCAACCTCCTGTTGGGGATTGGCTAGGACCCCTCAAGAGTGCAGCCAGCCACTCTTCAGATCCACCCCACTGCTTCTACAGCCTTCCTTCAAAAGCCCTAGAGCAGGGTAAAGTTCCATAGGGGCTGGCCTGCAGAGCCACTCCTGACCAAGCTTTGACCTTCTGGCTATAACACCCAGGCTGCTACTCAGCCTTCCTTACTGACAATCAAGACTCTAGCTTCCCCTTGCTAAACTAGGAGGGTGCTACACCACTGTAAGCTCCCAATTGCTTCAGTTGGAGCTTACACAGGGTTGAGAAATGTTTCAACCCTCTTATAGCTGTGCTGATCCAATTGCCAAGCACCAGAGTAGTTCACATGTTACCAGAATGTAATCATCCAGTGTGAATCAGCGGGTGAGTGAGGGAAAGGTGAGCATGTGCTTCTGGGAACATAGGCATTGAAGCATCCTGTTGTTTTGCCTTGCCCTGTATGGACAAAGCACAGGTTCATTTTAAACTGCCTGCATTAGCAATTGCATAAGAAAACTGCAGGTGCTCCTTGGTCTTCTGCACTGTCTGTACAGACTGGGTCTCAGGAGGTATGTTTGTTGGTGGGGATATGGGCAAACCACATGCCATCAACTTATATAAATACAACCAAGTTTTAACCTGATGGTTTTGCTCTCTCTCTCTTGAATTAATTAATGCCCCTTGTGGCCGGAGGCCATGCTACTGCACCAGGCCCCACACCGGAAGGATAATGTCCATTCACCTGCCACTGACAACTGTCCAGGCACTGACTACATGTCATTTTGAGGAAAATACACTTTACACTTACTCTTCAACCCAAAAGCAATATATTGTTACAGTTATGCCTTTTTCCAAGTACCACTGGTAAAGTTCAGCAACCTTATTTATGTGTGATCATTCCTTCCTCGGGGATATAAAGGTCCATGGCCAGGAATGCTGTGGAGAAGCCTCTGACAAGGAGTGGGGCACAATATGGTGGAGAGTACCTCAGCAGTAGGGTCACTGTTCTAGCAACGGAGGAGCAGGGCAGGATTTTGTGTTTTTGGAGCCAACATCCAGCTAATTGCAAAGTCCCTCTTAAGCCTAGTGCACACTATAAGAAAATCGGACGACTAATTGTCCGATTTTCCATGAAAATGCATATTATGGTGTAGTCAGAATGGTATTGACTTGTAAGAAAATTCTCAGCCAACAAAGGCAAACGTAGCTACGTACTAGTTGTAACGGAACCGGAACCCAGACCGCACTGAGTTTTTCCGTTATAGCACAACTTCCCCTGTCCGAAAACCATCCATGGACCACGCCCTTGAAATCCCTCAGGAAAAAGATAGCACCCAGCTCTTAAAACAGAAAGCCAACCCTTTATTTTAACACAGAATATATACAGAGGGCGGGGAAACACAACCAGGAACAGGAAATACATCATCAGCCCGCCCTATCAGTGGGAAGGGCTACAGGGAACCACCCCAACCAACCCAAGACACAGAACAATGGGATGAAACACATGGCAAAGGATATTGACCAACCCCCACACCAATACACAAACAGTACATCCCATAATAGTTGGCTGGACAGGAAGACACAGCACAATGGGGAGTAGCACATGGCAAACAGACAATGGACAGCCATGTGGCCTAGACAAAGGAACACACACTATACACAAGACTCAGACATTCACATACACACCCTGTAACCCTTAACAGGCACAGGGTGCCTTAAACATAATGGGAATTTGGGAAGATGATACAGAGGTCCCCCCACCCCCAAAAGTCACTCCCATCACATATCTCCCCTTTCGGCAGGAGACTAACGCAGGAGTAGATCCCAGACGGATGTACTCTGAAGTTAGTCTGTACTTCCAGTCCCCCAATGCCAGCACCCACAGTACCCCATGCAAATTGTCCCACACCAAGCGTTACTCACCCAGCCAACCTCTGCCTCTCCCATAGAACATACCCGCCGCTGGGGAGAAGTACAGACTGGTCCTTCTCCCGGAAATCCTCTCAGCCGCTGGAGAGAAGACAGGGTGGCTGGGCCGCCTTCATCCTTCTGTGGGGGATCTGGGCCGACTGCCCAGCATCCCTGGGGTATCCAGGTGGTGGCTGTAGTTGCTAGGCAGAGGCCAGCGGCGCTCTGCCCTGGTGCCAGCACTTCTGCTGGGGACCCCACATCTGCTCCGGCTAACTGTAGGGGAGGGAGGCCGGCTTCCTCCCCTCCCAGACTGTGGATCTGCTGCTGGGATGGAATTCCACTGTCACTGTCCCCCTGGTGCACAGATCCTGGCTTGGGAGGGAAAACAGTTTCCTCCACTCTGGCTGACTGTGGGGGAGGGAGGACAACAACCTCCTCTCCCTTCTCACCCTGGGCCTCTGAAACTACCACAGGTGTGGGGCAGAGGTCCTGGACCCTCTGTCCAGTTGTCAGCGCTTCAGCTGGCGGCTCCCCGGCTGGTTCCTCATCAGTAAAAAAGTCAATCAAATCCCCAGCCTCTGGAACTGGGGATCGGGGCTCACCATCTCCTGTCTGTGGAACTCAGGAGACATTACCAGTGCTGGGCAGAGTTCAGTACTGTTTGGCCCTGTTGCCAGGTCTACTGCTGGTTCCTCCTCAGCTGAGAGGTCTATCAGATCCCCAGTCTCTGGAATTTCCACTGCTGATTCTTGGGCATGCTGCCGAACATGTCCTAGCAGCTGCCTGTATGCCCTTTCTAGATCCAGTTCTTTCTTCAGCAGGTATTCCAGATCTGGTTTAAGTTCTGAGACCCCTGTGAGACCGAACATAGCCTCTCTGCCTTCTCGTAACTCCTTCAGAGTAGGTTCTCCTCTATCGCCAAACACAAAAAGGTCTGTAAGGCTCTCCCACAGCAATCCAGGCCCACCAAAGTCAAGTCCCTCAGGAGAGCACTCTGTTGACACCCCTAAATATTCCTGCTCTGTGTACCACCGCAGAGCCCGATATCGATTGTCCAGTTCTATCTCCTGCTGGACCAATCTGTCCAACTCAGCCAACAAATGCTCCTAAGGTTGCTCTCCCAGGAATGGCATCCATAACTTCCGATGGTCCCTGACCCGTTCCCCTGGGGTTGGATAGCACTTGCCTTTGTCCATACCAGCAGCCTGGACCGCTCCTCTCCAAAGCACCTCCCAAATCCGCTGCCTGAGCTCCAGGTACTGATCCGTAGACACAGTCCTGGGGTATGTTGCAAGGATGATCTGCAACAGCCCTGGGAACTCTGATGCCAGGTCCATAGCTCCACTGGGGTGACTGACGTCTTTTCCTGCACTTGAATCCCGGTGGTGGTTTGGATGTGTTTACAGCTGGAAGCACAATCCCACCGCTTGCCACCAATGTAACGGAACCGGAACCCAGACCGAATTTTTCCGTTATAGCACAACTTCCCCTGTCCGAACACCATCCATGGACCACGCCCTTGAAATCCCTCAGGAAAAAGACAGCACCCAGCTCTTAAAACAGAAAGCCAACTCTTTATTTTAACACAAAACACAGAATATATACAGAGGGCGGGGAAACACAACCAGGAACAGGAAATACATCATCAGCCCGCCCTATCAGTGGGAAGGTCTACAGGGAACCACCCCAACCAACCCAAGACACAGAACAATGGGATGAAACACATGGCAAAGGATATTGACCAACCCCCACACCAATACACAAACAGTACATCCCATAATAGTTGGCTGGACAGGAAGACACAGCACAATGGGGGTTAGCACATGGCAAACAGACAATGGACAGCCATGTGGCCTAGACAAAGGAACACACACTATACACAAGACTCAGACATTCACATACACACCCTGTAACCCTTAACAGGCACAGGGTGCCTTAAACATAGTGGGAATTTGGGAAGATGATACAGAGGTCCCCCCACCCCCAAAAGTCACTCCCGTCACACTAGTGTAGTAGAATAGGGAGTGAAGAGTTGTTCTTTTCTTCTGATCATGCACTTTTTTTTCTATTCAGTTATTTCCATACAAATCTTCTAGCTTGCTCCCTAATTTTTTGTCATCCAAAAAGTTGGATTCTGCTCTCGAAAGCACTATACCAACAATCAGATAATTGGCCGATTGTTCCTCGTACAGAAATGTTCGCACAATTTTCATAACGTGTGTACGGGCTATTACAGGTGGATGTCCTATCCAAGAACAAGCAGGCGGGCAGTGGTGTATCTAGGTTTTATGCTGCCCTAGGCAACACAAAAATCACCCCCCAACCTTTGTCGCAGAGAGAGCCTGACACTGACCAACCCCCTCCCCCCCCCAACTGTGGAGAGAGCATAACACTGATCAACAACCCCCCCACCCCCCCAAACCGCGGAGAGAGAATAATATCAACCAGCAACCAACCCACACAAAGGATAGAGCTTGACACCAACCAACACCACCTCCCCCCCTTCCTGGCTGAGAGAGCCTTCCACTACCACCGCCTCCCCATGCTCCCGCCTCCCATCCCTGGCAAGAGAGAGAAAGAAACTCACAGACACTCACCTTCACAGCTCCGGACATCCAAGGGAATGAGAGTCGGGATCTGCCTGCACCATAAAGCAGCCCGCAGGGTCTCCCAGATCCCACCTGGTCCCCATGCGGTGTGTGTTCCTTCTTCTGGGGGGCAGAAGACTATTGGGCCATTCACATTCGCATACGCAGTGGGCACCCGGCTGTGAATCCACAAGCTGTCACAGCCGGGTGCCCATGCTAAAGATGCCGGCGCCAGGGAGAGAAGATGGCTGGTGAAACCAGCCATGGTGAGGACACCGCTGGACTGAGGGACAGGTAAGTGGCTGTATTTTAAAAATCAGTAGGTACAATGTTTGTAGCTGCTGACTTTTTTTTTCAGCTTTAAGTCTCGTTCATACCTCGGTGATTTGTCACACTTCAGCTGTCACACAACAATGCATGACAAGGGACCCCGTTATGGTCTACAGGTCCCATTCGCACATATGCAATGCACTTCCACACAGTTTGGAAATAAGACGCAGGCATTTCTTTTGATGCCATTTTGGTTTCATAGCATTGTTGCCAACCGTCCATAAATATACGGATTGTTTGCAATAACAAGCACTTTTTTCCTATCTGTAATTGTTCGTGGACAGGAGAAAAGTGCCCATAAAAAGATCGGCTTGTTCCCAGCCCTGAACTGTGCATGCGAAGTTCCAGAGCAGACCGACCTAGGCCACGGGTCCAGGTTCACATCTGTCTGGTGAAGTCCACCAGTAGCCATGTCAGTAGCAGAGCCCTGCCTTGCCTTGCCCAAGACTCGTTGAGGGAGGGAGTGGAAACCTGCTTGTGATTGTCCAGCCCCCCATCTTGTCTACCACAGTGCTTTAAATTCTCTTCAGTCAGGTACTGCTGGTAGCTGTACTTACACACAGTATCCCTCTCTTTGTCCTAATCAATGTGAGCCTGGGGGGGCAGTCTCTGCGGGAGTGTTCTGTAGGTCAGTCTCTGGGAGTACTGGCAATCTCTGTGGGGCAGTTAATCGGTCAATTGCTCTGTGAAGGGACACTTATGTAAAGGCGGGGGTAAGGACACTGATGTAGGGGGGACGTTGATGTATGAAAGGAGTGGGGGAACTGATATAAAAGGGAACTCTATTGACTCTGATGTAAAGAGGGCTCTGATATAAGGGGGGCTCTAGGAACCCTGATAAAGGGAGGCAATCAGGGCACCCTGATGTATAGGGGAATTCTGGGGGCTTTGATGTAAGAGGGATTCTGATGTAAGAGGGGACTCTGCAGACTCTGCTATAAGGGGGGATTGCTGAGGAGCTCTGTTGTAAGGAACGTATTCAAGGGACTTTGCTGTAGGGGGAACTTTGATGCAGTAGTCATCCTGACTACTGCACTGTATATGTTGTCATTTTAACATATATTTTTACATATAGTTGTAAATGCATTCCAAAAATGTAGATTTGTATTTTTAAAGCCATACAGTATATTTGAAATGTATTTGCAAAAATATTTTTCATATATTTTGTAATAAAATGCATTTCAGCACACAGTATATATATATATACAGTTGTGTTCAAAATAATAGCAGTCAGACATCACTAACCGGATCAATCACTGTTTTTGGTAGAAATGATATTTCTACATGGCAAATAATTTACTAGCAGGTGTAGTAGAGTAATAGAAATCCAACAGACCCAACAGTCATGACTAGAGATGAGCGAATCGAACTTGGCGAAGTGGAATTCGTTTCGAATATTAGGAAAAATTCGATTCGCACCGAATCCGAAAATTAGCAAACTTCGGATGCACGAATCGAATTTTTCCCGATCGGCCGATTTTCATCCCTTCTACAGCCGGCAAAAAGTGTCCCTGCAGAGAGCTCCGCTATTTCTGACAGTTCTCTGACAGTTCCTTCACATTTACAGCGGTTGAAACATTGTATCTATTTGTTTCCATTTAGGATACAGATGTTTTTATTCGGAAACAAATAGATACAATGTTTCAACCGCTGTAAATGTGAAGGAACTGTCAGAGAACTGTCAGAAATAGCGGAGCTCTCTGCAGATACACTTTTTGCTGTACTGGAATTCTTCTTCTTTTCATTCTTCTTCTTCTTTTCATTCTTCTTCTTCTTTTCATTCTTCTTCTTCTTCTTTTCATTCTTCTTCTTCTTCTTTTCATTCTTCTTCTTCTTCTTCTTTTCATTCTTCTTCTTTTCATTCTTCTTCTTCTTCTTTTCATTCTTCTTTTCATTCTTCTTCTTCTTCTTTTCATTCTTCTTTTTATTCTTCTTTTCATTCTTCTTCTCATTCTTCTTTTCATTCTTCTTCTTCTTTTCATTCTTCTTCTTCTTCTTCTTCTTTTCATTCTTCTTTTCATTCTTCTTCTTCTTCTTTTCATTCTTCTTCTTCTTCTTTTCATTCTTCTCATTCTTCTTTTCATTCTTCTTTTCATTCTTCTTCTCATTCTTCTTTTCATTCTTCTTCTTCTTTTCATTCTTCTTCTTCTTCTTTTCATTCTTCTTCTTCTTCTTTTCTTTCTTCTTTTCATTCTTCTCATTCTTCTTCTCATTCTTCTTTTCATTCTTCTTCTCATTCTTCTTTTCATTCTTCTTCTTTTCATTCTTCTTTTCATTCTTCTTCTTCTTCTTTTCATTCTTCTTTTCATTCTTCTTCTTCTTCTTTTCATTCTTCTTTTCATTCTTCTTCTTCTTCTTTTCATTCTTCTTCTTCTTCTTCTTTTCATTCTTCTTTTCTTTCTTCTTCTTCTTCTTTTCATTCTTCTTCTTCTTTTCATTCTTCTTTTCATTCTTCTTTTCATTCTTCTTTTCATTCTTCTTCTCATTCTTCTTTTCATTCTTCTTCTTCTTTTCATTCTTCTTCTTCTTCTTTTCATTCTTCTTTTCATTCTTCTCATTCTTCTTCTCATTCTTCTTTTCATTCTTCTTCTCATTCTTCTTTTCATTCTTCTTCTTCTTCTTTTCATTCTTCTTTCATTCTTCTTCTTCTTCTTTTCATTCTTCTCATTCTTCTTCTCATTCTTCTTTTCATTCTTCTTCTCATTCTTCTTTTCATTCTTCTTCTTCTTCTTTTCATTCTTCTTTTCATTCTTCTTCTTCTTCTTTTCATTCTTCTTTTCAATCTTCTTCTTCTTCTTTTCATTCTTCTTTTCATTCTTCTTCTTCTTCTTTTCATTCTTCTTTTCATTCTTCTTCTTTTCATTCTTCTTCTTCTTCTTTTCATTCTTCTTTTCATTCTTCTTCTTCTTCTTTTCATTCTTCTTCTTCTTCTTTTCATTCTTCTTTTCATTCTTCTTTTCATTCTTCTTCTCATTCTTCTTTTCATTCTTCTTCTTCTTCTTTTCATTCTTCTTTTCATTCTTCTCATTCTTCTTTTCATTCTTCTTCTTCTTCTTCTTCTTTTCATTCTTCTTCTTCTTCTTCTTCTTCTTCGTCGTGCCCCGTGACTGCCTAAATGAGTGAAGTGTGCGGTGATTCTAAGATCGACGGCACTCATCTGCATGTCATACTGACTGACAGTATTATTTCTCTTCCCCAGCAGACTCCAAGGGCATTTAAATTAAAGGTACAGTGTTCTGCACTAATATAAAGGCTCTCTGAAGCCTAGAAACCCTTTTAATAAGTTAAATTCGCAGCGAATAAATTCGCATCAAATCGAATTTCTTCCGCAAATTCGGCGAATCAGCCGAATCGAATTTTTGAATAATTCGCTCATCTCTAGTCATGACATGCATGCTGCTGATTCTGTGTAATTGAATCACTAATTAAAAGGGGCATGTTCAAAATAATAGCAGTGTGGAGTTCTATTAGTGAGGTCATTCATTCTTTGAAAAACAGGTGGCAATTATTGCCCTTATTTAAGGAAGGAAGGCAGCAAATGTTGTACATGCCGGTAACAGTGCATTTCTCTCTGAAATTCTGAGGAAAATGGGTCGTTCCAGACATTGTTCAGAAGAATAGCGTACCTTGATTAAAAAGTTGGTTGGAGAGGGAAAACATACAAAGAAGTGCAGAAAATGATAGGTTGCTCAGCTAAAATGATCGCAAATGCTTTAAAATGGCAACCAAAACCTGAAAGATGTGGAAGAAAGCGAAAAACTACCATTCAAATGGATAGAAGAGTAGCCAAAATGGCGCGGACTCAGCCAACAATCAGCTCCAGGAAGATGAAAGAAGGTGTAAAGTTCCCTGTGAGGACTGTTACAATTAGACGCCTATGTGAAGCCAAGCTATCTGCAAGAAGTCCCCGCAAAGTCCCACTGTTGGAAAAAGACGTGCTGAAGAGGATACAATTTGCCAAAGAGCACATTGACTGGCCTAAAGAGAGATGGCGCAACATTTTGTGGACTGATGAAAGTAAAATTGTTCTTTTTGGATCTAGTGGCCGGAGACAGTTTGTCAGGCGACCCCCAAACACTGAATTCAAGCCACAGTACACTGTGAAGACAGTGAAGCATGGTGGTGCAAGCATCATGATATGGGGATGTTTCTCATACTACGGTGTTGGGCCTATTTATCGCATACCAGGGATCATGGATCAGTTTGAATACATCAGAATACTTGAAGAGGTCATGCTGCCTTATGCTGAAGAGGAAATGCCCTTGAAATGGGTGTTCCAACAAGACAACGACCCCAAACACACCAGTAAACCTGCAACATCTTGGTTCCAAACCAACAAGATGGACGTTATGGAGTGGCCAGCCCAATCCCCGGATCTTAATCCAATAGAAAACTTGTGGGGTGACATCAGAAATGCAGTTTCTGAGGCAAAACCAAGAAATAGAGAAGAACTGTGGAATGTAGTCCAATCATCCTGGGCTGGAATACCTGATCACAGGGGCCAGAAGTTGGGTGACTCCATGCAACACAGATGTACAGCAGTTCTCAGAAACAGTGCGACTACAACCAAATATTCATTAAGTGATTCAAAGGAAAGCAAAATCTTCAAACATTTTTCAGTTTATATAGTGAATGTTTGAGTTTGTAAAGAAGAATACAAACACTGCTATTTTTTTGAACCGTCTAATATTCACTTTTCTTCAATTTGTTTAGAGGAACAACACAAATTTGATATATTTTTATTCATGTTTTGATTTGGAATAGAATGTGTCGTGTTCCCAATGCATTTGTGTGGATGGAAATAAAAGCTATTAGAAGGATTTTCAGCTTTATTCACTTTTTTCAACACACTGATATTATTTTGAACACAACTGTATATACAGTATATATATATATATACAGGGGTGGACTGACAACTCATGGGGCCCCTGGGCAATAGGGGATCATGGGGCCCCTGTGTCCTTGCCCAAACTCAAAAAAGCCTATGAAAAAGGTACCAGGGGCATCTCATGGGGCCCCCTACTGACCCCGGGCCCTTGGGCAGTGCCCGAGTTTCCAAATGGTGTATATATATATATACATACACTCACCGGCCATTTTATTAGGTACACCTTGCTAGTACCGGGTTGGACCCCCTTTGCCTGCAGAACTGCCTTCATTCTTCATGGCATAGATTCAACAAGGTGTTGGAAATATTCCTCAGAGATTATGGTCCATATTGACATGATGGCATCACACAGTTGCTGCAGATTTGTCAGTTGCACATCCATGAACCGTTGATACAAGGCAGGATGGATCCATGCTTTCATGTTGTTTACGCCAAAGTCTGACCCAGGGGCGGACTGACAACTCATGGGGCCCCCGGGCAATAGGGGATCATGGGGCCCCTGTGTCCTTGGCCAAACTCAAAAAAGCCTATGAAAAAGGTACCAGGGGCATCTCATGGGGCCCCCTACTGACCCCGGGCCCTCGGGCAGTGCCCGAGTTTCCAAATGGTCAGTCTGCCCCTGTGTGTATATATATATATATATATATATATATATATATATATATACAGTCAGGTCCATAAATATTGGGACATCGACACAATTCTAACATTTTTGGCTCTATACACCACCACAATGGATCTGAAATGAAACAAACACGATGTGCTTTAACTGCAAACTGTCGGCTTTAATTTGAGGGTATTTACATCCAAATCAGGTGAACGGTGTAGGAATTACAACAGTTTGCATGTGTGCCTCCCACTTGTTAAGGGACCAAAAGTAATGGGACAATTGGCTTCTCAGCTGTTCCATTGCCTGGTGTGTTATTCCCTCATTATCCCAATTACAATGAGCAGATAAAAGGTCCAGAGTTCATTTCAAGTGTGCTATTTGCATTTGGAATCTGTTGCTGTCAACTCTCAAGATGAGATCCAAAGAGCTGTCACTATCAGTGAAGCAAGCCATCATTAGGCTGAAAAAACAAAACAAACCCATCAGAGAGATAGCAAAAACATTAGGCGTGGCCAAAACAACTGTTTGGAACATTCTTAAAAAGAAGGAAGGCACCAGTGAGCTCAGCAACACCAAAAGACCTGGAAGACCACGGAAAACAACTGTGGTGGATGACCGAAGAATTCTTTCCCTGGTGAAGAAAACACCCTTCACAACAGTTGGCCAGATCAAGAACACTCTCCAGGAGGTAGGTGTATGTGTGTCAAAGTCACCAATCAAGAGAAGACTTCACCAGAGTGAATACAGAGGGTTCACCACAAGATGTAAACCATTGGGGAGCCTCAAAAACAGGAAGGCCAGATGAGAGTTTGCCAAACGACATCTAAAAAAGCCTTCACAGTTCTGGAACAACATCCTATGGACAGATGAGACCAACATCAACTTGTACCAGAGTGATGGGAAGAGAAGAGTATGGAGAAGGAAAGGAACTGCTCATGATCCTAAGCATACCACCTCATCAGTGAAGCATGGTGGTGGTAGTGTCATGGCGTGGGCATGTATGGCTGCCAATGGAACTGCTTCTCTTGTATTTATTGATGATGTGACTGCTGACAAAGCAGCAGGATGAATTCTGAAGTGTTTCGGGCAATATTATCTGCTCATATTCAGCCAAATGCTTCACAACTCATTGGACGCTTCACAGTGCAGATGGACAATAACCCAAAGCATACTGCAAAAGCAACCAAAGAGTTTTTTTTAAGGGAAAGAAGTGGAATGTTATGCAATGGCCAAGTCAATCACCTGACCTGAATCCGATTGAGCATGCATTTCACTTGCTGAAGACAAAACTGAAGGGAAAATGCCCCAAGAACAAGCAGGAACTGAAGACAGTTGCAGTAGAGGCCTGGCAGAGCATCACCAGGGATGAAACCCAGCGTCTGGTGATGTCTATGCGTTCCAGACTTCCGGCTGTAATTGACTGCAAAGGATTTGCAACCAAGTTTTAAAAAGTGAAAGTTTGATTTATGATTATTATTCTGTCCCATTACTTTTGGTCCCTTAACAATTGGAGGCACATATGCAAACTGTTGTAATTCCTACACCGTTCACCTGATTTAGATGTAAATACCCTCACATTAAAGCTGACAGTCTGCAGTTAAAGCAAATCTTGTTTGTTTCATTTCAGATCCATTGTGGTGGTGTATAGAGCCAAAAATGTTAGAATTGTGTCGATGTCCCAATATTTATGGACCTGACTGTATATATTTATATATATATATATATATATATATATATATATATATATATAGAATATGGGCAAAATTGTAGCATTTCAGATATGTCAATATATTTGGAAATAATTTTTTTTAAATACATTCCAAATATATTTTTCTTCCATATGGGATCCTCTGCCCCCCTGACATTTTTACTGCACCCCCACATCAGACTGGCTAGATCCGGCCCTGGCGGGGACTTGCATAGTTTGGCCCCAACACCTGACCAATCATAGTACTCCTTACATGCCAACATGTTGTTGCTCAAAGTGACATTTGAGACAGAAAGTACAAAATAATTCCTAACCCTTCGTTCCTCTTTCCAAAACTATGCAAAAAAATGTTTAGTTTTGTGTATGCCTTAGTTTTACAATGAGAATGTATTTTCTTGTATCTCAGAAGTCATTATCTGGGCTGGTGTGCCAAGTGCCAAAGCCTACTACAATACACAGCAGCGACTGCATTATATAATGTTGTTTTTATGTCTAGAATTTATTATCCATTATTCACAAGTAAAAGACTGCCGTGACCTTTAGTGACATTTCCAAAGAGCCTCTTTATCACTATCTTATATCGATCCCAGTATGGGCTTTATAGACAAATACGCTTGGATGCAAAATTCATGTAAATTCTCTGCACTCACCGCTTACATCATAGGTCACATCGCAGCTGGGCCCTGCATTGTGTCCTAACAAATGATGGGATAATGGCACCTATTAATAAAGGTGGAAATCGATAGCTTACTGTTGGTTTCACAGAAAATGTCTGTTCTAACACTTTTGCTGATGTATATATCTGGTTAGGGGTTGTTTCTCTACACATTTACACCGTATCTTGAATGAGAAAAAAAAATTGTTAAAGTGTTACTAAACCCACAACAATAAAATCAGTCTGTATATGCAGTAAAGCATGCTTTTTATACTCACTGTGGAACCTAAGGGGTTAATCCTCTGCATTGTGCAAAAACGCTGTTTGATCCTGACTTTTCTGATCCTCTCCTTCTTCCAGTGCCCTCTTCTTATCTACTGATAAGACATATCGTGTGGAGACACTCTACACATGCTCGGTTTGGTGTGTATTGCTAGAGAGGTTTTTTTTTTCTTCCTGGGATAGTGCATGTAATCAGCACAGGGCCAATCAACACAGCCTCGTATTGATCACTTTTGCCCATACAGCTATTTTGAAGACGCCGAACGGTTCTTTATTTTAATTCTTTGATTTTAAACATGATTGTACCATGTTCACCATGTCTATGTCTACCTTTTCTATGATCCATGAGATCAAATAAATTCAATATTGCATTCACCAATGAAGTGATATATTACTCCGCATAGGATTTAATATAAACCATCTTTCAGGCAGATCTGCACTAGTCAACTGTCATTTTGTTTTTCTAAGTATTGCTGGGTTTACTAGCCACACTCTATCAGAAGTGAGTCGGAGATATTACAAGGATATAGTATTCTATTCGATTAGTATGGCAATTTTTTCTTATTTTTATGCCAATCAACACTGCCCAGACAGAGGTCAGGGGTTCTGCATCCTCCTAGAGCAGAAAGAAAACGTGTCCTACAAGTTTTGCCAGTGCTTTCCTGGACACTGATAGAAGTCACAAGACTGCCCTAGCTGCTGATAAGAAAAGGTATGTAGCAGTTTATATTTACTAAAATAATTGCATTTCCATGTTGTGTGTATGGGAGAACAGATATAGTGAATGCAGGGTCCGGGGAGACCAGATATAGTGAATGCAGGGTCTGGGGAGACCATATATGGTGAATGCAGGGTCCGGGGAGACCAGATATAGTGAATGTAGGGTCCAGGGAGACCAGATATAGTGAATGCAGGGTCCGGGGAAACCAGATATAGTGAATGCAGGGTCCAGGGAGACCGGATATAGTGAATGCAGGGTCCAGGGAGACCAGATATAGTGAATGCAGAGTCCGGGGAGAACAGATATAGTGAATGCAGGGCCCAGAGAGACCAGATATAGTGAATGCAGGGTCCAGGGAGACCAGGTATAGTGAATGCAGGGTCCGGGGAGACCGGATATAGTGAATGCAGGGTCCGGGGAGACTGGATATAGTGAATGCAGGGTCCGGGGAGACCGGATATAGTGAATGCAGGGTCCGGGGAGACCGGATATAGTAAATGCAGGGTTCGGGGAGACCGGATATAGTGAATGCAGGGTCCGGGGAGACCGGATATAGTGAATGCAGGGTCCGAGGAGACCGGATATAGTGAACGCAGGGTCCGGGGAGACCGGATATAGTGAATGCAGGATCCGGGAAGACCGGATATAGTGAATGCAGGGTCTGGGGAGACCGGATATAGTGAATGCAGGATCCGGGAAGACCGGATATAGTGAATGCAGGGTCCGGGGAGACCGGATATAGTGAATGCAGGGTCCGGGGAGACCGGATATAGTGAATGCAGGGTCCGGGGAGACCGGATATAGTGAACGCAGGGTCCGGGGAGACCGGATATAGTGAACGCAGTTCCGGGGAGACCGGATATAGTGAACGCAAGGTCCGGGGAGACCGGATATAGTGAACGCAGGGTCCGGGGAGACCGGATATAGTGCACGCAAGGTCCGGGGAGACCGGATATAGTGCACGCAAGGTCCGGGGAGACCGGATATAGTGAATGTAGGGTCCAGGGAGAGCGGATATAGTGAATGCAGGGTCCGGGGAGACCCGATATAGTGAATTCAGGGTCCGGGGAGACCAGATATAGTGAATGCAGGGTCCGGGGAGACCAAATATAGTGAATGCACAGATGTGCCAAAGGGCTCTGCCAGGTCTATGCATACGCTGGACCTTCAAATACGGCTGTGACCTTGGCGGGGCTAGCATTAAGGGGACTAAGTCCCATGTTTGCTCATGATGATACAAGATTGTTGTCCAATAAATAGACAGGAGGTGGGGGGGGGGGGCAATGGCGGACAGTCATTAAAACACCCCTGCGCATGAAAAATTTTAGGGGCCCCAAGTCAACTAGTGCCCAAGTCCAAAAACATACCTTTCATAAATGGATACATAGACACATACAACCAAAGAATGTCTTTTTTGTCACCCTGAACTCTCATAGTCTAATATTGAACCACAGTCAGATATTGATCAACCAAAATCCTAGCATCTTCCTGGCCCCTATCTAGTACAGGTATAAAGTGACTAGAGATGAGCGAATCGAAGTAGCCGAAGTGGAATTCGAGTCGAATATCGGAAAAATTTCGATTCGCGCCGAATCCGAAATATAGCCTAATTCGGACGCGCGAATCGAAATTTTTCCGAAAATGGCGGCTGACATGTGCGGCGACGGAGCGGGGATGTCTGGGAAGGCGCGCAGACAAGGCGCGCTGACCCATAATGCATTCCTCAACGACATGTGATCGCATCAGCCAATCAGCAGCCAGCCAGCTAGCACTGTGTAATGGTCGAGCTATAAATAGCGGCCATTTTGGAATTCTTCATTTGCCTGCAGTCATTGAACAGAGGCAGACCGCTCTGTATTAGGGACAGGGACAGAGTTAGGGCAACAGAAACGATACTTGGGGACAGAGAAACGATACTTAGGGACAGAGAACTATTACTCAGGGACACAGATTTGTTAATTAGGGCCACAGAATCGTTACTTAGGGACAAAGAAACGCTAGTTAGGGACACAGAATTCATACTCAGGGACAGACAGAATTGTTACTGAGTGCCAGAGAATTGTTACTTAGGGCCACAGAAACGTTATTAGGGCCACAGAATTGTTACTCAGGGACAGACAGAATTGTTACTGAGTGCCAGATAATTGTTACTTAGGGCCACAGAAACGTTATTAGGGCCACAGAATTGTTACTCAGGGACAGACAGAATTGTTACTGAGTGCCAGAGAATTGTTACTTAGGGCCACAGAAACTTTAGTTAGGGCCACAGAATTGTTACTCAGGGACAGACACAGAATTGTTACTGAGGGCCACAGAACTGTTACTTAGGGCCACAGAATTGTTACTCGCACAGACACAGAATTGTTACACAGGGACACAGAACTGTTACTGAGGGCCACAGAACCGTTACTTAGGGCCACAGAATTGTTACTCGCACAGACACAGAATTGTTACTCGCACAGACACAGAATTGTTACTGAGGGCCACAGAACTGTTACTTAGGGCCACAGAATTGTTACTCGCACAGACACAGAATTGTTACACAGGGACACAGAACTGTTACTGAGGGAAAAAGAACCGTTACTTAGGGCCACAGAATTGTTACTCGCACAGACACAGAATTGTTACTCGCACAGACACAGAATTGTTACTCGCACAGACACAGAATTGTTACTCGCACAGACACAGAATTGTTACTCAGGGACACAGAACTGTTACTGAGGGCCACAGAACTGTTACTTAGGGCCACAGAATTGTTACTCGCACAGACACAGAATTGTTACTCAGGGACACAGAACTGTTACTGAGGGCCACAGAACTGTTACTTAGGGCCACAGAATTGTTACTCGCACAGACACAGAATTGTTACTCGCACAGACACAGAATTGTTACTCAGGGACACAGAACTGTTACTGAGGGCCACAGAACTGTTACTTAGGGCCACAGAATTGTTACTCGCACAGACACAGAATTGTTACTCGCACAGACACAGAATTGTTACTGAGGGCCACAGAACTGTTACTTGGGGCCACAGAAACGTTAATCAGGGACACAGAATTGTTACTGAGGGCCACAGAACTGTTACTTAGGGCCACAGAATTGTTACTCGCACAGACACAGAATTGTTACTGAGGGCCACAGAACTGTTACTTAGGGCCACAGAATTGTTACTCGCACAGACACAGAATTGTTACTCAGGGACACAGAATTGTTACTCAGGGACACATAATCGTTTAATTAAAGAGTATGTCAGACAACATGCAGAGGAGTGGCAGAGGAGGCAATGTTTTAGGAGCGAGCAGACGTGGCAGCAGAGGAAGGGGTCGAGGCAGCACTATTCGCAGCCAGAGGCCAGTGCTCCCGGTGTCATCCAGCGGTCGTGTCTCCACCGACAACCCTGCCGTCATCGATTGGTTGGCTCGGTCGTCTTCCTCTTCCCAGGTCACCTCTGACACCTACAGCCAACGGTCGTGGGTACGTCAGACACAACCGTTAGTTGGCATGGCCCGGGACCAAGCCCACTGAAATCACGTGTCCTCTACCTGCCCCTGTCCTTTGGTGTTCCCTCACCAAGCGAAGTATCGCATGCTGTGGGCTCAGCCCCACTGTACAGTGAGGAAGAGCTAACAGAGGGCGGTCAGGAACGGGGGGAGACATCCGCCTTTTCAGCAGCCAGGCGAAGAAGTAGTGGCGAGGAGAGTGGCCCGGTAGCCGGTCTAGAGACAGGTCTGTCTCCTGACCCAGACGCAGCCGAGGGGGCTAGTAGTGAGGTGGAGACCCTACTTGATGATGAGGAGGTTGATCGCACTTGGCAGCCTCGTCGTCATCAGGCAATTTCTTCCGCATCATCAGGAGAAGAGGGTGGCAGCTTGGCAGTGAGCGAAACAGTCGGTGGGTTGCCCAGGAGACAGCAGCAGGGTCGCAGCAGTGTCAGTGGAAGCAGTGTCAGTGGAGCCAAACGGCCACGGAGTAGAGCACCAGCTCCACTGCAGCCTACCACCACGGCCAGTAGTGGTGCCGGTGTGCACGGAGGAAGCAGCAGTCAGCCAGTGAGGAGTATCGGGGGCAAAGTTTCCTACTCGGCGGTGTGGCAATTTTTCGTCAAGCCGCCCGAGGAAGTAAACGTAGCCGTATGTCGACTATGTGGCCAGAAAGTCAAGCGTGGCCAGGGGGCCCATGTTGGGACTACAGCGTTGCGGCAGCATATGCAGCGTCGCCATTTGGTGGCCTGGGAAAACCGTGATAAAGATACGGCGGTTCTGCCCGCCCCAGCCCCCGCTCCATCACCCGCTCCGTTACTTGCTCCGTCACCCGACGTCAATCGCCCTCCATCAGCCAGTCAAGGCTCCAACACCTCTGCTGAGGGGAGTTGTCGCTCGTTGGCATCTTCCGCTCGTTCAGATGCTCCTTCTCCTGCTACTCCTCTTCACGGATTCCGTCAGCAGTCTTTCTTGGAATCCGTTTCCAAGAGACAACAGTTTGCGAGCACGCACCCGACGGTGCAAAAGCTGAACGTCCTCCTGTCCAAGTTGCTGGTGCTGCAGTCCCTCCCTTTTCAAGTGGTGGACTCAGCACCTTTCAGAGAAATGATGGCTTGTGCCGCGCCGCGGTGGAGAGTGCCAAGCCGTCATTTCTTCGCCAAAAAGGCAGTGCCAGCCCTGCATTCACATGTAGAAGAGATGGTGGGCCAGTCTTTGAGCATGTCGGTCTCTGCCAAAGTGCACGGCAGCGCCGACGTGTGGAGCTGTAACTACGGTCAGGGACAGTACATGTCATTTACGGCCCACTGGGTGAACGTGGTGCCGTCACAGCCGCACCAGCAACTTGGACAGGTCACGCCGCTTTTGCCTCCACGTTTGCACGTCCTTGGTCCGGCAAAGATGTCCGCCTCTACCACCTCTTCTTCCGCCGTGTCCTCAGCCGCCACCCCCGTGCCAAGTCCCATTACCCGACCGGCATATCACATGTGCAGGGCGCAACGGTGTCACGCTGTTCTGCACCTGGTATGCCTTGGCGAACGTAGTCACACAGGGGAGGAACTTCTGAGTGTAATGAACAGAGAAATCGACAGATGGCTGTCTCCGCGCAAACTGAAAATCGGAACCATGTTGACCGACAACGGAAAGAACATGGTGTCTGCTCTGCGTCAAGGAAGGTTGTGCCATGCGCCATGCATGGCTCACGTGTTCAATCTGGTTGTCAAGCGGTTCCTAAAATCCACCATCCCACTGCAAGACATCCTTAAAATGTCACGTAAACTTTGCATGCATTTCAGCCATTCCTACACTGCAAAGCACACCCTCCTTGAGCTGCAGCGGCAGAACGGAATTCCACATCATCGCCTGATCTGCGACGTTGCAACAAGGTGGAATTCAACCCTACTCATGTTAGACCGCCTTTACGAGCAGCGAAAGGCCATCACCGATTTCCTGATGTTACAAGCGGATAAAGGTACTCCCCTGTGTAACTTCGATGTCAGCCATTGGCAGCTCATGCGTGACACCTGCCGCTTGCTCAGGCCCTTTGAGGAGGCCACGCTATTCGTGAGTCGGCAGGACTATGGGATGAACGACGTCATTCCTCTGTTGCACGTCCTTGAACAAATGCTGTTAACAATGGCTGGTCAGGGTGCGGTAGACGTGGCACACAGATCTCAACGCCACATGACCCCTGTGGGGGCAGGACAGGAAGAAGAGGAGGAGGTAGAGGAGGACATTTGTGCTCAGGAATTATTGAGTGAAATGGGTGGTTTTTCCACTCAGCGGACAGGAGTGGAGGAGCAGGAGCATCTGGTAGAGGAGGAGGAGGAGGAGACAGAGGACCCAGACGCACCGTGGCAGTATGCTGTGGAGATGGAGGCAGGGAGTCCCTCGCATTCCTTGGCACAAATGGCCCATAGCATGCTCGGTTGCTTGCGTAGCGACAGCCGAATAATAACCATCAGACAGAGGGATGACTTTTGGCTGTCCACCTTGTTGGACCCTCGCTACCGTTCAAAAATGGTGGCCTTTTTCACACCTGCTGAGTGGGAGGCCAAAATAACGTACTATAAAAACCACCTATGTAGTCAGTTGGTCTCTGCCTTTGTGCGCCAACGTCCATCCTCAGACACTGTGGGCCCTGTGCGCTCGCGTTCCGCTGCCATGGCAGCAGGGGAGGGGTGGGGTGGTAGGAGCAGTGGCAGCTCCACCAGCAGCGGCTGCCTCAGTCTGCAGTCGATGATGAGTAGCTTTCTTCACCAGCGCAGTGAGGAAACTACTAACCAGCCGCAGCAGCAGCAGCAGCAGCAGCAGCAGCATCAGGTGGACCTGGAGCAGGACCTCAAACAACAGGCTTGGGCCTACTTGGACAGCACCCTGCCAACCGAGGTAGACAATCCCCTTGACTACTGGTCAACGAAACTTGACCTTTGGCCCCAACTAGCTGAATTTGCCCTTGAAAGGCTGTCATGCCCGGCCAGTAGCGTGGCATCGGAGCGCGTGTTTAGTGCGGCAGGAGGTATTGTAACTCCGCGGAGGACACGACTGTCCACCCAAAGTGTGGAGAGACTCACGTTTGTGAAAATGAATCAGGCGTGGATTAGTCTGGATTTCAAACCACCAGTTCCTGACACAACTGACTAAATCCGCCATGAATCATGCCTCAAACATGTGCCACTTTGAGGTCTCCTCACACACTGCTGGTGTGTAGAATTTTTTGACATAGGGTGCTGGCAGATTACGGGCCTCCCATTGCTGCTGCCAGGCCCCTAATCTGCCATAGGCCCCTATATACCGCCTCCTCATGCTGCTGCCAGGTCCAGAGTCTCTCATGGGTCCCTGTACGGCCTCCCATTGCTGCTGTCTCCATCGCCACACTCTGCCATGTGCCACTTTCAGGTCTCCTCACACACTGCTGGTGTGTAGAATTTTTTGACATAGGGTGCTGGCAGATTACGGGCCTCCCATAGCTGCTGCCAGGCCCCTAATCTGCCATAGGCCCCTATATACCGCCTCCTCATGCTGCTGCCAGGTCCAGAGTCTCTCATGGGTCCCTGTACGGCCTCCCATTGCTGCTGTCTCCATCGCCACACTCTGCCATGTGCCACTTTCAGGTCTCCTCACACTGCTGGTGTGTAGAATTTTTTGACATAGGGTGCTGGCAGATTACGGGCCTCCCATAGCTGCTGCCAGGCCCCTAATCTGCCATAGGCCCCTATATACCGCCTCCTCATGCTGCTGCCAGGTCCAGAGTCTCTCATGGGTCCCTGTACGGCCTCCTATTGCTGCTGTCTCCATTGCCACACTCTGCCATGTGCCACTTTCAGGTCTCCTCACACTGCTGGTGTGTAGAAATTTTTGACATAGGGTGCTGGCAGATTACGGGCCTCCCATAGCTGCTGCCAGGCCCCTAATCTGCCATAGGCCCCTATATACCGCCTCCTCATGCTGCTGCCAGGTCCAGAGTCTCTCATGGGTCCCTGTATGGCCTCCCATTGCTGCTGTCTCCATCGCCACAATCTGCCATGTGCCACTTTCAGGTCTCCTCACACACTGCTGGTGTGTAGAATTTTTTGACATAGGGTGCTGGCAGATTACGGGCCTCCTATAGCTGCTGCCAGGCCCCTAATCTGCCATAGGCCCCTATATACCGCCTCCTCATGCTGCTGCCAGGTCCAGAGTCTCTCATGGGTCCCTGTACGGCCTCCCATTGCTGCTGTCTCCATCGTCACACTCTGCCATGTGCCACTTTCAGGTCTCCTCACACACTGCTGGTGTGTAGAATTTTTTGACATAGGGTGCTGGCAGATTACGGGCCTCCCATTGCTGCTGCCAGGCCCCTAATCTGCCATAGGCCCCTATATACCGCCTCCTCATGCTGCTGCCAGGTCCAGAGTCTCTCATGGGTCCCTGTACGGCCTCCCATTGCTGCTGTCTCCATCGCCACACTCTGCCATGTGCCACTTTCAGGTCTCCTCACACACTGCTGGTGTGTAGAATTTTTTGACATAGGGTGCTGGCAGATTACGGGCCTCCCATTGCTGCTGCCAGGCCCCTAATCTGCCATAGGCCCCTATATACCGCCTCCTCATGCTGCTGCCAGGTCCAGAGTCTCTCATGGGTCCCTGTACGGCCTCCCATTGCTGCTGTCTCCATCGCCACACTCTGCCATGTGCCACTTTCAGGTCTCCTCACACACTGCTGGTGTGTAGAATTTTTTGACATAGGGTGCTGGCAGATTACGGGCCTCCTATAGCTGCTGCCAGGCCCCTAATCTGCCATAGGCCCCTATATACCGCCTCCTCATGCTGCTGCCAGGTCCAGAGTCTCTCATGGGTCCCTGTACGGCCTCCCATTGCTGCTGTCTCCATCGCCACACTCTGCCATGTGCCACTTTCAGGTCTCCTCACACACTGCTGGTGTGTAGAATTTTTTGACATAGGGTGCTGGCAGATTACGGGCCTCCCATAGCTGCTGCCAGGCCCCTAATCTGCCATAGGCCCCTATATACCGCCTCCTCATGCTGCTGCCAGGACCAGAGTCTCTCATGGGTCCCTGTACGGCCTCCCATTGCTGCTGTCTCCATCGCCACACTCTGCCATGTGCCACTTTCAGGTCTCCTCACACTGCTGGTGTGTAGAATTGTTTGACATAGGGTGCTGGCAGATTACGGGCCTCCTATAGCTGCTGCCAGGCCCCTAATCTGCCATAGGCCCCTATATACCGCCTCCTCATGCTGCTGCCAGGTCCAGAGTCTCTCATGGGTCCCTGTACGGCCTCCCATTGCTGCTGTCTCCATCGCCACACTCTGCCATGTGCCACTTTCAGGTCTCCTCACACACTGCTGGTGTGTAGAATTTTTTGACATAGGGTGCTGGCAGATTACGGGCCTCCCATTGCTGCTGCCAGGCCCCTAATCTGCCATAGGCCCCTATATACCGCCTCCTCATGCTGCTGCCAGGTCCAGAGTCTCTCATGGGTCCCTGTACGGCCTCCCATTGCTGCTGTCTCCATCGCCACACTCTGCCATGTGCCACTTTCAGGTCTCCTCACACTGCTGGTGTGTAGAATTTTTTGACATAGGGTGCTGGCAGATTACGGGCCTCCCATAGCTGCTGCCAGGCCCCTAATCTGCCATAGGCCCCTATATACCGCCTCCTCATGCTGCTGCCAGGTCCAGAGTCTCTCATGGGTCCCTGTACGGCCTCCCATTGCTGCTGTCTCCATCGCCACACTCTGCCATGTGCCACTTTCAGGTCTCCTCACACTGCTGGTGTGTAGAATTTTTTGACATAGGGTGCTGGCAGATTACGGGCCTCCTATAGCTGCTGCCAGGCCCCTAATCTGCCATAGGCCCCTTTATACCGCCTCCTCATGCTGCTGCCAGGTCCAGAGTCTCTCATGGGTTCCTGTACGGCCTCCCATTGCTGCTGTCTCCATCGCCACACTCTGCCATGTGCCACTTTCAGGTCTCCTCACACACTGCTGGTGTGTAGAATTTTTTGACATAGGGTGCTGGCAGATTACGGGCCTCCCATTGCTGCTGCCAGGCCCCTAATCTGCCATAGGCCCCTATATACCGCCTCCTCATGCTGCTGCCAGGTCCAGAGTCTCTCATGGGTCCCTGTACGGCCTCCCATTGCTGCTGTCTCCATCGCCACACTCCGCCATGTGCCACTTTCAGGTCTCCTCACACTGCTGGTGTGTAGAATTTTTTGACATAGGGTGCTGGCAGATTACGGGCCTCCCATAGCTGCTGCCAGGCCCCTAATCTGCCATAGGCCCCTATATACCGCCTCCTCATGCTGCTGCCAGGTTCAGAGTCTCTCATGGGTCCCTGTACGGCCTCCCATTGCTGCTGTCTCCATCGCCACACTCTGCCATGTGCCACTTTCAGGTCTCCTCACACTGCTGGTGTGTAGAATTTTTTGACATAGGGTGCTGGCAGATTACGGGCCTCCCATTGCTGCTGCCAGGCCCCTAATCTGCCATGGGCCCCTATACCGCCTCCTCATGCTGCTGCCAAGTCCAGAGTCTCTCATGGGTCCCTGTACGGCCTCCCATTGCTGCTGTCTCCATCGCCACACTCTGCCATGTGCCACTTTCAGGTCTCCTCACACTGCTGGTGTGTAGAATTTTTTGACATAGGGTGCTGGCAGATTACGGGCTTCCTATAGCTGCTGCCAGGCCCCTAATCTGCCATAGGCCCCTATATACCGCCTCCTCATGCTGCTGCCAGGTCCAGAGTCTCTCATGGGTCCCTGTACGGCCTCCCATTGCTGCTGTCTCCATCGCCACACTCTGCCATGTGCCACTTTCAGGTCTCCTCACACACTGCTGGTGTGTAGAATTTTTTGACATAGGGTGCTGGCAGATTACGGGCCTCCCATTGCTGCTGCCAGGCCCCTAATCTGCCATGGGCCCCTATACCGCCTCCTCATGCTGCTGCCAAGTCCAGAGTCTCTCATGGGTCCCTGTACGGCCTCCCATTGCTGCTGTCTCCATCGCCACACTCTGCCATGTGCCACTTTCAGGTCTCCTCACACACTGCTGGTGTGTAGAATTTTTTGACATAGGGTGCTGGCAGATTACGGGCCTCCCATAGCTGCTGCCAGGCCCCTAATCTGCCATGGGCCCCTATATACCGCCTCCTCATGCTGCTGCCAGGTCCACAGTGTCTCATGCCATGTGCCACTTTCAGGTCTCCTCACACACTGCTGGTGTGTTGAATTTTTTGACATAGGGTGCTGGCAGATTACGGGCCTCCTATAGCTGCTGCCAGGCCCCTAATCTGCCATAGGCCTCTATATACCGCCTCCTCATGCTGCTGCCAAGTCCTGAGTCTGTCATGGGCCCCTATACCGCCTCCTCATGCTGCTGCCAGGTCCACAGTCTCTCATGCCATGTGCCACTTTCAGGTCTCCTCACACTGCTGGTGTGTTGAATTTTTTGACATAGGGTGCTGGCAGATTACGGGCCTCCCATAGCTGCTGCCAGGCCCCTAATCTGCCATGTGCCCCTATACCGACTCCTCATGCTGTGACGTTGCAACAAGGTGGAATTCAACCCTACATATGTTAGACCGCCTTTACGAACAGCAAAAGGCCATCACAGATTTCCTGATGTTAAAAGCGGATAAAGGTACTCCCTGTGTAACTTAGATGTCAGCCATTGGCAGCTCATGCGTGACACCTGCGCTTGCTCAGGCCCTTTGAGGAGGCCACGCTATTCGTGAGTCGGCAGGACTATGGGATGAACGACGTCATTCCTCTGTTGCACGTCCTGGAACAAATGCTGTTAACAATGGCTGGTCAGGGTGCGGTAGACGTGGCGCACAGATCTCAACGCCACATGACCCCTGTGGGGGCAGGACAGGAAGAAGAGGAGGAGGTAGAGGAGGACATTGGTGCTCAGGAATTATTGAGTGAAATGGGTGGTTTTTCCACTCAGCGGACAGGAGTGGAGGAGCAGGAGCATCTGGTAGAGGAGGAGGAGGAGGAGGAGACAGAGGACCCAGACGCACCGTGGCAGTATGCTGTGGAGATGGAGGCAGGGAGTCCCTCGCATTCCTTGGCACAAATGGCCCATAGCATGCTCGGTTGCTTGCGTAGCGACAGCCGAATAATAACCATCAGACAGAGGGATGACTTTTGGCTGTCCACCTTGTTGGACCCTTGCTACCGTTCAAAAATGGTGGCCTTTTTCACACCTGCTGAGAGGGAGGCCAAAATAACGTACTATAAAAACCACCTATGTAGTCAGCTGGTCTCTGCCTGTCTGCGCCAACGTCCATCCTCAGACACTGTGGGCCCTGTGCGCTCGCGTTCCGCTGCCATGGCAGCAGGGGAGGGGTGGGGTGGTAGGAGCAGTGGCAGCTCCACCAGCAGCGGCTGCCTCAGTCTGCAGTCGATGATGAGTAGCTTTCTTCACCAGCGCAGTGAGGAAACTACTAACCAGCCGCAGCAGCAGCAGCAGCAGCATCAGGTGGACCTGGAGCAGGACCTCAAACAACAGGCTTAGGCCTACTTGGACAGCACCCTGCCAACCGAGGTAGACAATCCCCTTGACTACTGGGCAATGAAACTTGACCTTTGGCCCCAACTAGCTGAATTTGCCCTTGAAAGGCTGTCATGCCCGGCCAGTAGCGTGGCATCGGAGCGCGTGTTTAGTGCGGCAGGAGGTATTGCAACTCCGCGGAGGACACGACTGTCCACCCAAAGTGTGGAGAGACTGACGTTTGTGAAAATGAATCAGGCGTGGATTAGTCTGGATTTCAAACCACCAGTTCCTGACACAACTGACTAAATCCGCAATGAATCATGCCCCAAACATGTGCCACTTTCAGGTCTCCTCACACTGCTGGTGTGTTACATTTTTTGTCATAGGGTGCTGGCAGATTACGGGCCTCCCATAGCTGCTGTCAGGCCCCTAATCTGCCATGGGCCCCTATATACCGCCTCCTCATGCTGCTGCCAAGTCCAGAGTCTCTCATGGGTCCCTGTACGGCCTCCCATTGCTGCTGTCTCCATCGCCACACTCTGCCATGTGCCACTTTCAGGTCTCCTCACACTGCTGGTGGGTTCCATTTTTTGTCATAGGGTGCTGGCAGATTACGGGCCTCCCATAGCTGCTGCCAGGCCCCTAATCTGCCATGGGCCCCCGTACCGACTCCTCATGCTGCTGCCAGGCCCGTAATCTGTCATGGGCCCCTGTTGTCGCTTGTTGGCATATTCCGCTCGTTCAGATGCTCCTTCTCCTGCTACTCCTCTTCACGGATTCCATCAGCAGTCTTTCTTGGAATCCGTTTCCAAGAGACAACAGTTTGCGAGCACGCACCAGACGGTGCAGAAGCTGAACGTCCTCCTGTCCAAGTTGCTGCTGCCAGGCTCGTAATCTGTCATGCGCCCCTGTACCGCCTCCTCATGCTGCTGCCAGGTCCAGAGTGTGTCATGGGCCCCCGTACCGACTCCTCATGCTGCTGCCAGGCCCGTAATCTGTCATGGGCCCCTGTACCGCCTCCCCATGCTGCTGCCAGGTCCAGAGTGTGTCATGGGTCCCTGTACCGCCTCCCATTGCTGCTGCCAGGCCCGTAATCTGCCATGGGCCCCCGTACCGACTCCTCATGCTGCTGCCAGGCCCGTAATCTGCCATGGGCCCCTGTACCGCCTCCTCATGCTGCTGCCAGGTCCAGAGTGTGTCATGGGCCCCCGTACCGACTCCTCATGCTGCTGCCAGGCCCGTAATCTGTCATGGGCCCCTGTACCGTCTCCCCATGCTGCTGCCAGGTCCAGAGTGTGTCATGGGTCCCTGTACCGCCTCCCATTGCTGCTGCCAGGCCCGTAATCTGCCATGGGCCCCCGTACCAACTCCTCATGCTGCTGCCAGGCCCGTAATCTGCCATGGGCCCCTGTACCGCCTCCTCATGCTGCTGCCAGGTCCAGAGTGTGTCATGGGTCCCTGTACGGCCTCCCATTGCTGCTGTCTCTATCGCCACACTCTGCCATGTGCCACTTTCAGGTCTCCTCACACTGCTGGTGGTTTCCATTTTTGTCATAGGGTGCTGTATGGCCTCCCATTGCTGCTGCCTCCACCGCCACACTGTGGCTCCACACTCTGGTTTTGGCCCCGTGACTGCCCAAATGAGTGAAGTGTGCGGTGATTCTAAGATCGACGGCACTCATCTGCATGTCATACTGACTGACAGTATTATTTCTCTTCCCCAGCAGACTCCAAGGGCATTTAAATTAAAGGTACAGTGTTCAGCACTAATATTAAGTCTCTCTGAAGCCTAGAAACACCCTTTTTTAAGTTAAATTCACAGCGAATATATTCGACTCGAATCGAAATTTTTCCACGAATTCGCCGAATCAGTCGAATCAAATTTTTGAATACTTCGCTCATCTCTAAAAGTGACCCCTAGCTTCCAGGGGGTCCCTTTTATAGCTACTAAATCCTCAGAAATGGTATGCAAGCCCCTGAGGAAGGGTATAGGTAGGGTGATATATTTTAGCTGCTGTTTGCCTGGAGTTCTACTTTGAACACGTAAGAAATGCACATAGATGTGCTTTAAATATGAAATATGGAGACTACCACTGATATCGTGAAAATGTTACTTGCCTGTTATTTCTACATTCCTATCAGCATACTTATTGGCTCCGTGATACATATTATTGAAGCCAGAGTAGTAATGGCAGTCTCCATGTTTCTCCTATGTCAGGCTATTAGCGTTGACCTTGCTCCCAGATGCTGTTGCTCAACCCCGAACTAAAAGCTGTTGCATAGAAATAAAGGGAAACGTGAAAACCTGAAAGAACAGACATAAATATAAGACAGCCAAGAACCAAAAAGATGGGGAGCTAAGATTGAGACACTTCATGTTTACAGGCAATATAATAATTCAATGCTCAATTATTCAACAAGGTCAATGTTTATGGCAAAAGAAACTTTTTACCATGTATTATTAATGGAGTCAGGGGTAATGGCACTTAGTGCCTGGGTAATAGGCAATTAAAAAGCAACAATGTTATTGAAGTTCAAATATAATGTAAAAATAACTGTTCTAATCAGGTCTGAGAGAGCGTCAGTGTATCCAGTATATGGATGGAAAGCGTTGGTGTTTTTTTTTTCGAACAACCAACAGCTTTGCACTTTAGGTCTACCAAAACTGTAATATGAGCGCCTACCCTATCTTTTCAATCAATGTTTGTCCAATCAGGCAGGTCCTTGCACTACATAGTTGTTTGTAGATCTAAAGGAGATTGTAAATCAGATAGTAAAATGTGTGGTCAGCTTAAAGGCAAACAGCTAAATATATAAATTAAATACTAAATTACACATACGGGAGATGTTATCAGTCAAAGGGTTTGTACTTATGTTCATAGCACACAGGCTCTTTCATAGATACCAGAAAATATTTTGAGTCTGGTATTGATTTATCTCATAAAAAAAGTGTGAGGTCCCCCAGGAAATCTGTACCAGACCCTTAATCTGACCATGCACCCCCCATCCTCCTGAACCAGGCCACATGCTCTCAAAATGGTGGGTGCTTTGCCATGGAGACCCCCCCTCCCTGCAAAGCACTTGGTCCTCACTGTTGAGGAGGACAAGGGCTCTTCTCCACAACCCTGGCTACTGTGATCTGCGGACAGGGGCTTTTCTGGAAGCCCCATTGGAAAATAAGGTGGGCCTTAGATACTGGTCCTCCTCCCATCCTATATGGATGAAAAATATATTTGAAATATATTCTTCCCAAACATATTGACATATATTTGAAATGTTACAATTTGGGCCATATTCAATATACTTCAAAACATATTTCAATAAATATATATATATATATATATATATATATATATACACTGTATGTTGAAATGCGTTTTTATTACAAAATACATGAAAAATATTTTTTAAAATACATTTCAAATATATTGTATGTCTTTAAAAATACAAATCTGAAGAATATATTTAGAAGAAATGTATTTTTAAAAATATATATTTTTTAAATATATTCTTCAGATTTTTTTTAACATATAAAAAAGTCATTTTAACATATACAGTGGGGCAAAAAAGTATTTAGTCAGCCACCAATTGTGCAAGTTCTCCCACTTAAAAAGATGAGAGAGGCCTGTAATTGGCATCATAGGTAGACCTCAACTCTGAGAGACAAAATGAGAAAAAAAATCCAGACAATCACATTAGCTGATTTGGAAAGAATTTATTTGCAAATTATGGTGGAAAATAAGTATTTGGTCAATATCAAAAGTTCATCTCAATACTTTGTTATATATCCTTTGTTGGCAATGACAGAGGTCAAACGTTTCCTGTAAGTCTTCACAAGGTTGCTGGTATGTTGGCCCATTCCTCCATGCAGATCTCCTCTAGAGCAGTGATGTTTTGGGGCTGTTGCTGGGCAACATGGACTTTCAACTCCCTCCAAAGGTTTTCTATGGGGTTGAGGTCTGGAGACTTGCTAGGCCACTCCAGGACCTTGAAATGCTTCTTATGAAGCCACTCCTTCGTTGCCCAAGCGGTATGTTTGGGATCATTGTCATGTTGGAAGACCCAGCCACATTTCATCTTCAATGCCCTTGCTGATGGAAGGAGGTTTGCTCTCAAAATCTCACGATACATGGCCCCATTCATTCTGTCCTGTACATGGATCAGTCGTCCTGGTCCCTTTGCGGAGAAGCAGCCCCAAAGCATGATGTTGCCACCTCCATGCTTCACAGTAGGTATGGTGTTCTTTGGATGCAACTCAGCATTCTCTCTCCTCCAAACATGACGAGTTGTGTTTCTACCAAACAGTTCTATTTTGGTTTCATCTGACCATATGACATTCTCCCATTCCTCTTCTGGATCATCCAAATGCTCTCTAGCAAACTTCAGAAGGGCCCGGACATGTACTGGCTTAAGCAGGGGGACACGTCTGGCACTGCAGGATCTAAGTCCCTGGCGGCGTAGTGTGTTACTGATGGTAGCCTTTGTTACGTTGGTCCCAGCTCTCTGCAGGTCATTCACTAGGTCCCCCGTGTGGTCCTGGGATTTTTGCTCACGGTTCTTGTGATCATTTTGACCCCACAGGGTGAGATCTTGCATGGAGCCCCAGATCGAGGGAGATTATCAGTGGTCTTGTATGTCTTCCATTTTCTAATTATTGCTCCCACAGTTGATTTGTTCACACCAAGCTGCTTGCCTATTGCAGATTCAGTCTTCCCAGCCTGGTGCAGGTCTACAATTTTGTTTCTGGTGTCCTTCGACAGCTCTTTGGTCTTCACCATAGTGGAGTTTAGAGTGTGACTGTTTGAGGTTGTGGACAGGTGTCTTTTATACTGATAACAAGTTCAAACAGGTGCCATTGATACAGGTAATGAGTGCAGGACAGAGGAGCCTCTTAAAGAAGAAGATACAGGTCTGTGAGAGCCAGAAATCTTGCTTGTTTGTAGGTGACCAAATACTTATTTTCCACCATAATTTGCAAATAAATTCTTTCCAAATCAGCCAATGTGATTGTCTGGATTTTTTTCTCATTTTGTCTCTCATAGTTGAGGTCTACCTATGATGCCAATTACAGGCCTCTCTCATCTTTTTAAGTGGGAGAACTTGCACAATTGGTGGCTGACTAAATAATTTTTTGCCCCACCTTATTTTTACATATATTTGTAAATGCATTCCAAAACGTAGATTTGTATTTTTAAAGACATACAGTATATTTGAAATGTATTTTTAAAAATATTTTTCATATATTTTGGAATAAAAATGCATTTGAACATGCAGTATATATATATGTATATATATATATATATATATGTATATATATATATATATATATATATATATATAATATGGCCAAAATTGTAGCATTTCAAATATATGTCAATATATTTGGGAAGGATATTTTTGAAAAAATATTTCAAATATATTTTTTTTCCATGTGGGATGTACATAGTACTCCTACTCATTCACCAAAAAATGTAATCTAGAAATAAAGACACCCAAAGATTAAAAAAATGTAAATCCCCTAAAAAGTCCCTTGTTGTAATTACACTGTCAATCACAATGCCTGCTGCCTGCTGAATTGCCGAAATGAAACACCCAATGGACCCAGCGCACATAACCAATCCGGACAGTACTGCTCGCCGAATGACAGTTCAGTAACATCCAGTATATAAGGGAATAGGCTGAGATATCAGTGACATCTCTGACCAAATATGGCCAGTGACCATCTTTGGGCAGGGATGTCATTGTTATCGTTGTCACTTTGCTTATACGGCTAGTAAAAGAGGTGGTTTCTAGGAACGCAGCATGTGCAGCCCCCACTGCTGCCTTAGGAACCATTGACAATGGGAAACTGTCATATAAAGTACAAGAATGGATATGATGCTTGGCTCCTTGCAGGTGTTTGTCCAAACACCTGAACAGTCAAAGTTTGATTGAAGCCTAGGGTTGGACTAAACCATCAGCTTATCCCAACTGAACAAGGAGGAGTCCTTTTCCGAAAACACATTGACTGTACTTTTGGTTTCTAATTTTTACAAAATGTTACTCAATTTGAAAAAGTGAGATGGAAGTTTATACTAAGTGACCTTAAGCTTACACTTATGCCAGGAGGCTGGTACGTTCCAAAGTATTGGAAGATCTTGTGCCTGCATGGATGTCCTGCTGACCTGTGGCATCCAAGGACGGGTGACATCAATATCCCAGGAGGCTGCAGGTTGGTACGTTCCAAAGTATTGGAAGATCTTATGCCTGCATAGATGTCCTGCTGACCTGTGGCATCCAAGGACGGGTGACATCAATATCCCAGGAGGCTGCAGGTTGGTACGTTCCAAAGTATTGGAAGATCTTGTGCCTGCATAGATGTCCTGCTGACCTGTGGCATCCAAGGACGGGTGACATCAATATCCCAGGAGGCTGCAGGTTGGTACGTTCCAAAGTATTGGAAGATCTTATGCCTGCATAGATGTCCTGCTGACCTGTGGCATCCAAGGACGGGTGACATCAATATCCCAGGAGGCTGCAGGTTGGTACGTTCCAAAGTATTGGAAGATCTTGTGCCTGCATAGATGTCCTGCTGACCTGTGGCATCCAAGGATGGGTGACCCCAATATCCCAGGAGGCTGCAGGTTGGTACATTCCAAAGTATTGGAAGATCTTGTGCCTGCATAGATGTCCTGCTGACCTGTGGCATCCAAGGACTGATGACATCAATATCCCAGGAGGCTGAAGGTTCAGTATGTCACCGAGAGGAATGAGGACATGGGACGGCAGAGAAACTAAAATAAACCATTTACAGTTCACAAAATATGAACATTCTTAATGATTGTGTCATAGAGAGGAAGCTGTTGCTCTAAATCCTTACTGTTCCCTGATACTTTTCAGATATGCATTTGTAAGCTAGAATTAATAATTAATCAGTGGAGAAACCACATGAACAAGTATCTCACAGTGAAAGCTATAACCCCATAGAAGGCAAACAATGTCCCTTAGGTCAATTTCAATAAAAGTATGTACTGTACATTTCACTCTAATGGAATTGGTTATTTTTTGTGGTTGTGACACTTTTTTTTTTTTTTAAGTGTCTCTCATTATTAGAGTTCTTTCTAAAGAAAAAGACAGAATTCTTAGAAAAAAATGAGCTAATTGTGGTATTGCATCTGTAGTGATAGTAAAACTGTAATCCCACACCAGAGGCGACTCATTAAAGATATACTATGTGGTTACAATGGGGAGGAAATGCTAAGATCACACAATAACTACCAGGGAGAATAACTTACAACCTAAATTCCGGCTTAGAAATTTAAAATATGTAGAAGAGAACCTAGACTGTGTGTAGTAGGTGATTACTAATGGTAGAGGTTAGACGAGAACAGGTCATATAGCTTCTCCTTTTAGCATTTTATGTAAGAGTAGTGATGGGCTGAACAACCCTGTGTTCAGTTCACGGTTGAACATTCTAACCCAGGGGTGGGAAAACTTTTTGACTTGAGGGCCGCAATGAGTGCATATATTGGACCCGGGGGCCGGACCAAGAGTAGATGAATGATGTGTATGTGTCATCCATAGTAAGTATAGTAATATTCCCCCATAGTAAGCATAGTAATTAATCCCCCATATAGTAATTCATCCCCCATAGTAATTCATCCCCCATATAGTAATTCATCCCCCATAGTAATTCATCCCCCATATAGTAATTCATCCCCCATAGTAATTCATCCCCCATATAGTAATTCATCCCCCCTATAGTAATTCATCCCCCATAGTAATTCATCCCCCATATAGTAATTCATCCCCCCTATAGTAATTCATCCCCCCTATAGTAATTCATCCCCCATAGTAATTCATCCCCCATAGTAATTCATCCCTCATATAGTAATTCATCTCCCATATAGTAATTCATCCCCCATAGTAATTCATCCCCCATATAGTAATTCATCCCCCATAGTAATTCATCCCCCATATAGTAATTCATCTCCCATAGTAATTCATCCCCCATAGTAATTCATCCCCCATAGTAATTCATCCCCCATATAGTAATTCATCCCCCCTATAGTAATTCATCCCCCCTATAGTAATTCATTCCCCATATTAAGTCCCCAAGTCCCCCCTGTGTCAATTCACTTACCTTTGCTCCGCGCGTTCCTCTCGCCATGTTCCCGCGCCGTTCCGGTCTTCAGGGCGGACTGTGAGAGGAGCGTAGCTCCCCTCACGTTCCTCACGCTGCCCCGCCTACACACATTCTGACAGCCGATGTTTGCCACGCTCCGCGGGCCGGATTAAAAGGTCCGCCGGGCTGTATACGGCCCGCGGGCCGTAGTTTGCCCATTGCTGTTCGAACCTAATGAATATTCAACCGCGAACTTCAAACTTAATGCAAGTCTATGGGACTCAAACTTGTAAATGCAAAATGCCCATTTTATATGCAAGTTATTGGCCATAAAAGGGGTATGGGGACTGGAGTACTGCTCTGAGGGACATGAATCAGTAAAAAAAAAAAATCAAAAAGTAGCATTTTTAAAGGGGCAGTCATTTTTTTTATTGCTTAAAGTAAACAAAAAAAAGAAAAAGAAAAATTCCTTTAAATATCATGCCTGGAGGGGGTCCCTTAAACTATGTGCAAAGTTGCACATCTATACAATGTAGAGAACCTGCTGCAGCAGGACTGACTGTTTTTTTTTTGTATTTCAATGGTTTTTATTAATTTGTAACAGTTTAACACAGGAGCAACAAATCACGCCCATGCAGGGGCTATCAATTGCACATAAATATTAGAAAATTAGAAAAACCAGTGCTCTAACACCAACAGAGCAAAAGGTATGCCCATGCAGGGGCTATCAGCTGACATTTTTTTTTTTTAAATTACTTTTTAAAAAAAAAAAAAAAAAAAAAAAACTATTGGCAGCATGGTGGCTAAAGGGTTAGCCCTTCCACCTGGCAGCACTAGAGTCATTGGTTCAAATCCCAACCACAGGACCACCTGCCTAGAGTTTGCATGTTCTCCCTGTGTCTGTGTGGGTTTCCTCCGGGTACTCCAGTTTCCTCCCACACTCCAAAGACATGCTGGTAGGTGAATTGGCTCCTGTCTAAATTGTCCCTAGTATGTATATGTATGAATGGGAGTTAGGGACCTTAGATTGTACACCCCTTGAGGGTTAGGGACTGATGTGAATGTACACTATATATGTAAAGCACTGCGTAAATTGACAGCACTATATAAGTACCTGAAATAAATAAATAAAACAGTGTGAGGTCCCCCCAATCCATACCTGACCCTATAAGTCTGGCAGGAAAGTTAGAAAGGACCCCACAGTAAAAAGTTTTTTTTTAAAAAAGTGTGTGGAGTTCCCCCTAAAGGCCATACAAGGCCCATTAGGCCTTGTAGGACTTTTAAGGGAACCCCACCACCAAAAAAAGGGGGGGAAAAAGCGGGGTCCCCCCTAAATTCCTACCAGACCCTTGATCCTAGCACAGGCCTAGCAGGCCAGGAAATGGGGGGGACAATTGAGCGCCCCCCCACACCCTGCGGCCTACCAGGCCATGTGCCCTTGGCATTGGGACACCGGAAGATGGTGGGTGCATGCCAATGGGGATAAGGGCCTCTTCCCCACAATCCTGGCCCAGTAGTTGTGGGGATCTGGGAGCAGGGGAGCTCATTAGCATCAGGGTACCACTTTAAATAAGGGGGCACCCTGTTTCTGCCCCTCCCTTGTGAATGAGTAAGGGGTACTTGTACCCCTTTCCATTCACTATAAGGTTATATTTAGTAAAAAAACAAATAAAGAGACAAGTCTTTTGAAAAATTGCTTTACTGAACAAAAAACAAAAAAAAATGATTCCATCATTGTAATCCATCATCAGTCACGGTGTCCAGCATTGTCACGACCAGGGGCGGACTGACCATTTGGAAACTCTGGCACTGCCCGAGGGCCCGGGGTCAGTAGGGGGCCCCATGAGATGCCCCGGTACCTTTTTCATAGGCTTTTTTGAGTTTGGGCAAGGACACAGGGGCCCCATGATCCCCTATTGCCCGGGGGCACCATGAGTTGATAGTCCACCCCTAGTCACGACGATGCCGACTCGCTGAAATAAAAAAAAAATGCCTGCACCTGCCAAGCACTCGCCGTAATCTGACATTTGCTGGGCAGATGTGAGCAATTGGGCGGAGCTAACGATGATGTCATTGCTTGCTCTGCCCAATTTTGCTGTGATTGGCCAAAGCATTGCATCCGACCTGAGGTCAGGTGCATTGCTTTGACCAATCATAATGCACGGTTAGAGTGCAGTGTATTGTGGGGCGTGACGAGCAAACAGCCCACTGAACACCCTTACTGTTTATGTGTTTGCCAGACACAGGAACGACTGATGGTCAAGTCCAACTTATGCTTGACTCGAACATCCAGCCCATCACCATAAGAGAGTCATCTAAAGTTACAACAACACAGAATTCTTCTCCTTATTCAGTTCCAAACAACAAGGCATTTATAATGGTGAGTGTAGTGTTACCCCTGAACAGGAGCGGACTGACAACTCATGGGGCCCCCAGGCAATAGGGGATCATGGGGCCCATGTGTCCTTGCCCAAACTCAAAAAAGCCTATGAAAAAGGTACCAGGAGCATCTCATGGGGCCCCCTACTGACCCCGGGCCCTCAGGTAGTGCCCGAGTTTCCAAATGGTCAGTCCGCCCCTGCCCCTGAAAGAGCCGCTGCCAATTGAACAGTGAGTGTGGAGGCAGCCAGGCACTCAGTATTTTCTCTCACAATAAACAGGCTAGGGGATGTAGAAATCTGCATGAGATAGGGGAAGCACGGGATACTCCAGCAGCACTGAAGAACAAGAGGACACTTTATGGTTGAACTGGATGGACTTTTGTCTTTTTTCAGCCAGACTAACTATGTAACTATGTAACTTCTCCCTCTCCTAAACATTCTCTGTACACAAGGGCAGGAGATGTAGCTGGAACCAGGTTCCTGTAACGGCCTCCACAAAATGAGCAATTACAAGAGCCTTCAAAAAGGGAGAGAACTACGCAAGGTCACTAGGGCCCCCTGAGCTAGGTCAGTACTCACATCGTCACAGGATCACCGGTTTCCTCCTGATATCCACCTGGTACTGTCTTGAGGTAGAAAAAGGCTCACAATGCCACAGAAAAAAAACAAAAGAAAAAAGGCGCAACCTATGTATAATCTGAAGGTGATTGTAAGCTCCAAGGATCAGGGCCCTCCTATCCCTCTTGTATTGAACTGTATTGTTGCTGTATTGTCTCCCATTATATTGTAAAGTGCTGAGCAAACTGTTGGCGCTATATAAATCCTGTATAATAATAATAATATAAATCCTGTATTATAATAATAATAATAATATAAATCCTGTATTATAATAATAATAATAATATTAATAATAAATCCTGTACTATAATAATAATAATAATAATATAAATCCTGTATTATAATAATAATAATATAAATCCTGTATTATAATAATAATATAAAAATCCTGTATAATAATAATAATAATAATAATAAAAATAAAGGTGGAATAAGCACAAATGGGAGTACCAAAAAACATCAATATGAAGAAAACACTCGTATATAAATATGTAAACAATTAATGTTGGGCAGCGCAGTGGCTAAATGGTTAGCGCTTCCGCCTGGCAGTACTAGGGTCGTTGGTTTGAATCCCAGCCACGGCACCACCTGCCTGGAGTTTGCATGTTCTCCCTGTGACTGCATGTGTTTCCTCTGGGTACTCTGGTTTCCTCCCACACTCCAAAGACATGCTGGTAGATTAATTGGTTCCTGTCTAAAAAATTGTCTCTAGTATGTGTATGTATGGATGTGAGTTAGGGACTTTAGATTGTATACCCCTTGAGGGTTAGGGACTGATGTGAATGTACAATATATATATAAGTGCTGTGTAAATTGACGGTGCTATATAAGTACCTGAAATAAATGTTGCACTATGTCTGCGTAAAGTGACAGATCCATGAAAACATATAAAAATCAGCTGATAAATATACAGTAAAGTGCTCAGAATGAATCATTTGAATATAATCACAAACACTCCATGCGGAGGATAATAAGTGTGCAGAGTCCATGTGAATAGCAGCCTTAGCAGACAGTTCATGAAAAAACATCAGTTTCCTGGGTGTAATAATCAGTAGTGATAATCTTCATTCCATCTACAAAACCACCAAAGTGAATGGACCACCACCATATAGGCAAAATGGATGCTTATCGGTAAGCAGACACCTTAATTTTAGGGGGTCATAGTAGGCTCTGTATAAACACAGCTCTGTCCCGACTCCTACACTTTGACTGGGACCCAGATTCCATATAGATGTCAGTAAGCCATTCCGATATTGATATCAAGATTAGCCCATGTCAAAATAAAAAGTGCCTCTCATAGTGCAGTAAAATCAAAGTGTTTTTAGTACACAAATAAAACCTTACTTACAAACACTGAAGCATCTTCCAGCCCTGGAAGACGTCTTTTGATGAAGAAACGCATCAGGCGGAGCCTCCCTTCTGACGTCATTGTGTTGTCCGCCATCTTGGAATCTGTATCTGTTATGAATGCTGCCCATTGTTTCAAGTAAGGTTCTATTTGCGCGTTAAAGACACTTATGGCAGCCTTTCACTGGATTGAAGCTTGGGTCCAGAAGGATACATGTAAGAAAAAAGAGGAGAAAGGCACCTCTAAGCATAAACTGTAAAAATCTGATTTATTGCACATGAAAGACAGCAACTTAGAGGAGGGTAGATAAAAAAAGACACTTCAATATCCATCAATGGAGGTTTTAGCCATGGTGAATGGCATTGTGTACAATCCAGGATGATGATCTGGCTTCTGGCCATGTCAGGCATGAGTGGTCGATGAATAACTAAAACCGGAGTCCCCTAATAGTGTATACACAAATGTTAATTCACACCCTAGATGCCCAAGTTCCCAAATGGTCAGTCCGCCCCTGGTACAACCCTGTCAGACTGTAATGTTAAAATTCAGGTGGGAGGCCCAGGGTGGTAAAACTGAGACTCAACTTCCTGTTTATACCGCTTTCTAGATGCCAGTGTGAAAGAGTACTTAAACTGCTTCTGCCCATATTCCTACTACAGTTCCTTGTTAGAACATGTGATTGCTGCATACAGTGGGGCAAAAAAGTATTTAGTCAGCCACCAATTGTGCAAGTTCTCCCACTTAAAAAGATGAGAGAGGCCTGTAATTGGCATCATAGGTAGACCTCAACTGTGAGAGACAAAATGAGAAAAAAAATCCAGACAATCACATTGGCTGATTTGGAAAGAATTTATTTGCAAATTATGGTGGAAAATAAGTATTGGTCAATATGAAAAGTTCCTCTCAATACTTTGTTATATATCCTTTGTTGGCAATGACAGAGGTCAAACGTTTCCTGTAAGTCTTGACAAGGTTGGCACACACTGTTGCTGGTATGTTGGCCCATTCCTCCATGCAGATCTCCTCTAGAGCAGTGATGTTTTGGGGCTGTTGCTGGGCAACACGGACTTTCAACTCCCTCCAAAGGTTTTCTATGGGGTTGAGATCTGGAGACTGGCTAGGCCACTCCAGGACCTTGAAATGCTTCTTACGAAGCCACTCCTTCGTTGCCCGGGCGGTATGTTTGGGATCATTGTCATGTTGGAAGACCCAGCCACGTTTCATCTTCAATGCCCTTGCTGATGGAAGGAGGTTTGCACTCAAAATCTCACGATACATGGCCCCATTCATTCTGTCCTGTACATGGATCAGTCGTCCTGGTCCCTTTGCGGAGAAACAGCCCCAAAGCATGATGTTGCCACCCCCATGCATCACAGTAGGTATGGTGTTCTTTGGATGCAACTCAGCATTCTCTCTCCTCCAAACACGAATTGTGTTTCTACCAAACAGTTCTATTTTGGTTTCATCTGACCATATTACATTCTCCCAATCCTCTTTTGGATCATCCAAATGCTCTCTAGCAAACTTCAGACGGGCCCGGACATGTACTGGCTTAAGCAGGGGGACACGTCTGGCACTGCAGGATCTGAGTCCCTGGCGGCGTAGTGTGTTACTGATGGTAGCCTTTGTTGCGTTGGTCCCACCTCTCTGCAGGTCATTCACTAGGTCCCCCCGTATGGTCCTGGGATTTTTGCTCACCGTTCTTGTGATCATTTTGACCCCACGGGGTGAGATCTTGCGTGGAGCCCCAGATCGAGGGAGATTATCAGTGGTCTTGTATGTCTTCCATTTTCTAATTATTGCTCCCACAGTTGATTTGTTCACACCAAGCTGCTTGCCTATTGCAGATTCAGTCTTCCCAGCCTGGTGCAGGTCTACAATTTTGTTTCTGGTGTCCTTCGACAGATCTTTGGTCTTCACCATAGTGGAGTTTGGAGTGTGACTGTTTGAGGTTGTGGACAGGTGTCTTTTATACTGATAACAAGTTCAAACAGGTGCCATTGATACAGGTAATGAGTGCAGGACAGAGGAGCCCCTTAAAGAAGAAGGTACAGGTCTGTGAGAGCCAGAAATCTTGCTTGTTTGTAGGTGACCAAATACTTATTTTCCACCATAATTTGCAAATAAATTCTTTCCAAATCAGCCAATGTGATTGTCTGGATTTTTTTTCTAATTTTTTCTCTCATAGTTGAGGTCTACCTATGATGCCAATTACAGGCCTCTCTCATCTTTTTAAGTGGGAGAACTTGCACAATTGGTGGCTGACTAAATACTTTTTTGCCCCACTGTTCCTGTTTGACTCAAAGTACAGCTCCTCCTTTTCCCATTCTGAATGATATTGTACAGGAGATTATAAAATGTTGATTCCAGGAGAGATACTGGTACATTTACCAATGTACCATTAAAAAATATTTAAAGTGTTACTAAACCCAGGACCCTGCATTATTTTATTATTATTATAATACAGGACTTATATAGTGCCGACAGTTTGCTCAGCGCTTTACATTATGGAGGGAGACAGTACAGTAACAATACAGTTCAATACAAGAGGGATTAGAGGGCCCTGCTCCTTGGAGCTTACAATCTAGGAGGCATTCACTATATCTGGTCTCCCACAGTGCACAGAACATGGAAATGCAATGATTTCAGTAAATATAAACTGCTAAATACCTTTTCTCATCAGCAATTAGAGCAGTCATGTGACTTCTATCAGTGTCCAGCTGGCTATAGCTTGTAGGAGGAGTTTTCATTCTTCCCTATTTGTCCTATGAGGCTACATGACCCCTGACCCTCTGAACAGTGCTGATTGGCCCTGTGCTGATCACATGCACCCTCCCAAGAAAAAAAAAATTCTCTAGCAATACACACCAAACTGAGCATATGCAGCTATCCCCCAAGGCTCTGTTCTATCAGAAGATGGATTGGGGGCTGTGGGAGAAGGTCAGAAGGGAGGGTCAGAGAAGACAGGATCAAACAGCCTTTTTACACCATGCAGACAATTAACCCCTTAGGTTCCGCAGTGAGTATAACAAGCATGCTTTACTGCATATACAGACTGATTTTACTGTTGTGGGTTTAATAACACTTTTAATGATTTGAAAATTAATACATTACTGCTTTAAATATTCTTTAAAATATCTCAGTTTTAACATTTAGCATGGAAGATTCTCTCAAATAAATATTTGCAATTAATAGAACCATCATCCTTGAATTAGTAAGCAATTTAACACTCAGCACAGTATTTAATGTCATATCTTATTTATTTCTAATTAATTGACTGCACACCATATTATTATAATCGAGATGGTGAACAATTTATTTCACAAACAAAGTGGTGGGAATTCTTACACCTGCACACTGAGGGAATGCACACACAATTATCCGAGCTTATCATGAGAATAATTACACCCAACATTATCATTTATTTGCAATACAATCAAGTAAGCGGATAACTCCATTTAATGTGATATACTGTATCTTACATTTTGCATTTGTTTATTATACTCTATCCTTGTAAAAAATGAATCAGCAGCAAGCTAAGTTTCAGCCTTGATGGGTGGCAGTTAAGGGAGCCAGCTATTTTATTCCACGTAGGTAAAGCACAAATGTGCTCCATACAGACATAAAACACACAAATTAATGAAACAAATTATTAAATGTATTTTTAATAAAAGCAGTATAAGAACTCAAATTCAACTTGGTATGATCTTCTGCATGTCTAGTGTGCAAAAAGCAGGATACATCACAAGGAGCTAATCGGTGCTGACAAGGAGCATGCTGATAGGTGTAGAGCAGAGGCAGACTGACAACTCATGGGGCCCCCAGGCAATAGGGGATCATGGGGCCCCTGTGTCCTTGCCCAAGCTCAAAAAAGCCTATGAAAAAAGTACCAGGGGCATCTCATGGGGCTCCCTACTGACCCCAGGCCCTCAGGTTTCCAAATGGTCAGTCCGCCCTTGCCCCTGAAAGAGCCGCTGTCAATTGAATAGTGAGTGTGGAGGCTTGCTCCGCCCAATTGTGCTGTGATTGGCCAAAGCATTGCATCCGACCTGAGGTCAGGTGCATTGCTTTGACCAATCATAATGCACGGTTAGAGCGCAGTGCATTGTGGGGCGTGACGAGCAAACAGCCCACTGAACACCCTTACTGTTTATGTGTTTGCCAGACACAGGAACGACTGATGGTCAAGTCAAAATTACGCTTGACTCGAACATCCAGCCCATCACCATAAGAGAGTCATCTAAAGTTACAGCAACACAGAATTCTTTCGCTTATTCAGTTCCAAACAACAAGGCATTTATAATGGTGAGTGTAGTGTTACCCCTGAACAGGGGCGGACTGACAACTCATGGGGTCACCGGGCAATAGGGGATCATGGGGCCCCTGTGTCCTTGCCCAAACTCAAAAAAGCCTATGAAAAAAGTACCAGGGGCATCTTATGGGGCCCCCTACTGACCCCGGGCCCTCGGACAGTGCCCGAGTTTCCAAATGGTCAGTCCGCCCCTGATGTAGAGAACAAAGTGACAAACAGATGAGCTCATCACGATGCTGCTACTCCTTCACAGTCACAGGCTTAGGGCAGGTCTATGAGGATGACCTGAGCTGACAATATGTGGCTTCAATGATGCTGTCTGTTATGTAGCCAGTAGGACTAAAGGACATCTTGTGGTGAAAAAAGAACTGCTTTGGAGGACATCTCTGGATTGAAGGTGAATATTTCAGCTGTTTTTATTTTATACTTCAATGGGCTATTCAATTTTTCACATTTCATTTTTGCCTGGAGGCTTGCTTTAAAAAAGGTTAGTCATTTCAAAATTAAGAGTTTATGTATACTGGAAGTCTGATATGACTTCTTGTAAACTGGTTGCCAATATAGAAAGGTTTTCAGGAAGCCTGTGCTCTTGCAATAAAACTGTTTATATCTCTGTGACCACACCGAGGTGCCAATATTATGCACTTTCATTTTTATGACACTTCCCTTTTACTCCTGCATGTACAGTACACCCTACAGCTAGAGATATTAAAGCTGACCTATTCACAAAACATTAAAACAAGAGTAATAGAAAGGCCTGAAATGTTTGCCTTTCTTAGAGGAAATACTGCTCAAGAGTTGGTCACCAAATGAAAAGCCTAGGTATACCTTCTTTCTGAGATAACAAAGGACACCTACTTGTATAAAGTATGTAGGACACCCTCCTGCCATGTTCCTAGTGTAGCACTTACCTTCGAAGAAGCTGCTTGACGTATCGGGTCCTCTGTTCTCGTGCGAGCAGCTTAGTGCTTGCTTTTGGAAAGAGACAGCTGTAGACATCTATGCACAAAGATAAATTTCTCACACACAACTATGGAAAAGCACCAGGAATTGACACCAAAACTGGTTGACTGCAAGTAGAGTATATTGTTCCAGGTTAAAGGTAAGCAATTGTGCAAGAATGACTCAATCAGTGAAAGAAAGGGTTATCACTCTTGATGATTTAATAGCTATTAGGTTATAGTGGCTCCCACTTGGTAGTTATACTACAAAAGTACATCAAACAAAGAAAATGATTAGTAATAAAACAATATCAAGAATGATAAAACAAAAACAAGACAGTTATTCTGTCTGGCAGCAATTAGTGAATGTCCAAAAGTAGTAGTAAATGAACTCCTTGCTCTCAGCCTTCTTCTGGCTATGTGGTGGGGCCCAGTCATTATGGTGGTGCATTTAAGTAACGTCCTTTTAAGGATTCTGCACGTGAAAAGTTAGTCTCCTTCTGAAAGTTAATTTCCCTCTGCTAGTAGCAGTAGTGTGAAATGAACAAACAGATGCTCACCATTCCTGTGTCCTTGGCAAATTCCAGTCCAAATGATCAGCAGCCAAAGCAACATCTGGCAATATCATCAGTTCAAGTCTTCTTCCTATGAAATCGGCTTCAAACCATCCTGGCCACAATTTCATTCCCAAGATGATGCCCTTCTGCTTACTGCACACAGCTAAGCGGAGATGTGCACAGCCTGTAGGTGAAGTCTTTCAACCCAACCGCATCCATAGGTGATCCAAAGCCTATGAAAAATGCAGCATCTCATGGGGCCCCCTACTGACCCCGGGCCCTCGGGCAGTGCCCGAGTTTCCAAATGGTCAGTCCGCCCCTGGTGCCTATTCACTCCTGTGCAGGGGCGGACTGACAACTCATGGGGCACCCGGGCAATAGAGGATCATGGGGCCCTTGTGTCCTTGCCCAAACTTAAAAAAGCCTATGAAAAAGGTACCAGGGGCATCTCATGGGGCCCCCTACAGACCCTGGGCCCTCAGGCAGTGCCCGAGTTTCCAAATGGTCAGTCCGCCGCTGGTGCCTATTCACTCCTGTGCAGGGGCGGACTGACAACTCATGGGGCCCCCGGGCAATAGAGGATCATGGGGCCCCTGTGTCCTTGCCCAAACTCAAAAAAGCCTATAAAAAGGTACCAGGGGCATCTCATGGGGCCCCCTACAGACCCTGGGCCCTCGGGCAGTGCCCAAGTTTCCAAATGGTCCTGTGCCTACAGTCCCATAGCTATACTGTGTATCTGCATTGTGAGATCTAAGGCACTGATTTCTCTAACCGCTAGTCTCAGGAGATTTGGAGTGAGATTTGGTTATGTCGCTGTTTTTGTGCTCCATGCTTGAGGCTCTGAAATGACAAAGAAAAGCCATTTCTCTATCAAGACGGCCACCTCCACACAGTGACACAGTGCAAAGATAGGCATGGTAAGTACGCAATGTGGAAAAGATCATTTGCAGGGAGACTACAGGCAATCCTGGTGATAGTCCTTTGTTTTCTGACTGACTTTTTTTTTTGGACACAGCTTCCAGAGTTCTGCCCGATGCATTTAGTCATAATAGATGGCTTTCAGAAGATGTCTGTTATGACAAAACACGTCGGGCGGCGCCTCCCCTGTGACATCATTGCATCTTGCTATACCCGAACTGTAGCCACCAATGTGGTTTGGTGAATATATTACAACTCTGATACTTTATTATTGTCTGTAAGTGTGATTCTTTCTTAATAAATGGTATTTTTAGCATCTACACTATGAGAGGCATATGTTTTATTTTCTTTTGATCATACGCATGTCCATATTTGGGGCCATCTGAGGAGTGCTTTGAGATGCTGTAGTTCAATCTGATGCACAATACATCTACCTTGGCATACTATACAACGTGCTTGCTGACCTCTCTGATAGGGGTCTGTGTATCTGGTAAGCCCCCATTTTGCACGCACAGAGGTGTAGGAGATACTGATATTCACTGAAGATTTAAAGCTTAGTTTGACACGCACCTTGAAGGGACCGTCATAAATATATTTTTAGTGGAACAACATTTCTTTCACCTTTGCACTTGGGATGTTTGTTACATATTTTACCACTTTTTTTTGGGGAATGATTTATTAAATTTTGAGTTGAGTTTATTGGGTGATGTTTTTAGCACTTTTTAGGTAAATATTTTTACTCTGATTTCTATTTATTATTATTAATTTATTAATTTGTTCACAAATAATATTGTTGTATGCACATTTTTCAATCCTCTGATAAGGTTTTAGCGTGACACATATTTTATTATTTGTATCAAGAGAGGATATCCTCTTCTGTGTTTGCTGCTTCTTTATTAATAATTTTTTAATATTTTCTACAAAATTTGCGAGGTTTATTTTTATTTTTCATCTTTAATTATATAAGGTATGAGAACGAAGACCAGGGCAGGAAGGAATCTAGTTGGCTCCCTCCTTACTTTTGGCTGTCCATGGCTATCTGTGCATGCAGAAGCCCCAAAGTGTTTCATGAGTAACACCCAGCTAAAATGCAAGTTTGAGGGGAGAGAGCTGGAGAGCAGGAGTGGAGGGAGAGTTGTGCTGACTGCCGGAGAACCGGACCAGGCCACAGAACTAGAGAGAGTCACTGACCGCTAGCCTTCCCACCCTGTTCAACGAAGCAGCCTACCAGCAGGTGACCTGGAGCATGGTGACTGGATGGAATGCTGCGAGTGAGGCTGGAGTATCTGTGGGGGCCCCTATTCATAGAGATAGAGTGTCACAAGTTAGCCTGCAGTTTCTTGTTTATGTATTCTTACCTCCTTGCTGCAGTGCTGTTCCTGATCCCTTTCACATGTTTGTTTGTCTGTGCTCACCTATGGGCATTGTCTATTGTTCTCTGGGTTTTATTTCCTTCCCTTCCATCACTTCCTGGCCTGCCTTCTTGTTTGCCTGCCTATATAAGACATGCTCAGTCTAGGCCACTTTTTCTGAGCAATTTCCTAGTTGTCTGAGTTCCTGTGTGTTGCTATCTCCTGTATCCTGCATTGACTACTCGTGTAACGACCCTGGCTTCGTTTTCTGACTGTGCTTGTTTTCCGTGAATCCTGACCTCGGCTAGTCTAATTTCTGTTTGTCTCCTCCCATTGTACTCCGCTCCTGCGAGTGGTCTCCTCATCCTCAGCTGGGCATACCCGGGGGCCCCGACCTGGTCCAAGCTTGCTGCAAGTCCATCCCCACCATCAGGGGCTCTGGTGAAGAATCAGGCTGGGGCTTAGACTCCGTGCCCTGGGGAACCCTAAGTTGACTAACTACAAGGGCTCACTACCACAGGTGCTGACATAGAGACACCAGAGGACCTGCTGGAGGCCATCAGTCGGTTGAGAGAGTCCCATACACCAGCCAAACAAATGAACACTGACATGCTCCTCATATCTGTTACTTTTCCTGCACACAGTTGTAGACATTGCATTTAGTTTAGTTCCCATTGCTGCTACTATTGAACACATTTGTAACACAGTCCAATCATCAGAGCTGACCACAGTGCACACCTTCTGCAGACCAGATCACATCAGTGCTCACTTAACCATTGGCCTACCCTTTTAAAGGAACCTCTACCACCATTGCCATTGGTTACTTCAACCCAGAGTGAAGTTGCCCTTTGCCAACAAGCCCTACTGCCAGTTTTGATACCTTATTTGCCTAAAGCTGCCCCTTGCTCAGTGCATTAAAGGGGACAACACCCAAGTCAAGTGCCACTTAATGGGAAAGTACTTCTCCTTTCTTCTTCCTCTCCTTGTATTAATCCTTTAAGGTACTGTCATCTTCATCTTGTGCACTAACTGGGCCCCAACGAGCACTTAAAGAGAAACGGACTGCCCTAGGTAAATAGTTCTTTCTTATCTCAGATTTAAACCTTGCCACCAGTTTCTGAGGGACCAGAGTGAACTAGATCAACCGTTGATAGTTTTTCTTGCTCACAGGGGACTAAAAACACCTCAGGTTGGAGGCACTGGGTTAATTTCTGAAAAGCAGGCAGGCCTGCTAGCACTGATTGAGATTCTGCTGCATATGTTGTTACTTTGCTTAGAGTTGCTAAGGGTAATAATTGCTGCTACACATACCAATATCATTTTGTGCTGTTTAATCAAGCTCACATCAAAGTTTACTATAAAGCTCATATCAGTGTACTATAATTTGTGTGTGGGTCTACATTCTGGTGGTAATTTACTCTGGTCAAATGAATCCTGTGGTGTGATCAGGGGCTGAGCTTTCAGAAAGGGGTCCAGAATGACAGGGAGCCCAAAAATAACTCAGTAAATCCTAAGGGGTTAGTGCTACACATGTATTTATTTTGCGATAATAGTGTCCCTTTAAGACTGGAATCTTTAGAAGCTTGCAGAGCTTTGTTATATAGACACAAACATTTGGATGGCTGCCTCAAGCCTTTGGAAAGTGCTTAGTCAAGAAGCAAAGACAGGGAACAGAATCCACCCATCAGAATGCTGAGTATCAGTGATCTGCACTTACTGTTACATAATTCAACAAAGCAGTAATAATGTATGATCACCCTGTCCTGTTTGTGCAGGAGAGGCATATGGAGGGTACATTAAAGTGGACTTGTCATACAGAGTGAAGTCAACCATTATGTGAGCTTAACAAATATGTAACCCTTCAGTTCACCGCATCATCTTGGCTTCCTTGTGGCAAATGAAGCAGAAAGTTTCCTACTGACATCCATATAAATGGGTGCAGTAAATATAAGATCAATGGAGAATTGCCAATCCAAAATGTTCAGCTATAAAAAAAATTAAGAAAAAAAACACTGTCATAAAAGGATGCAAAGGGAACGTAATAGGTAAGCCTTACATGAAAGGAACAGATTTCTGTGGGCTAAAGAAAGTGTACCAAGCCAACTGTGCCATAGTGCTGTAGTAATTGGTAGTTATGGTGAAAGGTAAGTGTTCCTAAAGGATGTGATCGATTATGATACACCTACTTCCAGCATTATCTTGCAATCAGTCACATGACACCTTAGAGCTGCAGTAGAAGCTGGTGTTGTAGACTATGGCATGTAGTGCTCACCCCCGAAAGGGCTTGCTGATTTGCCCCAGGTTCTTTTCCTATGCTAGTTCAACTTCAACCAGGCACACACTCTTCTGCCTCAATGAACAGTCTATGGGTATCTTTTTTATGCTTTGTTGTAAGTTGAACTTCGATAGGGAGTAGGGAACTGTAAGATACTCCAATTGCAAAATGCAGTAACAAGAGGACAATCTTCACTTTGTCAAAGCTTCTTAACCACCCTGGCGGTATTCCCGAGTGTAGCTCGGGGTAAAGTTTCAGTACCAAAAGCGGTAACCCCGAGCTACACTCGGGCTTACCATGCGGCGTTGCACAGGGATTCCCTACAGCGCTTACCTTGTCCTTCGCTCCCGCGATGCGTCCCCTGCAGCGTCCCCGGCCATCTTCTCTGGCCGATGCCGGCATCTGGCTTCCGTGTGACGTTGGGACGTATGGGCGCCGGAACCGGCGGCAAATCTGAAAATGTAAAAAAAATGAAATTTTTTTTAAAACGATTATTTCATAGCAAAACATTCCTGTATCAAAGCATTTCACATACATTTTGTCCCTACTCCTTTGTCCTGTGCCCTGCCTGCATTTTTACTGTTCTTTCTGCCTGGAAACTTAGAAAAGTCCACGGCGTCCAAAAAACGTCCCTTTAGGTCAAAATCGGTTTTAGACCAGCTAGAGAACAGCGATAGTAAATTAGAACCACTTGCAGAATTGAGTGATAATGATTCATGGGGGAAATTTGTCATCAGACGCTGAAATCAATTTTGCGACTTTGCTCAGCGATGTGCGAACTTGGCGCTATATTTCAAATTTCAGTGTTTTTGGTTTGATTATATTATTGAATTAAATGTATTATTATTATATTATTATTTTTTATGAGTATTTATTAAATTATAATTTATGATTTTGTGTTTTAAGTTTTATCATATCCGGAATGTTTACTAGACTCTTGTTCGGACAGATTTCAGGGAGTTATTCCTAAATTACAGGCCTACAATAAAAAAAAAACATATTTCCATGCAAAAAAATGGTACCGCTTTCAGCACCAAAAATCTGAAATAATCATACTGCCAGGGAGGTTAATACAGCCCCTCCAGTAACAACTAAGATAATGTGCAGGGCTGAGGCACCGTAAGACCTAGCCCAGTTTAAGCAAGCTCTGGCACTGATGAACAATGATAGTAGCAGCACACAGTCACTATGATCAAACACAGGTCTGTATTCACAATGTTCCTTCACATTTGGGTGCCTCCTTCCCAGGGGCGGACTGACAACTCATGGGGCCCCCGGGCAATAGGGGATCATGGGGCCCCTGTGTCCCAAAAAGCCTATGAAAAAGGTACCAAGGGCATCTCATGGGGCCCCCTACTGACTCCGGGCCCTCGGGCAGTGCCCGAGTTTCCAAATGATCAGTCCGCCCCTGCTCCTTCCTGTATCAGCCAGACATTCCTCCCATGAGTATCTCTAGACCAGATCCTCAGTGAAATCCCTTAATCAGTTCCAGCAAGTTTCAGTAGAACAGACCTCCACAACTTTAGCATAGCTGTGACCTCGATGAGCGCACATAGGACTACAGATGGGCTGCACAGAAAGGCAGCAGCCCTTCAGGCTGCAAACATCTCCCCTTGGACAAGAACCAGGCTTCCTCAAGCCCCAAACTATTTATGCACTCCTTGGCCACCTACTAGCCACCCTTCCCCAGGGATTTTCCGAGACTACATAAATATTCAGGATGCAGATTTGCCTCTCCCAACCTACTCTATTCCAAAATCTTCCAGAAAGCAGACGGAAGTAGTCAAACCTGCAGCCAGTGAAGCTTAGAACAATCCAAACAATCACAAACTGCTCCACTGACTACAGAGGAGCCAAAAAACTAAACGTACTCAACCTCGTTAGCAACATATCTAGTAAGGGGCTACAGGCTCTTGCTTTGACCCCGTGTCTCAATAGGGAGTGGGTTAGCTAAATATTACAATAATTAAAGAAAAGCCTAAATTGATTTATCTGCAAACTTAACAACTTCACCTTAGGCAAAATTCTGTTGAAACAAAAATCTTCAGTTTTGCTCATAGAGCTGCAAAGTTGCTCAGAAAATAAATGTATTTAGAGGTCAGTTATATTAATTTCATTTAGTGTTCTTTTAATTTGTATTTTTTTCTTTGTGTGTGTTTGTGTCTGTGTATGTGTACTATTGCTTTATTTTTTAATGATCCTTTTTTACTTTTTTCCACTGTCTGCTTTTTTTTTTGTGAAAAAAAATAAAATAAAATATCTAGACTTTTAAGGAGCCATTTCATTGAAGAACAGGTCCAGGTTAGTTGAAAGGAGCTTCTGCAGCCCTCAGAAGACTTTTAAATCTTGTTGCACCCTTAACATTCACCACAAATATCACCTTCATTTCAACTTCCCCATTTACTCCAGCATAAAAACTCCAGCACATATCAGTATGTGTCATTGGCTGTATGTTCCTCTCTGATTGATGTCTAAATGGTGCAGTATCTCCAAAAATGGCCACCAGTCCAACAAATGTTATTCGTACCCTGAGGGCAAATGGGGATGTAAAAAAGTATAACAATTATTATAAATTATTACAAATTTTTTATTTAAAAAAAGTTTATAGAACAGGGATTTTTGTAATCCAAGATTTTTTTTAGTGTTCTGTGTGTCTAAACTTGCAGTGAAGGTGTTAAGGCAAGGAATGACTTCAACAATTTTTTTGTCTGTATTAGGCGACCAGTTACTAAGCAACACCTACTCCAAAGATGTAGGAAATGTAAATTTTAACTTCAATCTGTTCTCAGTCAGACTGGCAGCACAATGTACATGGGTAGGATGAGCTCTAACAGGATTTCGGGGCGTAACATCACACAATGAATACAAGTTAATCAAATTAGAAAAATTAAAATGCACCACACTTGTACCATAAAGATATACAGCCATAGGCAATATCTGGGCATCCATTATTCAGTTACAGGTTGTGTTGGTTTTCTAAGTGAAAGGTCAACATAAAACCTCTACAGGGGACATAAATAAATGTGTACGAAGATTTAAATGGAAAATGATTAACGTAAATGCCAAATGCAATTAATATCAATTCCTAAAAATCTGAAGATAGATGTCAAACATACAGTATATTCATGACAACCCAAGAATATTTATGAGTAGAAAAAAAATTCCTTAGCAACAATAGAAAGACTGATAACTGGCTACAAAGAACCTTCGGAGACCATGATTTCTTTTCTACTCTGTAATAAATGTATATTAAAAAAAAATGTATAGAATACAACAAAATCAGTATAGGTACTGTGGTTTTCTTTGTATCATTTATATAAAATACAGAGGTGAATTAAAAAAGAAGCATTTTAAAATAATTGAATTAAAATAAATAAATTATTTAATTAATTAAATAATTAATTTTTTTAAAAAATACTGTATATTGACAGGGTGTGTCCTGTCATGGAGTCACCCAGGGATCTCACAGGTTGAGGGTTGAGGGACTTCAAGATCAGTGCCAGATTTAGACCTTGGGAGGCAAGGGGCACTTCAAGTCCAGGGGAGCCCCTCAACATAGAAATTAAATTGTATGACAAGTAAAAAGTTAGCTGTAATGAATGATAATGTTGATCCAGGGGATAATTGATTGCCTCTCGGGGGATCAGGACGGAATTTTTTCCCCTGCAGGAGCAAATTGGATCATGCTTTGCTGTTTTTTTTGCCTTCCTCTGAGGGTATGGGAGTACTTTTTTTTTATGGTTGAACTGGATGGAATTTTGTCTTTTTTCAGCCAAGTTAACTATGTAATTATAAAACACATTTGTGTAAAAAAAAAATGTTAGGTTACAAAGAAGACACTTGTCTGATTTTTTTTCTCAATTGTATTGGCTGTAAGAGAATTGTGACACAAATAATGATGCAGCGCAACCAGGGGTGGACTGACCATTTGGAAACTCGGGCACTGCCAGAGGGCCCGGGGTCAGTAGGGGGCCCCACGAGATGCCCCTGGTACCTTTTTCATAGGCTTTTTTGAGCTTGGGCAAGGACACAGGGGCCCCATGATCCCCTATAGCCCGGGGGCCCCATGAGTTGTCAGTCCGCCCCTGAGCGCAACTAAAACAGTGTTTCTTGAAAGAGAAGTGGGGCTTTTTTTCCCCTATTCATACTTACCTAAGTAGATGCTGCATCTACCCTCCGCTAGCTCTAAGGCTACGTTCACACTAGCGTTGTGTGCAGGTGGCAGCGTTTTTATCGCTTCCCAAATGCCTCTGACAATTCTGCACATTGCAGCACATGGTGCCGTTCTAATGGGAGCGTTAGCGTCGCGGCAAAACGGACACCTCTGGTCGAGTCAGGAGGCGTTGAAGCCTCCTATTCTAGTCTATGGTGCTGCTCCGCAAATGCCCTGCGGTTGCGACGCGGTTGCGGGCGTTTGCGGAGCAGTAACACCATTCAAACTTCATTATAGGCGTTTGTGGGGCGTTTTTAATGCTCTGCAAACACCTAGCCACCTCCGCTAAACCGCGCATGTGGCGTTTGCGAAGCATTTGCGGAGAGCTAAAAAACGCTCCGCAAACGCCGGACCAACGCTTGCCAAATGCTATAGGGGTGTTTGGCAAGCGTTGGTAAAATAGTCAAGTGTGAACGAGTCCTTAGTGTGAGAACTCAGCGACCACATGATCACTGATCGCTGACTTCTCACAGCTGCTCTGAGCAGAGAGTGGGATGGTCAGTCACCACTGTCTGCTCTGCCCCCCCAGCACTCAATGGAGCGCTGGGCTGTGGAAGGGGAGGGAGCGGCTGGCTCAGGTTCTTATGGGCTCGCTGAGAGTCTAAGCCAGGTGCCGCTGCAGATTCTGTGGTGGATCCTGACTTTGTAGTCGGGATCTTTCCCCAGCCTGGACCAGCTGAGTGACATCAGTCGACAGCAGACTTCAGGCCACTGTTAGCTGAAAATGGGTCACAGGAGTGCATAATGAACTGCACTCCTGTGATACGCAGGAGAATTACGAACAAAAAGTTGTACTTCTTCTTTAAATAAATAAGATTTATGTATATTAGGTTTGTATGCCCTAGATAGTTTATGGTATTTTGTTTTAATAGTGACTGCACTGATTGTCTTTCACGTTCCACAATACTCAGGTCATTGGAACTGGAGAGCCTTTCATCCTGCACTTTGCATCTGCCGTCTGCAAAATCTTTGACTTAAGCCGGCCATAGATAGATTGAATCTCGACTGGTTCAGCAGGGACTGGCCGAGATTCAAACCATCCCTGGGCAGACTGGTTGTACCAACTAGGGGTGGACTGACCATTGGGGAACTCGGGCACTGCCCGAGGGCCCGGGGTCAGTAGGGGGCCCCATGAGATGTCCCTGGTACCTTTCATAGGCTTTTTTGGGTGTGGTTTGAGTGTGGGTGAGGACACAGGGTCCCCATGATCCCCTATTGCCCGGGGGCCCCATGAGTTGTCAGTCCGCCCCTGTACCCAACATGATCCATCGGTCGACTTGGGTACAACCAGCCTGATGAATTTTCTGCATGCAATCACTCCCATTGGGTATAGCCGCTAGCAGTAATCATGTTCTGCCACAGGGAAGGCTCTTACCTGGCAGAACACAATAGCACTGCAGAAGGCATTCCCTCATCAACACTAACTGTGTTGATAGGGAAATCTAGTGATTTTCTTTCTTTCCACCCATGATAGAAAGAGAGAACATTGTATAATCTATGGGCTGCCTAAGTCATCAAACTATCATCTTGAGGACACTGCTCTCAACAGCCAGTAGGCACAGTGCACTTAGTATTTCATGATTCATCGTGGTTCTCAGATAACTCTTTATCGGTGCCAATTTGCTCAACAAACTTTCTACCGTATAACTAGTGACCATCATTCTCAAATATATTCTAAGAGCTACATTAACACTTGAAAAGGTATCAGAAAGCCCTTTATCATGTAATAAAACTGCCTGTTGAGATGAAGGGAGACATGACCAGAGCTTTGCAAAAGGCTGCAAGCTGGGTAATTTTTTCAATGAAAACACTACTAAAGTCTGAAGGGAAAACATGTTTAATTTATTTTACAAAGAAAGTTTGGGGCCACCTCTGGCTGCAAGGTGCCCTCTAGCAGGGAGGCCCGGGGCAATTGTCCCTTCTGCCCCATTATAAATCCTGCACTGTCATTCCTGAGTGGGGAAAATGGGTTTTGCAGTTTTCTCAAATATTAGTAGCTCCTGGATTGGGATCTGGAGCCCAGAGGGTTGGCAGAGACTTGGGAGGGATGAAACCTCCAACATTTTACTTGACTAGTGCACAAGAGATAGGCTAGTCAAGACCCCCTACACCACCAACTCACTCTCTCACATACCCCTTAAACATACCATTAAAGAAAACATAACACCGATTGGAGTAAAATGGCCAACACAGCCTTTTATTAACACTTCAGCTTCAATACACAAAACATTCCTTAAAACAGAAACATATAGGAGTTGTTGGTCTTCGAAGGCACCAAACCAAAACCGATATCCTCCTGTGTCACCTATATTATAACTAGGCCTCCAGCCGCAACACACCGGCTCGGAGATAAAAACATACCATCCATACCTAATTTAGCTTTACTTCTTCCTGGGTCTGCTCCCTGCTCCTTAGACAGAGGTGGTTCTGCTCATTCACTTTCCAATAAGGATAAAGGTGGAAAGATGTCCGCAGTGCTGAACCACCACCTTCCAGTTAAACCTCGGTTAACCGCAATGCACCCGGGCACACCATACCACCGATGGGTCCCAAACCATTATCTTTAGCTTCAAAATATGTGCCGCCTCCAAAGACCAACAACCGCCCCCGGAACCAGAACAAAAAACCCGGGGATTGACAAAACACCCACACAACCCCAAGGGAGGGCGGGAGGGAAGCTCGCTCACTGCTGTCTCCTCCTGCACTGAACTGACGCCCCTCCCCATCCACACCCAAAGGTGTTGAAGACCCCACCCTACACCCCCCCAGTCACCAATCAGGTAACTTGCCCATATTCTAACTCCCACCTTTTCCTTTTAACCCTTTCCTGTCTTTACTAACTCCCTCTTAACCTAGTGATGTCTGCCCTGCGCTATTTTTCTTTTCTTCCTTTCACTGCGGGCATCTCTGGAAATCAGCATCGTGATTGTGCAGTTGTGCTCAGCCCTTTTAGTATAGCTCCTGTCTGTGACTCAGGGCTTTTTCCCCTGGAGACAAGCTGTTGCACAAGTAGTGTGTGTGAAACACACTAGGAGAGTGTCTTGTCAGGCCTCACGGAGAGGCGATCTGACCAGATCATAGCCTGTAGGAGGTATTTAGACATAGTATGTAATGAGGTAGGAGCCTGTGCAGCCCAGGGTGACCTTGTGTGTGATGATTTTTTTTTTTTTAAATTGTGACTGTTTTCACCAAGATGGAAGGTGGGCAATCCAAAATGTTTGACGAGCCACCAGAAAAAGAGGTAAGGGTAGATCTTCCAATGGGGACAACTGCTTCAGTGGGAACTGTCTAAGATGGGATTTTCCCATGCTCACTGTAGGGGAGTCCTCTTATTTACTGCTGTATCTATACAAACTAATATTTCTCAAGTTTACTTTTTAATAAAAATGGGCAAAAACCCTGCAATGTACTTCACTGTTTTGAAGGCCTGAAGAAGGAACACTCATGCTCCAAACACGCACCAATCAGCTTGCTGGCCCTCTCACTTCCACTTCTGGTGACGCTACAGCTATCGGTCTCTGATCTCCCAGCGACCTTGGAGCTCTGGAAACCACCAGTGCAACAGATGACGCCCACGGCTGATTTGACCCGGAGCAGAGTTTGGCTAGAGGAGTCTATTTTATCTCATGAGAGCCATCTTATCTTCTTTTTGAGTTGTTTTGACCACTTACCATTAAAAGTTTTATTTATTTACTACACTGTGGTTCCCCATTCTTTTTCCTCACAGAGAAACCTCATTCTGACAGCTGGCAGCTATCTGGAACATAGTTTTTTGGACCTTTTAATCTGTGTATGGACATTTATGGACTCGTTCTCTTATATTGCATATTTACATTTATGCCTCCCTCCACTGACCCTCTTAGTGTTACTGAACCCTATTATCCTTAAGGTTCTAAGAAACCCTAGGGTCCTTCCAGAGGTTGTTAGGGGTTCCTTAAGCAATGAACAATTTCAGATAAGTTGCCACTGACACCCTTGATCTTTTTATCTATCTGTAATGGGATATTTCTTCCAAATGACCACAAGTGTAAATAGTATTCTTCCCTCTGACCATCACACTAATATATCATGAGTTGTAGCTATAGTAGATTTTAACAGGGTTCCTCAAGATCGGAAAGTAATTTCAAGGGTTTCTCTGTGTTGGAAAGGATTAGAAATTCTGGTCTACAAGACAACTGGACCTATCATTTTCATTCACAATTGGCTGTTTCTTGAAGAGCAATGTGAAAGAGATCAACTTAAAATGTATGAATAGCCAAGGCTTATGTTGTTGTTAGTTTTGGATAGCTAGGGGCTTGAGCCAATTAACCTAACAGCACGCACCCAGAGGAAACATACGCCAACACGGAGAGAACATGCAAACTCCATGCAGAGTCCCAGCCAAGATTCAAACCAAGGAGCCCATTGCTGCAAGACATAACTGCTGACCACTAAGCCACAGTGCCGTCCTACTTTTCTTGACATATTTTCCAACTGTTTATGTACTCGGAGACAGCCCTTTCTGATCTTGCTATGTCACTTCTGATTGGAAACAGTTACAGAGTTGACAATTATAAAATGGCAATTCTTGGTCCAGAGAAAGCCAAGCCAAACCCTTTGGGGAACTGTTGCTAATTTTGCCACACAGGAGGAAAAAAAGACTTCCTGCTCCAAGGGCAGATAGATCGGTCTTCCTTGATAAAATTGCTCCCTTACACTTTAGTCATTATAGTTTTGAATGTTATTACTTAGGAAGAAAAGTATCCAATCCATTTGTTAATTCCAGGTTTGGTTTTGCTGTTACTGTCTAATGTGGTAAAAATTTTTACAGCTTAACCACAACTATAATGAAGATTTCCACCCTGAAGGGATGCTAATATCTTTATGGTTATCTTTTTATCTTTCTATTTGTAATATTTAGCTTTAGGCAAATAAAATATTTATAATAATTGGATTTTGCATCCATGATCTTTAACCCTTTCTAAAATTCCTATGTCCTTTAAACAATGAGGTACAGTAAATGTTGCCTTACTTATCATTTATACAGAGGCAATACCATATTACAATGACACTTTATCTCCCTTTTACCTTTGTATTGCATTGAATGGTAATGCTACTGGCCTAGTTGTATTCCTTTAATTTCTCAATATTACATTTACTGTGTGTTGTAGCAGAACGTCAGCTAAAAATATTAATAGATAAAAAACAAAACCAGAGTTTGCTGTAATTTTCACCTTCAGTCCTGAAGTTCCACCACACTGTTTTTTTTCAGCCACTAGATGTCCTCAGTCTGATTACCAGTAGAGATGAGCGAATTATTCAAAAATTTGATTCGGCTGATTCGCCGAATTTGAGGAAGAAATTCGATTCGATGCGAATTTATTCGCTACGAATTTAACTTATAAAAAGGGTTTCTAGGCTTCAGAGAGCCTTTAAATTAGTGCAGAACACTGTACCTTTAATTTAAATGCCCTTGGAGATGAGGAAGGAGAAGGAGAAGGATGAGAAGAAGGAGAAGGATGAGAAGAAGGAGAAGGAGAAGGATGAGAAGAAGGAGAAGGATGAGAAGAAGGAGAAGGATGAGAAGAAGGAGAAGGAGAAGGATGAGAAGAAGGAGAAGGATGAGAAGAAGGAGAAGGAGAAGGATGAGAAGAAGGAGAAGGATGAGAAGAAGGAGAAGGATGAGAAGAAGGAGAAGGATGAGAAGAAGGAGAAGGAGAAGGATGAGAAGAAGGAGAAGGATGAGAAGAAGGAGAAGGATGAGAAGAAGGATGAGAAGAAGGAGAAGGATGAGAAGAAGGATGAGAAGAAGGAGAAGGATGAGAAGAAGAAGGATGAGAAGAAGAAGAAGGATGAGAAGAAGGAGAAGGATGAGAAGAAGAAGGATGAGAAGAAGAAGAAGGATGAGAAGAAGGAGAAGGATGAGAAGAAGAAGAAGAAGGATGAGAAGAAGGAGAAGGATGAGAAGAAGGAGAAGGATGAGAAGAAGAAGAAGGATGAGAAGAAGGAGAATTCCAAGCCGGCAAAAAGTGTATCTGCAGAGCTCAGCTATTTCTTAGCGGAGCTCTGCAGATACACTTAGCGGAGCTCTGCAGATACACTTTTTGCCGGCTTGGAATTCTTCTTATTTTCATTCTACTTCTTCTTCTTCTTCTTCTTCATCCTCATCCTCTTCTTCTTCTGAGGATGAGGATGAGGATGAAGAAGAAGAAGAAGAAGAAGAAGTAGGATGAAAATAAGAAGAATTCCAAACCGGCAAAAAGTGTATCTGCAGAGCTCCGCTAAGTGTATCTGCAGAGCTCCTCTATTTCTGACAGTTCTCTGACATTCACATTTACAGTGGTTGAAACATTGTATCTTTTTGTTTCCATAAATGGAAACAAATAGATACAATGTTTCAACCGCTGAGCTCTGCAGATACACTTAGCGGAGCTCTGCAGATACACTTAGCGGAGCTCTGCAGATACACTTTTTGCCGGCTTGGAATTCTTCTTATTTTCATCCTACTTCTTCTTCTTCTTCTTCATCCTCATCCTCATCCTCAGAAGAAGAAGAGGATGAGGATGAGGATGAAGAGGAAGAAGAAGAAGAAGAAGAAGAAGTAGGATGAAAATAAGAAGAATTCCAAGCCGGCAAAAAGTGTATCTGCAGAGCTCCTCTATTCTGCAGATACACTTAGAGGAGCTCTGCAGATACACTTTTTGCCGGCTTGGAATTCTTCTTATTTTCATCCTACTTCTTCTTCTTCTTCTTCTTCATCCTCATCCTCATCCTCTTCTTCTTCTTCTGAGGATGAGGATGAGGATGAAGAAGAAGAAGAAGTAGGATGAAAATAAGAAGAATTCCAAGCCGGCAAAAAGTGTATCTGCAGAGCTCCTCTAAGTGTATCTGCAGAATAGAGGAGCTCTGCAGATACACTTTTTGCCGGCTTGGAATTCTTCTTATTTTCATCCTACTTCTTCTTCTTCTTCTTCTTCCTCTTCATCCTCATCCTCTTCTTCTTCTTCTGAGGATGAGGATGAGGATGAAGAAGAAGAAGAAGAAGAAGTAGGATGAAAATAAGAAGAATTCCAAGCCGGCAAAAAGTGTATCTGCAGAGCTCCTCTAAGTGTATCTGCAGAATAGAGGAGCTCTGCAGATACACTTTTTGCCGGCTTGGAATTCTTCTTATTTTCATCCTACTTCTTCTTCTTCTTCTTCCTCTTCATCCTCATCCTCATCTTCTTCTTCTGAGGATGAGGATGAGGATGAAGAAGAAGAAGAAGAAGTAGGATGAAAATAAGAAGAATTCCAAGCCGGCAAAAAGTGTATCTGCAGAGCTCCGCTAAGTGTATCTGCAGAGCTCCGCTAAGTGTATCTGCAGAGCTCAGCGGTTGAAACATTGTATCTATTTGTTTCCATTTATGGAAACAAATAGATACAATGTTTCAACCGCTGTATGGAGTGAATGTCAGAGAACTGTCAGAAATAGCCTATTTCTGACAGTTCTCTGACATTCACTCCATACAGCGGTTGAAACATTGTATCTATTTGTTTCCATAAATGGAAACAAATAGATACAATGTTTCAACCGCTGTATGGAGTGAATGTCAGAGAACTGTCAGAAATAGCGGAGCTCTGCAGATACACTTAGCGGAGCTCTGCAGATACACTTTTTGCCGGCTTGGAATACTTCTTATTTTCATCCTACTTCTTCTTCTTCTTCTTCTTCTTCATCCTCATCCTCATCCTCTTCTTCTTCTTCTGAGGATGAGGATGAGGATGAAGAAGAAGAAGTAGGATGAAAATAAGAAGAATTCCAAGCCGGCAAAAAGTGTATCTGCAGAGCTCCTCTAAGTGTATCTGCAGAATAGAGGAGCTCTGCAGATACACTTTTTGCCGGCTTGGAATTCTTCTTATTTTCATCCTACTTCTTCTTCTTCTTCTTCATCCTCATCCTCTTCTTCTTCTTCCGAGGATGAGGATGAAGAAGAAGAAGTAGGATGAAAATAAGAAGAATTCCAAACCGGCAAAAAGTGTATCTGCAGAGCTCCACTAAGTGTATCTGCAGAGCTCCTCTATTTCTGACAGTTCTCTGACATTCACATTTACAGCGGTTGAAACATTGTATCTATTTGTTTCCATAAATGGAAACAAATAGATACAATGTTTCAACCGCTGAGCTCTGCAGATACACTTAGTGGAGCTCTGCAGATACACTTAGCGGAGCTCTGCAGATACACTTTTTGCCGGCTTGGAATTCTTCTTATTTTCATCCTACTTCTTCTTCTTCTTCTTCTTCATCCTCATCCTCATCCTCAGAAGAAGAAGAAGAAGAATGAAAAGAAGAATGAAAAGAAGAAGAAGAATGAAAAGAAGAAGAAGAATGAAAAGAAGAATGAGAAGAATGAAAAGATTCTTCTTCTTCTTCTTTTCATTCTTCTTCTTCTTTTCATTCTTCTTCTTCTTCTTTTCATTCTTCTTTTCATTCTTCTTTTCATTCTTCTCATTCTTCTTTTCATTCTTCTCATTCTTCTTCTCATTCTTCTTTTCATTCTTCTTCTCATTCCTCTTTTCATTCTTCTTCTTCTTTTCATTCTTCTTTTCATTCTTCTCATTCTTCTTTTCATTCTTCTTTTCATTCTTCTTCTCATTCTTCTTTTCATTCTTCTTCTTTTCATTCTTCTTTTCATTCATTCTTCTTCTTCTTTTCATTCTTCTTCTTCTTCTTTTCATTCTTCTTTTCATTCCTCTTTTCATTCTTCTCATTCTTCTTTTCATTCTTCTCATTCTTCTTCTCATTCTTCTTTTCATTCTTCTTTTCATTCTTCTTCTTCTCATTCTTCTTTTCATTCTTCTCATTCTTCTTTTCATTCTTCTTTTCATTCTTCTTCTCATTCTTCTTTTCATTCTTCTTCTTCTTTTCATTCTTCTTTTCATTCTTCTTCTCATTCTTCTTTTCATGAAGAAGAAAAGAAGAATGAGAAGAATGAAAAGAAGAAGAATGAAAAGAAGAATGAGAAGAATGAAAAGAAGAATGAGAAGAATGAAAAGAAGAATGAAAAGAAGAAGAAGAAGAATGAAAAGAAGAAGAAGAATGAAAAGAAGAATGAAAAGAAGAAGAAGAAGAATGAAAAGAAGAAGAAGAAGAATGAAAAGAAGAATGAAAAGAAGAAGAAGAATGAAAAGAAGAAGAAGAAGAATGAAAAGAAGAATGAAAAGAAGAATGAGAAGAATGAAAAGATTCTTCTTCTTCTTCTTTTCATTCTTCTTCTTCTTTTCATTCTTCTTCTTCTTCTTTTCATTCTTCTTTTCATTCTTCTCATTCTTCTTTTCATTCTTCTTCTCATTCTTCTTTTCCTTCTTCTTCTCATTCTTCTTTTCATTCTTCTTCTTCTTTTCATTCTTCTTTTCATTCTTCTCATTCTTCTTTTCATTCTTCTTTTCATTCTTCTTCTCATTCTTCTTTTCATTCTTCTTCTTCTTTTCATTCTTCTTTTCATTCTTCTTCTCATTCTTCTTTTCATGAAGAAGAAAAGAAGAATGAGAAGAATGAAAAGAAGAAGAATGAAAAGAAGAATGAGAAGAAGAATGAAAAGAAGAATGAGAAGAATGAAAAGAAGAATGAGAAGAAGAAGAATGAAAAGAAGAAGAAGAAGAATGAAAAGAAGAAGAAGAATGAAAAGAAGAAGAAGAAGAATGAAAAGAAGAATGAGAAGAATGAAAAGAAGAAGAAGAATGAAAAGAAGAAGAAGAAGAATGAAAAGAAGAATGAAAAGAAGAAGAAGAATGAAAAGAAGAAGAAGAAGAAGAATGAAAAGAAGAATGAAAAGAAGAATGAGAAGAATGAAAAGATTCTTCTTCTTCTTCTTTTCATTCTTCTTTTCATTCTTCTTCTTTTCATTCTTCTTCTTCTTCTTTTCATTCTTCTTTTCATTCTTCTCATTCTTCTTCTCATTCTTCTTTTCATTCTTCTTCTCATTCTTCTTTTCATTCTTCTTCTTCTTTTCATTCTTCTTTTCATTCTTCTCATTCTTCTTTTCATTCTTCTTCTCATTCTTCTTCTCATGAAGAAGAAAAGAAGAATGAGAAGAATGAAAAGAAGAATGAAAAGAAGAAGAAGAATGAAAAGAAAAATGAGAAGAAGAATAAAAAGAATGAAAAGAAGAATGAGAAGAATGAAAAGAAGAATGAAAAGAAGAAGTATTCCAGTACAGCAAAAAGTGTATCTGCAGAGAGCTCCGCTATTTCTGACAGTTCTCTGACAGTTCCTTCACATTTACAGCGGTTGAAACATTGTATCTGTTTCCGAATAAAAACATCTGTATCCTAAATGGAAACAAATAGATACAATGTTTCAACCGCTGTACATGTGAAGGAACTGTCAGAGAACTGTCAGAAATAGCGGAGCTCTCTGCAGGGACACTTTTGCCGGCTGATCGGGAAAAATCCGATTCGCGCACCCGAATTATGCTAATATTCGGATTCGACGCGAATCGAATTTTTCCTGAAATTCTAAACGAATTACACTTCGCCTGGTTCGATTCGCTCATCTCTAATTACCAGCATTATTCGGCCCACTTCCTCTGAGCCTTGATTGTCCTGGATTCACCCTTGTTCAGTTTCTGGACCGTAAAAAAAAAAGCGGCATAGTGATGAACTCTTTGTGCTGCTTCCTCCTTTAAGGTTGCATTCACATTTGAGCGTTTTGTAGTTTGAAACTCGAAGCTCCAAAAAAACTCAAACTTAAAAAATCAGTTGTTCTCTATGGTGCCTGTTCACACCTGATCGAGCAAACAGGTGCCATAGAGAACAATTGATTTTTTAAGTTTGAGCATTTTTGGAGCTTTGAGCTTCAAGCTACAAAACACTCAAGTGTGAACGCATCATCGCTCTCCAGCCCTGCTGCATAGAGACTGCAAGAGGTTGAGACCAGGTGAAACTTACACTATTGCATTTACAAAATACATTTAGTGATGTTCTGGTGACTACAAAAGCACTTAAAATGTGTCATCGATATTGGCATAGAATTCAGCTTTAAATGAACTCTATAAAGTAATGATTGGTATCAATAAGTCATGTGATCTAGGTTGCCTAGGCTGGAAACATGTAGGTACTGTAGGTACAGTTAGCCACTTGTCCACTAGGTGGTTCTGTACCAGAATAGTGTCTGGTACAGCAGGTAGTGACACTAGGAATCAGTGTCCACATATAAGCTGGGTGGGAAGGGACACGCTCAGACTTGGGACATGGGATATACCCAGGGGCGGACTGACCATTTGGAAACTCGGGCACTGCCCGAGGGCCCAGGGTCAGTAGGGGGCCCCATGAGATGCCCCTGGTACCTTTTTCATAGGCTTTTTTGAGTTTGGGCAAGGACACAGGGGCCCCATGATCCCCTATTGCCCGGGGGCCCCATGAGTTGTCAGTCCGCCCCTGGATATTCCCCACATCTGTGAGAGTGTAATCTACATACATGGACCATGCACAGAGCAGGAGGCCGGGTGGAGTGGACCTGTATGCAGGAGCCGGCTGTAGACATTATGTGAGGAAGAACAAAAAAGAAAAAAGAAGCGCACCAACCTTGCGCATTACCTCAGTAACCAAAATTTATTAAATAAAAGAATGGTACTCACAAACAGCGAATAAAAACAGGCATGTCAGTCCTCAAAGGGACTTTAAAGGCAAGATGCAAATGCGAATCCCATCATGGAGGAAGCCACTCAGTACAGCTGACGCGTTTCGAAGGACAAGCCTTCTTCCTCAGTACGCGTCAGCTGTACTGAGTGGCTTCCTCCATGATGGGATTCGCATTTGCATCTTGCCTTTAAAGTCCCTTTGAGGACTGACATGCCTGTTTTTATTCGCTGTTTGTGAGTACCATTCTTTTATTTAATAAATTTTGGTTACTGAGGTAATGCGCAAGGTTGGTGCGCTTCTTTTTTCTTTTTTGTTCTTCCTCACAGTTCTGTTTGGGCTTCCCCAGCCTTGGTGTGGAGCTGCACGACCTTAACTATTTCGGTGGTCCCCTCCTTGCTTTTTTGGAGTCTGATTCCATCTACTTACCACCAGTCTGGGTCCCGGAGCGCAGGAGATATCGCATTTTGTAGACATTATGTCCCTTAAGGAGTCTAGGGTAGATTTCAAAATGCCTTTTAAGCCAGGCTAGAGATCCCTGTGTAAGGCTTCTTCCCTGGAGGGTTCCCAAGGGAAAGCTGTACCCGGCTAGGAGATGTTAATAGAGAACACAGTCCTGAGGGAATGGATGACCCTGGGGATAGGAGAGACTGTAGGGAGATCGCTGTGAGGTGCTGCACTGCTTTCACCTGAGACTACTGCAGACTGTCCACTTTATGTGATTGACTGTGTATGTCAAGTGACTCCAGAGTGTATGTCCTTGTGATGTGACTGTCTTGCCATTCCTTGAACAACACCAGTAATGTGCAGTGAAGATATTTATTTTGTGGACATTCCTTCTTTGCATATAAATGTCTATGGCCAGGGATGTCATGAGGAGGCCTATGGCAAGGGGCAGAGCACAAGATGGCAGAGGGGTCAGCCTCAGCAGGTGGGATTGTGTTCTAGCAGGGCTGGGGTAGGGCTGTCATGGACTTATGGCTGCAAGGAAACCATTTCCCAGAGAACTCTGTATTTTAGCATGTGATGTTTAAGTGGTTCTAAGGCTGAAGGTTTGTTACCTTTATGCATAAAGATAAAAAACCTTCAGTGTGTAGCTCCTCCTTCAGCCCCCCTAATACTTACCTGAGCCCAGTCTCGATCCAGCACTGTGCCCCGGCTCTCCCATGTCTTTCTCTCCTCATTGGCTGAGACACAGCAGTGGATGCCATTGGCTCCCGCTGCTCTCAATCACAGCCATTGAGGAGGAAGCTGGGGACAGGGCCAAGCCACGCTCTAATGGACATACAAGGCCAGCTGGGAAGTGAGCACGCACATGTGCCCGCAGCTTGCTCTGGGAGCACTCAGCAGGGGGGCAGGAACACCGTCACGGGAATAGAGAAAAGCAGGATAGGGGCTGCTCTGTGCAAAACCATTGCACAGAGCATGTAAATATAACATGTTTGTTATTTTAAACATTTTTAGTAGAAGTCACAGCCTCTTCTCTTTTATATTTTTTATATTTTATACTTTATATTTATTAAGTTATGACCTGGTGCTAAAAACAGGTCCTATTTATTTTTGGGCACTGTAGAGTAGCACTGAAATAAGATGTTTTGCATATACAATCCATCCTGCCCAAGTTATTATCATGATTCATTTCATCTGTAATGTTTCATACCGAAGCCAAGGCATTGTTTAATAGAAGAACACTATCTTGTCTGCCATTTATGGTTCATTTCCCTGTGTTTTTTTTTATAGATAGCCCGTGATGACCAAAGCATGCATCTGCTAGAATATCGAAGCCTTGTTTACGTAGATACGGTAAAATTTGGGTTAGCACAGTCACTGATTAAATATTTCCTTGTTGGACAAATTGGATTGTTAATCTCTGGCATCATTTCAATCTTCACTCCTTTTGTTTGATGAGAGGAAATGACTAACAGAGCCGTTACCACTGTCCAAATATAGTGACCTATCGTATCGGTCTGATTCATTTTTTCTAGTTTATATTTCTGCTGTACTCTCTCTCCTTTAAAGTGGACTAGTCATCAACGCCTCATGAATTGTAGGGCACATGATAACATCACAGAATCACACTATTACTTTGAGATACAAAAAATGTTAACTCTTTCTTTCCATTATACTTTGTGTTAAGGTGACGCACTACCATGCTTTAACGGGTTCTGCGCCAAGGCTGCCTATTTATTTTGCACTAGCGGAAAATCAGCTCTCAGGGATCTCAGAACTTGGCACAAGCAAATGCATAGGAGCATAATATATTCTGTTGCCTGGGACCAAAGCTGGACATAGATTATTGGAAATTTGTTAAAAAAGTTTGTTCGATTGGTGGGGTTCATTAGTGGAGTCAAATCAATGATGGTTATTCATCGTAGTCATAAGAAAATTCAAAGGCACACAATGGAAATTTTTCTCAAACACATCTCTAACAGTGTATATGGCTTTTGTTCAGTAAAGTCCACTTGTTCCAAAACCTAATGTTAGAAGCAAACAGGATTTTGATGAACGACATGTATCAATCATCAAATGTACTAAGAATTTTGGTAGGAAGTTTAATACAATTGTCTATACAAATTTTCATTCGAACATCAGCTAGCGTAAGGCCATCTTAAGTGTGCGTACTTTATGATATGCCCTTGCCACAAGTACCAATATGTGCATATTGATGGAATCCTTTAAAGGTCAGTTCTTCCTAATACACACAAATGAAAGCCCATAGCCTGCTTCCTGGTGTGTTTCTACCCTGATATGTCAGACTACATGTTGAGTAGGCCAAATGAAGCCAAAAGCGAAAATATTGGGTTATAGATCAAGGAGATCCTACATGAGGTTTACCTGATCTGACAGGGGGAACGCGATTTGGAGGAGCTTCAGAAAAAAACCGAGGGGGAGGAGCATTGCAATATTCATTGGTGTTCAGTACGTGGTGAAAAAATGCTCAACCTACCCTATCATCTTAGATGGATTGAGTTTATGAAAGTCACAGCAGCCAGTAGCAGTTGGGGTCTTTGAAGGCATTCAGATCCGATCAGTCAGATCAGTTCTTCGGCATAGCATCCCCTAGTTTATAACAGTCAACTAGTGGTGATCTGGGATTTTATGGATCAGGATATGTCTACAGTTAGTTTTGAGTAAATTATCTCAGAGGATGGGAGGCTGAAACATGTACGAGACAAAGAGAGATTGTATTGTTTTTAGTGCCTTCAAAGACCTACAACCTTAATCTGCATCAGAATTGCATGGTTGTATTAAAGAAATGAATTTTGTATTTTTGCAGATTTTGACATTTGTAATAAAAGACTGCTATGGTCATTTAACTCCAATTTATGTGTCATCTGGTTATTTGAGAGGAGGTATGGTACAACTACCCATCTCTACCCATACTATTGCCTATCTGCTACTCAGCTTTGATGTTACACTTCACTAAACCACCTGTATCTCACAAGCCATCCTGACAAATACTGTATGTGGACTTTAAGTTGGGTTTTGCTGAGGTTTCCACAAACTTGGGCGTAACCTAAGAGTTCCATCAGAACCTTCAGATGCTTCAATCACTTATCATATCAAGAAGGACTTGCAATTACTTGTATCCAAAAAAATACAACTGATTTAGTTGAGTAATGGTTTGAGCAAAATGATTCCCTCAACTTTTCCCGCAATAAACTGCAAACAGTATAATCATTATCTTGGTTAGTAAAAGATGATTGTGAGATGGTTGCGGGCTGACAGACTGCCCTGGATTCAGTGGTGTAATCTGGACTTTAACATCTATTACTTAGGACAGAGCAAATTCCTGCTGCTTGCCAAGGCACTGTAGGCAAACATTGTTACACAGCAGGATGGAACATTAGGGAAATCCCAGGAATTGTTTTCTCTTCAGTAAACAATGTCATTAATAGACAGCCAACAGTGAAGTGTAACGTCTTTCCATTTTACCTTTTCCAGTGACCCACATACGGGAACCCATCACATACTGTAATTCTGATACCAGGATAGGGAGTTTATTGTTTCACTAGTATTTTATGTTACCTATTTTACATTTAAACAATTCCATAGAATATTGAATAATTCATAGCTACATAGGAAGCCGGGTTAAAAAAAACTACCAAGATTGTTCACTTTAGTTTCTTAGGTTTTGTACTTTGTAGAATATATTGGGGAAAGGATTGGGAACCATTAAAAGAAGTATGGGATTTTTTTTCCCCAATTATACATACCTAGGTGGATACAGGTAGGCCCAGAGCAAAAAAAAAACAATTAAGCACAGGGACGACATGAGTGGGGGGAATAGAGGGACAACATAGGGTTAAAAGATGGGTAGGAAGTTTTGGGATTATGGCTTATCTTATTGGATAGGGATGTTGGGGAGGGTTCACAGGGAGGAAAAGGAGTGTCTGACCTCAGGAATTCAAGTGGGGAAGTTGGAAGAAGAAGAAGCTTCCCACCCTCTGTCAAGAATGGACTGGCCAGCAATGGTGGGACTCACCTGCCTTATGGGCTGCAGTGCCAGGGCTGGCCAGCGGGTGCTCCCAGCAATCAGAGACTCAACCTTGCAGCCAGCCAAACACCTGAAACTGCTTATGCTGGGGTATTTAAGGGATGGCCAGACCTGCAGACTCAGCCTTGGTGTGTGTTTTTCCTGGGCCCTGTATCTTGTTCCTGCATCCTGTTCCTGTTCCTGTCTTGTTGCTGACCCGGCTTGATTCTGACCTCTGCTGACGTCTCCTGTTCTGATCCCTGGCTTGTGACCCCAACCATTCTCTGCCTGACCCCCTGTACCTACCTGCCTGTTAGTTGCTGTACCCTGCTCGTGACCTGACTACTCTCTGCCTGCTCCTCCTGTTCCTACCTGCCAGTTTGTTATTGACCCGGCCTGCCTGACAACGCTTGCATTGTATGTATTATCTGTGGGTGGTTTGGTTCGTTTGCACTGTGTTATGTTTTAGTATTGCACTGCGTTTATGTTTGTATTGTTAGTCTTGAATAAATTATATTGTTTATAACTTATCTGAAGCCTGCGTTTCCCTGCGTCAGTCACATACCTCTGGTCATACCCTGGAGCCCTGACATTACACCAAGGCCAATCCTGACCAGAAGTGGCTGCACAGGGAAGCCATTTTGGTTTGTTGATGGGAAGGATGGATCTTGATGAGGTTGTGTATTTATATCTGCTAGTGTTTGATGACAGAGAGTATGCTTATCAAACTCTGAAGGAGTATCGCCGGGATGAACTGCTAGAATGTATACGGCTCGCTCATGTTCTAGTAGATCAGGGCACAGAATTCTCTGAGGTGCAGCCATTGATTCAGGTTTGTGCGGAGTTGGTTTCATCTGGTACCCACGAATGCAGGGATGAATTTTTGCCAACATTTAGTGCCGACCAGGTAGAGTCCCTGGTATGGTTATTAGAGGATGATGTGGATTGCTTCTTGGAGCATTATGCTGCATGTTCACCACAGGTATTAAGGGATTGTATAAACGCAGTGCAGTCTTTGGTCAGACAGGCTTTGTGTAAGCTCAGCTTTGTTCAACCCATACTGCAGACATGGACAGATTTGTTGCACCCAGCCTCAGTCAGCTTACAAAAACCCAGTCCTGCTTCTAATCTATTTCCTCAAAACTCTATTCCTGCATTCCCAACAGCTCCTCCTGCCCTGCTATCTACCGCATGTCAGTACCCTGTTCCCACTCGCTGCACCTATCCTGCCTTTAACCCTGTAAAAAAGCCCTCTGTAGCAACTGCTCCCTCCCCTGTTCCATCCTCCAGCTCTTCTCTGTCTCCAGCTGCTCCATTCGTTTGCAGACCTGCGTTTACTTGCAGTGCTCCAGTAGTTAAAACCAGAAAAAAGCGAAAATTCTTTCCAACCAATACCATACTGCCAGTATCCAAACCGGTGAGCCTGTCGTCTGAGAACCTGCCTTCCGTGGTTCAGCCTGGTGCCTCGGCACCCGCACTTCAGCCTGATGCCTGTACCCAGCCTGATGCCTGTACCCAGCCTGATGCCTCTACTCAGCCTGATGCCTCCACTCAGCCTGATGCCTCCACTCAGCCTGATGCCTCCACTCAGTCTGATGCCTCCACTCAGCCTGATGCCTCTACCCAGCATGATGAACTGATCCAGCCTGATGATCCTATTAGACCAGTTGACTCGATGCCCGCTGTTGATCCAGACGATCCGGTACCTGGTGATCCGATGCCCGCTGTCCAGCCAGACGATCCAATGTCTGACCCAGTGCCCGCGGTCATGCCAGTCGACTCGGAGCCCGCGATCTTGCCAGACGACTCGGAGCCCGCAGTCTTGCCAGACGACTCGGTGCCCGCAGTCTTGCCAGACGACTCGGTGCCCGCAGTCTTGCCAGACGACTCGGTGCCCGCTGTTCCGCCAGTTGATTCGGTGCCCGCAGTCTTGCCAGGCGACTCGGTGCCCACAGTCTTGCCAGGCGACTCGGTGCCCGCAGTCTTGCCAGGCGACTCGGTGCCCGCAGTCTTGCCAGGCGACTCGGTGCCCGCTGTTCCGCCAGTTGACTCGAGGCCCGCTGTTCCGCCAGTTGACTCGATGCCCGCAGTCTTGCCAGACGACTCGGTGCCCGCAGTCTTGCCAGGCGACTCGGTGCCCGCAGTCTTGCCAGGCGACTCGGTGCCCGCAGTCTTGCCAGACGACTCGGTGCCCGCAGTCTTGCCAGACGACTCGGTGCCCGCAGTCTTGCCAGACGACTTGAAGCCCGCTGTTCCGCCAGTTGGCTCGGTGCCCACTGTCGTGCCAGTTGACTCGGAGCCCACTGTCGTGCCTGGTGACTCGGTGCCTGCCACTCCGCCTGGGGGCCCGAGACCTGTCGCTCTGCCTGGGGCTCAGGCGCCCGCCGCTCCGCCTGGGGGTCCGGCGCCCGCCACCCCGCCTGGGGGCCCGAGACCTGTCGCTCCGCCTGGGGGTCCGGCGCCCGCCGCTCCGCCTGGGGGCCCGAGACCTGTCGCTCCGCCTGGGGGTCCGGCGCCCGCCGCTCCGCCTGGGGGTCCGGCGCCCGCCGCTCCGCCTGGGGGCCCGAGACCTGTCGCTCCGCCTGGGGGTCCGGCGCCCGCCGCTCCGCCTGGGGGCCCGAGACCTGACACTCCGCCTGGGGGTCCGGCGCCCGCCGCTCCGCCTGGGGGCCCGAGACCTGTCACTCCGCCTGGGGGTCCGGCGCCCGCCGCTCCGCTTGGGGGCCCGATGCCTGTCGCCCCGCCTGGGGGCCCGATGCCTGTCGCCCCGCCTGGGGGCCCGGCACCCGCCGCTCCGCCTGGGGGAGCGATGCCTGTCGCCCCGCCTGGGGGCCCGGTGCCTGTCGCCCCGCCTGGGGGCCCGCTGCCTGCTGCTCCGCCTGGTGGCCCGCTGCCTGCTGCTTCGCCTGGTGATCCGATGTGCCTCTGCCCGGAGTACAGCCCGATGTGCCTCTGCCCGGAGTCCTGCCCGATGTGCCTCTGCCCGGAGTCCTGCCCGATGTGCCTCTGCCCGGAGTCCAGCCCGATGTGCCTCTGCCCGGAGTCCAGCCCGATGTGCCTCTGCCCGGAGTCCAGCCCGATGTGCCGCTGCCCGGAGTCCTGCCCGATGTGCCGCTGCCCGGAGCCCTGCCCGATGTGCCGCTGCCCGGAGTCCAGCCCGATGTGCCGCTGCCCGGTGTGCCTCTGCCCGATGTGCCGCTGCCCGATGTGCCTCTGCCCGGAGTCCTGCCCGGTGTGCTGCTGCCCGGAGTCCTGCCCGGTGTGCTAGTCTTTGATATCCCGCCAGTTACCAGACCCGGGCGGTGGAACATTTTGCCCAGCTAGGACTGTTTGGAGCGTCCTGAGGCCGCTCCTTGAGGGGGGGTACTGTCAGGAATGGACTGGCCAGCAATGGTGGGACTCACCTGCCTTATGGGCTGCAGTACCAGGGCTGGCCAGCGGGTGCTCCCAGCAATCAGAGACTCAACCTTGCAGCCAGCCAAACACCTGAAACCGCTTATGCTGGGGTATTTAAGGGATGGCCAGACCTGCAGACTCTGCCTTGGTGTGTGTTTTTCCTGGGCCCTGTATCTTGTTCCTGCATCCTGTTCCTGTTCCTGTCTTGTTGCTGACCCGGCTTGATTCTGACCTCTGCTGACGTCTCCTGTTCTGATCCCTGGCTTGTGACCCCGACCATTCTCTGCCTGACCCCCTGTACCTACCTGCCTGTTAGTTGCTGTATCCTGCTCGTGACCTGACTACTCTCTGCCTGCTCCTCCTGTTCCTACCTGCCCGTTTGTTATTGACCCGGCCTGCCTGACGACGCTTGCATTGTATGTATTATCTGTGGGTGGTTTGGTTCGTTTGCACTGTGTTATGTTTTAGTATTGCACTGCGTTTATGTTTGTATTGTTAGTCTTGAATAAATTATATTGTTTATAACTTATCTGAAGCCTGCGTTTCCCTGCGTCAGTCACATACCTCTGGTCATACCCTGGAGCCCTGACACCCTCCCTCCTCTCCATTCTTTTGTTTGGATTGTCATGGCAGTCTTGGCATTGGTTGGTCTTTGGAGGAGGAAAGAATTCTGTATGGAGACAGATTCGGGACCGATCAGTGGTATGGGGACCTCGGTACATTCCGGTTAACAAGGGGCTAACTCGGAATAGGTAAAATGGTGGTCACTGCGGATAAGTAGGGTTATCTCTGAGTCGGTGTGTTTTTTTTGGCTCCCATTGTCTGACAGCTGCACCAGGATGACAGTTCTTAAATAGTGTGGTGATGTCATAAGGGGGCGGGCTCACCCCTTCCCCCTTGTGACAACATCATGCACTGTGATTGGCCGAAGCATTGCACCTGACCTGTGGACAGGTGCATTGCTTTGGCCAATCACAATGCATTGTCAGGGCACAATGCATTGTGGGACATGGCAGACGAACCGCCCATTGAATGCAATTACCATTCATGTGTTCACCAAACACAGAACGGCCCATGTTCCAGTCAAACTTATGTTTGACTCAAACATGAAGCCCAACCCTACTATTCAGCAGGGTGAAGTGAGAGTGTCTGAACATAGCCCACCTCCCAGGCATGTTTATTTCTCTAACTACACTCCCTTGCTGCTTGCATGCACTGCCAAAGCCCTTGCTAAGACAGTCGGTCTTCCGGGCATGTTGCAGCATGTGACCTCAGAACCTCCTTTATATAAGAGTGCTTGTTCCTAAGTGGCCAATCACCAGGACCGAACATTGGGGTGAGCCATGAGGAAATTCTCCAGCTTAAAGAGGAGCGCCAGTCTCCATTGTACAAAAACTGTAGTTGCTGACTTTTAATAAACAGCCACTCACCTATCCCACGATCCAGCAGTGTGCTCACCCCAGCCATTTTAATTTCCTGTTCCCAGAGCTGCCATCTTAACTGTGGGTACCTAGCTGTGACAGTTTGTGGCTTCACAGCCGGCGACCTACTACACATTTGTGAGCCATGCTGTGCATTGTAAATGGTCCTGCAGTCTTCTGTGATCTATCATGTGTCCCAGAAGACTGCGGAGAGTGGAATTTCTCCTCTCCGCAGTCTTCTGGGACACATGACAGGTCTAGGCAGTCGGAACGGAAGTGGGAGCGGGTACCTGTCAAAATCAGGTACCCACTCCCCAAAAGTGCCATTTCTTTACCAGGAGCAGGGGAGGAGGCCTTAAAACAAAACTTTTGGGTGGATCTCTGATTTAAGCTCCCTTGCCTTCCTTATAACGCATATGCTGTAATGGCCACAGACTTCATGTAAGTGTCCATGGATGGCCAAGGTTTCTGTGCTGAGTGTGTACTCCCACCACAATGACCGTGCTGTTGTAGACAGCTCCTAGTCTCTAGTAATGATCAGGACTAATTCCCGATGACCGCTATGACAGCCAATCACAGTGGTCACATGGTCAGGGAGTCCTTACCACCTTACCACTCCCGGGACACTGAGGCTGGGTGATAAGGGGCCAAGCTCTGACACCAGAGCTTAGACAGACATGGGAATTACAGTGGGGAGGAACTGAGGGAGTTTGGCTGGGCAATTATACATGTCTAAGGGGTGAGCTATGCTCAGACATTATCCATTTGTCTTGTGTAGGCAAAAAAAAAGCATTCTACCCTTCCCATGTTATTTCCTTTCCTGTATACATTTTCTTTCTTCCAGGTACCCTTTAAATACCAATTACAAAATGAAGAGTCCCTACAGTCGTCAATCTCCTATAAGCAGCCTCATGACTATCAAGTGTAAGCATCCTTCTGCGTCCTTCAACCTTTCTTGGCTTTCCATTGCGTTCTCTCATTGATTGTTGATGCTGGTTCTGCTGAGTCACTGCTGGTGACGTTTCTTGCTGACTAATGCCTTGTAAAATATCCTGCGCTGGGCAGCTCAGCCAGATAAATCAAATTAGGAGAGACGCATGTCACTCGCTGTACCTGGCAGATCAGAACAGGGACGGAACAGAGGTTTCTGGAAAGGTGAAGCACACAAGTAGGCTGGAGAAAATAGATTACAATTAATTCTGTAGAGTTGTGGAATTTAACCATTTCATATCTAAAAGATTTACATATCCATAAACAGCAACATTTTTTTAGGTTGGAAATTGGACAGTTAGTGTTATGATTTTGGTTTTAGGGTAACCTATACATTCTACTTGGTACCAGTCTTCTTTAAAGAGGCCCTTCACCCCCAAACACAAAAGATCCATGTTGGTTTGCTCTCAGTGTCCTGGATTTAGGACACCCAGAGGCGTCCCTAGGGTTGGTGTCACCCAGTGCGGTAACACTTGGTGACACCCCCTCCGACGATCCCCGCAGGATGGATCGGATCTGCGGATTGAGCATAGTGGATCAGAGTCCGATCCATTATCCTTCCCAATCCGCAGATCCGATCCATCCTGTGGGGATTGTCGGCTTGCTCTAAAACTTACCTTTTCGTGGAGCTCGTGGAGAGATCAGTTAACCCCGTATAGGTTGCAAGCCGACGATCCCCACAGGATGGATCGGATCTGCGGACTGGGGAGGATAATGGATCGGACTCCGATCCATTATGCTCAATCCGCAGATCCGATCCATCCTGCGGAGATCGTCGGCTTGCTTTAAAACTTACCTTTTCGTGGAGCGGGTCCGGTGTCACCCGGTGCGGCACGCACCCCCCGCACCTGCCTAGGGACGCTCCTGAGGAGACCTGGTACATGCCTTATAGCTGATAGTTTCTTATGTAATGGATCAGGGCTGTCTCCTTCTGGTACGACTATTGCTCTGCGGTTTCTAGATATTATACATGGACATGTACTTATCACTGTATTTACGATGAAACATATACTGCCACAAATGTCTGGTATTCTTATATCTTCTTCAAATTGAATACACATATGTGGAAAAAAAATCCATGTTGCCTGCCATTCTACATCCTAAAACATCATTAAAGTCATACGTAAATTGAAAGGGTGTTTGTAAACTTACATTCCCCCCCCCCTTCCTGGTTTTCAGTAGGCACTGGCAACCCAAACAGAAGAAAAATATATTTGAAATGCTACAATTTTGGCCATATTCAATATATTTAAAAAAAAATATATATATATATATATATATATATATATACATACATACATACATATACATATACACACACACACTGTTTGTTGAAATGTGTTTTTTAATACAAAATATATGACAAGTATTTTTAAAAATACAGTTCAAATATACTGTATGTCTTTAAAAATACAAATCTAAATTTTTGGAATGCATTGACAAATATATGTAAAAATATATCCTAAAATGACTTTTTATATGTTAAAAAAATCTGAAGAACATATTTAAAAAATATATATATTTTTAAAAATATATTTTTCAGATTTTTTTAACATATACAGTGAAGGAAATAAGTATTTGATCCCCTGCTGATTTAGAATGTTTGCCCACTCACAAAGAAATGATCAGTCTAAAAATCGAATGTTCGGTGTATTGTAACACTGAGAGACAGAATAGCAACAAAAAATTATAAAGAAATGCATGTCTAACAAATTCTGCACTGATCTGCATGTTCATGAGGGAAATAAGTATTTATTCACAAAATACTTCACAAAACATGACTTAGCACTTGGTGGCAAATCCCTTGTTGGCAATCACAGATGTCAGACGTTTCCTGTAGTTGGCCACCAGGTTTGCACAGATCTCAGGAGGGATTTTCGACAACTCCTCTTGGCAGACCCCCAAACACCCCCAAAGCAGAATGTTTCCACCACCATGTTTGACAGTTGGGATGGTGTTCTTGGGATCATAGGCAGCATTCCTTCTCCTCCAAACACGGCGAGTTGAGTTGATGCCAAAGAGCTCAAATTTGGTCTCATCTGACCACAACACTTTCAACCAGTCCTCCTCTGCATCATTCACATGTTCAGTGGCAAACTTCAGACGGGCCTGGACATGTGATTTCTTGAGCAGAGGGACCTTGTGGGCACTGCAGGATTTCAATCCTTATTGGCGTAGTGTGTTACCAATTGTTTTCTTGGTGACTGTGGTCCCAGCTGCCTGGAGATCATTGACAAGATCCTCACGTGTAGTTCTGGGATGATTCCTCATTGTTCTCATGATCATTGACATTCCACGAGGTGAGATCTTGCATGGTGCACAATACCTAGGGAGACTGACAAATGTTTTGTGTTTCTTCCATTTGCGAATGATTGCACCAACTGTTGTCACCTTCTCACCAAGCTGCTTGGCGATACTTTGGTAGCCCAGTCCAGCCTTGTGTAGGTCTACATTCTTGTCCCTGACATCCTTGGACAGCTTTTTGGTCTTTGCCATGGTGGAGAGTTTGGAATCTGATTGTTTGCTTGCTCCTGAGGACAGGTGTCTTTTATACAGGTAACAAAATGAGATCAGCAGCACTGCCTTTAAGAGACTGCTTCTAATCTCAGCTTGTTACATGTATGAAAGACACCTGGTAGCCAGAAATTCTGCTGAATGATAGGGGATCAAATACTTATTTCCCTCATGAACATGCAAATCAGTGCATAATTTGTTAGAGATGCATTTCTTTTGAATTTTATGCTGCTATTCTGTCTCTCAGTGTTACAATACGCCTACCATTCAATTTTTAGAGTGATGATTTCTTTGTGAGTGGGCAAACATTCAAAATCAGCAGGGGATCAAATACTTATTTCCTTCACTATAAAAAAAGTCATTTTAAAAATGAAAAACAAAAAAACAACAAAAACAGTTTTCATATTAACTGCTGATAAGGTTTTAGCTGGAATTTGGCTTAAATTTGTTCAATCTACATCTGCTAGTATATGTAACACTGCCCTCCCCCCCCAGACTGACAATGCTGCTCTCTAATGGTGCCCCCTGTGCTGCTTCATCCAGAGTGGGGGAACTCTAACACAGGAGGTGTGTTACTGGTCAGATCACCAGGTGAATACAGAGGGAAAAAAAGCCTAAGAAAAAAATGCACCCATCACATCTAATGATTGGTAAGCTGTAATATACACTGCTCAAAAAAATGAAAGGAACACTTTTTAATCAAAGTATAGCATCAAGTCAGTGAAACTCCTGGGATATTGATCTGGTCAGTTAAGTAACAGAGGGGGTTGTTAATCAGTTTCAGCTGCTTTGGTGTTAATGAAATTAACAACAGGGCAATAGAAGGGCAACAATGAGATGACCCCCAAAACAGGAATGATTTTACAGGTAGATGCCACTGACATTTTCTTTCCTTCTCATCTTTTCTGACTGTTTTTCAGTAGTTTTGCATTTGGCTAGGGTCAGTGTCACTACTGGTAGCATGAGGCCATACCTGTAACCTACACAGGTTGCACAGGCAGCCTGAATCCTCCAGGATGGCACATTAATATATGCCATTACCAGAAGGTTTGCTGTGTTTCCCAGCACAGTCTCAAGAGCATGGAGGATATTCCAGGAGACAAGCAGTTACTGTAGGAGAGCTGGACAAGGCCGTAGAAGGTCCTTAACCCATCAGCAGGTCTGGTATCTGCTCCTTTGTGCAGGATGAGCACTGCCAGAGCCCTACAAAATGACCTCCAGCAGGCCACTGGTGTGAATGTCTCTGACCAAACAAACAGAAACAGACTTCATGAGGGTGGCCCAACATACTCTAGTGGGCCCTGTGCGCACTGCACCATAGAGCTCGATTGGCATTTGCTATTGAACACCAGAATTGGCAGGTCCGACACTGGCGCCCTGTGCTTTTCACAGATGAGAGCAGGTTCCCTCTGAGCACATGTGACAGAAAAAAAGGGTCTGGAGAAGGCATGGAGAACGTTCTGCTGCCTGTAACATCGTTCAGCATGACCGTTTTGTTGGTGGGTCAGTGATGGTCTGGGAAGGTATATCCATGGAGGGACACACAGACCTCTACAGGCTAGACAATGTCACCCTGACTGCCATTAGGTACGGGGATGAAATTCTTGGACCCATTGTCAGACCCTACGCTGGTGCAGTGGGTCCGGGGTTCCTCCTGGTGCACGACAATGTCCGGCCTCATGTGGTGAGAGTATGCAGGCACTCCTGGGGGATGAAGGAATTGATACCATTGAATGGCCCCCTCGCTTACCTGACCTAAATCCAATAGAACACCTCTGGGATGTCATGTTTCAGTCCATCCGACGACGCCAGGTTGCACCTCAGACTGTCCAGGAGCTCAGTGATGTCCTGCTCCAGATCTGGGAGGAAATCCCCCAGGACACTATCCGTCATCTCATTAAGAACATTCTGAGTTGGTGCAATGAAATTTCAGCAGAGTGGACTCACCTGCTGCATAATTTTTTCACTTTGATTTTCGGGGTGTCTTTTAATTCAGTCCTCTGTAGGCCGATAATTTTCATTTCCATCAAACGATGGGGCATCCTTACATTCCTAACACATTACCCCATCCATGTCAGGATAGAGATCCAACAGAAGATTCTTCCCCATTGAGATCTGATGGGTTTTCAAAGTGTTCCTTTCATTTATTTGAACAGTATATTACAAATTTTGGTTTTGGGTTTAATCCGACGTTATAATAAATGTATTTTACATACAATTGGGTGAAGTTCTGCTTTAAGCTGCATTCCGTACACCTGCAATGCATATAGTCACATCCTACCCACGCAGTGCGGAATCACTTTCCCATGTAGTATGAGTGGCAGGTTCCTAATCTTTGGGCTGTGTGTTTTCATTAGTAGATATTTCTTTGCTTACCTTCTGAAAGTACATGCTTCATGGAGAAGCTGTCAGCCCGCCTGTCCCGGGCGCACACACCCTGGGGACGAGGAATATGTCAGCTGTGGAAGTGTGTACACAGAGCACTCCTACACTGACATCCATCCAGCATCACACATGCTCAGGGCTGTCACAATCCGCAGGACGCATGCTGCCAGCTGTACAGACACACCTGTATTGTTGAAGCAAAAGCAGACTTATCTGTTCCCAGTAACCTGATGCTACCTCTTATTTCACGGGATCATGGGCTTATTTAAAGTGTACGTAAAGGCAGAACCTTTTTTTTTCTACTTTGGATAGGTCACCGGGTCCCTACCACAAAATACATTCATTAAAACATACAAATTGTTATAAAATATTTATTATAATTAAATAAAATGTATAAAACCATAGCAGGAAAGGATACTCCTCAAATTACCCTCTATTTCAGACATCTCTACATGGTGGACCACGGTCCAGACCTGGACCAAGTGACAGTTCTATCTGGACCCCAGCAAGCCAGTTCCCAGAGCAATAACACTGTTCAACAGGTAAAAAGTTTTGGGCATACAATTAGCTAATCTTACATAATTTTGGGGTGCTGAAAACGAAAATGACCCTAAAAAATGTTGATTGGCTCTAGTTTCCATGATATATTCACCCATCTAATGACGTAAGCCATTCAAAATTATGATGCAACTTCAGCTGCATATTGCTCAATTGATACTGGTGACCAATAGAAAATTGCATGTATACTGAGATGATGCAATATTAGCCTTTAATTGCATCACTTCACTGCATAAAAGCTGCAGTATCTGTAGCTGATTGTAGTTCGACAGCGTCTTTACATTTCGTTTTATGCTTATATAGGCTACTCAGTAATGCCTCGAACTTGTGTGAATAAAGCAGATAATTTCTGCTATATCTGCGGTGAAATAACTTTTCGTTTACAAACGATTTTATTGTACAAGAGTAGACAGTAGAACAACAGCACACTTTAAAAGTGATATTGTCAGCAAAAACAAGGCACTTTTGAAAAGTACAATACATAAAGGTATATTAACATAACAAAGAAGATAAGAAAAAAAAGAGGAAGTTACAAGTGCATGAAGTACGTAAACGACAAAATAGGTTAGGTGATACACCTGTCAATAGTACATGCCAGCCAACTTTTACTGGGGATGTTATTAAGCATGTAATAAGTGTCTGCAATCTCTCCATGACTCCCATTTTTTATCGTATAAGTGCAGCTTATCCAGTAGGGTATAATGAATGCGTTCCATAAGCATTACAGTGTCAATTCTGTGTAAAACGGAGTCTAAGGGTACAACATTGGACCTCCAATGTAGGGCAATAGACCATAAAGTGGCAATACATAATGTGTGTATCAATCTCAGATTGGCATCAGAGACCCCTGGGATATGGGCCCCCAATAAACAGGTCTGCATGGACAATCGTATCGGGGCGCCCGACAATAAGGCAGCGACCTCAGAAATCCTACGCCAGATCAAAGATATGGTCGGGCAATCCCAAAATATATGAACCAAAGTACCCGTGCAGTCACAGCCCCGAAAACATAGAGGGGACGTTTGTGGAAACAGTACATGTAGTCTTGACGGGGTATAATACCATCTGGTTAGAACTTTAAGGGCCGTCTCACGAACCGAAAGAGATCTAGAGCTCTTGCATATATTATCCACCATGGAATCCCAATCCTCATCCGAAAAAGTGACGCCACAATCCTCCTCCCATTTTCGTCTGTACAAAGGGGGAGCATGAAAAAGACAGATCAAAAATTGGTGATAAAGATTTGAGATAAGACCCCTACCCCTGGGAGAGTCACGGCTGATACGTTCAAAAAAGGAAATCGGAGAGGATGGGGTAAGGCCAAAGTGCGCTTTAAAAAAGTGCCTAATCTGTCTATAACGAAGGTACTCACGAAGAGGAACATCAAACAACACGCGCAGCATATCAAAGGTAATATAAGATCCTCCTCTTTGGAAATCAGATAATCTGATAAAAGATCGATCATACCACCAACGAAACATATGAGGGGAAGAAAAGGCTACAACAAAAGTAGGATCCCCAAAAAATGACACACCTGGGGGAATAGAAGAGACTAAACCCAATTTAGATTTGTGTTTGGACCAAAGCGTCAGTGAGTGAGTCACTATGGAGTTATGAAAAACAGTCAATCGGGGGGAGATGTTAGACCATAAAATTCCCGGTAAATAAAAAGGACGTATCGACTGAGACTCAAACTTGATCCACGGGATTTGAGAGTTAATAGTAGCCCATTGTGACAATTGCGCAAAGCGAGCCGAGAGATAATATAGCCAAAAGTTAGGAAGACCGAGACCTCCCGACCGTTGTGAGCGATACAAAATGGATGAGGCAAAACGTGGATGCTTATTTCCCCAAATAAAATTATTAATAGTCCGCTGAAAATGATCCAAAAAGGTTTTTGAGACCGGAACTGGAAGTGCTCTAAAAAGATAAAGCAATTTGGGCAAAATATTCATTTTAACCGCCGTGACTCTACCCAGAAAGGAGATATGATAACCGTGCCAGATCTTCAGTAGAGTAGAGAGACGCGATACACATGGTGGATAATTAGCCGCAAATATATCCGAGTATCTGGGAGTGAGGTTAATCCCCAGATAGGATATCCTGTCCTTGACCCAGCGAAATGGGAAAGAACTACGGAGAGATGCACTTAGGGAGTCAGGAACATTAACAGGCATGACCACAGATTTGGTAAAATTAACGGTGAGACCTGACACTTTGGCAAAATCGTTCAATACAGCACACAAGTTAGGTAAAGAAGTCAACGCGTTAGTGAAATAACTTTTATCTCACAAAAAAGGAGGATAACAGGAATGATTAAGAAAGCCTACAATTTGTATTTTGGCTGCAAGATAGGAGACCAGGACAAGAGCTGGGCACCACATATATGCTGCAATTCTTGTGGGACGGCACTGGAGCAATGGTTGAATGGAAAAAAGGCATCTATGCCTTTCGCTGTGCCAATGATTTGGAGAGAGCCAACAGATCATGTTAGTAATTGTTACTTTTGTATGGTGCCTCCAACAAAAGGGCTAAATAAGAAGAAAAAGTTATCTGTGCACTATCCAAATATTCCATCGGCAATACGTCCAGTTCCTCATGGAGAGGGGCTACCAATTCCTAAAGCACCAGAATCCTTCGTGGTTGAGTCAAGTGAGGAAGAACCTGAAGCGTGTAGTCATCAACCGTCAACCTCACATGACCCAGACTTTCTTCCATCCACACCCACTGAACCACACCTCATTACACAAGTGGAATTGAGCGATCTTATCAGAGACATGGATCTTCCGAAGAACAAGGCAGAGCTTTTGGGGTCAAGACTACAACAGTGGAATCTCCTAGCAAGTGATGTTCGTACGTCTTTCTACCGTCATCGTCAGAAAGATCTGATCCCATTCTTCGTCCAGGAAGGTGATATTGCTGTATGTAACAATGTTCATGGTTTAATCTCAGCCATCGGCGTATGCTATGATCCCGATGAGTGGAGGCTGTTCATTGATGCTTCAAAGGCGAGTCTTAAAGCTGTTTTGCTCCATAATGGTTGTCAGCTGCCGTCAGTTCCAGTTGCTTACGCAGTTTCAATGAAAGAAACGTATGAAAACTTGAAAGAGCTTTTAAGGTGCATCAACTATGATGAACATCAATGGTCGATTTGTGGTGACCTGAAGGTGATTGCTATCCTACTTGGACTTCAAGGTGGATATACTAAGTACTGCTGCTTCCTCTGTGAGTGGGACAGTCGTGCGAGAGAAATGCACTATGCCAAAAGAGACTGGCCATTACGCCAGTCATTGCAGCCTGGAGAAAAAAATGTTAACTATCCAGCACTTGTAGACAGCAATAAGATGTTATTACCTCCATTACACATCAAGTTGGGATTAATGAAAAACTTTGTTAAGGCAATGGACAAGAATAAAGCAGGTTTCAAGTACCTGATTAGCAAATTTCCAGCACTTAGTGCTGCAAAAATAAATGAAGGAGTCTTTGTTGGGCCACAGATTCGTAAACTTATTCATGATGATGAGTTTCTTTCTCTGTTGCGTGGAAAGGAAAAGGCTGCCTGGACAGCATTTGTATCAGTGACATCAAATTTTCTTGGAAACAATAAAACACCAGACTACAAGAAAGTGGTAGAAAAACTCATCCAGACTTACAGAAATCTGGGTTGCAACATGTCTCTAAAAATTCATTTTCTACATTCGCATCTGGATTTTTTCCCACCAAACTGTGGAGCAGTGAGTGATGAACACGGAGAGCGCTTCCATCAAGACATTGCAGCTATGGAAAGAAGATATCAAGGTAAATGGAGCCCATCAATGCTTGCTGACTATTGCTGGACAGTTGTTAGAGATAGCCCTTTCCTCGAATACAAGAGAAAAGCCAAGAGAAGCAAAACCGACACAAACTGAAGACAAAACTAGTGAGAATCCTAAGTATTAAAATGATTCAACTTAGCTTATGGCTATAATTTTTCTTGGTAATCCTATGCAATATATTATGCCATTTAGGCTTTGTTATGTAGTCAATATCACTTGCTTTATATTTGTGGAAAGACATCTATCTATATAATTATTGTGCATTATGTAGTCATTACGCCTATAGTAGAAAACTTTCCGTTTACAGAAAAACTAGAGCCAATTGACAAATTTCATTGTTATATTTGAACTCAGAATGTGAAATTCATTAAGAAATGGATCCTTTTGTTTCCAAAACTGGCAAAAAATAAAAATTTGTTGAACAGTGTAATTGGTTGGTAAAACTGCCAGTGTCCTAAAAATCAATTACTTCACATCCTACCCCCAACATCACAGGAGGAGGGGAGTGGTACTTCTTTTGTCCAGATCAGCAGCCTGCTCCACTTCCCGACCTCTGCCTGTCTGGTGCTATGGGGTACAGGGGCAGTCTGATGGGGTTGCCCAATATAGGCGGCATTTTGATGGGGACATCTGATATAATGAGGGCACTAGAATGGGGACTCCGGATGCAAAGGGTTACTGTGATTGAAACACCGGATGCAAGGGTGCACTTTGAATAGGACACCAAATGTAAGGGGGAACTCTTATTGAGACACCTAATGTAAGAGGGAACTCTGATTGAGACACCCAATGTAAGGGGGAACTCTGATTGAGACACCTAATGTAAGGGGGAACTCCGATTGAGACACCTAATGTAAGGGGGAACTCCGATTGAGACACCTAATGTAAGGGGGAACTCCGATTGAGACACCTAATGTAAGGGGGAACTCTGATTGAGACACCTAATGTAAGGGGGAACTCTGATTGAGACACCTAATGTAAGGGGGAACTCTGATTGAGACACCTAATGTAAGGGGGAACTCTGATTGAGACACCTAATGTAAGGGGGAACTCTGATTGAGACACCTAATGTAAGGGGGAACTCTGATTGAGACACCTGATGTAAGGGGGAACTCTGATTGAGACACCTGATGTAAGGGGGAACTCTGATTGAGACACCTGATGTAAGGGGGAACTCTGATTGAGACACCTGATGTAAGGGGGAACTCTGATTGAGACACCTGATGTAAGGGGGAACTCAGATGGGGACAATTAATATAAGGGGGCACTCTGATGGGACATGAAATGTAAGGGGCACTCTGATGAGACACCAAATGTAAGGGGCACTCTAATGGGATACCAAATGTAAGGGGCACTCTAATGGGATACCAAATGTAAGGGGAATCCTGATGAGGACAATTGCTGTAAGGGGGGACTCGGATGGAGACAACTAATATAATTAGGCAATCTGATGGTGACACTTGATGTAAGGGAGCACTCTGGTGCAACACCATATGTAATGGGCACTCTGATGGGGACAGAGAAAAAGGAGAGAAGCGCCTCTAAGTGCAATAAGTCTTTTAATTCAAGTCTAAATGTAGAAACACTCACATGTGTGAAGTAATCATAAGCATAAAAACCGTGGTTAACAATAGTTAACGGTGAGGTGGTAACCCGGGTGAAGAGCCGTCATCTCTCTGCGATGTGGGGAGGTCAGCTCTCGGCTGGAACAGCGTGGTGGCTGGAGGGGAACAGCGGTGAGGCCGGCCGGCGTGCACGTCCTCCCTCAGAGCCGGATGGAACGCGCGCTGGAACGTAGCGGCGGCATGGCCATGATGACGTCAGATCCCAGGGTGCACTGCGACGCGTTTCGGAGCATGTGCTGGCCATGGAAGGCGGAAGTGTGCTCCTTTTTCAAGCAGGGGGAGGTGGATGAACAGGGGTGAATATATAGGGAACGTGAGTCTAATTGATCAATTAACCAATTAACCAGTGATTGACCATTGCTGTCAGGTGAATAGTGTAAAGTCATGGATGTTAAATGGGGGGGTAAAGGAAACCACATGGAAAAAAGAGATGATGTAATAAATAAGAAAACAGAAGACGAAAAAAAAATGATGAAATGAAAAAAATGATGAAAAAATGAAAAAAAGAAAGAAAAATGAAAAAAAAATTAATGAAATGAAAAATGACATTAATAAAAGATTTTTGAACATTTTTTCATTCTTTCTTTCTTTTTCTTTCATTTTTCATTTTTCTCTCTTTTTTTCATTTTTTCATCATTTTTTTCATTTCATCATTTTTCTTTCGTCTTCTGTTTTCTTATTTATTACATTACTGATGTAAGGGGCACTCTGATGAGGACACCCAATGCAATGGGGCACTTTGATGGGACACCTGATGTAAGGGGGCACTCCGATGGGGCCATTTAATGTAAGGGGGCATGCTGATGGGTATACCTGATATAAAGGGGAACTCTGATTGAGACACCTGATGTAAGAGGGAACTCAGATGGGGACAATTGATATAAAGGGGCCCTCTGATGGGCCACAAAATGTAAGAGAGCACTCTGATGGGACACCAAATGTAAGGTGCATTCTGATGGGGGGAATTGATGTAAGGGGGAACTAAGATGGGGACAATTGATATAAGGGAGCACTCTGATGGGACACCTGATGTAGATAGTCCGACGTATTTCATAAGAGGCATGGCGAGTTTTTTGAAGTTTGTAATTCTTTTGTCATAATTTTTTGGAAAATGAAGAAATTAAAAAAAAATGTTTCACATTTTGTTTTTACATACTGTCACCAGTGCAGTACAACATCATCATATAACTGGTGTGACGGTGATCAGGGACACTGACTGGTGACAGTATGAAAAAAAAAATTATAATTTTTTTTCAATTTTGTTTTATTTTTTTATTTTTTTATTACATTTTTTCTCTTTTTTTAAGTTTTTTTTTCATATTTCACTATGACCAAAGTAGTGTAATGTTACCATAGTAACATTGTACTACTTTGGGGAAGTGATCAGTATTTTTTTTTATTTAATTGATTATAGCAAAGAATTTCTTTGCTATAAGTAAGCATTTAACTGAATGAAATCGATTCATTAAGGTTTTTTTTGTTGTGATTAGCTGTGACTGACCATGGCTAATCACATGACACATATGGGCTGTGATTGGCTCAGCCTGTGCATGTGATCGCTGTGACCATTCACAGCTAGACACACTTGTATACAATGGATGGCATGAAAGGAAGCCATCCATTGTATACAACTGTCATGTGACCTGCTGTGATTGGTCACAGCAGGTCACATGGTACAGGCAACGGGGCCGGTACACAGATCTGTCATTGGCCATGTCCGAGGCCTGTGACAGATCTCTCCACAGCACGGCCCTGCGGGCATGCGCAATGTGCGTTCCGGGAAGGATGCCATATGGTGTCCTCCTGGAGGGATGAAGTGTTCAACTGGTTAATAGCAAACAGTCAAAAATATTGTTTTTTACTCAAAATTGTTGGTCTTTTTTTTATAGCGCAAAAAAAAAAAATGCAGAGATGATCAAATACCACCAAAAGAAAGCTCAATTTGTGGGGAAAAAAGGGCGTAAATGTCATTTGGGTGCAGCGTTCCATGACCGCGCAATTTTCAGTTAAAGTAGCGCAGCGACATATCGCAAAAAATGGTCTGGTCAGGAAGGGGGGGAATGCTCTGGAGGGCAAGTGGATAATTAGAGGAATAAGGTCCCATTGTTGGTGCCAGTGGGAAGAATATGCTTAGATTGTAAGCTCCCAGGATCAGGGCCCTCCTATCCCTCTTGTATTGAACTGTATTGTTGCTGTATTGTCTCCCGTTATATTGTAAAGCGCTGAGCAAACTGTTGGCGCTATATAAATCCTGTATAATAATAATAATAGCGCCATCAGTGGTGTTGGAGGGAGGAATAGTGTTCCATCAGTGGTATCAGAGGGAGGAATGTGTCCCATCAGTGGTTTCAGAGGGAGGAATGGTGTCCCATCAGTGGTGTCAGAGGGAGGAATGTGTCCCATCAGTGGTTTCAGAGGGAAGAATGGTGTCCCATCAGTGGTGTCAAAGGGAGGAATGGTGTCCCATCAGTGGTGTCAGAGGGAGGAATGTGTCCCATCAGTGGTTTCAGAGGGAAGAATGGTGTCCCATCAGTGGTGTCAAAGGGAGGAATGGTGTCCCATCAGTGGTGTCAGAGGGAGGAATGGTGTCACATCAGTGGTTTCAAAGGGAGGAATGGTGTCCCATCAGTGGTGTCAGAGGGAGGAATGGTGTCCCATCAGTGGTTTCAGAGGGAAGAATGGTGTTCTATCAGTGGTGTCAAAGGGAAGAATGGTGTCCCATCAGTGGTGTCAGAGCGAGGAATGGTGTCACATCAGTGGTTTCAAAGGGAGGAACGGTGTCCCATCAGTGGAGTCAGTCGGGAAAATAGTGCCCCAAGGGCAAGATAAAGGCTAGCAAAGGGCTGCATCTGGCCCCCGGGCCACAGTTTGGAGAGCACTGGGCTAGATGATACTGGACGTCCTCCAGCCAAGAAACAATCTGACTCGCTGCATCTTCTAGTGCACATTGTGAGAAGCTTTAAAGTGTGCAACAGCCATTTCAATACAGGGAATACCCTGTACAACCATACAAGACTGTAATTCCGAATTGGGCGGTCCAGTGGAAGACAATTTGTTTTTCTTTCCTTTTTGCTGAGAGCGATTGCACAGCTGAAAGCCAGCAGCATCCAGACACAATAGGCTCCCAGGGAGTATGGAACCCGACTGTGTGCACAGCATTGTGTCTGTATCCTCACAGCACCCTGCAACCCGACACACACCAACAACATTCATTTCTTATCTCCCCCATTTATTTCTCTTACAGACTTTAATAAATACATTTGCCTCATTTCCCTTCTTCCCTCCTGGGAGATGAAAGGGAGACGGGCAGAAGTGAGACGCAAGCTCAATACGCTGATCCAGTATCAGCATTTCATTTTTTAAATTCAATCACTGGCAAAGGCTGTAACCATCAAAAGTAGCATTGCCGTTCAGATCCCGTCGTCTTCTATTCTGCTACTTCATCATGTGCATTACAATGGATACGCAGAGTGACCGTAGTTAACCCCTGCCAGTCCCGGGTCACACCGATCAGACTTTGAAATCGTGCGGCTCCCAGTGAAGTCGCATGATTTCGAAGTCGGATGTCATTCCAATTCAAGGTGCAGCATGCAAGACATCACACCTGAAGTAGTGCATGCACCGTTTTCAAAATAGGTGCGACTCCGACCAAGATCATACCCCCCTTATGTATTATACGTGGAGATCATATCCCCCCTTATGTATTATACATGGAGATCATATCCCCCCTTATGCATTATACATGGTGATCATATCCCCCCTTATGTATTATACATGGTGATCATATCCCCCCTTATGTATTATACATGGAGATCATATCCCCCCTTATGTATTATACATGGAGATAATATCCCCCCTTATGTATTATACATGGAGATCATATCCCCCCCTTATGTATTATACATGGAGATCATATCCCCCTTATGTATTATACATGGAGATCATATCCCCCCTTATGTATTATACATGGAGATCATATCCCCCCTTATGTATTATACATGGTGATCATATCCCCCTTATGTATTATACATGGAGATCATATCCCCCCTTATGTATTATACATGGAGATCATATCCCCCCTTATGTATTATACATGGAGATCATATCCCCCTTATGTATTATACATGGAGATCATATCCCCCCTTATGTATTATACACAGTGATCATATCCCCCCTTATGTATTATACATGGAGATCATATCCCCCCTTATGTATTATACACGGTGATCATATCCCCCCTTATGTATTATACATGGAGATCATATCCCCCCTTATGTATTATACATGGAGATCATATCCCCCCTTATGTATTATACATGGAGATCATATCCCCCCTTATGTATTATACATGGAGATCATATCCCCCCCTTATGTATTATACATGGAGATCATATCCCCCCCTTATGTATTATACATGGAGATCATATCCCCCCTTATGTATTATACATGGAGATCATATCCCCCTTATGTATTATACATGGAGATCATATCCCCCCTTATGTATTATACACGGTGATCATATCCCCCCTTATGTATTATACATGGAGATCATATCCCCCCCTTATGTATTATACACGGTGATCATATCCCCCCTTATGTATTATACATGGAGATCATATCCCCCCTTTATGTATTATACATGGAGATCATATCCCCCCTTATGTATTATACATGGAGATCATATCCCCCCTTATGTATTATACATGGGGATCATATCCCCCCTTATGTATTATACATGGAGATCATATCCCCCCTTATGTATTATACATGGAGATCATATCCCCCCCTTATGTATTATACATGGTGATCATATCCCCCCTTATGTATTATACATGGAGATCATATCCCCTTCTTATGTATTATACATGGTGATCATATCCCCCCTTATGTATTTTACATGTTGATCATATCCCCCCTTATGTATTATACATGGAGATCATATCCCCCCTTATGTATTATACATGGAGATCATATCCCCCTTATGTATTATACATGGTGATCATATCCCCCCTTATGTATTATACATGGAGATCATATCCCCCTTATGTATTATACATGGAGATCATATCCCCCCCTTATGTATTATACATGGAGATCATATCCCCCTTATGTATTATACATGGAGATATTTTACGTTTTTACAGCTGCTGTTTTTGGCTTTTGGCGTTTTTTTCTACAGCCAGTAAACCCCCCAGCATGTTATCCTATGTGTCCATGCACACATTTTTTTATTATTATTATACAGTATTTATAAAGCGCCAATAGTTCACTCAGCGCTGTACATTACAAAGGGGGACAGAACATGTGACAAAACAATACCAATGCAATGCAAAACATGAGGGGATTGAGGGCTCTGCTCTTTCGAGCTTACAATCTAGAAGGGACGGGATAGTGGTACAGGAGGAGATAGCTGTGGGGGATGGAGTGGTAGGAAGAGTAGAGGAGGTCGGTCAAGTTAGCAGGGGGTGGGGTAGGCTTCCCTGAAGAGATGGGTTTTCTCAGGGTGCGCCTAAAGGGGAGGAGAGTAGGTGATAATCTGATGGGTTGGGGAAGGGAGTTCCAGAGGATGGGTGACACCCTGGAGAAGTCCTGGAGGCGGGCATGGGAGGAGGAGACCAGGGAACTAGAGAGAAGGAGGTCTTGTGAGGAGCGGAGTGTGTGTGCTGGGTGGTACATGGATATTAGGTTGGTGATGTAGTTCGGGGCAGTATGGTGGACAGCTTTGTACGTCAGTGTTAGGATTTTAAATTTGATCCGTTGCGCAATCGGAAGCCAGTGGAGGGATTGGCAGAGGGGGGTGGTGGAAACGCAGCGGTTGGAAAGGTGAATGAGTCTGGCAGCCGTATTCAGAATCGACTGAAGCGGGGATAGCCAGCGGCGAGGCAGGCCAGTGAGGAGGGAGTTGCAGTAGTCGAGTCGTGATATGATGAGAGAGTGGATGAGCTGTTTAGTGGTTTCTGGGGTTAGGAACGTGCGGATTTTGGCGATGTTGCGGAGGTGGAGTCTGCACGAGTTTGTTAAAGATTGGACTTGGGGCTGGAAGGATAGGTTGGAGTCTAGAATGACACCAAGTACTCTGGCCTGCAGGGCGGGTTTGATATTGGCGTTGTTGGATGTGATGGAGAAGTCAATGGGGGGTGGGGTTCGGGCTGGGGGGAAGACAAGAAACTCGGTTTTGGAGAGATTCAGTTTAAGGAAGTGGAGTGACATCCAATCTGATATGTCGCTCAGTAGGTGTGTGATTCGGGCAGAAACCGAGGGGGTGAGGTGGGGGGTTGAGAGGTAGATTTGTGTGTCGTCAGCATAGAGGTGGTAGTTGAAGCCGTGAGAGTGTATGAGTTGGCCAAGGGAGGAGGTGTAGATGGAGAAGAGAAGGGGCCCAAGGACAGAGCCTTGAGGGACCCCAACAGAGAGGGGGAGTGAGGGGGAGGTGGTAGCATTATAGGTAACGCTGAAAGAGCGTTGTGACAGGTAGGATGAGAGTCAGGAGAGAGCAGAATCTCTGAGGCCGAGGGAGTGTAGTATTTTGAGGAGGAGGGGGTGGTCAACTGTGTCGAAGGCCGCAGAGAGGTCAAGGAGTAGGAGCACTGAATAGTGGCCATTAGCTTTGGCGGTTAGAAGGTCGTTGGAGAGTTTGAGTAAGGCGGTTTCGGTGGAGTGTAGGGGACGGAAGCCAGACTGTAGGGGATCGAGGAGGTTGTTGTCGTTGAGGTGAGAGCATAGGCGGGTGTAGACGAGGCGCTCGAGGAGTTTAGATGTAAGTGGGAGCAGGGAGATGGGTCTGAGGTTGTTCGGGTCATTGGGGTCCAGGGAGGGCTTTTTAAGTATGGGGGTGATGTGTGCATGCTTCAGTGGGGAGGGGAAAGTGCCGGAGGAGAGGGAGAGATTAAAGATGTGGGTGAGGGAGCGTAGGATGGAGGGGGAGGGAGGTCGTAGGAATTGTGAGGGGATAGAGTCGAGGGGGCAGGTGGTGAGGCGGGCATCAGAGAGGATCTTGGAGACTTCCTCGATGGTAGTAAGGTCAAAGGAGTGGAGTGTTGGGGGAGCTTCAGTATGAGGAATGTAGGGTGGGGTGGAAGAGGAGGTCAGGGCAGTGGTGGGGCCGTGGGAGAGGGGTGATGAGGGGGTAGCTGAGTGAGGGGGAACGGGGTTGGAGGGAGTTTGAGCAGTGACGAAGTCCCTGCGGGTAATGTCGAGGGGGAGGGGGGATGAGGGGGTAGCTGTGTGAGAGGGGACGGGTTGAGAGGACGTGTGAGTTGCGGCAATGTCCTTGCGAATTGTGTCAATCTTGTTTTTGAAGTGATTGGCAATCTCAAGGGCGGTGAGTGAGGTGCTGGGTGGAGGTGGGGGTGGAGAGAGTAGAGAGTTGAAGATGGAGAAGAGTTGGCGAGGGTTGGAGGAGAGGGTCTTGATGAGGGTCAGGAGGTAGGCTTGTTTGGCTGCATGGAGGGAGGAGGTGTAGGTGCGGAAGGCAGATTTGTAGTGGGTGAAGGCTTGTTGGGATTGTGTTTTGCGCCATAGTCGCTCCAGGGCACGACTGTGTCGTTTGAGGGTTTTGGTGTGATCAGTCTGCCAGGGCTGGAGCAGTCGGGGTCTGATGTTGCGTGTGGTTAAAGGCGCTAGTGAGTCAAGGGCTGTTGACAGCGCGTTGTTGTAGGCAGTCATAGCCAAGTCGGGGCAGGACAGGGGGAGGATGCTGTCATGGAGTTGCTCAGCTGCAGAGTGGAGGGGGGCAGGGTTAAGGTTGCGGAGGTTACGGCTGGTAGTAGTGTGACATTTGGAGGGGTAGGCTGGAATCAGAAATTTTTGGCTGGAAAAAAAACCCACCCAGAACTAGTGGGCTTCTAGAGGAGTTCTTTTAGCTGTAAAAACGCTCTAATGCGGAAAAACGCAGCAAAACGTGGTAAAATGCTGCAAACCTGCATTTTTGGACTTTTTTTTACCAAAAAAATAGGGTTTTTTTGGGGGAAAAAAACGCTAAAAGCTGCAAATGTGGAAAAACACAGGAAAACGCCACTAATGCAAAACGTGACTTTACACAGCTAACGTTACCAGCGTTATCAAAACTCCCCGTATGCATGAGGGCTCAAATCTGCAGATCAGTGCGATGTATACCTTCGATTTCACTGCAGCTTGCGACTTCATTTAATAGAAGTCAATGCAAGTCACAATGAAATCGGACAATAAGTAGTTCATGAACTATTTTTGAAATCACGCTGCTTCAAATCGCCCTGATGAAGACAGTGCCATAGGAATACATTAGATGCGACTTCAGCTGTGATTTGTAAATCGCATGTCGAAGGGCTGAGCTGTGCTTTCAGACCTGTCCCACAACCTACTGGGGCATGTGTCATGTTCAAGGAGGCCGCGAGGAGGGTGAACCTCCGTAGTGGGTACCCCCAATTGCACATCTAAACAAAGCTCAAGGGTGAATCCCCCAGTGGGGACACAGACAGCAATAAAAAGCTGACAAAGGTTCTAACCCTACCCACTGTTATCTAAGGTGCCTTTCGGTCGGGGCAGATCCGTCAGCGTCATCCACCTGCTCAGCGGGGGGATCTCTCCACTGATCAACGCCGAGCAGGCAGATGCTGCAGAGCGGATACAGACACTGCCTCCTGATTTCAATGCGACGATCGGATTAAAACGGACCGCCTATCCGTTTCCACCCAATTGGCACCCGATCCGCTGGACGAATGGGGATCAGATCCCCATCCTTCTGTTTTTGGCGTACAGGATCAGATCAGATGCCAGAGGGTGTCAGCGGACTATTGTCCACTGACACCCCCCGGTCCATAGAAGTCTATGGATGGACCAATTAGGTCCGCCTGTCCGTTTTTCAGTCCGCTCATGTGAAAGGGGCCTTAAGCTTGAAAAAATAGTATCTGTGAATACAATGGGTGACATTAATTCAAATTGAAGTGCTCAGGTTCTGCTGCATCTGGGCATGGGAGCCAATCAGCATCTAACAGCAACTTGTTCAATTAGGTTTTGACAATAAAACCTGGAAGCTGATTGGTTACTATGCATAGCAATGTATTTACAGTTACATATTACTTTGATTAAAAATTAATTACTTTAAATATGATAATGGAAGTGTGACCGATCAAACGGTTCATATGTGAGAATTATTTAAATACATATTTAAAGTGTTTTTGGGCAGCACAGTGGCTAAATGGTTAGCACTTCCGCCTGGCCAGGGGCGGACTGACCATTCGAGCACTCGGGCACTGCCTGAGGGCCCGGGGTCAGTAGGGGGCCCCATGAAATGCCCCTGGTACCTTTTTTATAGGCTTTTTTGAGTGTGGGCAAGGACACAGGGGCCCCATATCCCCTATTGCCCGGGGGCCCCATGAGTTGTCAGTCCGCCTCTGCGCCTGGCAGTACTAGGGTCGTTGGTTCGTATCCCAGCCACCGCACCTCCTGCCTGGACCAGGGGCGGACTGACCATTTGGAAACTCGGGCACTGCCCGAGCGCCCGGGGTCAGTAGGGGGCCCCATGAGATGGACACTAAACAGGCTGAACTGCTGTAATACTGACACTCAGTGGCTGAATATCTCCTTGCCATGGGAACTCTGCCATACTGAAGTCTCAATCTGCTCAACCCAGCTCTGATGAAGAAGGGAGCACCCTTCGAAACACGTTAGCCTTCATTCCCCCCCCTTTTGGATTTACCTGTAACCCTGTTTGGATTATGGTTACTTATGCCTGTTATACCATCACTTTGTGAGTATATTTCCTTAATAATAAAATTAGTCACTATTTATTGAGGTAATGCGCAAGGTTTGTGCGCTCTTTCTTTCATCTTCTTCTACAGTTTTATCAAGCTTCCCCAGCTTCATGATAGAGCTGCACAACCTCTGATCACCAGCGGATGAACACACAACACGCTGCTTGTCACTGACGCCTGTTTGATCTGAGTCTTTGAGCGCAGGAGATAATGGATCTTTGGTGGCCCCTGGTACCTTTTTCATAGGCTTGAGTTTGGGCAAGGACACAGGGGTCCCATGATCCCCTATTGCCCGGGGGCCCCATGAGTTGTCAGTCCGCCCCTGGCCTGGAGTTTGCATGTTCTCCCTGTGCCTGTGTGGGTTTCCTCCTGGTACTCCGGTTTCCTACCACACTCCAAAGACATGCTGGTAGGATAATTGGATCCTGTCTAAATTGGCCCTTGTATATGAATGTGAGTTAGGGAGCTTAGATTGTACGCCCCTTGAGGGTTAGGGACTGATGTGGATGTACAATATATATGTAAAGCGCTGCGTAAATTGACGGCGCTATATAAGTACCTGAAATAAATAAAATAAAATATTTATTTATTTCAGGTACTTATATAGCGCCGTCAATTTACGCAATGCTATTCATGTATATTGTACATTTACATTGTTACAAAGTTACATAGTTAGTCTGGCTGAAAAAAGACAAAAGTCCATCCAGTTCAACCATAGAAAAAAAAAAAAAAGTTATAATCCTACACCCACAGTTGATCCAGAGGAAGGCAATAAACCCAGCAAAGCACGATCCAATTTGCTCCTGCTGTGGAAAAAATTCCTTCCTGATCCCCCGAGAGGCAATCGGATATTCCCTGGATCAACTTTACCTATAAATAATCTACATCAGTCCCTAACCCTCATGGGGCGTACGATCTAAGGTCCCTAAATCACAGTCATTTACCCCAGGTTCACACCTAAGCGTTTTCTGCAGTGTTTTGCAGAAACGCATTACAGTCCATTTAACTTGATTTCCTATGGGACATCTTCACACCTGTGCGTTATCATCCAGTGCGTTTCTTGGAAAGGGTTAGGGACTTTTGTTCTTTCTATAGACTTCAATGGAAATGCAGCAGAGAAGCATGTATTGTGTTTTTGATGCATTTTAAATCTGCCTAGCAACAAGAAAAATATAAGAAAATGAAAAAAAAATGCATCAAAGCAAGTGCATATTAAACATGATAAATTAAAATAATTCTCACATATAAACCATCTGACTTTTTTCGCTTCTATAGACTTTAATGGAAACGCTGCAGAAAAGCATGTATTGCGTTTTTGCTGTGTTTTTGCCATGTTTATGATGCGTTTTGCATTTTAAATCTGCTTAGCAACAAGAAAAATGGGAAAAAAATGAAAAAAAACTCAGCAAAATGCATTAAAGCAAGTGCAAAAATTGCACAAATGCACCCTGTATGTGTGTGAACCTAGGCTTAGACAGGAGCCAATTAACCTATTAGCACGTCTTTGGAGCGTGGGAGGAAACCCGAGCACCCGGAGGAAATCCATGCAGGCAAAGGAAGAACATGCAAACTCCAGGCAGGTGGTGCTGTGGTTGGGATTAGAACTGACAACCCCAGTGCTGCCAGGCGGATGTGTTAGCCATTTAGCCACTGTGCCGCCCCATATAATAATATGTCATATTATACATGATAAATTTAAATCATTCTCACATATAAACCATCTGACTTTTTTTTGCTTCTATATACTTCAAATCAGGGGCAGACTGACAACTCATGGGGCCCCCGGGCAATAGGGGATCATGGGGCCCCTGTGTCCTTGCCCAAACTCAAAAAAGCCTATGAAAAAGGTACCAGGGGCATCTCATGGGGCCCCCTACTGACCCCGGGCTCTCGGGCAGTGCCCGAGTTTCCAAATGGTCAGTCTGCCCCTGCTTCAAATGAAACACTGCAGAAAAGCACGTATTGCATTTTTGCTGTTTTTGATGCATTTTATATCTGCCTAGCAACAAGAAAAATAAAAAAAATTTAAAAAAACAAAGCGCAAAACGCATCAAAGCAAGCGCAAAAATGGCTCAAATGCAACCTGCATGGGTGTGAACCTTAGGAGCCAATTAACCTCCCCAGCGGTCTGATTATGTCCATATTTCTGTGCTGAAAGCGGTACATTTTTTTGCATGGAAATATGTATTTTTTCTATTGTAGGCTGTAATATTTAGGAATAACTCACTGAAATCTGTACGAACAAGAGTCTAGTAAACATCCCAGGTATGATAAAATTTGAAACACGAAATCATAAATTAAAATGTAATAAATAATCATAAAAAATAATAATATAATAAAAATAAATGTAATTCAATAATATAATCAAACCAAAAACACTGAAATTTGAAATATAGCGCCAAGTTCGCACATCGCTGAGCAAAGTCGCAAAATCGTTTTCAGTGTCTGATGAGGAATTTCCCCCACGAATCATTATCACTGAATTCTGCAAGTGGTTCTGATTTACTATCGCTGTTCTCTAGCCGGTCTAAAACCGCTTTTGACCTAAAGGGACGCTTTTTGGACGCCGTGGACATTTCTCAGTTTCCAGGCAGAAAGAACAGTAAAAATGCAGGCAGGGCACAGGACAAAACACTCGGGACAAAATGTATGTGAAATGGTTTGATACAGGAATGTAATACTATGTGATTTTAGTGTATTTAGTGAATGTCACTTTTTGTCATTTTCAAATTTCCCACCAGTTCCGTCCCCCGTACGTCCCGACGCTCGCAGGGAACGGAACCCAGAAGACAGATGCCGGCATTGGCCGGAGGACATTACAGGGGACACTGCAGGAGGGATATCACAGGAGCGCAGGGCAAGGTAAGAGAAGAACAAATCCTGAAGCAGCGCCGCATGGTAAGCCCGAGTGTAGCTCGGGGTTACCGCTTGTGGTGCTGAAACTTTACCCCGAGCTACACTCAGGAATACCGCCAGGGAGGTTAACCTATTAGCATGTCTTAGGAGTGTGGGAGGAAACTGGAGTACTTGGAGGAAATCCACGCAGGAACAGGGAGAACATGCAGACTCTAGGCAGGTGGTGCCGTAGTTGGGATTGGAACCAATGACCCCAGTGCTGCCAGGCGGATGTGTTAGCCATTTAGCCACTGTGCTGCCCCATATAATAATATGTCATATTATACATGATAAATTGAAATCATTCTCACATATAAACCATCAGACTTTTTTTTGTTTCTATATACTTCAAATGAAACGCTGCAGAAAAGCACGTATTGCATTTTTGCTGTTTTTGCCACGTTTTTGATGCATTTTAAATCTGCCTAGCAACAAGAAAAATAAAAAAAATGAAGAAACCAAAGCGCAAAACGCATCAAAGCAAGCACAAAAATGGCTCAAATGCAACCTGCATGGGTGTGAACCTAACCTTAGGAGCCAATTAACCTATTAGCATGTGTTAGGAGTGTGTGAGGAAACTGGCGTACTTGGAGGAAATCCACGCAGGCACAGGAAGAACATGCAGACTCTAGGCAGGTGGTGCTGTGGTTGAGATTGGAACTGACAACCCCAGTGCTGCCAGGCAGAAGTGTTAGCCATTTAGCCACTGTGCTGCCCATATAATAATATGTCATATTATACATGATACATTTAAATCATTCTCGCATATAAACCATCTGACTTTTTTTGTTTCTATAGACTTCAATGGAAACGCTGTGTTTTTGCCATATTTTTGATGCGTTTTAAATCTGCTTAGCAACAAGAAAAATTAATTTTTTTTTAAAAAAACCAAAGCGCAATACGCATCAAAGCAAACGCAAAAATGGCTCAAATGCAACCTGCATGGGTGTGAACCTTAGGAGCCAATTAACCTTTTAGCATGTCTTTGGAGTGTTGGAGGAAACCAGAGTACCTGGAGGCAGGGGTGGACTGACAACTCATGGGGCCCCCGGGCAATAGGGGATCATGGGGCCCCTGTGTCCTTGCCCAAACTCAAAAAAGCCTATGAAAAAGGTACCAGGGGCATCTCATGGTGCCCCCTACTGACCCCAGGCCCTCGGGTAGTGCCCGAGTTTCCAAATGGTCAGTCCGCCCCTGCCTGGAGGAAACCCACGCAGGTACAATAATATGTCATATTATACATGATATATTTAAATCATTCTCACATATAAACCATCTGATCTGTCACACTTCTATTATCATATTTACACTTTAAATTCTTCTAAGTAATGCTAAATAATGATGCAGGGGCGGACTGACAACTTATTGGGGCCCCCAGGCAATAGGGGATCATGGGGCCCCTGTGTCCTTGCCCAAACTCAAAAAAGCCTATGAAAAAGGTACCAGGGGCATCTCATGGGGCCCCCTACTGACCCCGGGCCCTCGGGCAGTGCCCGAGTTTCCAAATGGTCAGTCCACCCCTGTAATGATGTTTTTTGATGTTTTAACACAGATCATTATCTAGGTAGTATGATGTGAACGAGAAAACAAAGACATAAAATAGCGGGATGATAGGAACACTGAGATGAAGACATGGAAATCATAAGACATCTCTCAGTTAAAGGTCGAAGGGACTTGCTAATCTGCGGGAATGATCTGCAATGTTGATGATATCTTCACTCCCGGGGAAGCGGCTGTACTGGGTGAACTACATTATACAAAGAATAAACTGTACTGGGTTCTCTATAAAAACTGCGCCGTCATTATAATACTGATATCCTTTCAATGGAAATGGAATTCATAATCCCGTACTTAGCAGACATAAAACTGTCTGCATTTGATATCTTTATGAGCCTGCGTCTAAGGCACTCACATTCTGTATTTAAAGCCCAACTCCAAGCTTTTTTTTTTTTTTTTAAACTGGACCTCCGGAAGGTTTTATCCCCTTCATGACCGAGGCATTTTTTGCTATTCAGCACTGCACTACTTTAAAACCTTCCCACCGACGTCACACAAATATGCGGCCTCACAGAACTGGGCTTTTTTTCCGTGGGGCCGCATATTTGCGTACCTTTCTTTGTGCTCGGCGCGCTCCCTGCACCGAGACCGTGGTGTCACTGAGAGCACCGGGTCCCGTTCTAACGATCGGGACCCGGGACTCCCGTTTCCGGGTCACGTGATCGCTGTGATAGCCTCTCATTGGCTATCACAGTGATCAATCACTGTGCAGCCTGGCCCCCTTGTTTTTTCTCTCTCTATGAATGGAGAAGAGAGATACATTGTATCTCTCTAACTCCTGGCATAGAGAGAAATTTTTTTTTGAAAAATAAATAAATATTAAAAAAGAAAAGAAAAAATAAAGAAAAATACCTAAATCAAGGTTTGATGTAGTTCAGTGCCAGGGTCAGTGTTTGAGTCAAGCTCAGGGTCAAAGGTCAGGATTTAAAAAAAAAATTGGTATCAGTGTCAGTTAGTGTTAATGTCAGTGTGTTTTAGGCAAAAAAAAAAAAAAGACAAAAACAAAATGCTCACTATTGTTTCTGGGCTGTACTACACGTACAAACAACAAATAACATACACATATATGGTATCACTGCGATCCTCAAGAGCTGGAGAATTTATTTTGTGTTTTTCTTTGGTGGTAGGTTATGTTCGTAACACACAGCTAAATAAAAAAAAATTTTTTTTTTTTTTTTTTACTATTTTGGGCCAGTTTTCCTTTGATAATAAAAAAAAAGTAGGAGCCATCCATTACCATCAAATGAAAGCCCAATTTGTCCTGAAAAAATCAAGGTATAATCCACCTGGATGTACAAAGTAGTTGTGATGATATCGACGGTTTTACTATCACATGTCAACGTTGCAGAATTGTGCTTAGGCATTTAGATTTGTTTTACCCTTAGGCGTGAAGGGGTTAATGAGCAATTGCACGGTCATACAACATGGTACCCACATTATAATTATTATTATACAGGATTTATATAGCGCCAACAGTTTGCTCAGCGCTTTACAATATAACGGGAGACAATACAGCAACAATACAGTTCAATACAAGAGGGATAGGAGGGCCCTGATCCTTGGAGCTTACAATCTAAGATGACATTTCCATTATATTTTCACACAAATAGATCTTTCTTTTGGTGGTATTTGATCACAAGTGGGTTTTATTTTTTAGTAAAAAAAAATGAAAATTGTGAAAAAATAAAAGATATTATCTACTTTTTATTATAAAACATATCCAATAAAATCTAATTTCTTCATAAATTTAGGCCAAAATGTATTCTGCTACATGCCTTTGGTAAAAAAAAAAAAAAAAATCCAATAAGTGCATAATAATTGGTTTGTGTGAAAGTTATAGCATCTATAAATGGTATTTACTATATGCTGGAATTTACGCAACTATAGACGCTATACTAATGGTGGTGATAAACAGCCTATAGTGGGACTGTGATAGTGCGGTAGGCAATCAGGTGCTAACTGGCAATGGCTGGGAGGGACACTAACTGACAATGACATAGATAGTGACACTATTATAGGGATCAGTGATAATACTGTACACTGTACTAATGACACTGGCTGATCAGGAAGGCAATCAAGGGTTAATTGTGTGCCTAACAAGTGTAATGTATGCTGCTTTTACAGATCTTTCAGCTTTTTCTCCCTGAACTGAGAGTTGATTTCAGGGGAGAAGAAATAGTCAGATCGGAGTTTTGTGTATTTGTAAACACAGAACTCTGTGCTGTGATTGGCCACAGCTGATCAGTAGGTATACAGCCCAAACCGTTGGCTGTAGCCTGCTGACAAACGTATGTTGCATCCAATCACAGCACAGGTCAGCAGGGGGCGTGCTCACGTGCACCCGAAACCAGAAGGTAAGCCGCAACGTATGGGTGTGTTGTTGAGTCTGTAGCTGACGCCCGCTAGCAGTGAATCTCACATTGACAGGCAGCAAGTGGTCAGCTCAGGCTGCAATGCTCACCTACTCTCTGGTACCGTCCCGTGCAGTAATATGATTTTGCCACAAGATGTCCTCAGTCCTCTGGGGTAAATGACGTCCAGTGTTATTCAGCCTGGAAGACGTAGGACATACTGTGAGTGCAGAGCGTCCTCCACCCGGCCCCGAGGGTGCATCACCACTCACAGTAACCCGATGGCCTAAAGATATCTGGAAAAGGTAAGTATATATAAAAGCATGATATAGGTGTGGGGGGGCCTCCAGGAGGGGTCAAGGGGTAGAGCCCACAGTTGGGCTTTAAACAAAACTTTAGACTTCTTTACCCTTTGCATACCGGGCACTGTCACCCCCTTCCTGCCCAGGCCGATTTTCAGCTTTCAGTGCTGTCACACTTTGAATGAAATGTTTATCACTGAAAATGAGATTTTATCATTTTATTTTAGACATATAGAGCTTTTTTTATGGTATTTAATCACCACATTAACTCCTTCCTGCTCAGTGTCATCAGTACAGTGTCAGTGCTTTTATTCTAGCACTGATCACTGTATTGGTGTCACTGGGGATGTCAGTGACACCAAGTTAGCCCCCCCAGTGTCAGAATGCCCGCTGCAGTCCTGCAGTTCTGCTAAAAGTCGCTGATCACCACCATTACTAGTAGAAAAAAAAAATCCAAGTATCTATACCGCCATTTGTAAACGCTCTAACATTCATGTAAACCAATTCATTTACATGTATTGGGATTTTTTTTAACAAAGACATGTCGCACAATACATTTTGCCCTAAATTTTCGACCAAATTAGATTTTTTTTGTTTTTTTACTGGACATATTTAATAGTCCAAAATATTGTTTTTTTCTCAAAATTGTCGGTCTTTTTTTTTTATAGCGCAAAAAATAAAAAACGCACAGGCAATCAAACACCACCAAAACAAAGCTCAATTCGTGGGAAAAAAGGGACGTAAATTTAATTTGGGTGCAGCGTTGCATGACCGCACAATTGTCAGTTAAAATAACGCAGCGCCGTAGCGCAAAAAATGGCCTGGTCAGGAAGGGGGGAAATCCTCAGGAAGGCAAGTGGTTAAATATTTAAATAAAACATTTCCATTTTGTTTTACATCACATGGCATCATCACTGGGCTTCTCTGCATCTCTGTGCAATGTAGGCAGATCATGGTTGGTGGGAGGCAGGGTGCCGTATATAGCTTCCTGAACAACAGCACTCTGCCTTATTACTCATTTTAACCTCCCTAGCGGTATGATTATTTCAGATTTTTGGTGCTGAAAGCGGTACCATTATTTTGCATGGAAATATGTATTTTTTTTATTGTAGGCTGTAATTCTTAGGAATAACTCACTGAAATCTGTCCGAACAAGAGTCTAGTAAACATCCCGGGTAGGATAAAACTTGAAACACGAAATCATAAATTATAATTTAATAAATAATCATAAAAAATAATAATATAATAATAAATTTAATTCAATAATATAATCAAACCAAAAACACTGAAATTTGAAATATAGCTCCAAGTTCGCACATCGCTGAGCAAAGTCGCAGAATCGTTTTCAGTGCCTGATGACGAATTTCCCCCACGAATCATTATCACTCAATTCTGCAAGTGGTTCTGATTTACTATCGCTGTTCTCTAGCCGGTCTAAAACCGCTTTTGACCTAAAGGGACGCTTTTTGGACGCCATGGACGTTTCTCAGTTTCCAGGCAGAAAGAACAGTAAAAATGCAGGCAGGGCGCAGGACAAAGCACTCGGGACAAAATGTATGTGAAATGGTTTGATACAGAAATGTTTTACTATGTAATAATCATTTTTTTAAAAATGACATTTTTTTTTACATTTCAAATTTGCCGCCGCTTCCGGCGCCCGTACGTCCCAACGTCACAGGGACCGGAACATGAAAGCCGGATGCCGGCATCGGCCGGAGGAGATGGCTGGGGACGCTGCAGGGGACGCATCGTGGGAGCGAAGGACAAGGTAAGTGCTGCAGGGACTCCCTGAGCAGAGCTGCATGGTAAGCCCGAGTGTAGCTCGGGGTTACCGCTTTTGGTACTGAAATTTTACCCCGAGCTACACTCGGGAATACCGCCATGGAGGTTAAGAGCCCTCAGACCTGATGCCAGCGGTGGGCTGGCTTTTGGGAGGAGTTATGCAAATAACAAAAGTTTTGATGGGTGGATGTCAGTCTGGAGGATTGGGCATTCTTAGGCAGCCTGGATTAGCAAGCAGACTGATCTAGCGCATATGTGATGCTGAGCCTCCATGATTAAAGGAACTGAAATCCAATGAATAAATGGGGTGAGCCAGGGACAGTCAGACTGGGGAGGAAAGTGCTAGATGATGTTGGACATCCTTCAACCAGGAAATGAGGCGGAGCTCTGTGTGACTTGCTGCAGTTTCTAATGCACATTGTGAGAAGCTCACAGTGTGCAGTGAAATCAGAGTAAGCCATTTCAATATAGAAGAGGAGCCTGTGCAAGACTGTAGGGGAGGTCAGAGGTCAGATTTAAGAGTTGTCATTTGTAGGCTGATTATTTCATGTTTTCAATTGACAGAGTTGCATCAAAGGGGATTTATGAGAAATATCGCGTGTCAAACAACATAAGCCCCAGTCATCCCGCCAAGTATCATAGCAGACACCAGATTTTATCTGCAGAAGGCGGTGCGACCTTTGCAATTATTATGTGATCGCCATCAGTGGAAAACGAGACTTGAATTTGTCATATAAAAGGCCAAACCAACCACAGTATATGTCAGAGCTGATATCACATCATCACATCTTCATCATACAAAACACAACGTATCCGCCATGGACATCACAACATTCTTACAGTGACACCATCAGCACAAGGTCCTTGTATATGTAGCACTACCCCCCTAAGAGTCGCTGGGCTTGGGACCCCCTATGCTACCTACATGGAAGAAAAATATTTGAAATACCGCAATTTTGGCCATATTCAATATATTTCAATATATATATATTTCAAAATATATTTCAATTAAGAAAAAAAAAATATATATATATATATATATATGCATATATATGTATATACTGTATGTTGAAATGCATTTTTATTACAAAATGTATGAAAAATATTTCTAAAAATAAATTTTCAAACATACTGTATGTCTTTAAATATGCAAATCTGCATTTTTTTGGAATTTTACTAAAAGTGTTGAATTCCACTCACATTTAAGTAGACAAATATGCACTGTCTACAAAAATAAGGTTTCTGGTCCCGGGAAGCAATCTAACTTCCTGGTAATCGGAAACAGTGTGATGACGTCAGGAACACAGACTCCACCCGACACGTTTCGTCACAAATGACGTCATCTGAGGCATGGAAGGTCTACTTAAATGTGAGTGGAATTCAACACTTTTAATAAAATTTTCCGCAGCCACAGCTGTCAATCACCAGGTCCTGGTCGGTGATTACTCCACGGCGCACGTTGATTGCCGAGCATCTCCGACAGGGTGTGGGAGAACTATTTGTAAACAAAACAGTTCTCTCCACTGTCAGCTCCTGCACACTGCTTTGCATGGCTGTGTATAGAACAGCCAGGCAAAGCAGTGTGATTACAGTTAAGCACAAACACAGCACACAGTTATAAATGGCATACAGCACACAGTTAATCCTTTGATCGCCCCAGATGTTAACCCCTTCCTGCCCAGTGCCATTAGTACAGTGTCAGTGCTTTTTATTAGCACTGATCACTGTATTGGTGTCACTGGGAATGTTAGTGACACCAAGTCTTTTCCCCCCGAGTGTCAGAATGTCCGCTGCAGTCCCGCTATAACTTGCTGATCGCCGCCATTACTAGTAAGAATGAAAATTTAAAAAAAAAAATCCTAGTATATATACCGCCATTTGTAAACGTTATAACGTTCACGTAAACCAATTAATTTACACATATTGGGATTTTTTTTTAGCAAAGACATGCCGCAGAATACAGTTTGGACGAAATTAGATTTTTCTAATTTTTTCTCTGAACACATTTACTAGCAAAAATTCAAAAATATCGCTTTTTTTCTCAAAATTGTCGGTATTTTTTTTTATAGTGCAAAAAATAAAAATGCACAGGCAACCATATACCCCAAAAGAAAGCTCTATTCAAGGGGGGAAAAAAGGACATACATTTAATTTGGGTTAGCGTTGCATGACCGTGCAATGATCAGTTAAAGTAACGCATCGCCAAAACCAAAAAATGGCCTGGTCAGGAAGGGGGGTAAATCCTCTGGAGGGCAAGGGGTTAATAAAATCCTTGGTACCAAATAACATGTATTAAAATAACACTCACATGATCGAGTGTCTACAAAGCCCGGCACCTGTTGATACAACCTTTTTAGATTAATGGAGATGTCACCGCATGTGTTGCCTTCACAGGCTAATTGAATTGAAGTTACTTATATGGGACATGTAGTGTACCACTGCCATCTAGTGGCAAACATGTATGGCAGTTCTCCTCTGGATATGTAAACTCTCAGACAGGAAGTGACTCTTGGTTTAGGAAGCTCGTCAGCCATTTTAGACTTCTATTCACTGGGGATGCAGTGTGCTTGCTTCTCTCCCAAGGGGCTTGAGACATCATCACCTGTAAGTGCCTTTCTTCTGTGTCATCTGTCATTTATGTTACACTAGTTATTCTATGTATACTGATATGCTGTTATTGTATTGTGTTTCAGTTTCACCTATAAAATAAAGTTGGATTCTTTGGTAGACAACACAAGCAGTGGGCTTCTGTTTGCTGGAGATTCTGACAAGGGTTTAGCTGTCCGTTTAGAGCCACACATAGTCAGTGTTTTGAGAACGGAACAGTGAAAAGGTGAAGCGCAACAAGCCTGGAGATAGGAGTCACTGCACAGACAGTGAAAAGGTGCAGCGCAACAAGCCTGGAGATAGGAGTCACTGCACAGACAGAATGAGTCTAAGATCAGGAAGACAGTATGAGGCTGAAGATCAGCCACCCAGGACACATCAAGGCAGGGAGAGCATGTCAAGTGTCCAGCAAGATGATGCACGCTCACACTTGTCTAGATCAGCAAGGTCCAGTCAGATTTCATCAGCAAGTGCCCTTTTAGCCAGAGCTCGCGCCAAAGCAGAGGCAGCTCGTGTTCAGCTAGAATTCGCTGAGAAAGAGGCCACCGTTATGAAGGAAATCGCTGAGAAAGAGGCCACCGTTATGAAGGAAATCGCTGAGAAAGAGGCCACCGTTATGAAGGAAATCGCTGAGAAAGAGGCTGCCATTATGAAGGAAAGAGCAGAGAAAGAAAAATCAGAACAAGAAGCAAAGTTGCATATTCTTCAGCGTCAGTGTGCAGCCGCCGCCGCCGCAGCAGAGGCCGCAGCTTATGCCGAAATGGAACGGTATGGAAGTGGGTCTATCCACGAAGGCCCATATGTGCCTGAGAAACCCCTCTCCTCAGTAGAACGCACAAGGGAGTATGTCCAAGAACATTCAAGCAGCAATGCAACAAAACAGTTCCCTAATCCAGAGTCAGCTGAATCTAAACCAAGACCAGCAGAATCCCTGAGTGTACAAAAACAAACCAATACAGAATCAGCTGAATCTAAACCAAGACCAGCAGAATCCCTGAGTGTACAAAAACAAACCAATACAGAATCAGCTGAATCTAAACCAAGACCAGCAGAACCCCTGAGCGTACGAAAACAAACCGATGAGGCCAGCAGTACCAGAGCGATTAAAAATGAATCCTTAGTACAGCAATCCAAACACCAGAGTACACAAGATGTCACTAAATATCTTATCCGTAAAGAAATGGTTAATTCGGGCTTTCTCAAGTTTGATGACTGCCCTGAGAATTACTGGGCATGGAAGTCTTCTTTTCTGTATGCAGTCAAAGACTTAGGCTTATCAGCAGCCGAGATGCTGGACCTGATGATAAAATGGCTTGGGACGGAGTCAGCAGAACATGCAAGAAGGATGCGCAGGGTACATATATTTAACCCTCCAGCAGGACTTGATATGGCCTGGCAAAGGCTAGAGGAAAGATATGGATCACCAGAGGCAATTGAAGGTGCTCTAATGAAAAGACTTGAGTCTTTTCCCAAGCTAAACAGCAAAGACAACTTGAAACTGCAAGAGCTGGGTGATATTCTTTGGGAAGTCCAGTGTGCCAAAGAAGAAGGCTATTTAAGAGGACTTGCACATTTAGATACCGCCAGCGGTACTAAGCCAATAGTGGAGAAACTACCTCACAACCTGCAAGAAAAATGGGTGAGTGTTGGAGCCAAATACAAAGAAGAATATGATGTCCCCTTCCCCCCTTTCTTTGTGTTTTCTAGATTTGTACAGCAGCAAGCAAGGATCCGGTGTGATCCCAGCTTTTCCTTCATCACCAGCAGTCAACTGCCAAAGGCAGAAAAGCCACTTCGATCCTACAATAGGACTTCAGTGATCGCCCACAAGACAGCAGTTCCCTCTGAGGACCCAGGCTGTCTAAGCAGCTACAAGGTAAACACCTTTGAAGGTCCTGACAGACTTTGCCCACTTCATAAAAAGCCCCATCCTCTAAACAAGTGCAAAGGGTTCAAAAGTAAACCCATCAAGGAAAGGATAGCCTTTCTTAGACAAAACGGCATCTGCTTCAAGTGTTGTGGATCCACTAAGCATCTAGCAAAAGACTGCAAAATACAAGCGGATTGCTCAGAATGTGGCAGTAACAGACACATCACAGCTTTACACCCTGATACATTGCATCAACCACTAGAGGTCGCTGAAGAGCAGAAAGATGAGGGCAGGGAGCAAAAGGATAATTCAGCTACCCCAGTAATGTCCAAATGCACTGAAATCTGTGGCGACAGTACAAGAGTATGCTCATGTGCCAAGATCTGCCTAGCAACAGTGTACCCCACAGGGAAAAAGGAGAAGGCAGTTAAGATGTATGTAGTTCTGGATGAACAGAGTAACAGATCACTGGCAAGGTCAGACTTTTTCGATGTCTTCAACATTACATCAAGTGCTATCCCATACACCCTAAAGACATGTGCAGGAATGATAGAAACTTCAGGAAGAAGAGCTACTGACTTTACTATTGAGTCTCTTGACAAGAGAGTCCATCTCTCACTTCCCATTTTGATAGAGTGTGATATGATACCGGATGATAAAACAGAGATCCCTTCACCAGAAGTAGCCCGTCATCATCCTCATCTCAATTCAATATCTCACCTTATTCCAGCTATCCAGACAGATGCCTCTATTCTTCTACTTCTTGGGAGAGACATTCTACAAGTACATAAGGTACGCCAACAAATTAATGGGCCCTTTAATGCCCCCTATGCCCAAAGACTTGACCTAGGGTGGGTCATAGTAGGAGAAGTTTGTCTAGGAGCAGTACATCGGCCTGACAGTGTCAATACGTCAAAGACATCTGTGCTACTGAATGGACGCATATCCCTTCTAAGTCCATGCCAAAACAGCTTTGTTGTGAAAGAAACCCTTAACATCCCAAAACCATACTGTGACTTTCCTTCTAGTTACAATAAGGACATTAGTAGTGGCATGGAGTCTGACACTTTAGGGAACTCAGTATTCCAGAGAACAAAAGATGACGACAAACAAGCAATGTCTATAGATGATCGAGCTTTTCTCCATATCATGGATAAAGAGACTTTCCAAGATGAAAACAACAATTGGGTAGCTCCCTTACCCTTTTGCACACCAAGGTGTTACTTACCCAGTAACAGAGAGCAGGCCATGCAGCGCCTGAACACACTACGTAAAACCTTGCAAAGAAAACCTGAAGTGAAAAAAGACTTTACAGAATTCATCAAAAGGATGCTTGATAATAATCATGCTGAAGTAGCACCGTCACTGGATGAAGGTAAAGAACACTGGTATCTGCCAATGTTTGGCATTTACCATCCACACAAGCCAGACCAAATAAGAGTTGTGTTCGATTCCAGTGCTCAACATGGAGGTGTTTCATTGAATGATGTACTACTGAGTGGCCCAGATCTAAATAACACACTTCTGGGAGTCCTCTTACGCTTCAGGAAAGAGCCTATTGCTTTCACAGGTGATGTGCAACAGATGTTTTATTGTTTCCTAGTGAGAGAGGACCATCGTGACTTCCTGCGTTTCCTGTGGTACAAGGATAATGACATAGCTAAAGAGGTGACAGAGTACAGAATGAGAGTACATGTTTTTGGTAACAGCCCGTCTCCTGCTGTTGCCATATACTGCATGCGCAAAGCTGCCCAGAAAGGTGCAGAAAGTTATGGTCAAGATGCCAAACACTTTGTGATGAGACATTTCTATGTAGACGATGGACTTGCTTCAGCTAACACACCTGAAGGAGCAGTCGACATTCTCAACAAAGCAAAACAGATGCTGGCAGAGTCTAATCTGCAACTACATAAGATTGCCTCTAACAGCAAACAAGTCATGGAAGCTTTCACCGCAGAAGATAGAGTTAAAGATCTCAAAGACCTGTGCCTGGGAACAGACACCCTTCCTTTACAGAAGAGTTTAGGCCTAAGCTGGGATCTAGATAAAGACTGCTTTGTGTTTCAGGTTTCTTTAGCAGAAAATCCATTCACAAGAAGAGGGATCCTATCCACTGTGAACAGTCTCTATGATCCTCTCGGGTTTGTAGCACCAGTCACCATAAAAGGTAAGGCCTTAGTTCGTGAACTGTCAAGTGGAGAAAGTGAGTGGGATGCCTTACTTCCACAAGAGAGACTCCATGAGTGGGTCCAATGGACAGAGTCTTTACAAGCTTTACAATGTCTTCAAATTTCCAGATGTTATGTTCCTGTTTCATTGTCACAGGCCTGCAAGAGAGAACTGTACATCTTTTCAGATGCCTCTGTTATAGCAATAGGTGCAGTCGCTTACTTGAAGGTAAGTGATGTAGGAAATGTCTGTCATGTTGGATTCGTAATGGGAAAATCCAAACTGAGCCCTAGGCCGGCACATACAATTCCACGCCTAGAGTTATGTGCAGCTGTACTAGCGGTTGAACTGTATGAGCTAGTGAGAGACGAGATAGACCTGAGCCTAGATGCTGTGAAATTCTTTACAGACAGTAAAACAGTTTTAGGCTATATCTGTAACACTTCAAAGAGATTCTTCTTGTATGTCTCCAATCGGGTGAATAGGATCAGACAAACAACCTGTCCAGAGCAGTGGTTCTACGTACCCTCAGAACAAAATCCTGCAGATTATGCTACCAGGCCTACACAGATAGCTTGCCTTCAGAACTCTATATGGTTCTCCGGTCCACCTTTTCTGTATCAGACAGCTGTAGATAATCCTGATGACAACAATGTTTATCCTTTAGTGGATCCTGAAGCTGATCCTGAAATTAGGTCAGAAGTAGTAAACTTCAGTACTAAAGCCTTTGACACCAGACTACGGCCGCATTGTTTTGAAAGATTTTCCAACTGGAAGAGACTAAGCAGGGTTATAGCAAAATTAATTCATGTTGCCAAAAGCTTCCAAAAGAAAACTAATGATGATCAACCCGGAAGCTGGGGAGTTTTCCATGAAAGAGTCAGTTTAGAAGAACTTTCACAGGCCAAAACAGTTATAATTTCTTCTGTACGACACGTATGTTTCAGACAAGAATATGACTGTATTGAACAACAAAGGACACTTCCAAAACAGAGCCGTCTTACAAAACTGAGTCTCTTTGTAGATCAAGATGGACTGTTGAGAGTGGGTGGCCGTTTATCCTTTGCCACGCTGTCAGATGAGGAGAAGCATCCTGTCATCATTCCTCATGATTACCACATTGCTACATTGATCGTAAGATATTATCACAACCAGATAGTTCACCAAGGGCGCCACATAACAGAAGGTGCAATCAGAGCTGCAGGTTTCTGGATTCTTGGTGGAAAACGTTTAGTGTCTGCAATTATTCACAAATGTGTCGTGTGCCGTAAGCTCAGAGGGAGATTGGAAAGCCAAAAGATGGCAGAGTTGCCAAAAGATAGAGTCAATCCTGAACCTCCCTTCACTAGTGTGGGTGTTGATGTGTTTGGCCCCTGGGCAGTTGTAACACGACGAACTAGAGGAGGCAGTGCTGACAGCAAACGCTGGGCTGTTCTTTTCACATGTCTTTCTACAAGAGCAGTGCATATAGAATTGGTTGAGTCCATGTCGGCATCCAGTTTCATTAACGCTCTAAGAAGATTCTTTTCTGTTCGTGGTCCAGCTAAGTTGATTCGCTCTGATAGAGGTACTAACTTTGTAGGAGCATGCAAAGAGCTGCATATATGTTCAAATGATGCAGAACTTCTAGACTATCTTCAAGACAAAGGATGCACATGGATCTTTAACACTCCACACTCATCTCACATGGGAGGTGCTTGGGAGAGATTAATAGGTGTAGCTAGACGCATTTTAGATGCAATGTTACTCCAAGCTAAACCTACTCGTTTGACTCATGAGACTTTGAGTACTTTCATGGCAGAAGTTATGGCTATCATTAATGCAAGACCTTTGGTACCACTATCTACAGATCCTGATAATCCTACAGTTCTTACGCCTGCCATGCTCTTGACCCAAAAGGTAGACTCTTTATCGGCCCCTTATGGGGACTTTAGTACAACAGAACTTCATGTAAAGCAATGGAAACAAGTCCAATGCCTGGCTGATACGTTCTGGAAGAGACGGAGGAGAGAATACCTGTGTACCTTACAAAGTCGCAAGAAATGGACTGAGACCAGTCCCAACGTCAAAGATGGAAATGTTGTTTTATTGAAAGATAGTCAAGAAAGCAGAAACAACTGGCCTGTGGGAATTGTCACAAATACATTGCCAAGTAAAGATGGTAATGTCAGAAAGGTTGAAGTCAAAGTGACAAAACAAGGGACTGCTAAAGTGTATACTAGACCAGTTTCAGATGTCATTGTTCTCCTTTGAATAGCATTTCTGTTGTGTAGTTGGCACAATACATAGCAGAGAGCTCCTCACTGATAGCATTCAGGCGAGACATTCGCCATTGAGTTAAATTCCATCCTGTGGATTAAAATTGGGGTTGGAGATAGTTTGGCCTTGGGCGGCTACTCCAATCCGAAGATGGGTTTATGGACTAAACTATTTCTTCATGTGGGCCATAAGCTAGGCAGGAATGTATTTTCTTATGTGTTTTCCCTGTACAGTAGATATGCATGGGCAGTGATATAATATATTATATCAGGCAGGGAGTGTGTTGCCTTCACAGGCTAATTGAATTGAAGTTACTTATATGGGACATGTAGTGTACCACTGCCATCTAGTGGCAAACATGTATGGCAGTTCTCCTCTGGATATGTAAACTCTCAGACAGGAAGTGACTCTTGGTTTAGGAAGCTCGTCAGCCATTTTAGACTTCTATTCACTGGGGATGCAGTGTGCTTGCTTCTCTCCCAAGGGGCTTGAGACATCATCACCTGTAAGTGCCTTTCTTCTGTGTCATCTGTCATTTATGTTACACTAGTTATTCTATGTATACTGATATGCTGTTATTGTATTGTGTTTCAGTTTCACCTATAAAATAAAGTTGGATTCTTTGGTAGACAACACAAGCAGTGGGCTTCTGTTTGCTGGAGATTCTGACAAGGGTTTAGCTGTCCGTTTAGAGCCACACATAGTCAGTGTTTTGAGAACGGAACACCGCATCTCCTAGACTAGTCGGCGTGCCCTCCAAGCCTGGAGGCCGGTTAGTCTAAGACAGGGGCGGACTGACCATTTGGAAACTCGGGCACTGCCCGAGGGCCCGGGGTCAGTAGGGGGCCCCATGAGATGCCCCTGGTACCTTTTTCATAGGCTTTTTTGAGTTTGGGCAAGGACACAGGGGCCCCATGATCCCTTATTGCCTGGGGGCTCCATGAGTTGTCAGTCCTCCCCTGGTCTAGGAGATGTATGTTGTTTGGTACCAAGGATTTTATTAAATACTATACTCAGATGTTTTCTATGGACATCTGTTTTATTGAGCCCGTTTGTTGAACATGATTGATTGAAGGAAAGTCTGGAGATCCAACCCATAAGAGGACAGGCTTGGAGAATATATTGCTCTTTGACCATTCTAACCGGGGGATAAAATTTTCTGGTAAGTTTGGAACTCAATGACCTAACACCAATGGTGTAGAAGATTGGTGTGGAAAATGATTCACTATCCAGCATCCTCTGTTAGGACTTTCATTTGCTCCTATGGTGTGAGAGTAATGCACCATATTGGACTTTCTTTGACACTTTGATTATTGTAAGCAAATGCCTCCTATTTTATTATCTTTTGTTACCAGATTTGTGTCTATACACTTTTTAGATGCAGCAGCTAATATGTATATTACTCAATGTTAATAGTTGGTTAGCACAGTCACTATTATTATTCTATGTGATTCCATTAGGAGGTGTCAAGTTATTGACTTCCTGAAGACGCCGCCAGGTGAAACGTATGTAGAAGCGTGATCCCGTCATGACGTCACATCCGGCATGCTAAAGCGAGGCTTGGAGTGCATGCCAGCTTTCCACAGCAAGATTGATGCATATATATATTGGCTGCACAGACTGGTGCAGAGAAACATAGTTACATAGTCTGGCTGACAAAAGACAAAGGTCCATCCAGTTCAGCCATTAAAAGAAAAAAAAGTTATAATTCTACACCCACAGTTGATCCAGAGGAAGGCAAAAAAAAAACCCCAGCAAAGCATGATCCAATTTGCTCCTGCAGGGAAAAAAATTACTTCCTGATCCCCCGAGAGGCAATCGGATACTCCCTGGATCAACTTTAACCAGTTATATTCTGTGTATCTAAGAAAGAGTCCATGTCAGGGAGCGAGGAGCCAGACACACAAGGAGGTGCAATTAAAGGTAGGTTTATTATACAAAAACAAGACAGAGTCTATGCAAGTCCAACAGCAACAGCGGATGACTTGGTAGAACAGTAGCCAGGAAGGATGGTCGCCAGAGCCGGGGTCAGAAGCCAGGAAGGATGATCACCAGAGCCGGGGTCAGAAGTCAGGAAGGATGGTCGCCAGAGCCGGGGTCAGAAGCCAGGAAGGATGGTCGCCAGAGCCGGGTCGGTATCCAGGAGAGCAATGAGAAACTAAACAGGAGCTTGCTGCTGTGCAACAGACAGGACACAAATGCAATGGACAGCTACAAACAGCAGACTTATATGTGATAAGCTGCCACCTCTTGGGGGAGGAGCCGCAGAGGGCTGAAAGCATAAAGGATCCCACAATGCTTTGCAGACAACTAAGATGGATGCCAGTACATGGAGCAGCACAAGCCCTGAGGAAAGGTAGGACCTTGACAGTCCAGGACTTTTTTAAAGCAATCCACTGAGCTGGCCAGAACCAACTCTTGAGGGAGTCTATTCCACATTTTCACAGCTCTCACTGCGAAGAAACCTTTCCGTGTTTGGAGATTAAATTTCTTTTCCTCCAGACATAAAGAGTGCCCCCTTGTCCTCTGTTATGACCTCAGGGGGAATAACTCTACACCGAGTTCACTATATGAACCACTGATGTATTTATACATGGAGATCATATCCCCCCCTTATGTATTATACATGGAGATCATATCCCCCTTATGTATTATACATGGAGATCATATCCCCCTTATGTATTATACATGGTGATCATATCCCCCCTTATGTATTATACATGGTGATCATATCCCCCCCTATGTATTATACATGGAAATCATATCCCCCCTTATGTATTATACATGGAGATCATATCCCCCCCTTATGTATTATACATGGAGATCATATCCCCCTTATGTATTATACATGGAGATCATATCCCCCTTATGTATTATACATGGAGATCATATCCCCCCTTATGTATTATACATGGAGATCATATCCCTCCTTATGTATTATACGTGGAGATCATATACCCCCTTATGTATTATACATGGAGATCATATCCCTCCTTGTGTATTATACATGGAGATCATATCCCCCTTATGTATTATACATGGAGATCATATCCCCCCTTATGTATTATACATGGAGATCATATCCCCCCTTATGTATTATACATGGAGATCATATCCCCCCTTATGTATTATACATGGAGATCATATCCCCCCTTATGTATTAAACATGGAGATCATATCCCCCCTTATGTATTTATACATGGAGATCATATCCCCCCTTATGTATTATACATGGAGATCATACCCCCCCCCTTATGTATTATACATGGAGATCATATCCTCCTTATGTATTATACATGGAGATCATACCCCCCCCCTTATGTATTATACATGGAGATCATATCCACCCTATGTATTATAGATGGAGATCATATCCCCCCTTATGTATTAAACATGGAGATCATATCCCCCCTTATGTATTTATACATGGAGATCATATCCCCCCTTATGTATTATACATGGTGATCATATCCCCCTTATGTATTATACATGGAGATCATATCCCCCTTATGTATTATACATGGAAATCATATCCCCCCTTATGTATTATACATGGAGATCATATCCCCCCTTATGTATTATACATGGAGATCATATCCACCCTTATGTATTATACATGGAGATCATATCCACCCTATGTATTATACATGGAGATCATATCCCCCCTTATGTATTATACATGGAGATCATATCCCCCCTTATGTATTAAACATGGAGATCATATCCCCCTTATGTATTTATACATGGAGATCATATCCCCCCTTATGTATTATACTTGGTGATCACATCCCCCCTTATGTATTATACATGGAGATCATATCCCCCCTTATGTATTATACATGGTGATCATATCCCCCCTTATGTATTATACATGGAGATCATATCCCCCCTTAATCTCCTCTTCTCAAGACAGAATACATTCAGTTCCTCTAATCTTTCCTCATAGCTGAGCTCCTCCATGCCTCTTATCAGTTTGGTTGCCCTTCTCTGTACTTTCTCCAGTTCCCCAATGTTCTTTTTGTGAATTGGTGCCCAAAACTGCACTGCATATTCCAGATGAGGTCTTACTAATGATTTGTACCGGGGGAAATGATATCTCTCTCTCTGGAGTCTATACCTCTTTTAATACAAGAGATGATTTTGCTCATTTTGAACCCACAGCTTGGCATTGCATGCCATTATTAATCTTGTGATCTACCAGAACCCCCAGATCCTTCTCCACCATTAACCCCCCCCCAGTTGTACCCCCCCCCCAGTATGTATGATGCATGCATATTCTTAGCCCCCAAGGGCAGAACCTTACATTTATCAACATTAAACATCATTTGCCACATAGTTGCCCAATTAAACAGTACATTGAGGTTGGCTTGTACTGTACCGACGTCGCAGGGAATGGAACTCGGAAGACAGATGCCAGCATCGGCTGGAGGACACTGCCGGGGACACTTCAGGGGGGACATCGCGGGAGCGCAGGACAAGGTAAGAGAAGAACAGATCCCGGAGCAGAACTGCATGGTAAGCCCAAGTGTAGCTCGGGGTTATCGCTTGTGTTACGGAAACTTTACCCCGAGCTACACTCGGGAATACCACCAGGGAGGCTACAGTCTGCTATTTTTACTAATTTTGGGTAAAGGAAAACTCTCCGTTTAGTTCCTCCTTAGTGACCACTGCCACTCTGCAACTTTGACAAAAAGTGAGTCGACACTACAGCTGGATAGTGCCTACCGCCCCTACATGAAAACACTGCGCCCTTGGCAGCAGTCCCTCCTGCCCCTGCACTTGCCCCGACCAAGTCCCAAGTATCGGGTAAAATATTGGTTCAGGCAACAAATTATGTTCCATTGACAAATGAATCATGCCACAGAAGCCCCCTAAGCAGGGGCGGACTGACCATTTGGAAACTCGGGCACTGCCCGAGGGCCCGGGGTCAGTAGGGGGCCCCATGAGATGCCCCTGGTACCTTTTTCATAGGCTTTTTTGAGTTTGGGCAAAGACACAGGGGCCCCATTATCCCCTATTGCCCGGGGGCCCCATGAGTTGTCAGTCCGCCCCTGCCCCTAAGTATAGTACATATACTGTGTATCATATCTGGTTGTGCCTAGGTGAAATGGTCCCGCACTGACCTCCACAAAGTGGTCCTGTTAGCTCTACAAGGGAGATATTATATAAGAGGGTCCATTTCCCATATTCTAGTTCATGGAATATTTTCCGGCACATTACATGGCGAGACGAGAGGTGAAGTGTTGTAAATGAGGCATTGCGTGTTCGCTTGTTTCATGTCAGCATACCATTATGAATATTTACCCTGGGGGGCTGGACTCGGATAATCTCAACAGAAAGGTTTATATGGAATAAAAAGTTAAATAAGGTAACAGAGTCTGTCTGAGGTACGATGCGCTTGGGCGGCCATACGTGCTTTAAAGGCGTCCTGGAACGCTTGTCTGTGTGCCGGTAAACCAGCTGGTTTATTTATTAGTGAAGTGAATGCAATGAAATAACAGCATTGTTTATCAGGTCTGCATGACCTTGGGGAGTCTGTACTTTTTGAGGGATTTTCCACAGAAGGCCTTATAAATATGTATACATTAGAAAAAAGAAAAAAAAAAGTGTGTGTGTATACTGTATATATATATATATATATATATATATATATATGCATATATATATATATATATATATTTACTTATTTATTTGGGGGGGGCATTTCTCTATATATACTGTATATGTTCACAGTATATATTTTTTCTTTTTTTTGTTCTTGTTTCCTTTTTTGCTGAGCCAACATACGTTGTGGCCAGGGGCGGACTGACCATTTGGGAACTCAGGCACTGCCCGATGGCCCGGGGTCAGTAGGGGGCCCCATGAGATGCCCCTGGTACCTTTTTCATAGGCTTTTTTGAGTTTGGGCAAGGACACAGGGGCCCCATGATCCCCTATTGCCCGGGGGCCCCATGAGTTGTCAGTCTGCCCCTGGTTGTGGCCTATATACAGTGAGTAGAGGAAATAATCACCCGCTCTAAAATAATCACATTTTTTTTGCTTTGCAGCCTGAAAGGATGACAGACACAGTCAGGCCCAAACTGGGACAAAAAATTGGGCTGGGCATTTTAGACTGAGCAGCCCATTTCTTTTTTTTAAGCCAATGAGAAATAATGACAACCATCGGTTTCTTGATGTCCTGTTGTTATACTTAGCCTGCTTCAGTCACTAATTGATTGCAGTCACCGCTCAGTGATTGCTAGAGGTTACTGCACAGCACTACCACTCACCCATTGATTGCTGGGCTGGGAAATGGGAGGGGGGTGATCAGTGGCAGTGGTGGGGGGAGGGGGGGTTGGAATGAGTGGCAGTGCTGGTGGAGAGATAAGATCAGTGGCAGTGCTGGGGGGGGGGGGGGGAATGGGATCAGTGGAAGTGCTGGGGGGCAGAGTAAGATCAGTGGCAGTTCCGGGGGGCATGGTGGGATCTGTGACAGTGTGCAGGGGGAGGATGGGATCAGTGGCAGTTTGCAGGGGGGGAGGGTGGCATTATTTTCCGTGCTGCGGGGAGGGTGGAATTAGTGGCAGTGCTGGGGACAGTAAAATTAGTGGCAGTGCTGAGGGGGAGGGTGCAATTAGTGGCAGTGCTGGGGGGGTGGAATTCTTGGCAGTGCTAGGGGGGGAGGGGAGATTAGTGGCATTTCTGGGGGGAAGGATGGGATTAGTGGCAGTGCTTCGAGAGGGTGCGATCAATGGCAGTGCTGAGGGGGGTGGAATTAGTGGCAGTGCTGGGGGATTGGAATGAGTGACAGGTGGCTTCTCCATTAGGCTCTATGAAGAAAAGGTCAGGAAAGCATTGCACATGGATCAGTGGAAATCAAGGTCATTTGCTGATCTGAGGACTGTAGTGGGGCCTATTAATGGCAACTATTATCACTGACAATGGTACTCACTTTGTTTCCGGCTCCTTGGTCTCTGCAACAGTGATACCTATGCCGAGATCATGAGATGGGGTCTCATCTAGCTCCTCCCCCTTCACGGTCATCAAAGGTCAGCTGGCCTCTAGTCTCCTCCCTGTGAAGTGAATAGGCAGTCGCTACGAGGCTGGTCACGGGTAACTGACCTCTATTCTCCATCCCCGGCCATGCTGTGCAGTGAATGTGTGGCTGAAGAGAGGCTAGGTGGGCGGCGTGGGCTCAGGAGGCAGCCCAGCTGCTGCAGCTGCTTTGGGCGCTATGGCCAGTCCGGCACTGGACACAGTTTATGTGTTATCCAGCTGTATTTACTCAGTGCAACTTATAACATCCAAGTGAAAGATATAACACCAACATGTCAGAACAAAAATTCAAACAAATTCAAAAACAGAGTAACTGAGTTGGAAAAAAAGAATCACCCCCTCCTATAAAATGACTTGTTAACTCAATCAGGTGTAGCCAATCACCTTCTCAATGGCACACAAAACCATTTGACTTTCAACTGTGATCAGCTGTGGTCATTTTAATTATCTCAACATAAAAAGAGCTTCTCAGTCCCTGATAGAGCAACTGAAGCAAACAATCAACTATGGCTGGAAAGACACTGGCAAAAGATCTCCGGGATAAAGTTGTGGACAGGCACAAGTCAGGAGATGAATACAAAATATTTCAAAGGCTTTATCAATGCCTAGAAGCACAGTGAAGTCTATTATTAAGACGTGAAAGGAGTTTGGTGCAACACAGACCCTCCCTTGATCAGGACTTTGCTCCAAACTGAATGAAAGAGGCTGGAGAAAACTGGTCAGAGAGGCTACCAAGAGGCCTACAGCAACTTTGACGCAGTTTCAGGAATTTATGACAAAGGGCAGTCATTGTGCGTGTGTGACAACAATATCATAAATTCTCCACAAATGTGGCTTCTATGGGAGGGTTGCAAGAAAAAAGCCACTCAAGAAAGGCCACATGTAGTCACCACTGAGCTATGCCAAAACACACCTTGAAGATTCTGAGGCCACATGGGAAAAGGTGTTATGGTCAGTTGAGACTAAAATAGAATTTTTTGGCCTCAACACCAAATGATATGTCTGGAGGAAATCCAATACCCTCTCAGGCCCCTCACTCCAACCTTATTCTCAGTACATCTTCCACCCTTCCACTCTGTACACCTACTCCCCAGCCTATGCCATATTTAAGGGTTGTCCTTGGTCACCCTGAAAAACCTCCTGCCTGGGGACTGGTCAAGGTCCCCCAAACATGCAGATCTGGGCCTACTCCCCTCCTCCGCCCCTCTTCCAGAAAGTTTTCTAAGTTTCTGGAAAGGTGGGAGGGCTTCAGACACCCTGACCTGTAGTGCCTCCAAGCCTGTCCTAAGGTGAACGTCTGCCTCACTCCCAGGCTGACTCATCCCAGGCTGCTACCCAGCCTCTGTCTAAAGGAAAAACAATAAAGCCTATCTAGCTTACCTTGAAGGCATTACATATATACTTTGTTTTCTTCTACAGAGCCAACATAAAAAGTGCACATTTTATTCTGTAATTTGTCCTGTTTAAAATGGCGCTAAAATTTTGATTCTGGTACAAATGAACCTCCAAAATTAAAAGAACTTAAAGCCAATGAATGAAAGGGGCGGGCCAAGGACAATCTTGCTTCAGCTTCTAATACACCTTGTGAGAAGCTCACAGTGTGCAGTGAATTCAGAGTAAGCCATTCCAGTCCAGGAGAGGAACCTGGAGAACTGTGCATGACTGAAGGTAGGGCTGGGGTTCTGTTTAGCAAACTAAATTTCACATAGTTGTGATGTACATCTGCTTTGATACAGATTTTCTCAATCTGAAGACAGGTTCTGAAGACGATCTGTAGAGATGAAGTCAGTTAAAGGCGACCTGTCAAGTAAAAAAAAGTTTTTTTTTTTGCTTTTGTAGATTATCAGTGATGAGCAACCTGCCGCGTTCGTTCTCTTGTGGTTTACCAGGAACCCGGCTATCTGTAGTGAGTGTGTAAAGTCATCACATTGACAGCTGTGTGCTCCACCCGGGATGGAAGTCACATTGACTGGGAACGTGTCCCAGGTTGCCCCGCCCGTGCATTGAACGTGATTATGTCACAAGGAGGGCGGAGCTTGGATTCCTGGTAATCAATGAACTTCAATGACATGTGTAAAAATAGTAGTAAGTAGAGGGGCCCCTTTTACGCTGCATGTTACACAACCAGTTTTCAAAGCTTTGTGCTTATGCAGGCAGAAATGAGGTTTACTTGTGGTGTACATACAAGTCTTTCTCCTGGCAGCCCTTTAAGTGTGGCTTCTTTAACACGGCACGTGTGATTGGCTGTCACAGTGGTCACATGATTGAGAGCCCACCTCTCTGGCTTTAATGCCCCCAAGGGCATAGTTACATAGTTAGTCTGGCTGAAAAAAGACAAAAGTCCATCCAGTTCAACCATTAAAAAAAAGTCATAATCCTACACCCACAGTTGATCCAAAAAAAAACAGCAAAGCACGATCCAATTTGCTCATGCAGGGGAAAAAATTCCTTCCTGATCCCCCGAGAGGCAATCGGATATTCCCTGGATTAACTGGCTCCAGCATCATGTGACCACTGTGATTGGCTCTCACTGCTGACTTTAAGGATAGGTTCACACTTCAGTGGGTTTGCGGGCCACGGGATTGGCAGCCTATTCATTTGAATGGGCCACTGTGTCTGCGTTTGCCCATGAAAAAAGGTGCCTGCACTAGGGTTGCCACCTCATCCCTTTAAAACCAAACACATACTAATTACACAGGTTCTGTGGCTGCTTAACCTCCCTGGCGGTATGATTATTTCAGATTTTTGGTGCTGAAAGCGGTACCATTTTTTTGCATGGAAATATGTATTTTTTTTATTGTAGGCCTGTAATTTTTAGGAAAAACTCACTGAAATCTGTCCGAACAAGAGTCTAGTAAACATCCCGGGTATGATAAAATTTGAAACACAAAATCATAAATTATAATTTAATAAATAATCATAAAAATAATATAAAAATAATAAAAAATTTAATTCAATAATATAATCAAACCAAAAACACTGAAATTTGAAATATAGCGCCAAGTTCGCACATTGCTGAGCTCAGTCGCAAAATCGTTTTCAGTGTCTGATGACAAATTTCCCCCACGAATCATTATCACTCAATTCTGCAAGTGGTTCTGATTTACTATCGCTGTTCTCTAGCCGGTCTAAACCCGCTTTTGACCTAAAGGGACACTTTTTGGACGCCATGGACGTTTCTCAGTTTCCAGGCAGAAAGAACAGACAAAATGCAGGCAGGGCGCCGGACAAAGCACTCGGGACAAAATGTATGTGAAATTGGTTGAGACAGCAATGTTTTACTATGTAAAATGTAAAAAAAAAAAAATGACATTTTTTAAAATTTTTAAATTTCCCGCCGCCGACGGCGGCGGCGCCCATATGTCCCGGCGTCACAAGGACAGGACACAGAAGCCGGATGCCGGCATCGGCCGGAGGAGATGGCCGGGGATGCTGCAGGGGACACATCGTGGGAGCGCAGGGTAAGGTAGGTGAAGAACAAATGCCGGAGCAGTGCCGCATGGTATTCCCGAGTGTAGCTCGGGGTTACCGCTCTTGGTACTGAAATGTTACCCCGAGCTACACTCGGGAATACCGCTAAGGTGGTTAAGGTGGTAATTCAACTCACTTAGTGCCTTATTTTAATTAAATTAGCCTCAGAACCTGTGTATTTAACCACTTGCCCTCCAAAGGATTTACCCCCTTCCAGAGCAGGCCATTTTTTGCGATACGGCGCTGCGTTACTTTGACAATTATGCGGTCATGCAACACTGCACCCAAATGCAATTTACGTCCTATTTTCCCCACAAATAGAACTTTCTTTCAGTGTTATTTGATCACCTGTGCGGTTTTAATTTTTTGCGCTATAAACAAAAAAAAACGGCAATTTTGAGAAAAAAAAAACAATCTTTTTGACTTTTTGCTATTGAACAAATCCAGTAAAAAAAACTTTAAAACGTCAAATTTATCATAAATTTATAGTTATAGCGTTTACAAATAGCCTTATAGAGACTCTAATTTTTTTTTACTAGTAATGGCGGCAATCAGTGACTTATAGCGGGCATTCTGACACTGGGGGAACTGACATGGTGTCACTGACATCCCCAGCGACACCAATACAGTGATTAGTGCTAATAAAAAGCACTGACACTGTTCTAATGACACTGGGCAGGAAGGGGTTAACATCTGGGGTGATCAAAGGGTTAACTGTGTGTTGTATGCTGTTTCACTATGGGGACTGTGTGTGTGCTTCACTGTAAGCACACTGCTTTGTATGGCTCTGCAGGGCCATTAATTTACACAAATTGGGATTTTTTTTTAGCAAAGACATGGAGAAGAATACATTTTGGAAGAAATTTATGATAAATTTGAATTTTTAAAGTTTTTTTACTGGATTTGTTTAATAGCAAAAAGTCAAAAATATTGTTTTTTTTTCTCAAAATTGCTGGGTTTTTTTGTTTATAGCGCAAAAAATTAAAACCGCACAGGTGATCAAATAACACTCTGCAGGGCCATACAAAGCAGTGTACAGGAGCTGATAGGGAAGAGATCTGTGTTGTTTATACACAGGTCTCTGCCCCCTCTGAGATACTCCGCGATCACCGGGTGCTGGCGAGTAATCACTGGCCGGGACCCGGTGATTGATAGCTGAGACCGCGAATGGCAGCGTGGGCAGGGCGCGTGCGCCCCCTACCCGGAACTGCAGAATCAGGTATATATACACCTGATTTTGTGCTCCCCTGCCGCCCTGTAGCAGTATTTCTGCTATAGGGCAGCGCGGAACCGGTTAATATGTGTTCGGGTTTAAAGGGATGAGGTGGCAACCCTAGCCTGCACCTTTTTCACAACGCAGCCACAGGGAAATTGCATGGTGTTTTTGCACCATGTGATTTCCTTGTGGTTCCCGTACCCACCAATGCACTGCGGGCTGAGATGAGTGGGGGTGCCATTAGGAATGAATGGCAGCCTCGTGCATCTCTACAGAGCAGTATGTTTTTGCTGCGGGTGGTTATGGGGGCCCTCTGCGATTCCCGCTCCTGAAAACACAGTGTGAACCTAGAGTAATACCTGGGAGGCAGAACAGATTTTGAGTCATGTGACCAATATGATTAGCTCTCACAGTGATCACATAGTTGGGGGCCTGTCCCACTGGCTCTCGATTAGAAGCCTTGACCAAGAGTTGGGGGTAATGGCTTGGCCATTGTGCTGGGAGCATGCAGTGAGTGTGTTTCCAGCACACAACCTCATGCCGTCATAGATACAGAACTGCGGTGGCTGCAAGTTGAAGCCCACCTTTCTTGTTGTTGCATGTTGCGATATGCAGGACAAGTGGTTAATTATACTTTTATGGGCACAAAGCAATAGGTAGTAGCCTAGGTCAACCAATCAGAATTAAACAAAGGAGGGAGGGTGGGGGCGAGCCATGCTGTCTGTGTCTATAGATGCAGACAGCATGGCTCAGGTTCAAGCCTTCAGGTGTACCAAAATATAAAGTGGCCTCCTATGGTGGCACACCAAGGAGAGGAGGAGCCAGGAGTGCCAGTGGGGGACCCAAGATGAGGTGGTTCGCGGGGGGCTGCTCTGTGCAATGGTATTTGTAATGGTAAGTACAATATGTTTGTTATTTCAAAAATTATACTTTACAACCACTTTAATCTTCACTGAGCGGACTGCTCAACCTGAAATGGCCCTGGTTCCTCCTTCCCCTCCTCAATTCCACCTTTCCCACCTCTTCTACACTTGGGATGAGCTTGGGTTCAGGCCAAACCCAGGAGGCAGCTGTCAGTGCCGGGCCAATGGAATCTTCCCGCAGATTCACTTACATAAAGCGTTGTGGTTGCCGGTGACATTATTGACCTAATATGACCAAAGATTAATGACATTGACCTCTTGCATTGGAGTGCCCCCACTGTGGATGAAGGAGCACAGGGGGCATCTCTGAACAACAGCATTGTCAGTCTGGGGGGGGGGGAGTGTTAGATATACTAGCAGATTTAAATACACTTAGAAAATTAAAGCCAAACTCTAGCGAATACGTTATAATCAGTTACAGCAAAACGTTTTTTATTTTTTCATTTTGGGATAAAGGTTTCTAATAAATAAATAAAAGCTGATCATTGTAAGCGTCCCTGTCAGTGGTAAATGGTTTGCCTCATCTCTGTTGCTCATACATTCTGCTGGAGAGCTTGTTCTTTTGAAAAACAACAGACCGTGAGAGCTGTGAAAATGTGGAATAGACTCCCTCAAGAGTTGGTTCTGGCCAGCTCAATGGATTGCTGTAAAAAATTCCTGGATTGTTTCTTGGATACACAGAATATAACTGGATACTTACATTTATAGGTAAAGTTGATCCAGGGAATATCCAATTGCCTCGCGGGGGGATCAGGAAGGAATTTTTTTCCCTGCAGGAGCAACTTGGATCATACTTTGCTGGGTTTTTTGCCTTCCTCTGGATCAACTGTGGGTGTAGGATTATAACTTTTTTTGTTTTTAATGGTTGAACTGGATGGACTTTTGTCTTTTTTCAGCCAGACTAACTATGTAACTATGTAACCTACTGGCTGGATCACCAGATGAAACTGGAAGAAAGAAAACCAGAAGCTGGCAGTATTTGTGCACACTCTAGAGCAGTGGTTCTTAACCTGGGTTCGATCGAACCCCAGGGGTTCGGTGAGTCAGTCTCGGGGGTTCGGCGGAGGTGACCCACACCCGACTCATGATTTGTGATGACATGCCCAGTGGTCGGCAAGCCGCGGCTCTTGTGTGCCGGGCGCCCGCTCCCCTCCCTCCTCTCGGGCGGCAGGGACTCAAATGCAATGATTGGCCAGTCTCGCTGCCACTCACATCCTGATAGCCAGTGATTGGCTGTCAGGATGTGTGTAGGCGGGGCAGCGTGACGAACGTGAGAGGAGCTAGGCTCCTCTCACAGTCCGCCCTGAAGACCGGAACGGCGCGGGAATACAGCGAGAGGAACGCGCGGAGCAAAGGTAAGTGAATTGACACAGGGGGGACTTGGGGACTTAATATGGGGGATGAATTACTATATGGGGGATGAATTACTATATGGGGGATGAATTACTATATGGGGGATGAATTACTATGGGGGATGAATTACTATATGGGGAAGGAATTACTATAGGGGGGATGAATTACTATATGGGGGATGAATTACTATGGGGGATGAATTACTATATGGGGGATGAATTACTATGGGGGATGAATTACTATATGGGGGATGAATTACTATATGGGGGATGAATTACTATGAGGGATGAATTACTATGGGGGATGAATTACTATATGGGGGATGAATTACTATATGGGGGATGAATTACTATGGGGGATGAATTACTATATGGGGGATGAATTACTATGGGGGATGAATATTCATACCGTTTGTTACAACATATCTTTGCGAGTAATCCTTTTCGAGGATGCTGGACGAAGAAAAGGAACAGACTTTGTTGCGAAAATGACATGAGAGTGGCACTTGCCAAGGTAATGCCGCGCATTTCTGAACTGGCCTCTGAAAGACAACAGCAGAAGTCACACTGATTTGCGGTAAATATTCATTATTTTGTTTTTGTGTGAAAATCATGTTTTAATGGTTTTGTTCTTTGTTCTTAATGGTTTTGTTCATTTTGTGCACCTATGTATAAATATATACCTATGTTTTGAATTTTAAAAATCATATTTTATTTTTCCAATTAAGAAGGGTTCGGTGAATGCGCATATGAAACTGGTGGGGTTCAGTACCTCCAAAAAGGTTAAGAACCACTGCTCTAGAGTTTTAGAGATGGTGGTGCAGAAGAATCAAGGGAGAAGCCATACATTCAGTAGTTCAGTTTTGCTTTAACTTATTTATTTCAGGTACTTATATAGCGCCGTCAATTTACACAGCGCTTTACATATATATTGTACATTCACATCAGTCCCTAACCCTCAGGGAGTGTACAATCTAAGGTCCCTAACTTACATTCATACATACACATACTAGGGGCAATTTAGACAGGAGCCAATTCACCTACCAGCATGTCTTTGGAGTGTGGGAGGAAACCAGTGTACCCCTGTGAGGGACCGCCGAGCGGCACCCCTAGCACTCCACTGGTCAGGCGTGCCCAGAGCGCGGAGTCTAAGCCCCAGGGTACTTGTTCACCAGAGCCCCTGATGGTGGGGATGGACTTGTAGTACCCCGGGACCAGGTCGCCACTACTGAGCACACCTGTCAGTGGTAGGGGTGTTCGCCAGGGGCTCCAACCAGGGAGAGCCAGATGTGAGGAGGTTGGGTGACCCCGATGGGATGGATGGCTGAGCAAGTGCGAAGTCAGACAGGCCGAGTTGGTAACGTAGAGGACGGTAAGGTACAAGGGAGCGGGCAGAGAATCGTCGGGTCACACGCCAGGTCAGCAACAGTAGGTCAAATCTAATGAGGGGCATCCAGGAAGAGAGGTCAGGCAAAGCAAGGGTCTGGGCAGGAGAAATCAGCAGGTCAAGAACAATCCGGGTCAAATAACTTACAAGGCACAGGTTCAGATACACAGGGAACAGGTAAGACCAGAAGGCACCGAAATGACAGCTCAGGGACATTTAAATATCCCACCCTGCGCTGCCATTGGTGCCCAGCGGGCGGCCGCGGCTTCTACTGCGCATGCGCGAACTCGAACGCCGCGGCCGGCCCGGACCTAGTGCCCGTGTCCCTGCACAGGGCGGTGCAGTGCGCCTGCGCCGGGACCATCGCGGCGGGGATCGAGGGGATCCCTGACATTGCCCCCCCCTACGGGCAACCTCCGGATGCCCACCCGATCTCTCCACCATGGGTGATCACAAAGAAACCTCCAGACAAGTCTGGGTGCATGGACATTATGGGCTGGTTCCCACGAATTGTCCTCAGGGCCATAGCCCTTCCACTTGATGAGAAATTGGGTCTGGCCCCCCCTTCGTCGGCACTTCAGGATAGTCTCCACCTCGAATTCTTCCTCTTCCTCTTCGGGGATCGAGGGGATCCCTGACAACCCCCATGCAGGCACAGGGAGAACATGCAAACTCCAAGCAGGTGGTGCCTTGGCTGGGATTCAAACCAATGACCCTAGTACTGCCAGGCAGAAGTGCTAACCATTTAGCCACTGTGCTGCCCACTAGGGACACTTTAGACAGGAGCCAGATAACCTACCAGCATGTCTTTGGAGTGTTAGAGGAAACCGGAGTACCTCGAGGAAACCCTCAAAGGCACAGGGAGAACATGCAAACTCCAGGCAGGTGGTGCCATGGCTGGCATTCGAACCAACGACCCTAGTGCTTCCAGATGGAAGTACTAACCATTTAGCCACTGCTTTTCTTGTTCAAACGTTTTATTGGTTTACAAGGGACGGGATAGCCACTGTTTTTCATTGGTGTTCTGTTTTACAGTGAGAGAAACACTCTAACCTTTGTAAATGACTACTGACCAGGGGCGGACTGACCATTTGGAAACTCGGGCACTGCCCGAGGAACCGGGGTCAGTAGGGGGCCCCATGAGATGCCCCTGGTACCTTTTTCATAGGCTTTTTTGAGTTTGGGCAAGGACACAGGGGCCCCATGATCCCCTATTGCCCGGGGGCCCCATGAGTTGTCAGTCCGCCCTTGCTACTGACTACTCATTTACTAAAATTCTGCACCTCCGAAGCAAAGCTGTAAATACTAAATATGGTGCCTAGGCTGAAATCTCCCAAATTGTGAATAGTGGTTTAATAACTTTTAAAAACTTCAGACTTTCCACAAACACAGGGAGTTGTCCTATGAGAATTATTTGATAACTTTAACCGACTGAAATGGCGTGTGCAGAGGAGCCTCTGGGGCCGTTTTCAAGAAGATGATAAAGGGCTGGTGTAACCACAATGAGTTGCACCTTTCTTACTCTCAGAACAGGGCCCCAATTCTGGAGAAAGGGATAAAACAGCAAAAATGGAATACTGACTCAGCATTACAAAAAAAAAAAGTCAAAAGCACCGTATCTTCTTGGGGAAGGAGAAATCCATTGTAGCTTATAAAGGAGTCAAAGAGCGCGACTGCTGTCAGCAGGTTTTGTTTGATATTATAGATTTCTGCTTGGCCCTTTGTAATTAAAGGAGATTTAAACCCGATGACTAAAACCTCATAGAGGCTTAAACATGTTAATGTCATTTCAAAAGTTGCATTCAATTTTTTATTTCTGCAGCTTTCATTAGAAAAATGATCCTGATGAGGAGACCGGAAGTCATCGGTATTCCGATCAAAAGCGTATCACATACTTTATTGTGAAGACGTCACATAAGTCCAAGAAGGTTGGCGCGTTTGGGCCTTGCAGGTTCCCTTCCTCAAAGTGATTTATTTATTTATTACAGGTACTTACAGTATCTACCAGAAGTGAGTACACCCCTCACATTTTTGTAAATATTTTATTCTATCTTTTCATGTGACAACACTGAAGAACAGGGGTGGACTGACCATTTGGAAACTCGGGCAATGCCCGAGGGCCCGAGGTCAGTAGGGGGCCCCATGAGATGCCCCTGGTACCTTTTTCATAGGTTTTTTTGTGTTTGGGCAAGGCCACAGGGGCTCCATGATCCCCTATTGCCCGGGGGCCCCATGAGTTGTCAGTTCGCCCCTGCTGAAGAAATGACTTTGCTACAATGTGACGTAGTCAGTGTACACCTTGTATAACAGTGTAAATTTGCTGTCCCCTCAAAATTGTTGGAGATACAACAGCATGTACTATATAGTATTGTATGTTAATATCACTTGACCAGTAGATGGCACTGTACACTAAGGTTATTAGTTGTGTATATGTGTAAAACTTGTTGGTTCTTCCTATTCTTTATCATCTCTTCAGGAAGTAATATGTCTGCTGAAATGTGCTTTGTATGTTTGCAACTTAAGCCACACAAGTAAAGTCATAGTTCTGCCTCATCACTACCAGTGTCTTCTATAACACATAAACAACAAAAATAACTCCACACACAGCCATTAATGTCTAAACCGCTGGCAACAAAAGTGAGTCCACCCCTAAGTGAAAATGTCCAAATTGGGCCCAAAGTGTCAATATTTTCTGTGGCCGCCATTATTTTCCAGCACTGCCTGAACCCTCTTCGGCATGGAGTTCACCAGAGCTTCACAGCTTGCCACTGGAGTCCTCTTCCACTCCTCCATGACGACATCACAGAGCTGGTGGATGTTAGAGACCTTGTGCTCCTCCACCTTCCGTTTGAGGATGCCCCACAGATGCTCAATAGGGTTTAGGTCTGGAGCAGGGGCGGACTGACAACTCATGGGGCCCCCGGGCAAAAAGGGATCATGGGGCCCCTGTGTCCTTGCCCAAACTCAAAAAAGCCGACGAAAAAGGTACCAGGGGCATCTCATGGGGCCTCCTACTGACCCCGGGCCCTCGGGCAGTGCCCGAGTTTCCATATGGTCAGTCCGCCCCTGGTCTAGAGACATGCTTGGCCAGTCCATCACCTTTACCCTCAGCTTCTTTAGCAGGGCAGTGGTCATCTTGGAGGTGTATCATCCTGTTAGCTCCAAATCTGCACCAGAGGGCACAGCAGTCAGGCAGACTGACAGAGGATGGATCAGCACCTCTATTGCGGCCTTGGAGAGCATAAGCAGCAGGACGGGAGTTCCAGTGAAGTAGATCCTCGCTCTCATGCAGCACTCAACCACACCCCCTCCAGTTCTGCTTAGTTATTTCTAAAAGGTGCCAAGCGGAGCCATGACATCACTGGCTGCGCACTCTGCTCGCCCCCCCAGCCAAGTGCAGCCAAGTCCAACAGGGCAATCTTTGGAACTGCAATATATTTTAGATATTTGAGGTCTACGTTGAATTTGGATGGGGATCCCCAAACAAAGATGAGAAAAAATGGTACCCTCCCCCCAAAAAATCCACACCAATCCCTTATCCAAGCATGCAGCCTGGTTGTCCAAGTAAGGAGAGGGACATAAGTGCGCCCCCTCCCTCTAAACCATACCAGGCCACTTGCTCTCAACATGAAGGGGGAACCTTACCAGGGAAGACCCCCGCTGAAAAAGCCCCTTGTCCCCATGTTGATGAGGACATGGGCCCCCTCCCCACAACCTTGGCTTGGCTTGGTGGTTGTGGGGGTTTATCGAAATCTGGAAATAAGGGGATTACTCATTAACAAAAAAACAGTGAAAAGTTAACAAAAGAAAAACACAGGCACAGTTTTTCAGAAGTCCTTTAACCCCTTGACCTGTGGAAGGTTTTACCCACTTTATGACTAGAGCATTTTTTTTACTATTCAGCACTGCGCTACTTTAACCGGCAATTGTTCGGTCATGCAACACTGTACCGAAATTAAATTTATATACATTTTTTTCACACAAATAGAGCTTTCTTTTGGTAGTATTTAACCACCACCATTTTTTTATTTTATGCTATATAAAACAATATATGACCAACAATTTGAAAAAAACACATTTTTCTGTGAAGAAACCTTTCTGTATTTGGAGATTAAATTTCTTTTCCTCCGGACATAACGAGTGCCCCCTTGTCCTCTGTGATGACACCAGGGTGAATAACTCGAGTTCACTATATGAACCACTGATCTATTTATACATGGAGATCATATCCCCCCTTATGTATTATACATGGTGATCATATCCCCCCTTATGTATTATACATGGAGATCATATCCCCCCTTATGTATTATACATGGTGATCATATCCCCCCTTATGTATTATACATGGAGATCATATCCCTCCTTATGTATTATACATGGTGATCATATCCCCCCTTATGTATTATACATGGAGATCATATCCCCCTTATGTATTATACATGGTGATCATATCCCCCCTTATGTATTATACATGGAGATCATATCCCCCTTATGTATTATACATGGAGATCATATCCCCCCTTATGTGTTATACATGGAGATCATATCCCCCCTTATGTGTTATACATGGAGATCATATTCCCCCTTATGTATTATACATGGAGATCATATCCCCCCTTATGTGTTATACATGGAGATCATATCCCCCCTTATGTATTATACATGGAGATAATATCCCCCTTATGTATTATACATGGAGATCATATCCCCCCCTTATGTATTATACATGGAGATCATATCCCCCCTTATGTATTATACATGGAGATCATATCCCCCCTTATGTATTATACATGGTGATCATATCCCCCCTTATGTATTATACATGGAGATCATATCCCCCCTTATGTATTATACATGGTGATCATATCCCCCCCTTATGTATTATACATGTTGATCATATCCCCCCTTATGTATTATACATGGTGATCATTTCCCCCTTATGTATTATACATGGAGATCATATCCCCTCTTATGTATTATACATGGTGATCATATCCCCCTTATGTATTATACATGGTGATCATATCCCCCCTTATGTATTATACATGGTGATCATATCCCCCTTATGTATTATACATGATGATCATATTCCCCCTTATGTATTATACATGGAGATCAAATCCCCCCTTATGTATTATACATGGAGATCATATCCCCCCTTATGTATTATACATGGTGATCATATCCCCCCTTATGTATTATACATGGTGATCATATACAGTACCCCCTTATGTATTATACATGGAGATCATATCCCCCCTTATGTATTATACATGGAGATCATATCCCCCCTTATGTATTATACATGGAGATCATATCCCCCTTATGTATTATACATGGTGATCATATCCCCCCTTAATCTCCTCTCAAGAGAGAATAAATTCAGTTCCTCTAATCTTTCCTCATAGCTGTTCTCCTCCATGCCTCTTATCGGTTTGGTTGCCCTTCTCTGTACTTTCTCCAGTTCCCCGATGTTCTTTCTGTGAATTGGTGCCCAAACCTGAACTGCGTATTCTAGATGAGGTACAGTATTACAAATGATTTGTACCGGGGTAAAATGATATCTCTCGGAACTTTTTTGTGCCACGGAACATTTTAGCTGTCAGTTTCCCCCACAGTACTTTTTTGTCATTAAAACTCATGTCCTGAGTCTGATGGCCAGCATCTTTCATCCCACATCCTCTGAGCCCAGGTCATCCTGGACTTGCTCCAGCCTGTGACTGGCCAGTAAAAGAAGAAGTGACACAGTGATGCGCTCATCTCTCAGTCACTCTGCTGCTATCAGCATGCTTCTGGTTAGCACATGGACTGATTGGCCTGTTGTGCTGCTTCTTCTCACACTCCACAAGGACTGCAAAATGCAGGTATTTCCACTGCTGGTATTAAAAGGAAGAATACATTATAAGATGTACTAATAATTATAGAGCTGCGATAATTGGGATCTTTTCTATCTGCCTAGGCTTCAGCTTTATTGAGCAAAACTGACCTTTTTGACTTCAGTTTTTTTTCTTACAATCCCCACACACATTCCTAATGTAACTCTATTGGTTGGACTCTAAGCTCCCATTGCATCCATCACTTTACAAAAAAGACATGCAAGTCTTATAAATACAAGTGTACATAGAAGACCGATGGTGGTGTGTAGCTATCTCAGGCTTGCTCATAGTAGATTTCTCCAGAACATATTCTACGTGACCCGGCATAGGATGATGGAGATACATTGAGAATGTAAAGCTGTGTAAATGTTTGGTGTATCATGTTTGGCGTATCATGTTTTGCATATTTTGCGCCGGGGAAAGGTTACTCATTTTTGCTGGCATGGTGTGAAGTTCACAGCACATCAAAATATCGCTGAGATTTTCCACATAACAAGTGTATACATTGCATAGAGACCCATCCCTCTAATGCCCTAATCTCCAGAAGGAATACATGGCACCACGGGCTGAGCTGGAATCCACAGCACATGGACGCGTTACCTCCGCTGACCGCTGACATCACCCCCCCCCATCATTTCCCTGACATCCTCCTTTGTTTCATATCTTGTGAAGCTGTTAAATTATAATGGAGAGCAAACATGAATTAGCAGAGGTCACAAACCTTTGTCAGCATGTGAGATGTGTCAACTCCAAACATTTCACATCCAGGGGCGGACTGACAACTCTATGATCCCGGGCAATAGGGGATCATGGGGCGCCTGTGTCCTTGCCCAAACTCAAAAAAGCCTATGAAAAAGGTACCAGGGGCATCTCATGGGGACCCCTAATGATCCCGGGCCCAGTGCTCGAGTTTCCAAATGGTCAGTCCGCCCCTGGCCACATCATATATTTACGAACTGAAAAAAAAGTTTTATAAATGTAGTGCTACCCCCGTACCGCGCTGGTATTTCACCCAGGCTTTCCTCTAAATCAGGGGTGTCCAAACTGCGGCCCAAGGCCTGGATGTGGCGCTTTGCTACCCTTTATTATTATTATTATACAGGATTTATATAGCACCAACAGTTTGCTCAGCGCTTTACAAAATAAAGGGAGACAATACAGCAACAATACAGTTCAATATAAGAGGGTTAGGAGGGCCCTGCTCCTTGGAGCTTACAATCTAAGAGGGAGGGACTGGTGGTACAAAAGGTAGTAACTGTGAGGGATGGACTGGTAGGAGGAGTAGAAGATTCCATTGTTAGCTGAAGGCAGGATAGGCTTCCCTGAAGAGATAGGTTTTCAGAGATAGCCTGATAGTGGGCAGAGTAGGCAATAGTCTGATAGCTTGGGGTAGAGAGTTCCAGAGGATGGTGGAGGCTCTGGAGAAGTCCTAGAGATGAGCATTGGAGGAGGAGACAAGGGAGCTAGAGGGCAAGAGGTTGTGGGATGAGCAGAGATGACGGTTTGGGTGATATTTGGAGACAAGATTGGTGATGTAATTTGGGGCAGAGTTATAAATGGCTTTATATGCTATTGTTAATGTTTTGAATTTTATTCGTTGGGCAATGGAAAGCCAGTGGAGGGATTGGCAGAGGGAGATGGCAGATATGGAATGGTTAGTAAGGTGGTTGAGTCTTTATCCAGCCTTTGGGGCACTATTCCTCCCACTGAGACCAACAATGGGGCAGTACTTCTTCCATTGAAACCAATGATCCGGTACTATTCTTCCCACTAATACCAATGATGGGGCACTACTCCTACTGGCCATCATTCCTGTGGCCATGTTTATTCTCACTGATGCTGGAGCCAGGACAGTTTCTATCCTTGCTGGGCCTTATCCGACCCTAAAGTCTAACCCTAGGTTCACACCTATGCGGCCGTGTGGGCCGCATTTGCACGGGCACAAGATCCCATTCATTTGAATGGACTCCCATACCCGTGACACGCAGAGAAGAAGTCCCTGCACTACTTTGGAAAACACAGCCCGCATGGGAGCCTTGGTTCCCAGTACAGTTGCGTTTCCCAGTATTGGCGGCGTGCCATTAGAATTAATGGCACCCACCCGCGGGTCTGCAATTCTCTGTGCGGGTGGTGTGGCTGCACGGATTTTCGTAGCGGCACCACATGAACAGATGTGAACCAGGGGTGAAGGACAGTATACTGGCCCTTGGTTTGAAAGGTTTGGAGACCTCTGCTCTAAATCTTCACTAGCTGCCAAGCACATAGTATTTCCTATACCAGGTGCACACAACTTCTGCTCGTTACTCCAGTGATCAGTCTAGGGGTTTTAGTTTTTGTTACAATAAACAAATAATAGCGCAGCGCCTTCCAATTACTACAATACTCCTTGTGACAATACCTAAATCAATATAACATATGTGCAAAAATAGGTCCCATAGAATATAATGTGTATTTTTTGATGATCTTCCAATTTTACACCGATTCACATATCTATTCAACCAAACTCTTCATGTTCATTAATTGTGCTCCTCCACCATCTCCCAAGATGTTCTCTCACCTGGAGCTTTTTGAACTCACATTTTACACAGTAATGTTTGGTCATAAAGCACTTGTGTCCTCCTAGTGGGACTAATGCAGGCCATAGATGGGTCGAAAATCGGCCGATTTTTTGGCCGAAAATAAAATCGGCCGATTTTCGGATCGTTAGTGGGCTAATTGTTCGGCCGTTTTTAGGTATTTTGGCAGATTTTTTTCATCGGTAAAGTTGGAAAAAAATCGGACGATTTTGCCGATCGGCCGATTTTCGCAGCAATGATGGGCAAATCAGCCGATCTTTTTACCGATAAAAAAATCTGCGCATGAGCAGTGACCTGCAAGAGGAAGACAAAAAGAAGATGAAAAAAGAAGAAGAGGATGAAGAAGAGGAAGAGGATGAAGAAGAGGAAGAAGAAGAGGAAGAAGAAAAGGATGAAGAGGAGGAGGAAGAAGAGGAGGAAGAAGAAGAATAGGAAGCAGAAGAGGATGAAGAAGAAGAAGAAGAGGATGAAGAAGAGGAAGAAAAAGAAGAGGAGGAAGAAGAAGAATAGGAAGAAGAAGAGGATGAAGAAGACGAAGAGGATGAAGAAGAGGATGAAGGAGAGGAAGAAGAAGAGGAAGAAGAAGAAGAAGAAGAAGAGGAGGAAGAAGAGGAAGAAGAAGAGGAAGAAGAGGATGATGAAGAAGACGAGGATGAAGAAGAGGATGAAGAAGAGGAAGAAGAAGAGGAAGAAGAAGAAAAAGGATGAAGAAGAAGAAGAGGATGAAGAAGAGGAAGAAGAGGATGAAGAAGAAGAAGAAGAGGATGAAGAAGAGGATGAAGAAGAAGAGGATGAAGAAAAAGAAGAAGAGGATGAATAAGAAGAAGAGGATTAAGAATAAGAGGAAGATGAAGAAGAGGATTAAGAAGCTGAAGAAGAGGATGAAGAAGAGGATGAAGAAGAAGAGGAAGAGGAAGAAGAAGAAGAGGATGAAGAAGAGGATGAAAAAGAAGAGGATGAAGAAGAGGAAGATGAAGGAGATGAAGAAGAGGATGAAGAAGATGAAGAAGAGGATGAAGAAGAAGAGGATGAAGAAGAAGAAGAGGAAGAAGAAAAAGAGGATGAAGAAGAAGAGGAATTCCAGTCCTGCAAAAAGTGTCCCTGCAGAGAGCTCCGCTATTTCTTTGACAGTTCCTTGACATTTATAGCGGTTGCAACAATGTATCTATTTGTTTCCGAATAAAAACATCCGTATCCTAAATGGATACAAATAGATACATTGTTGCAACCGCTATAAATGTCAAAGAAATAGCGGAGCTCTCTGCAGGGACACTTTTTGCCGGCTGTAGACGGGATGAAAATCGGCCAATTTTTTTTACCGTTGCTGGTAACGTCGGCCGCTTGAACGACCGATTTTTTGTTTTTTTAAAGAAAAATCGGCCGATTTTCGACCCACCTATGGCCTGCACAATAGAATGATGTGAGTGCAATTGGTTTTTATTTATTCTGACCTATAATAAAGCAGTTTTACACTATGGAGGTCTACCTTTTCACTGCTGAATTGAATATTCTTCAAGTATCCCTGTGCCTGTCTACCTTATGACCTGGAGGGGTTTCTAGTGAAGATACTGGGTTGGCTTAAAACTTGTTACAGCCAGGAAACTAGACCACCAGGAGGTTCCATATCAGAAGGATCAAGGAGAGATCCATAAGGCTATATGGCCCTTAGGGGTCGATGAGCGGAGGTGAGAGGCCACTGCAGCCATTTTCTTGGAGAGCACCTATTGGTGGGTCATGATCGTTTATGCATGTTATGGAAGATTAGAGCACTGCAGCTGTGTCTACACGTTCACTTACATTGTTGGACTTGGTTATACATCTGTGTTCTACTTGGTGCATATGTCAAGCACCTATCCCTCCACAGGGATCCACGTGTTTTTGGGCTATAGTCCCAACTGTGGGGATAAAGGGTCACCTCTAATTTGATCCCTCCATGGGATTGGGTTCACTGTAGTCACCTATTCGGTCTGCCGTGACCTGAGTTGTGTTTGGAGCACATAGTGTCACCGTTACTTATTTATTTATTGTACATTTTCTATGCAATTTATCTGTTACTGAGCGCTACACCATTCTCTTTATTAATAGAATGATAATTCCCAGATGGATCTCCTTCTTCTCACAGCAATCTCTCGTGCTTTCTCCTCCTCCACTTTTATTCACTCTGTAAAAAAGTGGAGTAGGCAGAAATAGTGTTTTATCCTTAAAAACGCTTTATTACTAAAAACATTTAAAATACCACTCACATTTTCATGGTGCTTGATCACACCAGATATATACAGCATAAAACTAGTAATCACAGGCTCTCCTCTCATTACCCGGATTATATGATATGGGACTTTTTTTGTACATATGTTATGATATATTGAATTAGGTATTGTCACAAGGGGTATTGTAGTAATTGGGAGGCGCTGCACTATTATCTGTTTATTGTATACTTTGACACATATCTATGAGTGTGTGAAGGGTGTAGGCGACTTTAAGAGGGATTGTTTTAGGCTCTGTTCACATATATGCATTTTGCGTTTGATGCTTTCTCCAGTGCTTTTTGCAGTTTGTTTTGCTTTTTTTCTACATGCATTTTTGATGTGTTTTTGACACATTTTTTGTTTTGTTCAGCTCTTTTTTTTTTTGTTAAAGTGGAATTTTTTTTTGTTGTTAGACAGAATAACAATGCAAACTGCAGCAAAAATGCACTACCATGCATTTCAGCAGATTCTCCATTGAACTCTGTTGTAGCAAAAACTCTGCTTTTTGCTTTTAAAAAAGTCCCTGACCCTTTCCAACAATGCAGCAGCTCAAAAAAAGCATAGATGTGAACATGCTCCATAGGAAACCATGCTAAATGGACTGTAGTGCGTTTCTGCAAAAAGCACTAAAAACCGCATTGGTGTGAACGGAACCTTATATTGGTTGCTCGCAGAATTAACACAAGTATTGGATAGGATAGGGAAGGGACACGGTAGGATACTTCGAACTAAACTATTCACAATTAAGGACAGCTTTCTCTAAGTGGATCTGTGGGTTTCCTTAGTATATGGGTGTCAAAACTGGTGGCCCTCCAGCTGTTGCCAAACTACAAGTCCCATGAGGCATTGCAAGATTGACAGTTACAAACAGTGGTGTATTTAGCTATTGTACTGCCCTAGGCAATACAAAAATCAGACACCCCCCTCCCTCCTGCAGAGAGAGCCTGACATTGACCAACAACACCCCTGCCCTCCCCCCAACCAGGGGAGCCTTCAACTAACACACATTCCCCAACGAGACAGAGAAATACACTACTGACCTTTACAGCTCCGGACATCCCCCCGGAACAAGAGTCGGGCTCTGCATACACCATCAAGCAGCCCACAGCCTCTCTCAGATCCCACCTGGTTCCCATGCCACATGTGTCCCTTCTTCTGTCCTTTTTTCCAGGGGGCGGTGCTGCCCCCCCCTGAAAATGACGCCCTAGGCAAATGCCTTGTTTTCCTTGTGGTATATACGCCCCTGGTTACAAGCATGACTCCCAAAGGCAGCAGCATCATGGGACTTGTAGTTTCACAACACCTGCAGGGCCGCCAGTTTGACACCCCTGCCTTAGTAGAACAGTGTAACAGACTGTACAGAGAACTGAGCAAGGTCCTACTGTAAAAATGTAGAACCAAATGGACAGTTGCACTTCTGGACATAAGTCGGTATCCCCTCTAGCTCACACCCAGCAGCTGACTATGTAGGTCCTGAGCAGGGGCAGACTGACCATTTGGAAACTCGGGCACTTCTCGAGGGCCCGGGGTCAGTAGGGGGCCCCATGAGATGCCCCTGGTACCTTTTTCATAGGCTTTTTTGAGTTTGGGCAAGGACACAGGGACCCCATGATCCCCTATTGCCCTGGGGCCCCATGAGTTGTCAGTCCGCCCCTGGTCCTGAGGGGTTTAAACAACACAAGTCCCAGGATCCCTTATGAATGGTCTGTACTCACAAGACCCTTGCTGCAGGTCACCTTTGTCCGTGATACCAGACAGGATCTGTAGACATCCGCCTCAGTCAGCTATCAGAAGCACCCTGGGTTTCAAAGTTCTGACCCTCGGGTCACACACCCGAAGCCTCCTGGCAGCATCCTCCTTCTCAGGAGAAGAGGAAGAAGAACCCAGACCCCATGTGCTCACTGAATATAAATTCTAGCACCCAGCATGCTCAGGAGCACCACTCCCTGTTATTGGCTGAAGCTGTATCCATATTCATACTATCCACCCAGAACCTTCGTTGGTTAGCTGGATACAGATGAGCCTTCACCCAGATGCAGCAGCACTGTGAGTCACATGGGATACACTAGCTAAACAAATGTAGCCCTTCTGTTAAGCAGATAGAGGGCTATTAAATTTGCCTAACAATCTCCTGTTAAGCAGAAGCCCATATTATGCTGTACTCAACTATCTACATCCTAGCACCTATCTATTGAGCCTTCTCTTACATCAAGGTCCCAACCAGAGTACCCCTATTTCAGAATCACTATCACAGCCTCCCTTACATCACGGTCCCCACCAGAGTCCCCCCCTTACATCAGGTCCAGTCCAATATTCCCAACACAGACGTTCCTGAGAGTGGCTGAAGAGCAATAGACCATCAGCAAGAAACCAGAACAACTCAAAGCAAGGGATATGTCATAGCACACCAGAGAGTTCAATAAAAGGGTCCAATGTTTCACTGAGCAATCATATCACAGAAAAGATTAGCAATGTTTCAAAGCCACACAGGACCCCTGCATCATGTGACCAGCATGCAGACAATTCCCATTGGCTGGCCAGAAAAGGAGTTTTCTGAGGATTCCGAAATGAGATGATATTGGGCTGATAGGAGTGAAGTGATGATTATTATTATTATACAGTATTTATAAAGCGCCAATAGTTCGCTCAGCGCTGTACATTACAAAGGGGGACAGAACATGTGACAGAACAATACCAATACAATGCAAAACATGAGGGGATTGAGGGCCCTGCTCTTTCGAGCTTACAATCTAGGAGGGAGGGGATGGTGGTACAGGAGGAGATAGCTGTGGGGGATGGAGTGATAGGAAGAGTGGAGGAGGTCGGCAAGTTAGCAGGGGGTGGGGTAGGCTTCCCTGAAGAGATGGGTTTTCAGGGTGTGCCTAAAGGAGAGGAGAGTAGGTGATAATCTGATGGGTTGGGGCAGGGAGTTCCAGAGGATGGGTGACACCCTGGAGAAGTCCTGGAGGCGGGCATGGGAGGAGGAGACCAGGGAACTAGAGAGAAGGAGGTCTTGTGATGATGAGGGTGACAAGCAGTTCTTGGGATCTGAATGGGGGTATTTAGGTAGGGAAAAAATTTCACTGGGCAAGATGTGCAAAGGGGGTTGGGTTGGAGGTATGGGCAAAATATGGTTGTTGGATGGAATTGGGCTTTAAAAAAAATGATGTTGTTGTATATTGTGACATGTCAGGAAATGTATTTATACAGACTTTTAAGGTCAGTGAATGGTCCATTTAAACTTGTTTTTTTTTAACAGGAAAGAAGATGGCTTTACTAGAAGAGATGAGATGAAACAAATGGATGACACTGCTATGTAGGAAGACTTAAAGTGGACTCTGTAAACCAGCCAGGAATAAGGTCAAATCGTTTTTTTTTTCTTTTTAGGGAAAAAAAGGTCTAAAATCACAATAGCATTAGTTATCTTATTAATTTAAATGTTCAGTTTATTATTGGTGACATTAGCTCAGAGCCTGCATGTCTAGACCTCTCCTCCCCATCAAGATATAGCTCAACAGCTGCAGTCTTTCTGCCTCCTTACATAGCACAATTCTTATGCTAATGGTAGGTATACGCTGACCGTGAAGGAAAGCGAGGTCACTGGTGAGGTTTCAGCTACTTTCACGATTCAGAAGCGTTTATTGCTAATATCACATTTCTACCATACGGGAAGACTCTATGGGGCGGCCATCAACTTGAGATTAATTGGGAAAGGCTATTTAGTAAACTCACTCTTAGAATTTCCCCTTGCAATAAATGTAGTTGTGATTTGTGCATTATACATACAGCTCCCATATATGTGACATGATGGATTTATCTGTCCATGGCAACTGTCGCCACCTTTTATTGAGGACAAAAAAGACAACTCAACTCATTGTATTTTCAAGCCAAACTCAAAGAATTATTTGTAATGCATACTTGTATATTGGACTATCTTGGCACAATAAATTACTCAAACCTGATGATCCTCTGGGGAAGATGACAATCACTTTAGTAGGGGGAGCACGATCAACTTCCCCATTACACACTGACCATAAGGGCTCGCTCACTCGCTTGGCACCACCACCATCCACAGAACACTTTGTATTTTTTCAATAAATACAAAGCATTCTCTGATTGGGGGAGGTACAGGGGAGGGACAGTTACGTCACGATTTCCACCTGTTATTACCTTAAGTGTAAATTCACATTTTCACAAAAAATGAAAAGGTGAACGATTACATTGTACACCATCGTCACCCCCTGCCCCCATCCCCTGGTCCCTGCTGCACTTAATTCCATGGATGATTAGAAGTCACTGCCCATGCAGCCTATGCAGCAGTTCAGGGATTTGAAAGACTCACTCTTCTTTTTTATCTTTCCTTAGGGCTCCTGGGACGGATTAGAGTGTTTCCAATTAGCCAAAGTGGTCACGTGTCAGCAGCTGTGTGGGCAGTCACAGCCAATCACCCATGGAGGTAAGTGCAGTGGGGATCTGGGGGTGGGGAGGATGTACAGTGTTAGTTCATCTTTTCATTTTTTGTGAAAGGGTGAACTTACACTTTAAAGCAACTTCCAATACACTAGCACTATGGTGGCTTTGTGCCCCAAATATTATAATAAGGGGGCTGGCTTAACTAAGTGCTCCCTTATTGGCCCTTTCAAGCCTGCTGGATATAGTGCATTATGGCTTTAAAACATTCTTTTGGACGAATCTGCACATGCATTTGCCAGGACTGCAAATCTTGAACCCCCAGGGTTTGCCTCAAAACCATAGTAGCTGTGAACCCAAACCTCTTGCCTAAAGGTGATGACTCTGTTGATGGTTCTGACCAGGTCTTGTTGGCTTACAACCAGGGTACCTCTAAGTCCTGTTCCATATTAGCTCTCCTTTAATAAATCCACAAGAAGGACTGACACTACTGAACAATGTTCTGTACCTGATTGAGGTAAACCTGGTTATAGATTCCTCCATCTAAACAAACAAGCTGGATGGAGGAACCCTCCTCACTAGGACATTGTATTTTGACAGAGGGACTCGGATGCTTATCAAACCTTTTCTTGTTTATTTGACAGAAGTCAAAATTCATGTCTATCTACGGGCATGACCACGCGCTAATCAAAAGTCGGCCAGTCCCTGCTGAACCAGCTGAAATTCAATCCATGTATGGCCACCTTAAGGATGGGCAAAGAGTCCAAGTTATTGTAATGCTTTCATGTTGGAAATTTGTAAAGGGCCAAGGCAATACATAATGATATTGCACAATACATTTTTATATCTTCCACAATATCTCATAGATCTCATGAGTTTAACATGTTGATGTAAAATGTTGTGTTCAGTCTTTTATACTCTACCATTTCCATTAAAATAAAACAAAAAAGCGTGCTATCCCTTTAAATAAAATACATAAATAACTGAAAATTCATGAATATGTGCAAATAAACAAATGTAAACACATCTGACATAATAAATATGTGCGAATTAACTTATCGGCTGACAAAAAAGTTCAGGTACTACTATAATTTAATAGTCCATGATGGATCAAAATTGTGAAAATTTGCTCAGTGCTTGTAAACTTCCACAAAAAAGTGCTCCAGCGCTCAAGGTGCTCCTTAAGGCGAAATAGAGGGGCTTCTTACCAAATCAAAATGATCTCGAATTACAGAGATGAAAGGCACTCAGACGCGAAATCAAAGAATGGTACTCACTGTCAAACCCTCGAATGGATAAAAACTCCATATGGAATGGAATATGTTGGTGAATCCCTCAACATCCAAATGTCACTCATGATAAAGGCATATATAAAGCACAAACAGGGAGAAGCCCCATAGTGCAGTACATTAAAACTTGCTTTATTTAAAAAGGTAATGCACTTACATGCATGCGGATAACAACAAGCTTTGTAATATAAAAGCAAACTGTCCGCGTTGTCAGCAGGCACGTCGGTGCGCGATGACGTCACATTCAGACTCCACTCTACGCATTTCCCCAAAACTGGCATCTTCTGGAATTGGAGAGCACATTTCTTATTAAGGCACTTCTTGTAATCGGGTGATTACTGTCTCCCAATGTTCTACTGTGTTGTCTCCCTGTAACATGTCTCCTTGCTGAGACTACCTGCAGTCATTTGCAACACTCATGATCCACTGGTGTCACTGTCAGAAATCCAACCCACGGCAGAGTAAGTCAGAGCAAGTGCATGTAGACAGGAAGGGGTTTATTTACTAAAGCTGGAGAGTCCAAAATCAGACTCCCTTCTGCATAGAAACCAATCAGCTTCCAGGTTTCATTGCCAAAGCTTCATTGAACAAGCTGAGGTTAGAAGCTGATTGGTTTCTATGCAGAAGGGAGTCTGATTTTGGACTCTCCAGCTTTAGTAAATAAACCCCGAAGTGTCTGGAGCAGGGGCGGACTGACAACTCAAGGGGCCCCCGGGCAATAGGGCATCATGCGGCCCCTGTGTCCTTGCCCAAACTCAAAGAAGCCTATGAAAAAGGTACCAGGGGCATCTTATGGGGCCCCCTACTGACCCCGGGCCCTCGGGCAGTGCCCAAGTTTCTAAATGGTCAGTCCGTCCCTGGTCTGGAGAGAAGCTGGAAGAGATCACAAACACTGAGAAGCATAAAAGGAAGAAAAAAGGTGAAAACGTTGATTAAAAAATGACAGTTGCGCTTTAGCAAATTAAATGTCATCAGTTAGGGTTTAGACAGAGGCGTCCCTAGGGTTGGTGTCACCCGGTGCGGTAACACTTGGTGACACCCCCTCCTGTGATCCCCGCAGAATGGATTGGATCTGCGGATTTAGCATAATGGATCGGACTCCGATCCATTATGCTCCCCAATCCGCAGATCCGATCCATCCTGCGGGGATCGTCAGCTTGCTTTACAACTTACCTTTTCATGGAGTGGGTCCGATGTCACCCCGTATAGGTTGCATGCCGACGATCCACGCAGGATGGTTCAGATCTGCATATTGAGCATAATGGATTGGAGTCCAATCCATTATGCTCCCAAATCTGCAGATCCCAGCCATCCTGAGGGGATCGTCGCCATGCAACCTATGCGGGGTGACACCGGACCCACTCCATGAAAAGGTAAGTTGTAAAGCAAGCCGACGATCCCCGCAGGATGGATCAGATCCATCCTGCGGGGATCGTCGGCTTGCTTTACAACTTACTTTTTCTTGAAGTGGGTCCGATGTCACCCCGACAGGGGCAGACTGACCATACGGGCTCTCAGGCACTGCCCGAGGGCCCGATCCAGTAGGGGGCCCCATGAGGGGCTCTGTCACTGCCCCTCTACTTGTTCCTGAGCACTAGTCATACAGCGGTCTCTATACAGGGTGCTCTCCTCAGCAGCTTCCTTTAAGTCCCCATAGATCAGTGACGTGCGGGGATCGTCGGCTTGCTTTACAACTTACCTTTTCGTGGAGCGGGTTCGGTGTCATCCCGTGCGGTAAGTGTCACCCGGTGCGGGCCACACCCCTCGCACCTACCTCGGGACACCACTGGGTTTAGACTTGTAAGATTTTTTAAATCAAAATTGGATTTAATGAGCAGCCATCAATGTAGCCCCTGAGTCTGTACTGTATATTGTATATAATGGGTAACCTATGGGTTTAGGCAGTGTCCAATCAGAATCCAGCACTGCATACAAGGCATTATTTCAAAATGTTCTTCATTGTTTAACTGCTCAGAGAATACGGTGACACTTTGCGTAGTTTCACATTACCTGCAATGTTTGTCTGACCCCGTGTGTCTGAAGCTCATACAACCGACGTCCAGCTCTATCAGTCTTACCCAGAGAAAATGTTCACCTGCTCCACACGGCTGACAAACAACCCGCGTCATTGTTTGTTAACCGCTATCAGCCAACAGATAAATATTGGAGCATCAAAGCCCAGCGGCAACAGCAAATGAAGTAAGTGATGTCCTCTCTCAGAGTAGACCTTGGACTTTATTTTTTCTGCTAAATGTTTGATGTTCACATTGGCTGTTATGTCGTGTTGATGAACATCACAGCGCTTTACTAAAAGCAGCTGGACACTATTACAGAACTCTAGACTTGGCTACTAATATATTTGTATTAAAAATGGCTTAAAGCGACCTTGTCACTATAATAAATGTACTCAGCCAAGCTGTACCTGTAAAAGAGGATAGTGATAATCTACATGATCTGAGCCTCAAGCCCCCGAACACTGCTCCATTCAGTATAAATCATCCGCATCTCAGGGCTGCTTGTTTCCTCTAGCCAGGGCCGTGGATAAGGGGGTACCACCAGTCCACCTGTATGGGGCCCAGGCCAGCAGGGGGGCCCAGGCAGCTTGGTGAATCGGATGTGGGCAGGGAGGGTGACCGGCACGGTGGGGGGGCAATTACTGGAACCAATCTCCTCTATGGCTCTCTCTGCAGCATCTGAAAGCTGGATTCTTCTCGTCTCCCTCCCGCTGGTTTTCATCTGCAACAGAGAGAGCCATACAGGATACCGGTTCCAGTAATTGCCCCCCCCCCCGCTCACTATGCCGATAACCCTCCCTGTGCACAGCTGATTCACCCAGCTGCCTGGGCCTCCCCAGTGCCAGCTTCCCTCCCATCCTTCCCTCCGACAGCTGCAAGCACACAATAGGATCCTTCAGGATGGAGAGTGGGGGAAGAGTGCAATAATTTTGTCACATTAACCAGCCCTTTCCTTTCCTGAATGGACACAATGAGTGATCGGTACGGATCACTTACTGTGTTCATTCATAACTGAAGTAAACTGTTGGGTTTTTTTTTTTTTTAAGGGGCCCTTTCAGGTTATCTGTATGGGGCCCTGTGATTTATTACAATAACCCTGCCTCTAGCTCATGGCATCCCAGTCTTAGTCTGTAGGGTACAATATTGAGTTTTTGCAGCTATAACAGCTTCAACTCTTCTGGGAAGGCCATCCACAAGGTTTAGGAGGGTGTCTATGGGAATGTTTGACCATTCTTCCAGAAGCACGTTTGTGAGGTCAGGCACTGATGTCGGACAAGAAAGCCTGGCTCGCAGCCTACACTCTAATTCATCCCAAAGGTGTTGTATTGGGTTGAGGTCAGGACTCTGAGCTGGCCAGTCAAGTTCCTCCACCCCAAACTCGCTTATCCATGTCTTTATGGACCTTGCTTTGTGCACTGGTGCGCAGTCATGTTGGAACAGGAAGAGGCCATCCCCAAACTCTTCCCACAAAGTTGGGAGCATGAAATTGTCCTAAATGTCTTGGTATGCTGATGCCTTAAGAGTTCCCTTCACTGGAACTAAGGGGTCAAGCCCAACCCCAAACCTTACACTTGGCACTGCAGTCAGGCAAGTATCGTTCTCCTGGCAACTGCCAAACCCTGACATGTCCATCGGATTGCCAGACAGAAAAGCGTGATTGGTCACTCCAGAGAATATGTCTCCACTGCTCTAGAGTCCAGTGGCAGCGTGCTTCACACCACTGAATCCAACACTTTGCATTGCACTTGGTGATGTAAGGCTTGGATGCAGCTGCTCTGCCAGGGAAACCCATTCCATGAAGCTCTCTAGCACTTTTATTGTGCTAATCTGAAGGCCACACGAAGTTTGGAGGTCTTCAGCTATTGGCAGACGGTTGGCGACTTCTGCACACTGTGCGCTTTAGCATGCACTGAGCCGTCTCTGTCATTTTATGTGGCCTACCACTTCGTGGCTGAGTTGCTGTTGTTCCCAGTTGCTTCCACTTTGTTATAATAGCACTAACAGTTGATCGCGGATTATTTAGTAGCAAGGAAATTTTGCGGATGGACTTATTGCACAGGGGCAAACTATCACGGTACCACGCTCCTGAGAGCGACCCATTCTTTCACAAATGTTCATAGAAGCAGTCTGCATGCCTAGGTGCTTGATTTTATATACTTGTGGTCATGGAGGTGATTGGAACACCTGGATCCAGAGATTTTGAGGGGTGTCCTACTACTGTTGGTAATATAGTGTATTTACGGCCATAGTTGCCTAACTGCATGTGTACTGTTGTGCACATATATGAGCATGCCCTGACATTCACGTGTGTCCACTTGAACTCTGCGCAAGCTCCTTGCTGAATGGTCTTTAGTCTTGCTCCTGTGTTCCTGATCCCGATACTCATTCTGATTCTGTTATCAACCTGGCTTCCTCCTAACCTGCTTTTGGATTACATGTGTCTGTTTATGTTCAATGGCTATCTCCGTTACCGACCTTGGCCTGGAATACTGACCATGCTTCTGCCATCAAATCCATACTTCGCTGCCCACACTTTGCCAACCTTTGCTTGTCTCTGACTCTGATCTTGCCTACAACTTGGTGCCTTCCTGCTCAGCTATTACTAGACTAGGCTTGGGACCTGACTCAGTTTTTAACTGAACATGGCACATCCACAGTGTACTATCAACTATAACCCTGCTCACTTCATATCAGCACTCTCAAATTCTAGTCCACAGTGTCAGCACCCTGGCCCTTTTGTCTTTTCATTGCCCCTGCAGACCTTTTCTCAACTTCCAGGATAGGAGTTGTGCAAGAGGCCACCCTCGTCATCTCAGGCTCCGCATACAGGTACGTGACACCTCCTTCACATCAGTTTCCCCCTTTCACATCAGGAGCACCCTTCATGAAATTTCATTATTTTAGGTTTTTTTGGCACCTTCTACATGTGCAGCAGCATGGCAGAGGGTGGGCAGACTACAGATACAGAGATCCTTCCATTCTTTTCTGAAGGCTGGATACATTTTGTTTTGGCTCTGCTGTAACCAGATGAGCAGCAATTTATTTTTAAGGTCTGGTAAGATCTATCTCTTAGCCTGGTAGTTAATTGCTTCTGTCAGCCTCTGGAAGACGCTTTCAGAAATAGAGTAGGAAGGTTAGCCACTGGGTTATGAATATTTATGTAACCTAAACTAATCCCTGGGAGGTAGGCCCAGAAGGTGTTGCAGGGAGAAAGATGTTTGGGAGGATCTGTTGAAAGGTCTCTCCTGGAGTCTCTCCCCCCAGGAAGACTGCCTGTGTTACTGAAAAGTGTTCAAAAGCGTGAACTGATCATAGATGAACCAAAAATAATATTGTTAAATGGAAAAAGGTGCAAACACACTATGTGATATCAGCATAGTCCCAAAATCATAAAGGAAACATGCTGTGCTAATTCCAATATTAAAATAAAGTGAAAAAAGTGATTAAATTATTACCAAAATAAACCACAAATAATACCAAAATAAACCACAAATAATACCAAAACAAACCGTTGTCCCTGAAGACGTCAAGTGTCACGAAACGCATAGGGCGGAGGCTGCTGTGGCGTCATCGCGCAGAGTTTTACAAGTGCTTTAGCATCTTTTACATGTGAGTGTTTTATCTGTTAAAATAAAGATTTTTTTTACTGGTATACACTATGTGGAACACTCTACTTTTATCTTTGATATGATAATACTTGGATGGATGCACGATTGAGGAGTTACTTTAATGCACCTCTTAGGATGGTTGGAGCATGTTTAACCTTGTGATGACTTTACTTGAGAAGATCCCTGCGATGCTCTGTGATTAACATGCATTTTGACCTTTCTTTAATTAGAAGGTCATAACTATCTGGTAAACCTAGTAGAGTGTTTCCTGGTGGGGGATCTCTCAATGTCTACAAGACACCTACCATCTTCTAGCTATTTATATCAGTGGATGTGGACACTTTCTTTTATAGTTCTTTTGGGACATTCTTACTATTTCACATGTGGATTTTCTATATATGCTTGTTAGTTACTATTTGATTATCACGTACATTTTTGTGTGTTACTGAAGAGCTATTGCTATCAGGCCTCAGGATGTGCTTAGCTGGGGGCCTAAAGACACCTGGACTTAAAGATATTTGCTGTATCTAGACAATGTGAGTAGGACCTGCCTTTTGCTTAGAGCTCCAGGTGTGCCTCTCCTATGGGGGTTAGATGCCAGAGGTTGCTACAAGGACTGAGACTGCTCTTACAGAGTCTCCGACTAGCTGGCTGTCTCCCCTACCTCCAGCAATGCTTAAGGTATCCACTAAAGGATTTTGCCTGAGAATCTGTTCTCTAATGCCTGCATGTGTTTTGGAGTATCCTGCACCCTCATCCCTCTACTCACCTGTGCCCAGGTACTGCAACAAATCTTCAAAAAGGCACCCCTAGACTGAGCTTGACATGACTAGTGCACAAGAGATAGGCTAATCAAGACCCACTACACCCCCATATCCCTCTTCACATATCAACCCTTTATAACTTCTCATTAAAGAAAAAACCATAACACCGAATGGAGTAAAAATGGCCAACACTGCCTTTTATTAACACATCAACTTCAAATACACAAAACATTCCTTAAAACAGAAACATGTAGTCAGAGTTGTTGGTCTTCAAAGGCACCAAAACTGAACCAATATCCACCTGCGGAAAATATATTACACCAGGCCTCCAGCCGCAACACACCGGCTCGGAGACAACCATACCATCCGCAGTGGAGCACCACCACCTTCCAGTTAATCCTTGGTTAACTGGAATGACCCCGAGCACACAATACCACCGATGGGTCCCAAACCATTATTTTTACCTTCCAAAATAAGTACCGCCTCCAAAGACCAACAACCGCACAGAAACCTGAATAACACCCCCCCACCCCGGGAGTGACACAAAAACCCACAGGAAGACAAGGGAGGGTGGGAGGGAAGCTCTCTCTTCTCCTGCAAATCAATGAATGAGGATGACCCTCCCTATCCCCCACCTCAAGGTGTAGAAGACCCCACCTACACTCCCCAGCTACCAATCAGGACATATCTATCCCTTACAACCCCACCTAATGCTAATTTAACCCTTTCTTGTCTTTTCTTTAACCACTCTTGGCCTCGTCATGCCTGCCCTGCGCTATTTTCTTTCTTTCTTTTTTGCTACGGGCATCTCTTTTGTCAGTGTGCTCTGGAAATGGTACCTGTGCCTTTGAACAGATAAAAGAGAACAGGGTAACTTCCAACTGCCCTCTCTGGGTTTTGGCTACATGTGTTTCAGGCCACCAGCACCATTACAATAAATGACATAGTAGGGTTTATTTACTAAATCTAGAGAGTACAAAATCGGGCTCTTTTCTGAATAGAAACCAATCAGCTTCCAGGTTTTATTGCCAAAGCCTAATTGAACAAGCTGAGGATAGAAGCTGATTGGTTTCTATGCGGAAGTGACCCTGATTTTACATTCTCCAGCTTTAGTAGATAAACCCCAATATGTCCGGTCTTCCTGCACCATAGAAACTCATAGCACAGGCAGGCAGGCAGGCTGGCTGCCTCATTATGGGCCCTCCCCATATAGGACGCAGTTCACCCCATATTTTAATGCAAAACTTCTTAATGGGGATTATGGATTTTTGCATGAAAATACAGGAAGATTTGCATCCCATATTGAATCAACACAGGAATATGCATTCTATTTAAAAATATGAGATAGTCCTGTATCATACAGTATGGCTGGCAATCCTACCCTAGTCCCTTACAGCCCCTTCTTGTCTATATGCATTTGCTCCAGTGTCGGCTGCACATCATTGTCCTGGAGCAGCTTTCCAGCAACAGTGGCCATGACTGCAAGATGTCCGTTGGCATGGCTTCTTTTAGTCTAGAGCAGTGGTTGAGTGATAGTTTTGGAGCACACTCAGGAGAAAGATGTCACCCCATAACAGCAAGTGCCTCAGCAAGGGCTTTCATGACAGGATCACCAAATATTATTTTAATAAAAGCTGCATATAAAAAAAAAATACTTTTTTGCATGGGATGAACATGTTAAATAAAATTTTAGGGACTGGGTTTTGATCTAATTTAACATCTCTATTATTATTATGCAGTGTTTATAAAGCGCCAACAGTTCGCTGTACATTATAATGGGAGACAGTACATGCGACACTACAATAACAATACAATGTGATACACGAGGGGTTCAAGGGCCCTGCTCTTTAGAGCTTACAATCTAGCAGGGAGGGGATGGTGGCACAGGAGGAAATGGCTGTGGGGTATGGAGTGGTAGGAAGAGTGGAAGAGGTCGGTAATTAGCAGGCGGTGGGGTAGGCTTCCCTGAAGAGATGGGTTTTCAGGGTGCGCCTAAAGGAGAGGAGAGTAGGTGACGGTCTGATGGATTAGCGTAGGGAGTTCCAGAGGATGGGTGACGTCCTGGAGAAGTCCTGGAGGCGGGCATGGGAGGAGGAGACCAGGGAACTAGAGAGAAGGAGGTCTTGTGAGGAGCGGGGTGTGTGTGTTGGGTGGTATTTGGATATTAGGTCGGTGATGTAGTTTGGGGCAGTATGATGGACAGCTTTGTACGTCAGTGTTAGGATTTTGAATTTGATCCGTTGGGCAATTAGAAGCCAGTGGAGGGATTGGCAGAGGGGGGTGGTGGAAATGGAGTGGTTGGTAAGGTGGATGAGCCTGGCTGCCATATTCAGGATCGACTGAAGCGGGGATAGCCTGTGGCGAGGCAGGCCAGTGAGGAGGGAGTTGCAGTAATCGAGTCGTGATATGATGAGGGAGTGGAGTGGAGTATCTTATGTCTCTCAAAACCTGTGTGCTTCTGTACAAATCTTCCCAATAAAAACATTTCTCCTCTTTGGACTGCTTTCCATTTATTCCACTCTCTTAAACATCTTCTGAAATACTTGTTCCTCAAGACACCCATCATCTGCTCAGAACAAGGTTGCTCCTGCAAATTTGACCTTATGTTTGGGTGACTATACTGCTGGCATGGCCAACTATTCACAGTCCATTCTTGCAAAGCGCTGTAGATGTGGTTTAATCAAGGTAGAGGAATGTCGAGTTAAATGGTGATTTCCGTGACTAACTCAAAGATACTGAACTTGAATCCTGTTCTTGCCATATCAAAGAAAACATACTTTCCCACTCGTACCTTCCCAAGCCTCTTTACCATACTGTATGTGACTCTGCCCCTACTACTGATTGTCATTGCTCAAAAGAAAAAAAATCATATAATCCAGCAAGTTGTTTCCAACAAGACATCTCAATGTTCCGAACTACCTTTTCTCAGCCAATGTCATCGACGTGCAGTTCTTCTCAATCTTACAGTACATGTAACTATAGACTGTCAACTTGGCTGTCATTGGTCCTGTACAATCATCACACTACCTTCCTAAACTGCCAACCAGGGGCGGACTGACAACTCATGGAGCCCCCAGGCAATAGGGGATCATGGGGCCCCTGTGTCCTTGCCCAAACTCAAAAAAGCCTATGAAAAAGGTACCATGGGCATCTCATGGGGCTCCCTACTGACCTCGGGCCCTCGGGCAGTGCCCGAGTTTCCAAATGGTCAGTCCGCCCCTGCTGCCAACTCTATTCCAACTCTGTGCCAACAACTTCAATTTGATAAAGGGAATTTTCAAGTCCCAGAAATGGTCTTTATGATTCCTATTATTTATATTTTGAATAAAGATTGGTTAATGAACAAGTGAAGTGTCGGCCACCATCGGCTTTTTCACATCTCCACTCTAGCATGAGTTGAGAGAAGAGCTCAGTCCTTAGCTCTCTGCTGGTGTTTTCCGTCAAACACGCGATTGTATCCTATGTTCCAGAAAACTTTGATCCTTCTCCACTCTTCAGTTCTCTTCTTTTTTATGCTTTAACCACTTTACTACCATCATACATCTAAGCGCACAGTACTTCACCCAGTGCTGTTTATAAACGGCACTGGATAAAGCACCATCGGCTGTCCTTTCTACTTGTTAATGCCTGCGAACTGATCTTCAGCCTGTCTCTGATTGTGATCTGTATATTATCTCTTCACCTTCTCAGTCCTGCATACTAACTCCTTCATCTCCATCCTCCCACTGTGACTTGTACATTCATCCCTTCACTACATCCAATCATTGTGTATTACCTGTATGTGCTGTAAAGAGTGCACAATTACCAATGTTTTACCCCCCCTTCCTTAGTATCACCATGATCAGTTAAAAAAATTGTAACAAAAAATGGGATTATCTTGAGATGTCTACTTTCACAAATGGGGTTATTTGGAGGGAGTTTATACTGTCATGGAGGACCTCAGCTATGAGAAAGATCCTGTGTCCCAGCAACAAGGACGCATTTCTCTGATGGAATCACCCAATTGGGGTCCATCACACAAAGGTAGTTCATATAGTCTAAAGTTATTCATTTTCAGGTCACAGGACAAGAGGGTATGCTTTACAATTGGAGGAAAGGAGATTTAACCTCACCATACAGAAAAGATTCTTCACAGTAAGAGCTGTGAAAATGTGGAATAGACTCCCTCAAGAGCTAGTTCTGGACAACTCAGTGAATTGTTTTAAAAAAAGAGCCAAATGTATTTGCAAATGCACAAAATGTAACTGGGTACTAACCAGGGGCGGACTGACCATTTGGAAACTCGGGCACTGCCCAAGGGCCTGGGGTCAGTAGGGGGCCCCATGAGATGCCCCTGGTACCTTTTTCATAGGCTTTTTTGAGTTTGGGCACAGACACAGGGGACCCATGATCCCCTATTGCCCGGGGGCCCCATGAGTTGTCAGTCCGCCCCTGGTACTAACATTTATAGGTAATAACACTACAGATTGCTGATTCAGGGAATATCCAACTGCCTTCTGGGGAAATTTTTCCCCCCACTGAAACAAATTGGATCATGCTTTATAGGTTTTTTTTGCCATCTTCTGGTTCAACTGTAGGTATATGGTTCTGTATATTGAGGTTTTCTATTTGTTTATTCATTATTTTTTTCTATTGGCTGAAATATATGGACCTATGTCTTTTTTCAAACTGCCTATGTAACTAGGTTAACAAATGCACATTTCACATTAGTGTGACTTCTGATGTGACAGTCGCACAGAATTGCATGACAAGTGAAATCACATTGTGACTCAGAATGGTGCAGTTTAGTAAATGGGTTTCTTCCCTACTTTGCTGCGATTTTCAGAGCAACTTGGCTCTATAGAATATGCAAAGTTGCATCAAAGCTGCACCACATAATCGCACTGTAAGTCGCATCAAAGTTGCAACTCAGTAGTGTGAATCAAGCCTAACGCAGCACTTTCACAAAGAGTCCTCTGTCCTCAGTGATGACCTCAGGGTGAATAGCTCTACACCGAGTTCACTATATGAACCACTGATGTATTTATACATAGAGATCATATCCCCCCTTATGTATTATACATGGTGATCATATCCCCCCTTATGTATTATACATGGAGATTATATACCCCCTTATGTATTATACATGGAGATCATATCCCCCTTATGTATTATACATGGAGATCATATCCCCCTTATGTATTATACATGGAGATCATATCCCCCCTTATGTATTATACATGGAGATCATATCCCCCCTTATGTATTATACATGGAGATCATATCCCCCCTTATGTATTATACATGGAGATCATATCCCTCCTTATGTATTATACATGGAGATCATATCCCCCCTTATGTATTATACATGGTGATCATATCCCCCCTTATGTATTATACATGGAGATCATATCCCCCCTTATGTATTATACATGGTGATCATATCCCCCTTATGTATTATACATGGAGATCATATCCCCCCTTATGTATTATACATGGTGATCATATCCCCCCTTATGTATTATACATGGAGATCATATCCCCCTTATGTATTATACATGGAGATCATATCCCCCCTTATGTATTATACATGGTGATTAGAGATGAGCGAATCGAACCAGGCGAACCGGAATTCGAGTCGAATTTCAGGAAATATTCGATTCGCGGCGAAACCGAAATTTTGCCTACTTCGGGTGCGCGAATCGAACATTTCCCGATCAGCCGGCAAAAGTGTCCCTGCAGTGAGCTCCGCTATTTCTGACAGTTCTCTGACAGAAGGAACACATGTTTAGCGGTTGAAACATTGTATCTATTAGTTTCCATTTAGGATACAGATGTTTCAACCGCTGTACATGTGAAGAAGCTGTGAGAGAACTGTCAGAAATAGAGGAACTCTGCACATACACTTTTTGCCGGCTTGGAATTATTCTTCTTTTCATCCTACTTCTTCTTCTTCTTCTTCATCCTCATCCTCTTCTTCTGAGGATGAGGATGAGGATGAAGAAGAAGAAGAAGCAGTAGGATGAAAATAAGAATAATTCCAAGCCGGCAAAAAGTGTATGTGCAGAGTTCCTCTATTCTGCAGATACACTTAGAGGAGCTCTGCACATACACTTTTTGCCTGTTTGGAATTAATCTTATTTTCATCCTACTTCTTCTTCTTCTTCTTCTTCTTTATCCTCATCCTCAGAAGAAGAAGAAGAGGATGAAGAAGAAGAAGAAGAAGAAGAAGAAGTAGGATGAAAATAAGAATAATTGCAAGCCGGCAAAAAGTGTATGTGCAGAGTTCCTCTATTCTGCAGATACACTTAGAGGAGCTCTGCAGATACACTTAGAGGAGCTCTGCACATACACTTTTTGCCGGCTTGGAATTAATCTTATTTTCATCCTACTTCTTCTTCTTCTTCTTCTTCTTCATCCTCATCCTCATCCTCAGAAGAAGAAGAAGAGGATGAGGATGAAGAAGAAGAAGAAGAAGAAGAAGAAGTAGGATGAAAATAAGAATAATTCCAAGCCGGCAAAAAGTGTATGTGCAGAGCTCCTCTAAGTGTATCTGCAGAGCTCCTCTAAGTGTATCTGCAGAATAGAGGAACTCTGCACATACACTTTTTGCCGGAAACCGCTGTATGGAGGGAATGTCCCAGAACTGTCATAAATAGTCTATTTCTGACAGTTCTGGGACATTCACTCCATACAGCTGTTTCAACCGCTGTATGGAGGGAATGTCATAGAACTGTCAGAAATAGACTATTAATGACAGTTCTGGGACTGTCCTTCCATACAGCGGTTGAAACATTGTATCTATTTGTTTCCATAAATGGATGCATTTATGGAAACAAATAGATACAATGTTTCAACTGCTGTATGGAAGGACAGTCCCAGAACTGTCATTAATAGTCTATTTCTGACAGTTCTATGACATTCCCTCCATACAGCGGTTGAAACAGCTGTATGGAGTGAATGTCCCACAACTGTCAGAAATAGACTATTTATGACAGTTCTGGGACATTCACTCCATACAGCGGTTGAAACATTGTATCTATTTTTTTCCATAAATGACATTCTGCAGATACACTTAGAGGAGCGCTGCAGATACACTTTTTGCCGGCTTGGAATTATTCTTATTTTCATCCTACTTCTTCTTTTTCTTCTTATGAGGATGAGGATGAAGAAGAAGAAGTAGGATGAAAATAAGATTAATTCCAAGCCGGCGGCAAAAAGTGTATCTGCAGCGCTCCTCTAAGTGTATTTGCAGAATGTCATTTATGGAAAAAAATAGATACAATGTTTCAACCGCTGTATGGAAGGACAGTCCCAGAACTGTCATAAATAGTCTATTTCTGACAGTTCTGGGACATTCACTCCATACAGCTGTTTCAACCGCTGTATGGAGGGAATGTCATAGAACTGTCAGAAATAGACTATTAATGACAGTTCTGGGACTGTCCTTCCATACAGCGGTTGAAACATTGTATGTATTTGTTTCCATAAATGGATCCATTTATGGAAACAAATACATACAATGTTTCAACCGCTGTATGGAAGGACAGTCCCAGAACTGTCATTAATAGTCTATTTCTGACAGTTCCATGACATTCCCTCCATACAGCGGTTGAAACAGCTGTATGGAGTGAATGTCCCAGAACTGTCAGAAATAGACTATTTCTGACAGTTCTGGGACAATCACTCCATACAGCGGTTGAAACATTGTATCTATTTTTTTCCATAAATGACATTCTGCAGATACACTTAGAGGAGCGCTGCAGATACACTTTTTGCCGGCTTGGAATTATTCTTATTTTCATCCTACTTCTTCTTTTTCTTCTTATGAGGATGAGGATGAAGAAGAAGAAGTAGGATGAAAATAAGATTAATTCCAAGCCGGCGGCAAAAAGTGTATCTGCAGCGCTCCTCTAAGTGTATTTGCAGAATGTCATTTATGGAAAAAAATAGATACAATGTTTCAACCGCTGTATGGAAGGACAGTCCCAGAACTGTCATAAATAGTCTATTTCTGACAGTTCTGGGACATTCACTCCATACAGCTGTTTCAACCGCTGTATGGAGGGAATGTCATAGAACTGTCAGAAATAGACTATTAATGACAGTTCTGGGACTGTCCTTCCATACAGCGGTTGAAACATTGTATGTATTTGTTTCCATAAATGGATCCATTTATGGAAACAAATACATACAATGTTTCAACCGCTGTATGGAAGGACAGTCCCAGAACTGTCATTAATAGTCTATTTCTGACAGTTCCATGACATTCCCTCCATACAGCGGTTGAAACAGCTGTATGGAGTGAATGTCCCAGAACTGTCAGAAATAGACTATTTCTGACAGTTCTGGGACAATCATTCCATACAGCTGTTTCAACCGCTGTATGGAGGGAATGTCATGGAACTGTCAGAAATAGACTATTAATGACAGTTCTGGGACTGTCCTTCCATACAGCGGTTGAAACATTGTATGTATTTGTTTCCATAAATGGATCCATTTATGGAAACAAATACATACAATGTTTCAACCGCTGTATGGAAGGACAGTCCAAGAACTGTCATTAATAGTCTATTTCTGACAGTTCTATGACATTCCCTCCATACAGCGGTTGAAACAGCTGTATGGAGTGAATGTCCCAGAACTGTCAGAAATAGACTATTTCTGACAGTTCTGGGACAATCACTCCATACAGCTGTTTCAACCGCTGTATGGAGGGAATGTCATGGAACTGTCAGAAATAGACTATTAATGACAGTTCTGGGACTGTCCTTCCATACAGCGGTTGAAACATTGTATGTATTTGTTTCCATAAATGGATCCATTTATGGAAACAAATACATACAATGTTTCAACCGCTGTATGGAAGGACAGTCCCAGAACTGTCATTAATAGTCTATTTCTGACAGTTCCATGACATTCCCTCCATACAGCGGTTGAAACAGCTGTATGGAGTGAATGTCCCAGAACTGTCAGAAATAGACTATTTCTGACAGTTCTGGGACAATCACTCCATACAGCTGTTTCAACCGCTGTATGGAGGGAATGTCATGGAACTGTCAGAAATAGACTATTAATGACAGTTCTGGGACTGTCCTTCCATACAGCGGTTGAAACATTGTATGTATTTGTTTCCATAAATGGATCCATTTATGGAAACAAATACATACAATGTTTCAACCGCTGCATGGAAGGACAGTCCCAGAACTGTCATTAATAGTCTATTTCTGACAGTTCCATGACATTCCCTCCATACAGCGGTTGAAACAGCTGTATGGAGTGAATGTCCCAGAACTGTCAGAAATAGACAGAAACTGTCACAGAACTGTCCTTCTTCTCATCCTTCTCCTTCTTCTCATCCTTCTTCTCATCCTTCTTCTCATCCTTCTTCTCATCCTTCTTCTTCTCATCCTTCTCCTTCTTCTCATCCTTCTCCTTCTCCTTCTTCTCATCCTTCTCCTTCTCCTTCTTCTCATCCTTCTCCTTCTTCTCATCCTTCTCCTTCTCCTTCTTCTCATCCTTCTCCTTCTCCTTCTTCTCATCCTTCTCCTTCTCCTTCTTCTCATCCTTCTCCTTCTCCTTCTTCTCATCCTTCTCCTTCTCCTTCTTCTCATCCTTCTCCTTCTCCATCTTCTCATCCTTCTCCTTCTCCTTCTTCTCATCCTTCTCCTTCTCCTTCTTCTCATCCTTCTCCTTCTCCATCTTCTCATCCTTCTCCTTTTCCTTCTTCTCATCCTTCTCCTTCTGCTTCTCCTTCTCCTTCTCCTTCTTCTCATCCTTCTCCTTCTTCTCATCCTTCTCCTTCTTCTCATCCTTCTCCTTCTCCTTCTTCTCATCCTTCTCCTTCTTCTCATCCTTCTCCTTCTTCTCATCCTTCTCCTCATCCTTCTCCTTCTTCTCATCCTTCTCCTTCTCCTTCTTCTCATCCTTCTCCTTCTCCTTCTTCTCATCCTTCTCCTTCTCCATCTTCTCATCCTTCTCATTCTCCTTCTTCTCATCCTTCTCCTTCTTCTCATCCTTCTCCTTCTCCTTCTTCTCATCCTTCTCCTTCTTCTCATCCTTCTCCTCATCCTTCTCCTTCTCCTTCTTCTCATCCTTCTCCTTCTCCTTCTTCTCATCCTTCTCCTTCTTCTCATCCTTCTCCTTCTCCTCATCCTTCTCCTTCTCCTTCTTCTCATCCTTCTCCTTCTCCTTCTTCTCATCCTTCTCCTTCTCCTTCTTCTCATCCTTCTTCTCATCCTTCTCCTTCTTCTCATCCTTCTCCTTCTCCTTCTTCTCATCCTTCTCCTTCTCCATCTTCTCATCCTTCTCCTTCTCCATCTTCTCATCCTTCTCCTTTTCCTTCTTCTCATCCTTCTCCTTTTGCTTCTCCTTCTCCTTCTCCGTCTTCTCATCCTTCTCCTTCTCATCCTTCTCCTTCTTCTCCTCCTTCTCCTTCTTCTCATCCTTCTTCTCATCCTTCTCCTTCTTCTCATCCTTCTCCTTCTTCTCATCCTTCTCCTTCTTCTCATCCTTCTTCTCATCCTTCTCCTTCTTCTCATCCTTCTCCTTCTCCTTCTTCTCATCCTTCTCCTTCTCCTTCTTCTCATCCTTCTCCTTCTTCTCATCCTTCTCCTTCTTCTCATCCTTCTCCTTCTCCTTCTTCTCATCCTTCTCCTTCTTCTCATCCTTCTTCTCATCCTTCTCCTTCTTCTCATCCTTCTCCTTCTTCTCATCCTTCTTCTCATCCTTCTCCTTCTTCTCATCCTTCTCCTTCTCCTTCTTCTCATCCTTCTCCTTCTCCTTCTTCTCATCCTTCTCCTTCTCATCCTTCTCTTTCTTCTCATCCTTCTCCTTCTTCTCATCCTTCTCCTTCTCCTTCTTCTCATCCTTCTTCTCCTTCTCCTTCTCCTTCTTCTCATCCTTCTCCTTCTCCTTCTTCTCATCCTTCTCCTTCTCCTTCTTCTCATCCTTCTCCTTCTCCTTCTTCTCATCCTTCTCCTTCTTCTCATCCTTCTCCTTCTCCTTCTCCTTCTCTTTCCTCATCTCCAAGGGCATTTAAATTAAAGGTACAGTGTTCTGCACTAATTTAAAGGCTCTCTGAAGCCTAGAAACCCTTTTTATAAGTCATCTTCGTAGCGAAGAAATTCGCATCGAATCGAATTTCACACTGGAATTCGCCGAATCAGCCGAATCGAATTTTTGAGAAATTCGCTCATCTCTAATGGTGATCATATCCCCCCTTATGTATTATACATGGAGATCATATCCCCCCTTATGTATTATACATGGTGATCATATCCCCCCTTATGTATTATACATGGAGATCATATCCCCCCTTATGTATTATACATGGAGATCATATCCCCCTTATGTATTATACATGGAGATCATATCCCCCCTTATGTATTATACATGGTGATCATATCCCCCCTTATGTATTATACATGGAGATCATATCCCCCCTTATGTATTATACATGGAGATCATATCCCCCCCTTATGTATTATACATGGAGATCATATCCCCCTTATGTATTATACATGAAGATCATATCCCCCCTTATGTATTATACATGGAGATCATTTCCCCCTTATGTATTATACATGGAGATCATTTCCCCCTTATGTATTATACATGGAGATCATATCCCCCTTATGTATTATACATGGAGATCATATCCCCCCTTATGTATTATACATGGAGATCATATCCCTCCTTATGTATTATACATGGAGATCATATCCCCTTATGTATTATACATGGAGATCATATCCCCCTTATGTATTATACATGGAGATCATATCCCCCCTTATGTATTATACATGGAGATCATATCCCCCCTTATGTATTATACATGTTGATCATATCCCCCCTTATGTATTATACATGGAGATCATATCCCCCCTTATGTATTATACATGGAGATCATATCCCCCCTTATGTATTATACATGGAGATCATATCCCCCCTTATGTGTTATACATGGAGATCATATCCCCCCTTATATATTATACATGGAGATCATATCCCCCCTTATGTATTATACATGGAGATCATATCCCCCCTTATGTATTATACATGGTGATCATATCCCCCCTTATGTATTATACATGGAGATCATATCCCCCCTTATGTATTATACATGGAGATCATATCCCCCCTTATGTATTATACATGGAGATCATATCCCCCCTTATGTATTATACATGGAGATCATATCCCCCTTATGTATTATACATGGAGATCATATCCCTCCTTATGTATTATACATGGAGATCATATCCCCCTTATGTATTATACATGGAGATCATATCCCCCTTATGTATTATACATGGAGATCATATCCCCCCTTATGTATTATACATGGAGATCATATCCCCCCTTATGTATTATACATGGTGATCATATCCCCCCTTATGTATTATACATGGTGATCATATCCCCCCTTATGTATTATACATGGAGATCATATCACCCCTTATGTATTATACATGGAGATCATATCCCTCCTTATGTATTATACATGGAGATCATATCCCCCTTATGTATTATACATGGAGATCATATCCCCCTTATGTATTATACATGGAGATCATATCCCCCTTATGTATTATACATGGAGATCATATCCCCCCTTATGTATTATACATGGTGATCATATCCCCCCTTATGTATTATACATGGTGATCATATCCCCCCTTATGTATTATACATGGAGATCATATCACCCCTTATGTATTATACATGGAGATCATATCCTCCCTTATGTATTATACATGGAGAACATATCCCCCCTTATGTATTATACATGGGGATCATATCCCCCTTATGTATTATACATGGTGATCATATCCCCCCTTATGTATTATACATGGAGATCATATCACCCCTTATGTATTATACATGGAGATCATATCCCCCTTATGTATTATACATGGAGATCATATCCCCCTTATGTATTATACATGGAGATCATATCCCCCCTTATGTATTATACATGGTGATCATATCCCCTCTTATGTATTATACATGGAGACCAGGGGCGGACTGACCATTTGGAAACTTGGGCACTGCCCGAGGGCCCAGGGTCAGTAGGGGGCCCCATGAGATGCCCCTGGTACCTTTTTCATAGGCTTTTTGAGTTTGGGCAAAGACACAGGGGCCCCATGATCCCCTATTGCCTGGGGGCCCCATGAGTTGTCAGTACGCCCCTGATGGAGACCATATCCCCCTTATGTATGATACATGGAGATTATATCCCCCCTTATGTATTATACATGGTGATCATATCCCCCTTATGTATTATACATGGAGATCATACCCCCCTTATGTATGATACATGGAGATTATATCCCCCCTTATGTATTATACATGGTGATCATATCCCCCTTATGTATTATACATGGAGATCATATCCCCCCTTATGTATTATACATGGAGATCATATCCCCCTTATGTATTATACATGGAGATCATATCCCCCTTATGTATTATACATGGAGATCATATCCCCCTTATGTATTATACATGGTGATCATATCCCCCTTATGTATTATACATGGAGCTCATATCCCCCCTTATGTATTATACATGGTGATCATATACCCCTTATGTATTATACATGGAGATCATATCCCCCTTATGTATTATACATGGAGATCATATCCCCCCTTATGTATTATACATGGTGATCATATCCCCCCTTATGTATTATACATGGAGATCATAGCCCCCCTTATGTATTATACATGGAGATCATATCCCCCTTATGTATTATACATGGAGATCATATCCCCCTTATGTATTATACATGGAGATCATATCCCCCCTTATGTATTATACATGGTAATCATATCCCCCCTTATGTATTATACATGGAGCTCATATCCCCCCTTAATCTCCTCATCTCAAGAGAGAATAAATGCAGTTTCTCTAATCTTTCCTCATAGCTGAGCTGCTCCTTGCTTCCTTTTTGTGAATTGGTGCCCAAAACTGAACTGCATATTCCAGGTGAGGTATTACTAATGATTTGATGATTTGTACCGGGGAAAATGATATCTCTCTCTCTGGAGTCTATACCTCTTTTAATACAAGAGAGGATTTTGCTCGCTTTAGAAACCACAGCTTGGCATTGCATGCCATTATTAAGCTTGTTATCTACCAGAACTCCCAGATCCTTCTCCACCATTGATTCCCCCAGTTGTACCCCCCCCAGTATGTATGATGCATGCATATTCTTAGCCCCCAATTGCAGAACCTTACATTTAAGGTTGGAGCTGAAGTGGGAGTGGGTTCCTGTCAAAACTGGGTACCTACCCCCCCACACCACCACCACCACCACTCCCTTAAAGTGCCAATTCTCCACAGGAAACAGGGACGAGTCCTTTTACATGGAGTTCCTCTTTAACACACAAAAAAAGACATCTACAACATTTTTGAATTTTGTGAATTGGTGCCCAAAACTGAACTGCATATTCCAGATGAGGTGTTACTAATGATTTGTACCGGGGGAAATGATATCTCTCTCTCTGGAGTCTATACCTCTTTTAATACAAGGGAGGATTTTGCTCACTTTATAACCCGCAGCTTGGCATTGCATGCCATTATTAAGCTTGTGATCTACCAGAACCCCCAGATCCTTCTCCACCATTGATTCCCCCAGTTGTACCCCCCTAGTATGTATGATGCATGCATATTCTTAGCCCCCAAGTGCAGAACCTTACATTTAAGGTTGGAGCTGAAGTGGGAGTGGGTTCCTGTCAAAACTGGGTACCTACCACCCCCCCACCACCACCACCACCACTCCCTTAAGGTGCCAATTCTCCACAGGGAACAGGGACGAGTCCTTTTATATGGAGTTCCTCTTTACCACACAAAAAAAGACATCTACAACATTTTTAGCAATGCAGTGAAAAACATATGCATTGTAATGCAGTGCAGTCCAGGTATATTGGCAGCTAATGCACACAGCCTTGGGTACCATTCTAAATAAATGGCCCCACAATGCATTGCACATAGCACCGTAGTTGCAGCAAAGTTCATTAAAATGCATTTTTTTTTACCAACAGATAACCATTAATTGATTCTAAAACTTTTACTGGGGAACATTCACAATGCTCTAAAATCTGCAAATATAATCTAATGATCCACCTACTGTATTGTCAGCCTGACTCGAAATTTCAGTGCTCATGAGATAATCACAATTTAACATAAAGAGGGATTAGAAGTAATTAGAAACAGCAGAATTTAACAATATTTTTTTTTCAGTGTAGAAAAACAAATAAATGAGCTAAACTGAGATTTTTACATCTGGCTGAAGTTCTAAGAGATTACCAAAAAGATTTGCTTCCTTTTTACTACAAATTCATCCATTTATCACAGAGATTCTGCTGTTCAACACGGTAAACACGCTAATGATTTGCAGAGAGCGGCAAAAGTGACAAGCTCATTTTAATGAGAAAATAATGCATTTATATCTGCCGAATCCAGGGGCGGAATACGCAGCTATTAAAGGGGGCATGCAAGGTAGTTTACAGGAGAGAAAAAAATACAGAGAGATACTCATTCTTTTATTAATGTTCTTAGCTAGAAGGTAAGGACAAGGTAGATTTAGGAGAAAGTTTTAAGATAGAAGAAATAATTGATGAAGGTATCACGGGGAAGTGTGTTGTGTCTACAGACAATAATAAACCCTTGGAAGGAGATGGCTCCAGGTCTAATGATGATAAATTGAAATTCTTGTAGTTTTCCATGGAGAGTGCAGAGAAACAGCCTTAGGGTGAACATATACAGGCCAATGTTTGCAAGCAGGGCAGCCAATTTAAAGGGAAAATATAGTTGTTTCTTTTTTTTTCTTCTTAGATATATGCAAGAATGTCTTAAAGTGTCAGTCCTCGCAAAACTGGACCCTGCTGTTTTTTTATATATTTTATTATTTTTATTGAATGTAAGAAGAGGAGCTGGAACACAGGTGAGCAGCAACAACCAAAACTCCCATGCGAACAGGAACAGAGTTGGGATTGTGGCTAGGAGATCTCACTGTTGGATCATCCAAAACTACCAAGCTCTACATTTAAAAAGACACTGTCATCTTCTCATAAGAAGACCACCAAGCTCTACATTTAAAAAGACACTGTCATCTTCTCATAAGAAGACCACCAAGCTCTACATTTAAAAAGACACTGTCATCTTCTCATAAGAAGACCACCAAGCTCTACATTTAAAAAGACACTGTCATCTTCTCATAAGAAGACCACCAAGCTCTACATTTAAAAATACACTGTCATTGTCTCATAAGAAGACCACCAAGCTCTACATTTAAAAAGACACTGTCATCTTCTCATAAGAAGACCACCAAGCTCTACATTTAAAAAGACACTGTCATCTTCTCATAAGAAGACCACCAAGCTCTACATTTAAAAATACACTGTCATTGTCTCATAAGAAGACCACCAAGCTCTACATTTAAAAAGACACTGTCATCTTCTCATAAGAAGACAACCAAGCTCTACATTTAAAAAGACACTGTCATCTTCTCATAAGAAGACCACCAAGCTCTACATTTAAAAAGACATTGTCATCATCTCATAAGAAGACCACCAAGCTCTACATTTAAAAATACACTGTCATCATCTCATAAGAAGACCACCAAGCTCTACATTTAAAAAGACACTGTCATCTTCTCATAAGAAGACCACCAAGCTCTAGGTTTAAGAGACAGTGTCACCTTGCCACAAGAACAGGGGCGGACTGACCATTTGGAAACTCAGGCACTGCCTGAGGGCCCAGGGTCAGTAGGAGCCCCATGAGATGCCCCTGGTTCTTTTTTCATAGGCTTTTTTGAGTTTGGGCAAGGACACAGGGGCCCCATGATCCCCTATTGCCCGGGGGCCCCATGAGTTGTCAGTCCGCCCCTGCACAAGAAGACAACCATGCTCTACATTAAAAAAGACACAGTTACCTTATCATAAGAAGAGCACCATGCTCAACATTGAGAGAGACACTGTCCGCTTATCATAAGAAGACCACCATGGACTATGTTTAATGAGACACCACCACCTTCTCATAAGAAGATCCGCAAGAGCCACTTTTAAAGACACACCTTCACTTTGTCATAGGAAGACAGCTAAGCTCTACATTAAAAGAGACACTGTCACCTTGTCATGAGAAGACTACCAAGTTCAACATTTAAAAAGACACTGTCATCTTTTCAGAAGAAGACCACCAAGCTCTGCATTTAAAGACATTGTCACCTTGTCATAGGAAAACCACCAAGCTCTACCTTTAAAAAGGCAATATCGCCTTGTCTTGTGAAGACTACCAAGCTCTACATTTAAAACTACACTGTCACCTTGTCATAAGAAAACCGCAAAGCTCTGCATTTAAAAAACAGTGTCACCTTGCCATAGCAACACAACAATGCTCTACATCAGTGGTCTTTAAACTGTGGCCCTAGGGGCTGGATGTGGCCCTTTGATTGCCTTTATCTGGCTCTTCAGCACTATCTCACCAATTGACATCAATGGTGGAGCACCATTCCCCTCTATTGACACCATCAATGGAACACTTCTCATTGATATTAACAATGGGCCATTATTCCACCCATTAAAACAAATGATGGGGCACTATTCCTTCCATTAAAACCAATGATGGGGCATTGATTTTCTTCTCCCATTGGCCACAGCTTGGCCCCCATAAAGCCTGAAGGACACTAAAACTGGGTCTTTGCTTAGAAGGTTTGGAGACCCCTGCTCTAAATTAAAAGAGACACATTCACCTTGCCAAAAGAACACCATCAAGCTCTATGATTAAGGGGTCACTGTCACCTTGTCATAAGAAGACAACCATGCTCTATATTAAAAAAAACACATTGTCACCTTGTCATAAAGAGACCACTATGCTCTACATTCAGATAGAAACTGTAACCTTGTCATAATAAGACCACCATGTTCTATGTTTAAAGAGTCACTATCACCCTGTCATAAGAGGAGAACCATGCTCTACATTAAAAGAGACACTTTCACCTTGTCATAAGAAGACCAACAAAATCTATGTATAACCCCTTCAAGCCGGCATAACACAAATATGCGGCCTCACAGAATTTGTCCTGAAAAAAACAAGGTATAATTCACCTGGATGGAAGTAGTTGTGATGCTATGTACGGTTTTACTAACACATGTCAAAGTTGTACAATTTTACTTAGGCTTTAAGATTTGTTTTACCCTTAGGTGTGAAGGGGTTAAAGACACACCCAGGGGCGGACTGACCACTTGGAAACTGGGGCACTGCCCGAGGGCCCGGGGTCAGTAGGGGGCCCCATGAGATGCACCTGGTACCTTTAACATAGGCTTTTTTGAGTTTGGGCAAGGGCACAGGGGCCCCATGATCCCCTATTGCCCAGGGGCCCCATGAGTTGTCTGTCCACCCCTGGACACACCTTACCTTGTCATAGGAAGACCACCAAATGCTTCATTTAAAGAGACACTATCACCTTGTCATAAGAAGATCATCAATCTCTACGTTTAGGGGACACTGCCACCTTGCCATAAGAAGACCACTAAACTCTGCATTGAAGGGGATACTGGTACCTTGTTATAAGAAGACAATCATGCTCTACATTAAAAGAGACACTGTCACCTTGTTATAAGAAGACCAGCAAAATCTATGTTTACGGACACATCTTAACTTGTGATAGGAAGACCGCCAAATGCTTCATTTAATGAGACAGTAACACCTTGCCATAAGAAGACCACCAAGCCCTACATTTAAGGAAAAACTGTCACCTTGTCATAGGTTGACAATCATGCTCTAAATTAAAAGACACTGTCACCTTGCCATAAGAAAACCACCAAAATCTATGTTTAAAGACACACCTTACCTTGTCATAGGAAAAACAACAAATGCTTCATTTAAAGAGACACTATCACCTTGCCATAAGAAGACCACCAAGCTCTACGTTTAGGGAATACTGTCACCTTGCCATAAGAAGACCACCAAGCTCTACATTTAAGGGGACGCTGTTACCTTGTCATAAGAAGGCACCCATGCTCTACATTAAAAGGGACACTGTCAGTTTGTCATAAGAAGAACACCAAGCTCTATGTTTAAAAAGAGAGTGTCTCCTTGCCGTAAGAAGACAGCCATGCTCTACATGAAAAGAGGCTCTGTTACCTTGTAATAAGAAGATAATCATGCACTACATTAAAAAAAAAAACACTATTATCTTGTCCTAAGAAGACCACCAAGCTCTACATTTAAAATGACACTGCCATCTTGCCCTAAGAAGACCACCAAGCTCTACATTTAAAATGACACTGCCATCTTGTCCTAAGAAGACCACCAAGCTCTTCATTTAAAATGACACTGCCATCTTGTCCTAAGAAGACCACCAAGCTCTACGTTTAAAGAGACAGTGTCACCTTGCCACAAGAAGACAACCATGCTGTACATCAGTGGTCTCCAAACTGCGGCCCGGAAGCTAGATGCAGCCCTTTGCTCGCCTTTATCCGGCCCTTGAGGCATTTTTCCTCCCACTGATACAAGACATTATTCCTCCCACTGGCACCAGCAATGGGGCATAATTCCTGCTACTGTCATCAGCAATGGGCCCCATTGACACCAACAATGAGGCCCTATTTCTCCCACTGACACTAACAACAGGGCACTATTCCTCCCATTGACACCAATGATGAGGCACTCAAACTGACACCAACAATAGGGCACTATTCCTCCCACTGACACCAGCAATGGGGCACTATTCCTCCCACTGACACCAGCAATGGGGCACTATTCTTCCCACTGACACCAGCAATGGGGCACTATTGCTCCCACTGACACCAGCAATGGGGCACTATTCCTCCCACTGACACCAGCAATGGGGAACTATTCCTCCCACTGACACCAGCAATGGGGCACTATTCCTCCCACTGACACCAGCAATGGGGAACTATTCCTCCCACTGACACCAGCAATGGGGCACTATTCCTCCCAATGACACCAGCAATGGGGCACTATTCCTCCCACTGACACCAGCAATGAGGAACTATTCCTCCCACTGACATCAGCAATGGGGCACTATTCCTCCCACTGACACCAGCAATGGGGAACTATTCCTCCCACTGACACCAGCAATGGGGCACTATTCCTCCCACTGACACCAGCAATGGGGAACTATTCCTCCCACTGACACCAGCAATGGGGCACTATTCCTCCCACTGATACCAAAGGTGCATTGTTTACTCACACAGACACCAGGACAATTTCAACTCCCAATGGCCACAGACTGGCCCCCCTAAAGTCTGAAGGACAGTAAACTGGCCCTTTGTTTAGAAAGTTTGGAGACCCCTTATCTACATTGAAAGTTGCCTTGTGATAAGAAGACAAACATGTTTACATTTACAGATACACTGTCACCTTAAATTGGTACATTTGTAAACTTCAAAAGCCAGTATAAAGGAATAGTAGTGGTGAACAAAACGCACTTATGATTTTAACTCATCTTTTCTTTTTGTATAACCTTCCATGGCAGGGAGTGTGTCCTATGCCAACATACGTTTGCTAATTGGTGCCCCTCGTTCCCATCTCAGAAAGTTGGGAGGTATGCAGTCCCTGTACAGCAGAGCTTAGAGAAGAGGAAGGAGTAGCAGCACACGGAGCCCAGCAGGTGTGTTGCAGTACAAGGAGCATGCTGATGGGAGGAGAGGGCAGAGTTACTGAGAGATAAGCCAGAACAATATACTCAAAAAGTTGCTAGGAACTTTTAAACTTGCACGTGTATTCGGGTGAAGGAACAGTTCAGACCCGCTCAATATCTCTTACAAAACAACTTTGCATTTGAGCAAAGCAATCAAAGGCAAAAGGAGGATTTAAGAATTCTGCAAGTCTACATGAGGACTAATAGAGATGTTGGGACTGGATGACTGGGCAAATTTTCACCACTATTCGGTTTGAAGGAATTTTGTGTTTGGACCAGGGACAGACTGACCATTTGGAAACTCAGGCACTGCCCGAGGGTCTGGGGTCAGTAGGGGGCCCCATGAGATGCCCCTGGTACCTTTTTCATAGGCTTTTTTGACATCTATCCAGCTAGTTCTGGCCAACTCAGTGAATTGTTTTAAAAAAAGAGCCAAATGTATTTGCAAATGCACAAAATGTAACTGGGTACTAACCAGGGGCGGACTGACCATTTGGAAACTCGGGCACTGCCCGAGGGCCCAGGGTCAGTAGGGGGCCCCATGAGATGCCCCTGGTACCTTTTTCATAGGCTTTTTTGAGTTTGGGCAAGGACACAGGGGCCCCATGATCCCCTATTGCCCGGGGGCCCCATGAGTTGTCAGTCCACCCCTGGTTTGGACTGTCCTTGTCTCCTACTATACATTCCAGGGTTAACCCATGATAGGCAAGCACGTGTAAAGCAAACATTGGCGCAGTCCCTGGACGCTAGAGCGATTAGCGGCTCTGCCTTTCCTAGCAGTGTAACTGTGTTCTTTTGAAGTGAAACGCTTTCTATCTGGAATTATCAGAGAGAGGTTAATCGCGTTCTTCTGTATCTCCTTTGATGTTTCCAACCCGCGTTTTGGACATTACGTCCTTCTGATTTGCTCTTGACATTCGATGTTTCCACCATTCATCCCCACCGCGGCATGATTATCTCAAGTATTATTGATGTGATTCCTTGTTATTATTCTCGAGGCTCCCGGAGTGATCACTCGTCAAAGGAAAACTACAGGCAACACACAACATTCATTACGAAGCCCTAAAAATAGCTTTGTGGCTGTGTCTGCGTTTGGTTTTTGGACGCACTGGATCCAGAAAAAGGTGATGAGGCATATCAGCCTATAATGTGTTTACAGGTGAATTTAAAGGGTTACTCCACTTCTTTGGAAAAAAAAATAACAAATAAGAAAAATAGTATATACAATTGCTGCACAGGTCATGTTGTAATTTAATGTTACTTCAAATCACCTTTTCTTTTCAATCAGCAGACGCTGTCATGTTCTGGAAAACTAATTTCAATGCAACATGGCAACCTGTGGGCATTCGCTACACAGTTGTTGTACAGAATGCCCCCCAGAAATGTTATTTTCTGCCTGCATGATTGGTTCATTGATTAGTATTCACTAAGATACTAGTCAGATTTTAGGCCTCCCCTGCAATAGGAATTACAGTTTTGGTGAGATACTCCCCTAAAGGGATGCACAGGGGCGGACCGCCGTGACAGCCAATCATGACAGTCACATGACCCTAAACCTCGCCTCACCTCCCTTAAAGGGCTGGAAGGTGCCGGCGTGAAGGGGTTAAAGCAGTATGTAACCCAAAAGTAAGCATTTATTATATTACAGCCTACCAATTCTTACAAGTGATGGCTGCATTCATTTTCTTTTATTTTCATCTGGTGATAAAACCAGTAAGTCTGTTGTTTTTCAAAAGCTCAAGCTCTCCAGTAGAATGTATCAGTTTACATGGATGAGACAAACCATTTAACACTGGAAGGAGTAGTATATACAATTGCTGCACAAGTCAGTTTCAGTTTTGGTGAGATACTCCCCTAAAGGGATGCACAGGGGCGGACTGACAACTCATGGGGCCCCCGGACAATAGGGGATCATGGGGCCCCTGTGCCCTCGCCCACACTCAAACCACTCCCAAAAAAGCCTATGAAAGGTACCAGGGGCATGTCATGGGGCCCCCAACTGACCCAGGGCACTCGGGCAGTGTCCGAGTGTCTGAATGGTCAGTCCGCCCCTGGGGATGCAGATCCTACAGCTTTTCACATTAAAACACCGAGAGTGAACCAGCTGATTATAATAAACAAGTCAGATTTTAGGCCTCTCCTGCAATATGAATTTCAGTTTTGGTGAGATACTCCCCTAAAGGGATGCAGATCCTGCAGTTTTTACAATCGAACACAGAGAGTGAACCAGCTGATAATAAACCAGATCCTCCCATTCAGAATCAGTATGCAAAGGGACTTCCCTTCCTGGGCATCAGTAATCCAGCAAATAAGCTAATCGCTCACATTTTGCTAGCAGCTAAGAGAACCATCCCATTATATAGCACTACCCTCATAAGGGCTGCTGTGTTGTGGGTACCCCTAAGCATTCTCTCTGCACAGCCAGGCAACAGGTATTTCTCATATAGACTTGCATCCAAGAGACAGTAGCCAGTCCATAGGCTTGGTTTTGTTGTTTTATTAGGGAAAATCAACTTGGATAGGGAAATAGGGATTATGGGATGCCCATTTAGCTTGCGTCGATGAAAGGAGGACACTTCCCTGCTATGTACAAAGACAGATCCTGGACTGTTCTTTTCTTGAAAGCTGTCAGTCTTTGCAAATCCATAGCAACAGCCCTTTATAGGCGAGGAACTAGCAGCCCCTCAGAATCAGCCCAACTTCTCGTATCTACATGTAGGGATGTCTTCTCTCCCCCTGTAGAGCTGCTCCCAGCTCCACAGCCTGCAGACACTACCATCCCCACAGGATGGATCGGATCTGCAGACTAAGCATAATAGATTGGAGTCCGATCCATTATGCTCCCCAATCCGCAGATCCAATCCATCCTGCGGGGATCGTCGGCTTGCAACCTATACGGGGTTACCTGATCTCTCCACGAAGAGGTAAGTATTAAAGTAAGCCGACGATCCCTGCAGGATGGATCGGATCTGCGGATTGGGGAGCATAATGGATCAGACTCCAATCCATTATGCTTAGTCTGCAGATCTGATCCATCCTGCGGGGATCGTCGGCTTACTTTAATACTTACCTCTTCGTGGAGAGATCAGGTAACCCCATATAGGTTGCAAGCTGACGATCCCCGCAGGATGGATCGGATCTGTGGATTGGGAAGGATTATGGATGAGTCATATGCCCACAGATCCAATCCATCCTGCGGGGATTGTTGGAGGGGGTGTCACCAAGTGTTCCGGCACTGCGTGACACCAACCCTAGGGACGCCCCTGGTACTTAGTACGTCTCAATAAGCCAAGACCAAGGATGCCTTTAGCCTTTTAACTTCTAGTAACATTTTGGAGAGTTTACCAATCTGCAAAGAAAATTTGAAGTTCAAATAAATATTTCTTTTTTAAAGTCACCAATTCCTAAGCCAAGCAAAACACATCTGTGAATTTTTTAAAGTTCACCTTTTTTTCGTTAATTCGGTTATTCTGTTAATTCAATATTGACAATAATTATATTGCATTGGTAAGCCAATACTTGACTTAGGCCGGCCATACATGGGTCAAAATTTGACCGTCTTTTCGTCCGAAAATCGGACCTGAGAATAATCAGCCAATTTTCGCTCTGTTAGTGGGTCAATGGCACCGGCTGATTTTTGTGGTTCCTCCCCTTTTCGGTGATCGGGCATGTTGGAAAATTGGCGAAAAACAACCGATTTTCGACTCAATGATGGTCAAATCATACAATCGTTTTTCCGAAAAGAATATGTGCATGAGCCGTGACCCAAAAAGGAACAGAAGTTTTGCATGTTATATTGGGTGAACTTTATTATTATTATTATACAGGATTTATAAAGCGCCAACGGTTTGCTCAGCGCTGTACATTATAATGGGAGACAGTACACGAGACAGTACAGTAACAATACAATACAATACACGAGGGGTTCGAGGGCCCTGCTCCTTGGAGCTTACAATCTAGGAGGGAGGGGAGAGTGGTACAGGAGGAGATAGCTGTGGGGGATGGAGTGGTGGGAAGAGTAGAGGAGATCAGCAATTATGTGAGGGCGGGGTAGGCTTCTCTGAAGAGGTGGGTTTTCAGGGTGCGCCTAAAGGTGAGGAGGGTAGGTGACAGTCTGATGGATTGGGGTAGTGAGTTCCAGAGGATGGGGGAAGCCCTGGAGAAGTCCTGGAGATGGGCATGGGAGGAGGAGACCAGGGAACTGGAGAGAAGGAGGTCTTGTGAGGAGTGGACAGTGCGTTTTGGGTGGTAGATGGATATCAGGTCGGTGATGCAGTTTGGGGCAGTGTTATGAATAGCTTTGTATGTATGACTTGGTCAGTTAATTTTCAGAATCATTGATGGCACCTTCGGATTACCGAGCGAACGACGTTTTTGATTTTCAGGCGGAAAATCCTTCGGAATTCGAACCATGTATGGCCTGCATAAGTTTAGAGTGAATTTTTGGTGGCAATAGATATTTGTTCTAAATACCCTCAAAGCCCTTTCATGTTGGAGTTATGTGGGATTGGCACTTCTTTTTGCTCAGAATCTATCTCATAGCTTGGATTTTACCTTGGGGCATTGGAAGTGTATCTGAACCTAAAAACTTAATACATTGAAGTCCTTAGATGCGTTGGCTGCATTCGTTTTCTGTTTTTTTCCTTTTATCTTCACCTGATGGTCCTGTCCTAAGATGACAACACTCACTGTCCTATGTCAATGAAAAAACAAAGTTGCCACCCTAGGCTGCTCTCAAGACTTAGACTACAAACACCCCCACCAACTGCATTACATAGAGGGCATTGCATTGTAGTTTATGGAAGAGAGCTGAGTACAAGTGCAGTGTGTAGGAAGTTACGAGTGCACAAATTTTTGTATTTCCATAAAATGTTCTCAGTCTTAAAAAAGAAGGTAATGCATCCACCATCTAGGGTCTGTTGAGCTTCAACCAGGGGCGGACTGGCCAGTTGGAAACTCAGGCACTGCCCAAGGGCCCGGGGTCAGTAGGGGGCCTCATGAGATGCCCCTGGTACCTTTTTCATAGGCTTTTGTTGAGTTTGGGCAAGGACACAGGGGCCCCCTGATCCCCTATTGCCCGGGGGCCCCATGAGTTGTCAGTCCGCCCCTGCTCCTGTCCCATTTGGAGTGACACCAACGGTCCACCTCTTATCCTGGCTAGTGGTCTCCAGAGTGGTGCCAGCAGCAGGAAAGAAGAGATCTTCAGGTCAGTGTGAAGCCATACAATGGACATGATAGTATAGGGCTGCGGTTTACGCACACCTCGGGTACAGTGCAGTGTAGCAGCAGCCTTCCTTAGCAATAGACCTCTATTCAGGGTCGGACTGACAACTCATGGGGCCCCCGGGCAATAGGGGATCATGGGGCCCCTGTGTCCTTGCCCATACCCACAAAAGCCTATGAAAAAGCCAATGAAAGGTACCAGGGGGATCTTATGAGGCCCCCTACTGACCCTGGGTCCTCGGGCAGTGCCCTGGTGCTCGAATGGTCAGTCCGCCCCTGCCTCTATTATATCCTGCCAGTTTGGTGCACTTTCTGAAAGCTCATCAAAACTCCTGGTGCGCTTTCAGAAAAGAGCACTAAACCTGCAAGATATAACAGAAGGGGCTGATTTGCTAAAGGCAAATAGACTGTGCACTTTGCAAAGTGCAGTTGCTCCAGAGCTTAGTAAATGAGCAGAAGCTCTGTTAATGAGCATCATCCAATCATGTGCAAGCAAATATGTTTTTTTTTTAATATTCCTTGCATGTGATTGGGTATTCTTTGCAAAGTGAAGCTTTACCTCATTTTCTAAACTCTAAAGCAACTGCACTTTGCAAAGTGCACAGTCTATTTGTCTTTAGTAAATCAACCCCAGTAGAAGTCTATGGCAAAGCACAGCTAGCCCAGGAAAGTCGCATATGCACTGCGCTACACCCATAGTGCAGGTAACTCACAGCAAATCAGTGTGAAATTAGCCTTGTAGGAGGGCTCAGAACAGTAAGGGTTCATTTACATTTGCAGTTTGGGGGGCAGTAAAACCCCATAGTTAAGAAGAGTTTTTACCATCCCCACCCTAACTGCAGTGGTCAGGAGTGTACACATGTCGCAGCCACAGCAGGAATTATATGACCTGTCATGGTTGGTGGGTGTAGCACTCGTTTAAGTGAATGAGGCCACTCTGTAAGTGCCCTGCAACCTTGTGCAGTACAGCAAATGAGGGGTAAGAGCAGGCAGCACTATGTTGCTTTCTCACCACCTGCTTTAACCCCTTGGACCCCGCAGAAGCATGCAGTTGCGGGAAGCTTTCAGAGTGGCCCCATTTACCTGAATGGGTTGTAAGTGGCAGGCGGTAGCACCCACCAAAAGCAACAGGTTACCACCCCTTCCAACTTTACATGTGAACAAGCCCTGAAGATGCTAATGCCAAATGTTACTAAGGGCCTGTGACGGGAGTCACTTTGAGTGGGGGGCCCATGGAACCCAGCTCACTTTGGAGAGGTGGGGAGACCCCTGTGTCAGCTCCCCATATCCCTCTTATGTGTAAGTCACCCTGTGCCTGTTAGGGGTACAGGGTGATCTGTCCTAATATTGTGTAGACATGTCTAGGAGATAGGTGGGGTGGGGGTTGTGCATTGTTTGGTGTTGTGTGGCTGCATTCCATTGTTCTATTGTTTGTCTTGCTTGGGAGCAAACTATTATGGGAAATATGTGTTTATGTGTATTAGCTTAGTGGTGGGGGTTGTCTCCAGCAGCCCTCCCTCTGGATGGGACTGTCTGCTGGTGTGAAGTTTGAATACCTGTGTGTCTCTTGTTACTAAATGTAGATTGTCCTGCTCTGTGTCATTATCCAGGGAGGGGGGATTGTCCCCTGAGTGTATATATCTTGTATCTGTGTTCAAATAAATTAGTCTACCTCCTGGTTTACTTCAAGACTGGTGTCGTCTAGTTTTGTATCGTCAGCTGTGGTGTCTGTTGTCGGTGTTCGGACGGGGAAGTGGTAGTATAACGGAAGTACCCAAGAGCAGTCTGGGGTCGGTTCCGTTACAGGGCCCATTCACAACTGCTTCTCCTCTGAAAAGTGATCTGAGTGTGTTTGACAGATAGTGAGGAAGCGATATGTTGCCTCCTCACCACCCAATTTAAACCCATGATTGCCATGCAATGCATGCAACTGCAACACTTTAGTACGGCAATTAGAGGTTTAGATCAGGTGTGCGGAGGCGACACTGTGCCCGGTGATCTGACTTCTTTATGGTTGTCAACCCCTGATTTAAAAAGTGACAGTAAAATTGAATTTCTCCTTAAAGTGTATGTTAACCCCAACAATGAACTTCTCTTATTTGCTTCCTATTGGTCTGTTAATTATACCATTGAAACTATTTTGGTATATCTGTTCAATAAGTAGAAAAAAGTTTGAGTTGTTCCTGCTAAAAATCTTGTGAGCTGGCAACCTCCCATGCTATACTTTTAATAATTCGCAGTATCCTAATGTGGACTACAGAACACCTTCTCCCTGTGTTTCAGAGCAGAATAGAGGATGAGCCCTGGGGCAAGGTGACAATGCTGCTCCTCCATAGATACAGCATGGCAGGCTAACAATGCTGCCACAGGAAACAGACAGAGAATAGTGTGGTCACTTGCAACATGGAGAGGAGAATGTTATCAAGATCAAGAGTTATGTCTACATGCTTCGTAAAGAAGGCACAGGGAATCTTGTGAAAATTGATGGCAAGATGAATGCAGCATGTTATCAGAAAATACTGCCAGACAATTTGCATTCTGCACAAAAGCTGCGCAAGGGACGCTCTTGGACGTTCCAGCACGACAATGACCCTAAGCACAAGGCCAAGATGTATATAGTTGCCAGGAAGTTGTCCTCAGTTTGCAGTTCCCTTGGGCATCCCAAACACCCCTTACCCCATTCAAATTATTAACCTCCGTAATGGTCTCATTATGTCCATATTTCTGTGCTCAAAGCGGTACCATTTTTTTGCATGGAAATATGTATTTTTTTTATTGTAGGCCTGTAATTTTTAGGAATAACTCACTGAAATCTGTCCAAACAAGAGTCTAGTAAACATCCCGGGTATGTTAAAATTTGAAACACGAAATCATAAATTATAATTTAATAAATAATCATAAAAAACAATAATATAATAATAATAAATTTAATTCAATAATATAATCAAACCAAAAACCCTGAAATCTGAAATATAGCGCCAAGTTCGCACATCACTGAGCAAAGTCGCAAAATCGTTTTCAGTGTCTGATGACGAATTTCTCCCACGAATCATTATCACTCAATTCTGCAAGTGGTTCTGATTTACTATCGCTGTTCTCTAGCCGGTCTAAAACCGATTTTGACCTAAAGGGACACTTTTTGGACGCCATGGACGTTTCTCAGTTTCCAGGCAATAAGAACAGTAAAAATGTAGGCAGGGCGCAGGACAAAGCACTCGGGACAAAATGTATGTGAAATGGTTTGATACAGGAATGTTTTACTATGTGATTTTAGTGTATTTAGTGATGTACAAAGCTGTCCACCATACTGCCCCGAACTACATCACTGACCTAATATCCAAGTACCACCCAGCACGAACACTCCGCTCCTCACAAGACCTCCTTCTCTCTAGTTCCCTGGTCTCCTCCTCCCATGCCCGCCTCCAGGACTTCTCCAGGGTGTCACCCATCCTCTGGAACTCCCTGCCCCAACCCATCAGATTATCACCTACTCTCCTCTCCTTTAGGTGCACCCTGAAAACCATTCTCTTCAGGGAAGCCTACCCCACCCCCTGCTAACTTGCCGACCTCCTCCACTCTTCCTACCACTCCATCCCCCACAGCTATCTCCTCCTGTGCCACCATCCCCTCCCTCCTAGATTGTAAGCTCCAAAGAGCAGGGCCCTCAATCCCCTCATGTTTTGCATTGTATTGGTATTGTTCTGTCACATGTTCTGTCCCCCTTTGTAATGTACAGCGCTGAGCGAACCATTGGCGCTTTATAAATACTGTATAATAATAATAATAATTCAATTCATTGTTACTTCTCACACTAACCTCTGGTAACAACTCAACCGCAGCAGGCAAAAATAATCAAAGCCCTGAGTTTAGGAGAAATCTAGCGAACGCAAATAACATAAAGCATAAATGACTACAGCCTAGCTGCAAGCACTCTACAATTGTCTAGAAACACTCCAGTTTAGGGCAAGGTCCCTACATATCTAACAGTAGGAAATATATTGCTCTTCATATGCTGCGCTGGTTGAACGTGTCACCTTTATGCTGTAGATACATGTGTCTTGTTTCCTGGCAGGCAAGGTTCTCATGCTGCTACAGGTAGAGGACGTTATAAAATGTCTTTATTTTCCCTGCAGGGTGATCAGATGAAATAGTATTGGTGATTTATTATTTGTGGAAAACCCCAGAAGACCCACCTGGTGTTCTCCACATTTCGTATAATGTAATACAAGATATTGCATTCTCGGGTTACCTCTTCTGGTTCATATTTTGTAAAAACAGGAGAATAAAATATATAGCTGTCAATGTGAAACACCTCGCACAGCACTCAGAATGAACTCTGCAGCACCTGAACCAAGCATTTCCATCTGTGTAAATACATTTGTAGACATATGCCACCATACTAGCTAAAATCCGCCAGGCAGATATTTAAATACAATTTAATCCAGTTGATATAGACACTGGAAATTGTTAAATGTGTTTTCACAAACAGCTAGATTAAGCGCCAACATCTGTCTCAATATAAACTTCCCATAATCCTCTGTACGGCAAAACTCATATTGGCAAAGGGAGGGTGTCCTTTAAGCCAATTGGGTCTGTGCTGATTTGACAATGCTCACTGTAAATTAGCATCTTTACAAGTGGGGAAACAGCAGGGAAGATTTCATCAGCATGTTGCTGCTTCATTGTCCAATCTCAAGCGCGGGTGTTCTTGACCATATAGTGCCCCCTAGTGTGGTTAATCTAGTTCCCACACTAGGGGCTACATGATAGGATGTTGGCTCCATACTGCCAAGGCCACAGGCTTCCTTCAAAAGACTAACTTGATCTCTTGCTACATTGAATAACAGTCCGGTGATCACCGGTTGGCCGTCTTGAGAGCTGCACAACACACCTGGCCCAAAGGTTCAGGGATACAGGTTTTCATGCACATGGATCAAACACAGGACCTGTCACCATCGCCTGGTGGACTGGCCCTACTTCTTTCAACCAGGGGCGGACTGACAACTCATGGGGCCCCGGGCAATAGGGGATCATGAGGCCCCTGTCTCCTTGCCCAAACTCAAAAAAGCCTATGAAAAAGGTACCAGGGGCATTTCATGGGGCCCCCTACTGACCCCAGGCCCTCGGGCAGTTTCCAAATGGTCAGTCCACCCCTGCTTCCAACCTTTACCAGCCTACCGACTGAGCCAAGCCCTTTCTCATCTGTCAACTCATAGGCCACACACCGACTAGCAGTGAGAGATGAGCTAATATTCATCTGTTTTTACATGCCCACGTCACAACAGCTGTTTTCATCTTTTGCCTGGTAAATGGGTTGCACTCCGGCAAAGCTCTTATACTCCCTAGAAGTAGCCCGTTCAGGGAGAAAGGTTTCCACAGAGCTTCTACATCCTGGCATGGAAGGTCCCACACACCAGGCACAACTTATCTGGCCCAAAGGTTACAAGGATACAAGTTTCTGTGCACATGGATCAGATAGGGGACCTGTCACCACTGGCAGACTTATCCTACTTTTTCCAACCTTTACTAGCTTACCGTCTGAGCCAAGCCCTTTCTCATCCGTCAAGGCATAAGCTTTTTTGAGTTTGGGCAAGGACACAGGGGCCCCATGATCCCCTATTGCCCGGAGGCCCCATGAGTTGTCAGTCCGCCCCTGGTTACAAGGATACAAGTTTCTGTGCACATGGATCAGATAGGGGACCTGTCACCACTGGCAGACTTATCCTACTTCTTCCAACCAGGGGTGGACTGACAACTTATAGGGCCCCTGGGAAATAGGGGATAATGGGGCCCCTGTGTCCTTGCCCAAACTAAAAAAAGCCTATGCAAAAGGTACCAGGGGCATCTCATGGGGCCCCCTACTGACCCCAGGCCCTCGGGCAGTTCCCAAATGGTCAGTCCGCCCCTGTTTCCAACTTTTACCAGCTTACCGATTGAGCCAAGCCCTTTCTCATTCGTCAACTCATAGGCCACACACTGACTAGCAGTGAGAGATGGGCCAATATTTATCTGTTTTTATATGCCCACGTCACAACAACTGTTTCATATTTTGCCTGCTAAATGGGGTGCAATCCAACAAAGCTCTTACACTCCCTAGAAGTAGATATAATTGAAACTCTATATATCCCTACGAAAAGTATCACTCTCACCCTCGAAAGTGTAAATAAAATATAAATAATATCTTTTCAATGCTCCCTCTATCACACCCCCGACAGTTACCCTCATAAATAGTGCAAAAACATATATCAACAAATGTCCACATATGAGTCCATATATAGTGCTTTTTCAAACGTTGGGGACTAATCCACTTTGCTGCTCTTCAATCCAAGACACCCAAATCAGGATACCTCAAAAAAATATAAACTAAATATAGTGCATTATCATTTCAACAGAAAAGAACACTCGTGAAACTAAAAGTGATTCCTCCTAAACTCCCACCCATGACAAGTCAACACTCCAAAATGTGATTCAGTGCAACACTCCACAACCAGTGTCACCATCCAAATGTAATGAATACCATTACCCTCTTATGGATGATAAGGACTAATAGTGATCACATGCATCAAAATGAGTAGTGCCATCACTCTTGTGGTATAAAATACCATTACCCTCTTCCAATGCAGACCAAGCAAAAACTCCTTCAAGGCAATCCAAAATATCCCCCTCTCCGGAAGCTTCCTGCTGCTTCCAATCCACCTTCCCCTTTCCTCAAAGGGGCAGATAATATAAGACTCAGTGGAGTATATAAAAAGGAATTCACAAATTTATTAACAGCTTACATAGAAAACGCCAACGTCCATCCTCTCCCACAGTCCATATAGCTGAACTCCAGTATCCAAGATGGCCGTGCCGTTCCTTCCGGTTTGAAGTTCTAATGTTACGTCCTTACTTTTTACTGACGCGTTTCGTCACTTCCGACTTTTTCACAAGGGTTCCGGACGTCTAATGTGTGGCTCCTCTTATCCTACTCTCAGCACTGGCAAAGAGAGCGAGCCTCCATCTTAACTAATGGCAACAACCACCACTTCCTATGCCTTCTAGATACGGCTTCGATATACGGAAAGGCGGACTACAATCACATTAAAATACATTTAAAAACCAACTCTATATATAAATGCCCTAATCATTCACCTAGGTAATCAATAGAATAACTCTGTAGATAACTATACTTTTAGTTACCTAAAGGAGATAAACAATATAAATATAGGGAACATATCCACCAACCCTCCTGCTCCCCCTATTGCTCAAAAATTCTACAACAACAAATTACCACATCCTACTACCCAGGATAGGGGGGAATAGAATTCAGATGCTCTCTCGGAATGAAACATTTTGGATTTACCAATTACGCACTTTAAAACCTAGAGGTTTGAATATAGAACTAGATCTTAATTGTTTTATTTCTGATTTTTAATATTGATATGGAAGGGGGTGGTTGGCTGGAATCGGAGCTGCAGGAGGTAGTGTTAGTCTTTGGAGAATTTTGGAATTTTTATGGGATGTATAAGAATTTTAAACTGCTTTGTGTCCACATTATTCATATGGTGAGAGGGAATTATATATATATTTTATAACTTTACAATTTTAGTTTATGTAGGTGGTTCCATCTAAGTAAGGTGACCATAATATCTTAAGTGTAGAAGTTTAATTTTATCCAGTTTGTGAGTGACAATATTAGGAAGTAATAAGGGAAAATAATATTTATATTTATTAATATTAATGTCATCAGGAATGGAAGTTATGAGTGGGTAGTAGGATGTGGTAATTTGTTGTTCTAGAATTTTTGAGCAATAGGGGGAGCAGGAGGGTTGGTGGATATGTTCCCTATATTTATATTGTTTATCTCCTTTAGGTAACTAAAAGTATAGTTATCTACAGAGTTATTCTATTGATTACCTAGGTGAATGATTAGGGCATTTATATATAGAGTTGGTTTTTAAATGTATTTTAATGTGATTGTAGTCCGCCTTTCCGTATATCGAAGCCGTATCTAGAAGGCATAGGAAGTGGTGGTTGTTGCCATTAGTTAAGATGGAGGCTCGCTCTCTTTGCCAGTGCTGAGAGTAGGATAAGAGGAGCCACACATTAGACGTCCGGAACCCTTGTGAAAAAGTCGGAAGTGACGAAACGCGTCAGTAACATAAGGACGTAACATTACATCTTTAAACCGGAAGGAGCGGCACGGCCATCTTGGATACTGGAGTTCAGCTATATGGACTGTGGGAGAGGATGGACGTTGGCGTTTTCTATGTAAGCTGTGAATAAATTTGTGAATTCCTTTTTATATACTCCACTGAGTCTTATATTATCTGCCCCTTTGAGGAAAGGGGAAGGTGGATTGGAAGCAGCAGGAAGCTTCCGGAGAGGGGGATATTTTGGATTGCCTTGAAGGAGTTTTTGCTTGGTCTGCATTGGAAGAGGGTAATGGTATTTTATACCACAAGAGTGATGGCACTACTCATTTTGATGCATGTGATCACTATTAGTCCTTATCATCCATGAGAGGGTAATGGTATTCATTACATTTGGATGGTGACACTGGTTGTGGAGTGTTGCACTGAATCACATTTTGGAGTGTTGACTTGTCACGGGTGGGAGTTTAGGAGGAATCACTTTTAGTTTCACGAGTGTTCTTTTCTGTTGAAATGATAATGCACTATATTTAGTTTATATTTTTTTGAGGTATCCTGATTTGGGTGTCTTGGATTGAAGAGCAGCAAAGTGGATTAGTCCCCAACGTTTGAAAAAGAACTATATATGGACTCATATGTGGACTTTTGTTGATATATGTTTTTGCACTATTTATGAGGGTAACTGTCGGGGGTGTGATAGAGGGAGCATTGAAAAGATATTATTTATACTCCCTAGAAGTAGCCCGCTCAGGGAGAAAGGTTTCCACAGAGTTCCTACATCCTGGCATGGAGGGCCCCACACACCAGGCACAACTTATCTGACCCAAAGGTTACAAGGATATAAGTTTCTGTGCACATGGATCAGATAGGGGACCTGTCACCACTGGCAGACTTATCCTACTTCTTCCAACCTTTACCAGCTTACCAACTGAGCCAAATCCTTAATCACTTGTCAAGGCATAGACCACACACCAAACAGCAGTGAGGAAGAGCCCACTAAATGTGGGGCACTTCTACAAAGTTCTTATATTCCATAAGTGTAGCTCACTTTCCACAGTGCTCCCCATTAGACTAATTCTGGTATATAGAGGTTCTACATCTTAGCACGGAAGGCCACAATTTTCCCACGGGGCCTAGGACTAGAACACTGCATTATGTCTTTCCAGTAAGCCACTCACTACACCCTCCAACCACTAACCACATGCCAGCTATATACAGTATATACCTTAGCTCCAAAACACCAGGTTGGCCACTAACAAGAAAAACAGGATGCCAAAAACAACAGGGAGTTGCAGCAGGGTGACAATTTTCATTCCTGTACTTACTACCACTCCACAACCTGGCAGCATTCCTAAAAGTGGACCTTGCATTACAAGTGAGGCCCACTTGTTTAATTAAGAGCCCCCTCCCCCATGCCAAAAGGTGCACTAATGGTGAAAAAAAAAGTGGGTAAAACCTTCCCCACCAAAAATAAAAAAAAATCAAATTTCGTCATAAATTTAGGCCAAAATTTATTCTGCTACATTTTTGCTAAAAAAAAATCCCAATACGTGTAAATTAATTGGTTTACATGAAAGTTATAGCAATTAAAAATGGCGGTATATTTATATATACTGGAATAGTTTTTTAATTTTTTTTAATAGTAATGGCGGCGATCAGCAACTTATAGCGGGACTGTGGCGGATATTCTAACACTGGGGGGAAACTTACTTGGTGTCACTGGCATCCCCAGTGACACCAATAAAAAATCAAATTTCATCATAAATTTAGGTCAAAATGTATTCTGCGACATGTCTTTGCTAAAAAAAAAATCCCAATAGGTGTAAATTAATTGGTTGACGTGATAGTTATAGCGTTTACAAATGGTGGTAAAGATACTGGTATTTTTTTGTTTTTTTTTTACTAGTAATGCTGGTGATCAGCGACTTATAGCAGGACTGTGGGACTGCAGCGAGCTGTCTGACACTAGGAGGAACTGACTTGATGTCACTGACATCCCCAGTGACACCAATACAGTGATCAGTGCTAATAAAAAGCAATGACGTTGTACTAATGGCACTGGGCAGGAAGGGGTTAACATGTGGGGTTAACTGTATGCTGTGTGTGTTTTACTATGAGGCTGTGTCTGTGGTTTCCACTGTAAGCACACTGCTCTGGATGGCTGTGCTATGCAGAGCCATACAAAGCAGTGTGCAGGAGCTGACAGGGGATAGATTTGTATTGTTTACACAGAGTTCTCTCCCCCATCCGTAATACTCGGCAATCAATGGGTGCCAGCGATTAATCACCAGCTGGGTCCCGGTGATTGACAGCCGAGGCCGCAAATGGCTGCACTGGTAGGGTGCGCGTGCGGGTTACACGCGCCCCCCTACCTGGATAATTCAAAATCACATATATATACATGATTTTGCGCACCCCTGATGCCCTCTAGCAGCCTTTCTGCTATAGAGCGGCGGGAAAGCAGTTAAAACCTAGGCTCAGGAGTGAAACTGAAAATCAGGTTGACATAGCAAGGGTCACATCTGTACATTGAGGTTCACTAAATTTCATTCATATTGTGGTGCACTGAGGACGTGCATTGAGGATCTGTTCAAAACACAAATGTCAAACTGAAATTTTAAACACAAGGTTTGGAATATTTTAACTTCCCTTTTCATTTTCCTATTTTTATGTCTGCATTTCTTCAATTAATATCTCTATCGTCAAATGTGATCTAAAATGGAAAACAAGCTACAATAGGAGGAAACCAAAGAAGAATAGAAAAAGAGCAATTAAAATTCTGATACCAAAGCGTCCGGGTTACATAAGCTTTTGGGGAGATTATTCATATAGATTCCGGTTTATGGGAAGACCATAAAATGTAAACTTTCCATGTCACATAGCATCCTGCCCGGCTTAATGTATTTGTCAGCCGCAGCGAATGAGCTGTGAAACTACAAAATGTCTGTGAAATCGAGACCTGAAAATGGAACTTGCAGAGAAAAAAGGTAAATGACGGTGGAAACGGAGAGGTGGCTATAACGGAGTATTGGCTGGACCTAAAAGTGGACGTTTCGGTAATTTTATAATCCTGCCTGAATAAATTCTAAGTATGTCAAAATATAGAACAACCATTTTAAAAAAAAAACACCATTTTTTCATTAAAAATCCATCATTGATTTTCAGTCAGTGTCTTTTCCTAGGCTAAGATGATGTCATTGGTCTGCTGCAGGCAGGAGAAGGCATTTCCCTAGTCTCTGCTCCCCCAGCGATCAGATTCTGTAACTTTGTAGCAAGTCATAAGGTGAGGCTGATCTTTGACTTAAAGTACAGTTGTCCTGTAAGGTGTAAAAATCTGGGTTGGAGATGAAAATTGGAACCATAGTTGGTAGCTGGTGTTGTTATTTATCTTTAAAGTGGAGTTCCACTCAAAAGCGGAAGCTCCGATTGTTTGCCTCCCCCCCTCCACTGCCATATTTGAACCTTTTTGGGGGGGAGCGGATACCTGGTTTTCACAGGTAGCAGCTCCCACTTCCGGCTCAGTGCGTTGCGGCAAAGTGAGCCGGAAGTTCACTCCCCTCCTTCCTCCTGCAGTCTCCTGGGAACCTTCACAGGTCCCAGAAGACTGCTGGACCAATCAGGAGGTGCAGCATGAACCCGCAAGCTGTCACACCATATGGAAGAAAAATGTATTTGAAACAAGCGGACTGACCATTTGGAAACTCGGGCACTGCCCGAGGGCCCGGGGTCAGTAGGGGGCCCCTTGAGATGTCCCTGGTACCTTTTTCATAGGCTTTTCTGAGCTTGGGCAAGGACACAGCGGCCCCATGATCCCCTATAGCCCGGGGGCCCCATGAGTTGTCAGTCCACCCCTGATTCGAAATATATTTTAAAAATATTCTTCACAAATATATTGACATATATTTGAAATGGTACAATTATGGCCATATTCAATATATTTCAAAATATATTTCAATATATATATATATATATATGTATATACTGTATGCTGAAATGCATTTTTACTACAAAATATATTCAAAATATTTTTAAAAATACATTTCAAATATACTGTATGCCTTTAAAAATACAAATCTACATTTTTGGAATGCATATACAAATATATGTAAAAATATATGTTAAAATGACTTTTTTATATGTTAAAAAAAAATCAGGGTGCTCTTGAAAAGTCAGTCTTCCCCTTGGTCCCCTACCTTGGAGAGGGATGTCAATGGTTGACGGATCCTCTCAGGGCTTCAGCCTGAGGAGGATAGCCTTGTTCCTGGCTAGAAGCCTAGGTTTGAGGCCTGGTATGCTCAACATGAAGGTTGAAGAATCACTGAGAAACTCAAGCTTGATTGGGAACCCTGAGAAGCTGGGTGAACCTTGGTCCTCAACTGAAGTGTGGTGGCCTCTCCTCAAGGAGTTGGTAGCTGAGCCTACAATTATTTTGCGGTCAGAAGCTGATTTCAGAATGCTGGGTTGGCTTAGAGGTCCTCTGTCTGTGAAGACTGTACGTACTTTTTGTCTCTCATCTGAAACCTGCCAAGTACATGGGTATCCTGTTCTCTAAGCCCCTCTTTCAGAAGTGTTGAGCTAGAGTCAATAAACTCCATTTATTGCACTGAAAAGTGACTGGTACCCATCTGTACACATTACTTTGTTATTGGCAAGGTCTAGAACCTGAGGTGAAACGCTAGCCTATCTTGCCTCTAAGGTACTTCACATGCTTTGGTGGTCAGGGGGGTGCTATATTTGGCTGTTGAGTACTTGAGCAAAAGAAAACAGGTCAGGGCTGACACCTTTCTTCCACAAAAAAGTGCTGGCAACCAACAACAGGACCTATGCTGACTGTACACAGCTTGGATTTCAGCCGATTCCTGCTAAATCGGTGGCTCATCCAACTTCAATCTGAAAATCAACGGTGCCTGTTGGAAAGTTCTCAGATCAGATGCAGTCCGTGTTTTGGAACTCTAACGGCCACGTGAGCACCAGGTTTCAGAAAACATTACCTGGCATGGGAGATTCCTCCAATCCCATTCTTTAGCTTGGATGGGTAATCTGTTAATTTTTCCCATTCAGCCCGTGGGGACACGTATGGCCAGGCTTAGATGTTGAGTGCATTTCTAGCAAATCAACAGGTATTTTTCTGCACTTTCAGGATATTTAAAGTGATAAAACATGAGTAAATGTGCATGTGTTGCAGAGATGTCCTGCATATGTTTTGTTTTACTTGGCCTTGACATGCTCTTCAAGAACCGTTGACCTAAATGTATGCTTTGACCTTCCTTGTAATATTCTAACCATATATGACCCAGGATATATGGTATGTTACAGCAGTCTTTTATGATAGTATTAATACAGTTCCCTTGGACATGTAAAGTGCACAAAGTTGACATTGTGTGTACAGCTGCTTCCAACTCTCACAGCTCCATGTACTTGTCTTGGCTGATTCTCTTTAGGGACATCTGTTGGAGCCACTCTGGGTAAAAGTGACTTGAGGTCATGGGACTGACTAGCCAAATTTAGGTATTGTCAACATCAAGGCCGTTGATGAAGCTCTCACTCTCATTCTTTCCCCAAAACAGCTAAAATGTTACCAATGGAAAAAAAAATCTTCCTGGGATCGAAATTCTTTTTGAGTGTCATTGATATAGATAAAATTGTGTGGGAATTGAAGAAGACTTTGGTTTACAGCCAATTTAGGATTTACTATATTTTCCCAGTTTGAGTTAGTGGGATGATTCATGGTGTCAGGCAAATGGTTTATGTTTGTAGATGGCTTGCCATTTTTTAATCTGAGGATTGTCATTACCTATTTAGAAAAAAATTCCATTATGTATAGCTGTGTACGTGCTGAGGTCAAACAGGAAGAAGGGAAATCCCTCATAATGACAACAGCATGTGTGTTGAAAGGGAAGCCCTTTTAGATCCAACTTCTCAATGCCTAGCCAGGCTCATCACTAGGACTGCCACTTCACTTTTTACCAGTGTGACCAGTTAAAATGGATTCAATACCAATGCTAATAAAAGGACAACAAAATTAATGTCAGTAAGGTATATTATCCTAGAAAAGGGAACCCTACCTATTAAAGTGGAACTAAACTCTCTCAATTAGTACTAACTATCTTTAATCCTTATGCTAGAATTAGTAAATAGATAGGAAGGTTTATTATATTTACTTGTTTTAAAACTTTTTTTTTACATTTCTTCAGTTGCTTCCTGGTTTCTGGTCTAGGTCAAAATGGTGTCATACACCCAAGGAGTCTTCATGGGCTTCTATTTATTTTCTCTGGAAGAGAGGCGGAGGGGCTTTCCCAGCTAAGCACAACCTCCTGTCTGCATGCCTGAGCTTAGGGCATATGGATTCAAGGAGGTAAATGTTACATTAATCAGATGCCCTTACTCAATACGGCAGTGCTTAAAAATGCTAGGGGGTTCCCAACAAAATAAAGCATGAAGACATGGATCGGTGGGTTAGTTTTGAGTATTACAAATGAATTCAATGGCCTTTTCAGTTTGTGGTGCTCAGATAAAGTTGAGTTCTTCTTTAACTGTTTATGTTTGAAATTCAAGATGTGTGGATCACAGAAAGGACCACTGCTGGATGAAACTGCATTGTGTGTGTAACAGATAAATTCTGGCTAGAATCCTCAGACTCTTGATCAGTTATATAGATGGGCGATATATGATAAATGGCACAACCTCCCAGAATCACTGGAACCTTATCCACCACCTCCATTTCAAGGTGTTGTCTACAATACAAATACACACACACTACGTGACTGGAGTTGATGGCTACATTGGGCCTTTTTTATTAATTATTTAAAACTAATGAAAAAAATACAGTTGTTTGCTCAAGTGTACACAGTGTATGACCATCTCTAAAGTTGGAAGTCCACATTAACGTAGAGGTATCCTTGAAAACAGCCTTCGCTTCACCCCGGGCAGTGATGGAGATGGCATAAGTAGAGGTACCGCATGTGTAGGAGAGTGACCCTAGTCGAGGTGCCTAGCGTAGCCTAGAGAAGGCCTTTTAGGTGATCCAGACATGGGGAACGTACAACCCACCTACCCCAGCCCAGCCAGCCTGCACCACCTTACAAACATATTAACTTTAGTTTGACTTGGAGGTAGAGTCTTTGAAGGCAAAAACACAATGACTTGTATCTTCCATGAGTAGTAAAAAGAGGCCCTAGCTGAACCAATCCACCTTGGAGACACTGATTAATTTGCTGTAGATACCACTGTAAAATCATCTAAATCAACACCAGGGGCGCACTGACCATTTGGAAACTTGGGCACTGCCCGAGGTCCCGGGGTCAGCAGGGGGCACCATGAGATGCCCCTAGTACCATTTTCATAGGCTTTTTTGAGTTTGGGCAAGGACACAGAGGCCATGATCCCCTATTGCCCGGGGGCCCCTTGAGTTGTCAGTCCGCCCCTGATCAACACTCAGTTCAAGTATAACAAAAAATTAAGGGGGCCCTATACCTGAAATGGGGCCCCTCTAACCCACATCAATTTAAATCCTAACCTTGCCTTCAAAGATCCTACAGAAAACATCCATACTGGCTTCTATTGTTTTTATGAGGAGACCAACACACACTGTATGCATTCCTCATACCTTCAAGGGCAGGTGGGTAGTAATGTTGCTCCATTGCCAACAGAAGCAGATTAGAAGTGGAAGATCTCCTTCCTCATTCTGAAAATCAAGCTCCAGTGTGAACAGACCCAAAAGCCACAAGTCAGGTAAGTCATCCTCTAAATCCTCCCTACCTACTGAATTAATCCCCTTCCCCTACATCTAAACCCATCACAACTGATGGTCCTCCACCTAGACATTAAGTTCTGCTTTTAATTTTCATTGAACCTAACCTTTTCTTTCATGCCATGCTACCAAAAACAAAAAAAGTGGAATTTTACGTCTCTCACCTTAATGGTCAGGAATGCACAGCATACTTGCACATTAGGGCAAACTTACTCTCTAGCGCAAGGGTCTCAAAACTACAACCCACATGCGGCCCACTACAAAATTTTACCTGGCCTGCAGCATTCTCTGCTTCTCCCCTTCTTCTAAACAGAAACTCACTCTGATGGGGACACTAACGTAAAGGGACTCTGATGGGGGCACTGTTGTATGGGGAACTCTGATGGGGACCCCAGTGTTAGGAGGGACTCTGATGTAAAGCAGGGCTTGGAAAACTGATGTAAGAAGGGCTCTGACAGAAACACTGTTGGTGTTAGGAGGGACATTGATGTAATTGGGTCTTTAATGGGGGCACTATTGTAATGGGGGCTCTGATAGGGACATTTATGTAAGGCTGGACTCCAATGGGGACCCTGCTGTGATGAGGGACTCTGATGTAAGGGGGAGCTGCTACTGGGACACTGATGTAAATGCAGGACTCTGATAGGGAAACTGATATCCAAGTGGATTTCTGATGGGAACAATGTTTTACAGAGGGCTCTGGTGTTAGGAAGGAGTTTGATGTAAGAGGGGATTCTGATGGGGACACTGATGTAAGGGGGACTTTAATGGGGACACTATTGTAATGGGGGCTCTAAGGGGGATAATTTAAGTCTGGAGTTGGACCCTTATGGGGACACTGCTGTAAGGAGGGACTCTGAAGGGATCTCTGATGGGAACACTGATCTAAGGCAGAAATCTTATGGGAACACTGATGTAAAGGGGGGACTCTGATGGGACACTTATGTAAGGTTGGACTCCGACGGGGACCCTGATGTGTGGGGAGAATCTGATGGGATCACTGATGTGAGGGAGGCTCTGATGTGTTGTAAGAGGCTCTTTGCTTTCTTTTGCTAAAGTTCTTTCTCTTTTGTCCTGAATCATATCATGCTGATTACAAAAAACGTTCCAAGTAAAAGGTATTCATTCATTTAAATTTATTCTTTCACTTTTTTAAAACTGATTTTTATTGACACGCTAATATTTGTAAAATATACAATGCTTTTTTGAACACAGAAAACTTATGTTCAGCCGTCGATTTTATCAGTGTTTCAAACGCAAAACGCTTGTAAACGTGGCCAAACGAGGCAGTTCCCAATGCTTACCAGAGCTTTTTTCATCATGAAAAATGCATGCAAAGCGTTTTCAAGGTACTCAGATGGACAAAACACTGAACACAGGATGTTCATACCAAGCTTGTCACACATTGTAAAGACCAATTCACACCTCATACCTCTCCCACCCTTGGAAACAACATATATGACCATTCACATCTCAAATTCCTCATGAAGACCCCCTGCCAGATGGCCTTAATGACTCCCTCCACCAGACACCTTTCCCACCCTTGGAAACAAGAGACATGTTAATGAGCAACTCACACCTAGCTAATCTCAACACATTCTGCTGTCTCTGCTTCTACTCTCTGTATTTCTCTGAAACAGTCTGAAATAGTTAATAATTTACCACTTTTCAGTGCATTCTGGGCATTTGGGAGGTTCTCCTGTGCTTATCTTTAAAAAATGATTCTATACGGAAACGCACATAAATGCCCATAAACGCGTTATGCAAACATGGCTAAACAGACATTTCTTAACCTACATTTTCCAGCAGTCAGTTTCCATCATTCAGAAGTGTCCAGTGTACATGGGGCCTTATGCTAGTGTGACCTCCATCCAGGGCCACTGAAGTCTTCTCTTGGTCTTCTTCTGGATCCAGCGTCTTCTTCCAGCTCTGCCGTTGTAGATGGACCATGTTCTGGTCTCAGGCTGCTGCCTCTTTGATGGTCTCTCGGAGAAGACTTAGTGGATGGTGAAACTCTTGGGTGGGTGCCTCCGCCTTCCTCAGGCTGAAACCATAGGCATGAATGGCCTCATAATGAGATTCAATTAGGAAATAAGTAAGAGTTTGATCCAAACTGTCGAACCTGGAGTTACTGCAAGCTGTCGGCATTGTTAGGCCATTGGGCAGCCACTGCGGCTGTGCACTGAAGTTGCATTGTTCTGACTCCATTCTTGCCATCTTACAGGTGAATGAGCCAGGAATATACAAAACCAGGGGCGGACTGACAACTCATGGGGCCCCCGGGCAATAGGGGATCATGGGGCCCCTGTGTCCTTGCCCAAACTCAAATAAGCCTATGAAAAAGGTACCAGGGGCATCTTATGGGGCCCCCTACTGACCCCAGGCCCTCGGGCAGTGCCCGAGTTTCCGATGGTCAGTCCGCCCCTGTACACAACACATCAAAAATTATATCAAATTGCTGGGAACAAGAGAAGGAAGAAGAGACTCTGGATGTCTCTCCTGCCAGAAAATCTACCCTTTGGTAAGTTTTTAGTTAGGGACTTTATTTTCACTATTAATATTAATAGGACTGAACCAGGGGCGTACTGACCATTTGGAAACTCGGGCACTGCCCGAGAACCCAGGGTCGGTAGGGGGCCCCATGAGATGCCCCTGGTACCTTTTTCATAGGCTTTTTTGAGTTTGGGCAAGGACACAGGGGCACTATGATCCCCTATTGCCCAGGGGCCCCATGAGTTGTCAGTCTGCCCCTGGACTGAACTATATGTATTGCATGGTGTTTTCCTTGAACTCATAGTAAAATACGTCAGGCAGCAGAGAGAGTCAAATTAAAGGTTTTCCCGGTTTTATTATCTAAGATTTAATATGAGATAATTTTTTTCTCTGGCACTGATGTGAAGATGTCACCGTACTGTATTTAGCAGCCAGTCATTCTGGCAGATAATTCACCATCCATCTACCAGCTGCTGAGTTGGCATCGCACCACCTCCTGTTTCCATGGCAAACGCAGCAGGCAAACGACATGCAGCACTGGAGCCTGGCCAAGGTAATCTGATGGCGAGGCTTTTTGTTAGCCCGGAGAGGAAACAGCCCCGCGAAGTCGCCTTCTGCCTGCCAACAAGAGTTGAACTTTGAGCGTGGCGTAGGCCTAATTACCTTCTTCGACCAGTTGTTGGCTGGAGCCGGAGAGAAGCTTCTAAGTGACCAAAACAGGCATGGATAATTAACCCATTCAGCGGAACAATGCATTCCTTCTCTCCATGATGTCATCTTGACATCTGTTGAATCCGCTTCTCCCTGCAATTTCCAGAAAAGCGCGCTCGTTAATGCATATTAATTGGAATTTTTAGAATGCAAAAGGGCCCCGGCAAAAAAAGAGTTGGCCCAAAGTTCATTCGGCGGCTTTATTTGCCACAATAGTTATTTTGTAACAATCCATCGACTTGAGTTTAAAAAGCAGCTGCCTTGGCACAAAGACAGAAAAGGAAAAAAAATATTTAAAGCGAAAAAAAGCTAACCTGGGCGCCTGCAACATTTTTTGTGGGCCAAAATAATAAGAGACATAAAATCAACTGCACCGGTAGGACAGAGGAGGTCATTTTAAAGCTAAACTCTCAACTTAAAGTGATGTTAAAGGTTCAGTTTTTAAAATGTTTTGGCCACTTCCAGTACGGACACTTTCACCCCCTTCCTGTCCAGGCCAATTTTCAGCTTTCAGCGCTATCACACTTTGAATGACAATTGCGCGGTCATGCAACACTGTACCCATATGAATATTGTAGCATTTTTTTGAGACAGATAAAGCTTTATTTTGGTGGTATTTATTCACCACTGGGATTTTATTTTTTTGCTATATAAATGAAAAAGTCCAAACATTTTGAAAAAAAAGTATTTTTCTTATAAAATTTTGCAAATATATAATCTTTCTTCATAAATCTTGGCCAAAATGTATTCAGCTATATTTTTAGTAAAACAAAAATAACCCAGATTAGCTTATAACCAAAAATTATAATTTGTCAAAAAATTGTTTACATTTTTATTTATATTATTATTTATGTTTTTTTTTTTTTTAACATATTGTCACCCTAGCAGTACAGTGTCACCATACTGACACTGTACTACTTGTGGGGGGTGATTAAGATTTTTTTTTTACACTGATTGCTTTTACACCCATAAAGGCTGTAAAAACAATCATTTCTCCTTCTCTGGCTGCAATCTTGCAGCCATTGAGAAATACTGTGAGAGCTTTGATTGGTCACAGCTTGTCACATGGTACAAGGCTGTTGTGAATAGCCCTGTACCATGTAAAATCTGTGATCATTCACAGATTTCACAAGTAGTAAGCAATGATGTCAGAAGTGACATCTTGCTTACTACTATTCATGTGATCACTGATTGGCCAATCAGTGGTCACATGATCGGGACCTCACATAGAGGTGCGTGCAGCGATCAGTGTTCCGCTGTGCTCAGAGGACACTGTGGGCACCAGATCATGGTGCCATGCACTCCTAGGGAGCACGCACAGGCAGGGCAGCGGGGAGGATGTTTATAAACGGCCACCTGATCCTGCACTGCTCCCCTTTGGTCCATGTATATAAACGGTTAAATAACAAAAATGCAAAACCACTGCATAGAGCAGACTCGATCCTCCTCTTCTTGAGTCTCCTACTTGAACTCCTGGCTCCTCCCCCCTGAGCAGTGCCCCCATAGCAAACCATTTGCTATGGGGGCACTGGTGCATACTCTCTGCATCCATAAGACACAGCAGAGTCCTGCTTGGCCCCGCCCCCACTTCCTCCTCACTGGTTGTGATTGACTGGTTATGATTGATAGCCAATATCTGGACTAGGGGCGGACTGACCATTTGGAAACTCGGGTACTACCCGAGGGCCCAGGGTCAGTAGTGGGCCCCATGAGATGCCCCTGGTACCTTTTTCATAGGCTTTTTTGAGTTTGGGCAAGGACACAGGGGCCCCATGATCCCCTATTGCCCGGGGGCCCCATGAGTTGTCAGTCCGCCCCTGGTCTGGACCAATGAGGAGGCAGAGGCCCGGGGGAGCCGCTGCTCTCCTGCACATCACTGGACCAAGATCAGGCTCAGCTGAGTATTGGGGGGAGCTAGTGGCACTGCTGCACACAGAAGGGGTTCTACCTTCATGCACATAATGTATGAAGGTAAAAAAATGTTCAGCCTTCACAACCACTTTAAGGCTATCCTTACATGTGTGACTAAATTGCTGTGCCTCTGAAAAGCAATTCACATTCAGATTGCCGTTCAGAGCTGTTTGAAAGGTGGTGAGGAAGCAATATTTCACTTGTCAATTAACCCCTAAATGCCATGCTAACACACCGCATCCACGTGCATTTGCATCTCCCCATTTGCCAGTACCGCCATCAGGATGAAATAATCTCTGCTGTGGAAATGAAGAAAAGCATTGGGAGTACAGCATGTGAACATCCACTGTCACTACAGCTTAAAGTGGAGTTCCAGATGAATAAAAAATAAAAGTCAGCAGCTACAAAAACTGTAGCTGCTGACTTTTAAAATACAGACACTTACCTGTCCCTCGGTCCAGCAGTGTCCTCACCAAGGCTCGTTTCACCGGCCATCTTCTCTCCCTGGCGCCGGCATCTTGAGTGTGGGCACCCGGCTGTGACAGCTTGCGGCTTCACAGCCAGGTACCCACTTTGCATGCGCAAGAAGCGCTGCTCTTTGTGAATGGCCTGTAGTCTTCTGGGACCTGTCACGTGTCCCAGAAGACTACGGGGAGGGGGGGAGGACAACTTCCACTTCCGATCGCTTAGGCCAGTGGTCTCCAAACTATGGCCCTGGGGCCGGATGCAGCCCTTTGCATGCCTTTATCCGACCCTTGAGGCATTATTCCTGCCACTGACACCAACAATCGGGCACTATTCCTTCCACTGATACCAATGATGGGGCACTATTCTTTCAACTGATACCAATGACTGGGCACTATTCCTCCCACTGATACCAATGATGGGGCACTATTCCTTCCACTGACACCAATGATGGGGCACTATTCCTTCCACTGATACCAACAATGGGACACTATTCCTTCCACTGATACCAATGATGGGGCACTATTCCTCCCACTGATACCAATGATGGGGCACTATTCCTTCCACTGACACCAATGATGGGGCACTATTCCTTGCACTGATACCAATGATGGGGTATTATTCTTTCCACTGATACCAATGATGGGGCACTATTCCTCCCACTGATACCAATGATGGGGCACTATTCCTTCCACTGACACCAATGATGGGGCACTATTCCTTCCACTGATACCAATGATGGGGCACTATTCCTTCCACTGACACCAATGATGGGGCACTATTCCTTCCACTGACACCAATGATGGGGCACTATTCCTTGCACTGATACCAATGATGGGGCATTATTCTTTCCACTGATACCAATGATGGGGCACTATTCCTTCCACTGATACCAATGATGGGGCACTATTCCTTCCACTGACACCAATGATGGAGCACTATTCCTTCCACTGACACCAATGATGGAGCACTATTCCTTCCACTGACACCAATAATGGGGCACTATTCCTTCAACTGATACTAATGATGGGACACTATTCCTTCCACTGACACCAATGATGGGGCACTATTCCTTCCACTGATACCAATGATGGGGCACTATTCCTTCCACTGACACCAATGATGGAGCACTATTCCTTCCACTGACACCAATGATGGAGCACTATTCCTTCCACTGACACCAATAATGGGGCACTATTCCTTCAACTGATACTAATGATGGGACACTATTCCTTCCACTGACACCAGTGATGGGGCATGATTCCTTCCACTGACAACAAAAATGGGGCACTATTCCTCCCACTGACACCAACTATTTCTTCCACTGACACCAACTATTTCTCCACCTAATACCAAAGATCAGGCATTGATTACCCCCACTGAGCACAGTATGCCCTCCCCCCCCCCCAAAGTCTAAAGGACACTAAACTGGCCCTTTCTTCAGAAATTTTGGAGACCCCTGTCCTAGGCAATCACAGCGGAAGTGGGAGCGGATACCTGTCAAATTCGGGTACACGCTGCCCCCCACTCCCCAAAAGTGCCAATCCTTAATGGGGAGTGGGGGACAAAGGCTTAAAGTGGAACTTCCCTTTTTATGTGGAGCTCCACTTTAAGGAGGGTGGTTGGGGGGTAGGCACTAAAAACATGACTCAACCTCATGTTTTTGCTCTTTATGTGTAAATACTGTACATCCTTACTTATAGCCCAGATGTTAACCCCTTCCTGCCCAGTGCCATTAGTACAGTGTCCATGCTTTTTATTAGCACTGATCACTGTATTGGTGTCACTGGGGATGTCAGTGGCAGCTAGTTAGTTCCCCCCAGTGTCAGAATGCCGGCCCCAGTCACGCAGTCCTGCTAAAAGTCGCTGATCGCCGCCATTACTAGTATAAAAAAAATAGAATAAAATATTCCATTATCTATACCGCCGTTTGTAAACGCTATAACTTTCCCATAAACCAATTCATTGACACGTATTGGGATTTATTTTTAGAAGACATGTAGCAGAATACATTTTGGCCTAAATTTGTTGTTTTTATTTCAACATTTTCTTTTTTTGCTTATAGTCAGGGGTGGACTGACAACTCATGGGGCCCCCGGGCAATAGGGGATCATGGGGCCCCTGTGTCCTTGCCCAAACTCAAAAAAGCCTATGAAAAAGGTACCAGGAGCATCTCATGGGGCCCTCTACTGACCCCGGGCCCTTTCCAAGTGGTCAGTCCGCCCCTGCTTATAATGCTAACAATTTAAGACGCACAGAAGATCAAATACCACCAAAAGAAAGCTCTTTTTATGAAAAAAAAGTACGTAAATTTAATTTTGGTGCAGCGTCGCATGACCGCGCAATTGTCAGTCAAAGTAATGCAGCACCGTATCTAAAAAAATGGTCTGGTCAGGAAGGGGGGTAAATCCTCTGGAGGGCGAGGGGTTAAATGCTTTGTTAGCCATCACTCTCACCTGGGAAATATGTGATCACACTTGGCAGGCTTGTGCTTTGTTTGCATTGCTTGCACAGAGCTTCCATGTAACCTGAAATATCAACATTTGGACTCATCCCATTAGCAATCTGTTTGCTCAGCCACACAGGACTGTGAATGATTTCCATTCCTTGTGCACATATATGATATTCCTGAGAAGTTCCTGCTAGAAGGAGATCAGATTCAGCACAATCCAGGGGCGGACTGACAACTCATGGGGCCCCGGGCAATAGGGGATCATGGGGCCCCTGAGTCCTCGCCCACACTCAAATCACACCCAAAAAAGCCTATGAAAGGTACCAGGGACATCTCATGGGGCCCCCTACTGACCCAATGGTCAGTCCGCCTCTGCCACAATCTCGATTAGTTTTTAACCAGGCTGGTCACACAGCTTAGTCTGTCCAGAGCAGGGGCAGACTGACCATTTGGACACTCGGGCACTGCCCGAGGGCCCGGGGTCAGTAGGGGGCCCCATGAGATGCCCCTGGTACCTTTTTCATAGGCTTTTTTGAGTTTGGGCAAGGACACAGGAGCCCCATGATCCCCTATTGCCTGGGGGCCCCACGAGTTGTCAGTCCACCCCTGGTCCAGTCATCCCTAGGGTTGGTGTCACCCGGTGCGGTAACACTTGGTGACACCCCCTCTGACGATCCCCGCAGAATGGATCGGATGTGCAGAGTAAGCAGAATGGATCGGACTCTGATCCATTATGCTCAATCCGCAGATCTGATCCATCCTGCAGGGATTGTTGGCTTTCTTTACAACTTACCTTTTCTTGGAGCGGGTCCGGTGTCACTCCACAGGATCGTCGGCATGCAACCTATACCGGGTGACACCAGACCCACTCCAAGAAAAGGTAAGTTATAAAGAAAGCTGACGATCCCCGCAGGATGGATCGGATCCATCCTGCGGGGATCGTTAGCTTGCTTTACAACTTACCTTTTTGTGGAGCGGGTCCGGTGTCACCCTGTGTGGTTGGTGTCACCCGGTGCAGACCACACCCTCCCACACCTGCCGGCCACTGAGTCTGTCTGTATTGTATATAGACTTCCATAGAAATCTCAGTCAGATGGAAGAATCTTCCTGTTGTATTCTGACAGCTGGCACCCAAACCTGAACAGGGCTTGTTTAGACTTGAGGTTGGGCGGCAGTAAAAAAAACATAGTTGAGCTGCAAACATAGTTGCGCTGCATTTTTACCACCCCTCTCAAAGTGATATTAAAGAATTATTTTGTTGTTGCTTAAAATCAACAAACATGTCATACTTACCTGCTCTGTGCAGTAGTTTTGCACAGCAGCCTTGATCCTCTTCTTCTTGGGTCCCCTGCTGATACTCCTGGCCCCTCTGTCCTTACCCTCAGAGCAAGCAGCTTGCTATGGGGGCTGCTCTGTGTGTCCATTCACACATGAAGTATGACTTGGCCCCGCCCCCACTCTCTCTTCATTTGCTCACTGGCTGTGATTGACAGTAGCGGGAGCCAATGAGGAGGGAGATACCCAGGGGAGATAAGGCTCTCATGCACACCGCTGGATTCCGATGGGGCTCAGGTGAGTATTTGGGGGGCTGCTGCACACAGTAAGTTTTTTTTACCTTTGTAGCGCTACCCTGCCAGGGGCCGCGCGATAATGCTTGTCCCCAGTGGCTGCCCTGACCTTGCAAGCCTCCTGACACCTCTGACACTCTGAGTTCAGACATAGTAACACCTCTATATTAGGCTTGTTCAGAAGATTAGGCTACAGGACTAATCTAAGGTCAGGCGAGTTTGCTGGCCAATCAAGCACAGCAATCCCACGGTCATTGAACCAGGTGTTGGTGCTTTTCACAATATTCTAATTTTCTGACATTGTGGATTTGGGGTTTTCATGAGCTGTAAGCCATAATCATCACACTTATGACAAATCACAGCTTGAACTATCTTGCTTTGCATGTAATGAGTCTATCTCATATATTAGTTTCACCTTTTAAGTTGCATTACTGAAATAAATGAACTTTTGCACAATATTCTAATTTTTTGAGTTTCACCTGTATACAGTCATGAGTAGTAAGCTTCAACCACTTGTTTGCAATACCAGCAGCAAGAGGGGGAAGAAAAGGCTTATTGACTTATCAGCTCCCTCCATGCAACTAGAACTGCAACGGGGCATGCAGAGAATTATACAAGTTGAATAACAATGACCTTAGAAGAGAAGAGGTCCCTTTAACTAGAGATTGCAACTTGAATCCTGTAATGTTTAAAGTTCCAGATATGGAATATTTGTCTTCTGCTAGCAATTGTGGGGCCCATAAACATTAGTGAATACTGGTAATTCAGTGAGGTTAAACAGATAGGCGGTGGTGCTGCTCAAAGCAAAGGCCCCCTGGAGGTGTAAAGGTGTCTGCATGCAGTGTCTCTAGATTGATGACAGAAAGAGGTTGGGCATCTGCCCGCTCACCAATCCCATGGATAGTGCAGCCTACTAGTCACGAGAGTTCTTGGCTGTTTGTAGGGAAGTGCAGAGTTACAGCATGATGGCCTGTCAGCGCAGTGAGCAGAGGTGTCTGTGTGAAGACCGCACAGTGGCAGTCCTATTTCAGAGAAGCTGAATGTGCTTCTGGTGTGGAGATCGGCATCACCGCTGTGCTGAACTGGTATGCAGAGTCCCGCAGTTGTAGGCCAGCAATCTGTCTCTGGAGGAGAACGGCAGCCCCTCTGTTTTCAGCTCCGAATCCCATACCAAGAGAGAGAGCCAGTCCTCTGCTGTAGAATATATCTTCTCTCCCAGCAACCTTCTTGTTCGCCAACTCTCTGGTAGTTGTAGTCCAATCAGCACTCAGGAATACAAGATTTATTGGCTACTACAGGTCCCATGATCCTCTACTGTCAGAAAGACTGAATCCACTCTGCTAACAGGAAGTGATGTAGCAGACCCAGTACTGGGCACCAGAGGGAAAGGATTCATCAAAGTCTCATCTGTCCCTGAATGGCTTAATGTTATAGCCAGCACAGAATGCATGAAGGCAAAAAAACCTTGAGCTTTTGCAACCACTTTGAAGTGATTGTAAACCCTTACCTATACCCAGTAAAATGAATGGCCTCAGGTAATACACAGTGATGAAACAAATCCTCCTACATCAGTTGTACCTGTTTATCTGCAGTCCTCTTCCCTGCATCCATTATAATAATTTATAATGCTTGTCTGAGAGTTCAGAAAGCAGGGGTCGGGGAGCTGAAATTACACTCTGCAGAGATCAGTGAGGCGAGCTCTGAGAGCTGATTGAATGGAAGGGAGACACCTCCCTCCACACAGCACACAGAAACAGAGCTGAGGCCATCAATCACGGGCTGTGTCCTGGAGCTCCCTCCCCTGTCACCATTTTTCCCTTGGAAAATGGCTCATCCTGATAGCAGAGGAGCAAGGCAACAGACAGGAAAGTGCTCTGGATTGAGCAGGGGCGGACTGACAACTCATGGGGCCCCCGGGCAATAGGGGATCATGGGACCCCTGTGTCCTTGCCCAACCTCAAAAAAGCCTATGAAAAAGGTACTGGGGCATCTCATGGGGCCCCCTACTGACCCCGGGCCCTCGGGCAGTGCCCGAGTTTCCAAATGGTCAGTCCGCCCCTGGGATTGAGACAAGCACACACTATAGAGGTATATGCTTTGTTTATATTTCATGTCTGAGGTTTGCAACCACTTTAGGCTGCAAAGGCTGCGGATGGGGGTATTCACATGCCAGTAGCACCATGCAAATGGCCTCGCGTCCTTTAAACATGTGCAACGTTGTCGCAAGTCTAAATTTAGCCCGCCTGCATCTGATTGGGTGTTTGGCCGACAATTTCCACCCCTCTGCTTCACATCCATCTATCAATCCCCTGAAGAAGCAGACAAATGCTCAATGAAACGCTTGGAGAATGTGCAAATCCTGCCCTGATATTCATAGGTTGCAAAAGATACCTGACAGGTAATTATACCTATGTTTGACTAATGACCAAAATGCGTATAGCCAATTGACTGAAGACACAAATTTAGTGGGCAGGATCTTGTTGAAGGCAATTGTTTGACTTGAACATTGATGTAATACTACTTGATGATTGCTATTGTTACTGTAGGCGATTTAGCAGGATGTATAATAATGTAATAAGCATTACAATTTTAACAGTATGTATGAGCTTTTACAATTTAAGTACCATAAAAAGCTCCTCCATTGCAATTTGAATGGCTATATATAACCAATTTCAGGATGTACAGTGCTGTGAAAAAGTATTTGTCCCCTTCCTGATTTTTTTTTTTTTGCATATTTGTCACACTAACATGATTCAGATCATCAAACTAATTTTAATATCACACAAAGATGCAAAATGCCTTTTTTAAATGATAATGTCATTTATCAAGGGAAAAAAAGCTGTCCAAACCCACCTGGCTCTATGTGAAAAAATAATTGCCTCCCCTTGCTAAACCATGAATGAACTGTGATTAAACACATTTTTTTGGAAAACGGAGTTAAATTTCACTTGCCACACCCAGGCTTGATTACTGCCAGACCTGTTGAATCAAGAAATCACCTAACTAGAAGCTGACAAAGAGAATCACGCTAAAATATCTCAAAAAGCAACACATCATGCCCCGATCTAAAGAAATTTAAGAACAGATGAGAAACAAATTAATTGACATGTATCAGTCTAGAAAGGGTTACAAACCCATTTCCAAGGCTTTGGGACTGCAGCAAACCATGGCGAGAGCCATTATCCACAAATGGAGAAAACTTGGAACGGTGGTGAACCTTCGCAGGAGTGGTCGGCCTACCAAAATTACTCCAAGAGGTCAACGACGACTCATCCAGGAGGTCATAAAAGAACTCAGAACAACATGTAAAGAGCTGCAGGCCTCACTTACTTCAGTTAAGGTCAGTGTTCATGGTTCAATAACAGGAAAAGTACTGGGCAAAAATGGCATCCATGGGAGAGTTCCAAGGCAAAAGCCACTGCTGACCAAAAAGAACACAAAGGCTCCTCTCACATTTGCCAAAAAACATCTTGATTATCCCCAAGACTTTTGGGCAAATATTCTGTAAACTGATGAGACAAAAGTTCAGCTTTCTGAAAGGTGTGCGTCCCGTTACATCTGGTGTAAAACTAACACAGTATTTCATAGAACATCATACCAACAGTCAGACATGGTGGTGGAAGTGTGATGGTCTGGGGCTGCTTTGAAGCTTCAGGACCTGGACGACTTGCCATAATTGATGGCACCATGAATTCTGCGCTCTACCAGAAAATGTCCGGCCATCAGTTTGTGACCTCAAGCTCACTTGGGTTATGCAGCAGGACGATGATCCGAAACACACCAGCAAGTCCATCTTTGGCTCAACAAAACAAAAAGCAAAATTAATATTTAGGAGAAGCCTAGTCAAAGTCCAGACTTAAATCCGGTTGAGATGCTGTGGCATGACCTCAAACAGGCTGTTCTTGCTGGAAAACTCTCCAATGTGGCTGAATTAAAACAATTCTGCAAAGAAGAGTGGGCCAAAATTCCTCCACAGTTATGTGCACGACTCATTTCTAGTTATCGCAAATGCTTGATTGCAGTTGTTGCCGACAGGGGTGGCACAACCAGTTATTAGGTTTAGGGGCAATTACTTTGTCACATAAGGCCAGTCAGGTTTGGACAGCTTTTTTCCCTTAATAAATGAAATCAGCATGCTTCACTTTGTCAGACAGCTTCTATTTAAGTGATTTCTTGATTCAACAGGTCTGGCAGTAATCAGGCCTGGGTGTGGCAAGTGAAATTTAACCCCGTCTTCCAAAAAATGTGGGTAATCACAGTTCATTCATGATTTAGAAAGGGGAGTCAATTACTGTTTCACATAGGGCCAGGCAGGTTTGGACAGCTTTTTTCCCTTAATAAATAAAATCATTAGCATGTTTCACTTTGTCAGGCGGCTTCTATTTAAGTGATTTCTTGATTCAACAGGTCTGGCAGTAATCAGGCCTGGGTGTGGCAAGTGAAATTTAACTCCGTCTTCCAAAAAATGTGGGTAATCACAGTGCATTCATTATTTAGCAAGGGGAGGCAATTACTTTTTCACATAGGGGTTTTCACATAGGGGTTTTTCACATGCAGGTTTGGACAGCTTTTTTCCCTTAATAAATTACATCATCATTTCAAAACTGCATTTTGTAATTACTCGGGTTATCTTTGTCTAATATTAAAATTTGTTGGATGATCTGAATCATTTAAGTGTGAGAGAAATGCAAAAAAAAAAAATTCAAGGGACTTTTTCACAGCACTGTAGGTATGGGGTCTAAGTGGAATCTACACCTTAAAGTAACATTTAACTAAAAAATTCAAAAACCACGATCAGCCTCTCATTTCTTTGTATGAGGCTTCTTACCTGCAACGGTTCACAGGAAACGCCGCTGAGTCTTCCACAGGAAGAGGTTTTATGTTATTTGATCATACACACAGTACAGATTTACCCCGGGTTCACATTTATGCGGATTCCAGTGCGTTCTCCAGTTTGCAGAAACGCACTACAGTCCATTAAGCATGATTTCCTATGGATCTAGTTCACATCTGTGCGTTTTGAGGATCGCTGCATTTTTTGGAAAGGGTCAGGGACTTTTTTTTCCCCCAGTAGATTGTTTTTTATTCAATGGACCCGCACCATAAAACTTAATTTCAGTTGCAGTTAAAATAGCTGGACAGGTTGCCGTTAGGGCTCTTTCACACATTTGGCAGAGTGCGGTGCCTTCTGAAGAGCGAACCATGTTTGAATTGCTCTTTAGAGGGCATTTGACAGGTGGTAAGGAGGTGTTATATCAGTTCCTCAATGCGGGATTTAACCCTATAATGTTACCCTACTGTGCTGCAATCCTGTGCATTAAATGAGGTTGTAGTATGGCCTCATTGGACTCCATGGGTGAGTTTGATAAGCAGTGCCCCAAGTTAAAAATGCAGTGGCCACGAAGCAAAGCATGACATGTGAATAGCCCCTCCAGTTGTTCAGGTGGGCAGTGGGGGGGGGGGAGGTGCAGCCCGGGGGGGGGGTGCAGCCCTGACCACCTGTCTGAAAGAAACCTTAAAGTGTAACTTTAACAAGCATTTAATTGGGATTTTTTATTACAACTGAAGAGTTCAAAATCCGGTGCAGCTCTGCATAGAAACCAATCAGCTTCCAACTCTTGTCAAAACTCAATTGAACAAGCTGAAGTGAGAAGCTGATTGGCTCCCATGCACAGCTGCACCAGATTCTGAGCGCAACAGTTTTAGGAAATTATTATTATTATTATTATTATTATTATACAGTATTTATAAAGCGCCAATAGTTCGCTCAGCGCTGTACATTACAAAGGGGGACAGAACATGTGACAGAACAATACCAATACAATGCAAAACATGAGGGGTTCGAGGGCCCTGCTCCTTGGAGCTTACAATCTAGGAGGGAGGGGAAGGTGGCACAGGAGGAGATAGCTGTGGGGGATGGAGTGGTAGGAAGAGTGGAGGAGGTCAGCAGGTTAGCAGGGGGTGGGGTAGGCTTCCCTGAAGAGATGGGTTTTCAGGGTGCGCCTAAAGGAAAGGAGAGTAGGTGATAATCTGATGGGTTGGGGCAGGGAGTTCCAGAGGATGGGTGACACCCTGGAGAAGTCCTGGAGGCGGGCATGGGAGGAGGAGACCAGGGAACTAGAGAGAAGGAGGTCTTGTGAGGAGCGGAGTGTGTGTGCTGGGCGGTACTTGGATATTAGGTCAGTGATGTAGTTCAGGGCAGTATGGTGGACAGCTTTGTATGTCAGTGTTAGGATTTTGAATTTGATCCGTTGCGCAATCGGAAGCCAGTGGAGGGATTGGCAGAGGGGGGTGGAGGAAACGGAGCGGTTGGAAAGGTGAATGAGTCTGGCAGCCGTATTCAGGATGGACTGAAGCGGGGATAGCCAGCGGCGAGGCAGGCCAGTGAGGAGGGAGTTGCAGTAGTCGAGTCGTGATATGATGAGGGAGTGGATGAGCTGTTTAGTGTTTTCTGGGGTTAGGAACATGCGGATTTTGGCGAGGTTGCGGAGGTGGAGTCTGCATGAGTTTGTTAAAGATTGGACTTGGGGCTGGAAGGATAGGTTGGAGTCCAGAATAACACCAAGTACTCTGGCCTGCGGGGCGGGTTTGATGGTTGCGTTGTTGGACATAATAGAGAAGTCAATGGGGGGTGGGGTCCGGGCTGGAGGGAAGACAAGAAACTCGGTTTTGGAGAGGTTCAGTTTAAGGAAGTGGAGCGACATCCAATCTGATATGTCGCTCAGTAGGTGTGTGATTCGGGCGGAGACTGAGGGGGTGAGGTGGGGGGTTGAGAGATAGATTTGTGTGTCGTCGGCATAGAGATGGTAGTTGAAGCCGTGAGAGTGTATGAGTTGGCCAAGTAAATCTCCCCCAATATATTTACCAGTCCTTAGGCCTCTTTCACACGGGCGTTCTGTATGTCCGTTTTTCATCTGTCTGTTTACGGATGAAAAACGGACACCCATGTATTTCTATGGACTAGGGGCTGTAAATGGATGATCATACATTTATATGTGTTAATGTCTGCATCCATTAATATCCGTTTTTTTTTTAACAGAAGAAAACCCTACTTTTCTTTCATAAAAAAAATCCGGAATGGACAAAAAACGGATGTAAATGGATTTAAGCAGATGAAAAATGGATGTGAACGTAGAAAAACTAATGTAAATGGATGAAAAACAGACGTGAATGGACAAAAACAGACGTAAACGAATGAAAAAAGGATTGCAAATAGATGTAAACGGATGAAAATGGATGTGAATGGACAAAATGAATGTAAACGGATGAAAAATGGATGTTAACGAATGTAAATGGATGAAAATGAACAAAAACGGATGCAAATGAATGAAAATCGGATGTGAACAGATGTAAATGGATGAAAACGAACAAAAACGGATGTAAACGGATGAACAACGGATGTGAACGGATGTAAACTGATGAAAAACGGATGTAACAGATAAAAAACGGATGAAAGACTGATGTAAACTGATAAAAAAGCGGAATGCCCGTGTGAAAGGGGCCTAAGTGGTAGTTGTATTTTTCAGGTTAAATACTTGTTGATGCTGCTAGAAATCCAGTTCGCTTGTAACTTACTGCGCACTGAACTGAAATTGCAAGTAATGTTATCAACTCTCGCTGGTTCCCTCTGTGAACGACAAAACATTTTCTCCTATGTTTTGAAGATGAGGAGAGGGGGAGGGGTCCTGTAGTCCTTACAGATCCTTGAACAAGAGTGACAACATAGATACAGTACAATGAGTGGTGTCACCCTAGCAGGGGTGGACTGACAACTCATGGGGCCCCCAGGCAATAGGGGATCATCGGGCCCCTGTGTCCTTGCCCAAACTCAAAAAAGCCTATGATAAAGGTACCAGGGGCATCTCATGGCTCTCCTACTGACCCTGGGCCCCCCAGACAGTGCCTGAGTTTCCAAATGGGAAAAGGTAACAAGTATAAAGGTAACAAAGTCCGAACCAAGAAAACCAATGCAGCCAGCATCTCTATTGACCGCTGCGCTGCAATATATTCCATTCCTGGTCCTGGGTTTAGATCCGCTTTTGTTTTCTGTTCTGTTCATGAAGATATGATCCAGCTTGAGATCCTGAAATCCCTTGAATAATGCATCTGAGGACGTGCCCTGAACTGTCCCTCCGATATTTGCATATGTCTTCACACGCTTAATATAAAGCGCTATAAATACGCTCCGGTGTCTGCTGCCAAGAGGAGCAGATGCTATAGATCGAGAGCCATTTAAGCTCCGTCTATATATAATTCGGATATAAATAGACAGACCAACAAATCAATCCTAACAGCCTCAATATGACTCCATTAGCAATCTTCTCACATCCATCAGATACGGGAATAAGGGTTGAGGTACATAGAGGGGATGACTATGTACTCAAGAATGAGGCGCAAAAAGCCCCAACGCGTTCTGATACCAATCATGATACAATGAACATCTTCAGATCAGACACTTATAGCTGGGCATCCCTTATCATTGAGGCCATTAATATTACTCAAAAGAGCCTTGTAGGGAGGACTAGTACATCATGAAATGTATTGTGTAATCACAGGCAGTGTAAGTACCTAAGTCTGACCTGGAATCAGCCTCTTGCAGTCCCTGTACAGCAGAGCTGGAGTGTGAGAGGAAGGGGGCCAATCAGCTCATGTGCTTATAAGAAGCATGCTGATAGCAGAAGATAGCAGAGTGATAAGGATAATGATCTCACCACTGTGCTGCTTCTTCTTTCACTGTCCATTCACAGGTTGGGGCATGTCCGGGATGACCTGGGTCAGAGGAAGTGTGTTAAACAATGCTGGCCTTCAGACTGAGGACATTACTAATATTAGTTAAGAGAACCTTGTAGGAAGGCTTAACTACTTGCCAACTGCAGATAGCCGAATGACAGCTACACTGCGGCCGACCAGTTCTGGGAGGGCGTCATATGTCGTCCTCCCAGAACGCGCTCTCCTGCGCGCTCCCGGGGTACCCTCCTGTGCCCAGCAGTGCACCCACCTGTAGCACCCAGCAGTGCCACCCACCAGTTCTGTCCACCTGTGCCCAGCAGTGCCACCCACCTGTGCCCACCCACATGTGCCCACCAGTGCCACCCACCTGTGCCACCCACCAGTGCCCAGCAGTGCAGCCCAGCAGTGCCACCAGTCAGTGCCCAGCGGTTGTGCCAGTCAATGCCTAGCAGTGCCGCCAGTCTGCCCAGCAGTGATGCCAGTCAGTGCCACCTATCAGTGCCGCCTATCCGTGACACCTCATTAGTGCCGCCTATCAGTGCTGCCTATCAGTGTCCATCAGTGCTTCCTATCAGTGCTGCCTATTAGTGCCCATCAGTGCCGCCTCATCAACGCACATCAGTAAAGGAGAAATATTACCTGTTTGAAAAATTTTATAATAGAAACAAAGAAACTTTTTTTTTTCAAATTTTTTGCACTTTTTTTGTTTATAGCGCAAAAAGTAAAGTGCCCAGCAGTGCCTAAATACCACCAAAAGAAAGCTCTATTTGTGAGAAAAAAATTTAAAAAATGTCACATGGGTACATGACCGTGCAATTGTCAATCATATATATATATTTTTTAAATATATTCTTAAGATTTTTTTTAACATATAATTTTAACATATATTTTTACATATATTTGTAAGTGCATTCCAAAAAATGAAGATTTGTATCTTTAAAGACATACAGTATATTTGAAATGTACTTTTAAAAATATTTTTTATATATTTTGTATTTATTTATATATATATATATATATATATATATATATATATACACTGTATGTTGAAATGCATTTTTATTACAAAATATATGAAAAATATTTTTTAAAGTACATTTCAAATATACTGTATGTCTTTAAAAAAAACAAATCTACATTTTTGGAACGCATTTACAAATATATGTAAAAAGATATGTTAAAATGACTTTTTTATATGTTAAAACAAATATGAAGAATATATTTAAAAAATATATATTTTCAAAAATATATATTTTTTAAATATATTCTTAAGATTTTTTTTAACATATAAAAAAGTCATTTTAAGATATATCTTTTTACATATATTTGTAAATGCATTCCAAAAATGTAGATTTGTTTTTTTAAAGACACAGTATATTTGAAATGTACTTTTAAAAAAGTTTTTCATATATTTTGTAATAAAAACACATTTTGACGTGCAGTGTATATGTATATATATAAATATATATATTTATTGAAATATATTTTGAAATACATTGAATATGGGCAAAATTGTAGCATTTCAAATATATGTCAATATATTTGGGAAGAATAATTTTAAAATATATTTCAAATATTTTTTTTTCCATCTGGGAAGTATCTGTGATGAGACCACCTGCCCATCACCGGTACCCTGCACAGAGATACCATGTCTGTCTATATCCTCCATAGTATCATCCACATCACTGGCCGATTTTACACGTTGCCGGGAATTTCATCTCATGCATATTAGGTGCTCCCTTTGGCCTGGAGCAATGTCCTAATTCAGGTCACGCGAACTGCAAGTCCCTGAGGTTATAGGGATTACGCAGCAGACGGTTTGTGGTCGTTTTACTCTTTACACTTTGCCGTGTCAGTTAACCTCACACAGTGTTGGTTGCTGTTGATAAAGCTTTGCATTTTAATCAAACCGAAATCCCATTTCGAAAAAAAAAAAAAAAGTCCACGATAGGACAAAATTAGTATATTTCTAGAAGGACTTTATTTAATGAGCAGATTATGTCTACTACATACACAGAATACTAAGGAAGGTGGATAAAACATGTACTGTGCACCTTGACGTTCGATCTAAATCTTCGTTTTCTGGAGCCCTGAGTATCATAAACAATTGTCATATTTTTTAGAAAGTGATTTTCACATCTCAGTGGTGCTGGTCTCCTGCAGCCTCTTTCAGCCTCTTCCTCTCTGCATGCACTCACTCCAGCTTCAGCGGCTCATCATTGACTAGTTTTTCAGAGTGAGAACTTTGGATCATGTCTGTTCAGTCTGTTTCAGGATGGCCACTTGTACACTCCATTTAGGGTGCAGGTAACAGGCTGACAACGTAGGAGTACCAATGGGGAACAGCTTAGAAAGTTTACCTGAAATTTCAGTGATTGACTTTAGATCTACTTTAACTCCTTTACGTCAACACCTCCTGGGCCTTTAAGAGCTTCTAGATGCCGGGAGGGGGTGGCGGGTATTCGGGACATGTGATCGCTGTGATTGGCTGTCACAGCAGTCAAATGATCGGGAAGTTTCCGATGGCCAGGAGCACGCCATCTCCATGTATAATACATAAGGGGGGATATGATCTCCATGTATAATACATAAGGGGGGATATGATCTCCATGTATAATACATAAGGGGTATATGATCACCATGTATAATACATAAGGGGGGATATGATCTCCATGTATAATACATAAGGGGGGATATGATCTCCATGTATAATACATAAGGATAGGATATGATCTCCATGTATAATACATAAGGGGGGATATGATCTCCATGTATAATACATAAGGGGGATATGATCACCATGTATAATACATAAGGGGGGATATGATCTCCATGTATAATACATAAGGGGGATATGATCTCCATGTATAATACATAAGGGAAGATATGATCTCCATGTATAATACATAAGGGGGGATATGATCACCATGTATAATACATAAGGGGGGATATGATCACCATGTATAATACATAAGGGGGGATATGATCACCATGTATAATACATAAGGGGGGATATGATCTCCATGTATAATACATAAGGGGGATATGATCACCATGTATAATACATAAGGGGGGATATGATCTCCATGTATAATACATAAGGGGGATATGATCTCCATGTATAATACATAAGGGAAGATATGATCTCCATGTATAATACATAAGGGGGGATATGATCACCATGTATAATACATAAGGGGGGATATGATCACCATGTATAATACATAAGGGGGGATATGATCACCATGTATAATACATAAGGGGGGATATGATCTCCATGTATAATACATAAGGGGGGATATGATCTCCATGTATAATACATAAGGGGGGATATGATCTCCATGCATAATACATAAGGGGGGATATGATCTCCATGTATAATACATAAGGGGGGATATGATCTCCATGTATAATTCATAAGGGGGGATCAGGGGCGGACTGACAACTCATGGGGCCCCCGGGCAATAGGGGATCATGGGGCCCCTGTGTCCTTGCCCAAACTCAAAAAAGCCTATGAAAAAGGTACCAGGGGCATCTCATGGGGCCCCCTACTGACCCCGGACCCTCGGGCAGTGCCCAAGTTTCCAAATGTTCAGTCCGCCCCTGGGGGGGATATGATCTCCATTTATAATACATAAGGGGGGATATGATCTCCATGTATAATACATAAGAGGGGGATATGATCTCCATGTATAATACATAAGGGGGGATGTGATCACCATGTATAATACATAAGGGGGGATGTGATCTCCATGTATAATACATAAGGGGGGATATGATCTCCATGTATAAGACATAAGGGGGGATGTGATCTCCATGTATAATACATAAGGGGGGATGTAATCAACATGTATAATACATAAGGGGGATATGATCTCCATGTATAATACATAAGGGGGGATATGATCTCCATGTATAAGACATAAGGGGGGATATGATCTCCATGTATAATACATAAGGGGGATGTGACCTCCTTGTATAATACATAAGGGGGATATGACCTCCATGTATAATACATAAGGGGGGATATGATCTCCATGTATAATACATAAGGGGGATATGATCTCCATGTATAATACATAAGGGGGGATATGATCACCATGTATAATACATAAGGGGGGATATGATCACCATGTATAATACATAAGGGGGGATATGATCACCATCTATAATACATAAGGGGGGATATGATCTCCATGTATAATACATAAGGGGGATATGATCTCCATGTATAATACATAAGGGAGGATGTGATCAACATGTATAATACATAAGGGGGATGTGATCTCCATGTATAATACATAAGGGGGGATGTGATCACCATGTATAATACATAAGGGGGATATGATCTCCATGTATAATACATAAGGGAGGATGTGATCAACATGTATAATACATAAGGGGGATATGATCTCCATGTATAATACATAAGGGGGGATGTGATCACCATGTATAATACATAAGGGGGGATGTGATCTCCATGTATAATACATAAGGGGGGATGTGATCAACATGTATAATACATAAGGGGGATATGATCTCCATGTATAATACATAAGGGGGATATGATCTCCATGTATAATACATAAGGGGGATATGATCTCCATGTATAATACATAAGGGGGGATATGATCACCATCTATAATACATAAGGGGGGATATGATCACCATCTATAATACATAAGGGGGGATATGATCACCATGTATAATACATAAGGGGGATATGATCACCATGTATAATACATAAGGGGGGATATGATCACCATCTATAATACATAAGGGGGGATATGATCTCCATGTATAATACATAAGGGGGATATGATCTCCATGTATAATACATAAGGGAGGATGTGATCAACATGTATAATACATAAGGGGGATGTGATCTCCATGTATAATACATAAGGGGGGATGTGATCACCATGTATAATACATAAGGGGGATATGATCTCCATGTATAATACATAAGGGAGGATGTGATCAACATGTATAATACATAAGGGGGATATGATCTCCATGTATAATACATAAGGGGGGATGTGATCACCATGTATAATACATAAGGGGGGATGTGATCTCCATGTATAATACATAAGGGGGGATGTGATCAACATGTATAATACATAAGGGGGATATGATCTCCATGTATAATACATAAGGGGGATATGATCTCCATGTATAATACATAAGGGGGATATGATCTCCATGTATAATACATAAGGGGGGATATGATCACCATCTATAATACATAAGGGGGGATATGATCACCATCTATAATACATAAGGGGGGATATGATCACCATGTATAATACATAAGGGGGATATGATCACCATGTATAATACATAAGGGGGGATATGATCTCCATGTATAATACATAAGGAGGGATATGATCTCCATGTATAATACATAAGGGGGGATATGATCTCCATGTATAATACATAAGGGGGGATATGATCTCCATGTATAATACATAAGGGGGATATGATCTCCATGTATAATACATAAGGGGGATATGATCTCCATGTATAATACATAAGGGGGATATGATCTCCATGTATAATACATAAGGGGGGATATGATCTCCATGTATAATATATAAGGGGGGATATGATCCCCATGTATAATACATAAGGGGGGTATATGATCTCCATGTATAATACATAAGGGGGATATGATCTCCATGTATAATACATAAGGGGGGATATGATCTCCATGTATAATACATAAGGGGGGATATGATCTCCATGTATAATACATAAGGGGGGATATGATCTCCATGTATAATACATAAGGGGGGATTTGATCTCCATGTATAAATACATCAGTGGTTCAGCGGGGCAGCACAGTGGCTAAATGGTTAGCACTTCCGCCTGGCAGTACTAGGGTCGCTGGTTTGAATCCCAACCCCGGAACCACCTGCCTGGAGTTTGCATGTTCTCCCTGTGACTGAGTGGGTTTCCTCCGGGTACTTCGGTTTCTTCCCACACTCCAAAAACATGCTGGTAGGTTAATTGGCTCCTGTCTAAATTGGCTCTAGTATGTGTATGTATGAATGTGAGTTAGGGTCCTTAGATTGTACACCCTTTGAGGGTTAGGGACTGATGTGAATGTACAATATATGTATGTAAAGCACTGTGTAAAATGACAGTGCTATATAAGTACCTGAAATAAATAAATATAGTGAACTCAGTGTAGAGTTATTCACACTGAGGTCATCACAGAGGACAAGGGGGCACTCTTTACATCTGGAGGAAAAGAAATTTAATCTCCAAACACGGAAAGGTTTCTTCACAGTGAGAGCTGTGAAAATGTGGAATAGACTCCCTCAAGAGTTGGTTCTGGCCAGCTCAGTGGATTGCTTTAACCATTTGCCCGAACAGCGGCCGGCAAATGTCATCAGCGTTCCAGGTGGACGCCATATGGCGTCCTCCCGCACATGCGCAGATTGCGCTCCTGCAGACATGGACATTGGACACGGCCGATGACAGATCTGAGTATCGGCCCCCGTTGCCGGTACCATGTGACCTGCTGTGACCAATCACAGCAGGTCACATGACAGTTGTATACAATGGATGGCTTCATTCATGCCATCCATTGTATACTAGTGTCTAGCTGTGAATGGTCACAGCTAATCACATGCACATGTCATGTGATTAGCTGTGGCCAAATCACAGCTAAGCACAAAAGAAAAAAAAAACACTGAATGAATCGATGTCATTCAGGTAAATGCTTGCTTACTATGGTAACATTGTACTACTTTGGTCATAGTGAAATATGAAAAAAAATCTTAAAAAAAAAAAAAAAATTTATAAAATATAATAAAAAAAATAAAAAATGATATATATATATTTCTTTTAATACTGTCACCAGTCAGTGTCCCTGATCACCGCCATGCCATTTATATGATGACGCTGTACTGCACTGGTGACAGTATGTAAAAAAAATAGTGAAACTAATTTGTTTAATTTTTTAATTTTCCAAAAAATTATGACAAAAAAAATACAACTTCAAAAACCTCGCCATTCCTCTTATGAAGTACGTCAGACTGTCTACTTTGCAAAAAGGGGTCATTTGGGGGATATCTGTACTGTCCTGACATTCTTGGACCTCAAGAAATTAGATTGACTGTCAGTACTTCAGGATTGATCAATATTCAGATCTATACCATAGTTTGTGAACTCTATAACTTTCCTACAAACTAAAAAATACATCCTAATTTGGGTTATTTAAACCAAAGACATGTAGCAGAATACATCTCGGCCTAAATTTATGAAGAACGATTATTTATTTGCAAACTTTTATAACAGAAACAAAGAAAAATGTGTTTTTTTCAAAATTTTCTGTCTTTTTTTGTTAATTTAGCAAAAAATAAAAACCCCAGCGGTGATTAAAAAAAGAAAGCTCTAGTTGTGTGAAGAAAATGATAAAATTTTAGTTTGGGTACAGTGTTGTATGACCGCGCAATTGTCAAAGTGTGAGAGCGCTGAAACCTGAAAAATGGCCTGGGCAGGAAGGTGTAAAATTGCCTGGTATTGAATTGGTTACAAAAGTCCTGGATTCTTTCTTGGATACACAGAATATAACTGGATACTAACATTTATAGGTAAAGTTGATCCAGGGAATATCTGATTGCCTCTCGGGGGATCAGGAAGGAATTTTTTTCCCCTGCAGGAGCAAATTGGATCATGCTTTGCTGGGTTTTTTTTGTCTTCCTCTGGATCATCTGTGGATGTAGGATTATAACTTTTTTTTTTTTTTTAATGGTTGAACTGGATGGACTTTTGTCTTTTTTCAGCCAGACTATGTAACTATGTTGCAATGCATTACAATGCATGTGTCAAACTTCTTCAAAATAAAATTAGCTTCTGTTCCCATTTCAGTGGCAGTGCAGTGCTTTTGAAAAATATGACAGGTTTCTGCTTTTCTGCTTTTTAGTGCACTGGAAAGGTAACAGTTATTAAAAAGTCGTATTCAATAGGTAGTAACCCTTTCCACTACAATTCCTACATTCAAAAATGTATTTAAAATGCACATAGGAAACACACATTGACACAAGATTACACACCTGTCTAACACAACAAAATAGCATACCTCTACAAACACACATAGATCTAAAAGGGCCCTTAATGTTGTATCAAACCCTCAGTATTTTTTTATTTATTTTTATTTTTTATTTATTCAGGTACTTATATAGCACCATCAATTTACGCAGCTCTTTACATATATATTGTACATTCACATCAGTCCCTAACCCTCAATTGGCGTACAATCTAAGGTCCCTAACTCACATTCATACATACACATACTAGGGACAATTTAGATAGGAGCCAATTAACCTAATAGGAAGTCTTTGGAGTATGGGAGGAAACTGGAGCACCTGGAGGAAACCCACACAAGCATATGGAGAACATGCAAACTCCAGGCAGGTGGTGCCATGGCCAGGATTCAAACTGAGAACCAGGGGCATATTTACCACAAGGCAAACAAGGCATTTGCTTAGGGCGGCATTTTTCAGGGGGGAAGCACCGGAAGAAGGAACTGAAGAAGTGACACATGCGGCATGGGACCAGGTGGGAACCAAGAGAGGTTGCGGGCTGCTTGATCATGCATGCACAGCCTGACACTTGTTCCTGGGCATGTCCGGAGCGGTGAAGGTGAGTGTCTTTCTCGACGAAGGGGGGGGGGGGGGTTTAGTGGAAGGCTCTCTCAGGAGGGGCGTGGGCAGGAGTGTTGTTGACTAATGTCAGATTCTCGCCATGGGGGGGGGCACCGATTTTTGTGTTGCCTAGGACAGCAAAAAACCTAAATGCACCACTGCCAACGACCCAGGTACTGCCAGGTGGAAGTGCTAACCATTTAGCCACTGTGCTACCCCATAGTATAGATTATCACAGTGAGCACAAGGAAATAAACATCCCCCAGTAAACTATTTGTTCAAATTCTTACGCAGGACAATGCTGCTGTTTACAACTTTCAGTGCTGCTGACACCTGCTCTCCCAGTTCTGCTTCCCTGAACTTATGGTCTATACAGGAAAGAGTTTACAGTGGGCTGTGCAGTCTGGAGCATGGAGAAAAAGGAGGAGGAGAAGGGAGAAGGAGGAGGGGACTGCCTTGCAATCCTAGGGTATGGGGTTGTGTGTTTCTATTGAAGCATACAACGTAGGGAGAAACAACTGATCCCTGCATGGAAGGGTGGCTCCACAGGATGCTGCAAGAGAGCTGAGCCACCTTAAGTCCTCATGCACACGGGACGTTTTTACAGCGGCTGTTTTTGGCTGTTGATGTTTTTTTCTACAGCCAGTAAACCCCCCAGCATGTTATCCTATGTGTCCATGCCAGGGGAGGACTGACAACTCATGGGGCCCCCGGGCAATAGGGGATTATGGGGCCCCTGTGTCCTTGCCCAAACTCAAAAAAGCCTAGGAAAAAGGTACCAGGGGCATCTCATGGGGCCCCCTACTGACCCCGGGCCCTCGGGCAGTGCCCGAATTTCCAAATGGTCAGTCTGCCCCTGGTCCATGCACACATAGGTTGTAATCAACGTTTTTTGGCTGGAAAAACATCCAGAACTAGTGGGGTTCTAGAGGAGTTTTTTAGCTGTAAAAATGCTCTAACGCTGAAAAAAGTGGCAAAATGCAATAAAACACGTCAAACCAGCGTTTTTGGACTTTTTTTGACCAAAAAAATCTCTAAAAACGCAAAAAATGCAAAAGCGGCAAAATGCCGCTAAACACTACTGCAAAGAACGCTGAACAACTCACATTTTTAACGTGACTTTACACAGCTAACATTACCAGCGTTATTAAAACATCCCATGTGCATGAGGACTAAAACAGGAAAGCTGGAGCAGCGGTCATAGCATGGCTTAAACTGGAACGTAGGCAAGGATTAAAAGATAAAGAAGCTGTATATTCAGTAAAGCTGCATTTATATTTTGCAAATCGCACCACATTTTTGCACATTTGTGTGTGAATTTGTCCGCATTTCAGATGCCATTAACCAGTTGCCCTCCACCCTATAGCAAAAGTACTGCTACAGGGCGGCAGGGCTGCACAAAATAACATATATATATATATATGTGTGTGTGATTTTAATTTTTTGGGCCCCCTACCTCTGCCGCTATTGGCTGCTGGGGATGCCAATCGCTGGGTCCCAGCCAGCAATTTCCGACCAGGACTCAGTGATCATTGGAAGGGCTGAGAGGGGAGAGATCTGTGTGTAAACAACACAGATTTCTCTCCTGTGAGCATGGACATGCTGCTTTGTATCTCTCTGCACAGCAGACACAACACAGCACACAATATGATACAGCACACAGTTAACCCTTTGATGGCCCCAGATGTTAACCCCTTCCTGCCCAGTGCCATTAGTACAGTGTCAGTGCTTTTTTATTATTATTATTATTATACAGGATTTATATGGCGCTAACAATTTGCTCAGCACTTTACAATATAACGGGAGACAATACAGCAACAATACAGTTCAATACAAGAGGGTTAGGAGGGCCCTGATCCTGGGAGCTTACAATCTAAGAGGGAGGGACTGGTGGTACAAAAGGTAGTAACTGTGGGGGATGGACTGGTGGGAGGAGTAGAAGATTCTACTGTGCTGTGTTGTGTCTGTTGTGCAGAGAAATACAAAGCAGCATGTCCATGCTCACAGGAGAGAAATCTGTGTTGTTTACACACAGATCTCTCCCCTCTCAGCCCTACCAATGAGGGCAGGATAGGCTTCCATGAAGATAGGTTTTTAGAGATCGCCTAAAAGTGGGCAGAGTAGGCGATAGTCTGATAGATTGGGGTAGAGAGTTCCAGAGGATAGGGGAGGCTCTGGAGACAAGCATGGGATTATTAGCACTGATCACTGTATTAGTTTCACTGGGGATGTCAGTGACAGTTAGTCAGTTCCCCCCCAGAGTCAGAATGCCTGCGCAGTCTAACAGTCCCGCTATAAGCCACTGATCGCCGCCATTACTAGTATAAAAAAAATTAAAAATAAAAATTCCAGTATCTATACCGCCATTTGTAGATGCTATAACTTTCGCATAAACCAATTAATTTACACATATTGGAATTGTTTTCAGCAAAGACATTTCGCAGAATACATTTTGGGCTAAATTTATGACAAAATTTGATTTTTTAAATTTTTTTATTGGACATGTTTAACAGCAAGTCAAAAATATTGTTTTTTTTTGTTTATAGCAAAAAAATTTTAAAATGCACAGGTGATCAAATACCACCAGAAGAAAGCTCCATTCGGGCAGCACAGTGGCTAAATGGTTAGCACTTCCGCCTGGCAGTACTAGGGTCTTCAGTTCAAATCCCAGCCATGGCACCTCCTGCCTGGAGTTTGCATGTACTCCCTGTGCCTGTGTGGGTTTCCTCTGGGTACTCCGGTTTCCTCCCACACTGTCTTCAGTGGGACAACTAGATTTATCTATCAACATACAAACTAATTCTATCTGGGGCAGAACAGTGGCTAAATGGTTAGCACTTACGCCTGGCAGTATTAGGGTTGTTTGCATGTTCTCCCTGTGCCTGTGTGGGTTTCCTCCGGGAACTCCAGTTTCCTTCCACACTCCAAAGACATGCTGGTAGGTTATCTGGCTCCTGTCTAAATTGTCCCTAGTATGTGTATGTATGAATGTGAGTTAGGGACCTTAGATTGTATGCCCCTTTAGGGTTAGGGACTGATGTGAATGTACAATATATATGTAAAGTGCTGCGTAAATTGATGGCGCTATATAAGTACCTGAAATAAATAAATAAAGTTTGTGGAAAAAAAGGACATTTCAATTTCATTTGGGTGCAGCGTTGCATGACCGCTCAATTGTCAGTTAAAGTAATGCAGTGCAAAAAAAGACCTGGTCAGGAAGGGGCGTAAATCCTGTGGAGGGCGAGGGGTTAACAATGAATGACAACACAAGCTCAACAGGTGTTTTTCTTTTTTGCGTGTTACATGAATTGCACAATTTTATGTGCGTTCACAAAACGCTAGCGTGTGAACGCAGCCTAAGTGACTAAATCAGCTGCTAAAGTGCTAAAAAAACGAAAATAAATATCGCTTTAATGAATACAGAGCTGGATTGATTTGTGTCAGCTTTCAGTACATTGTTTCTCATGAAGTCCACAGTAAGAAGTATCATTGTTTCCTCATAGTCACCATGAGGATTTAAATCTACCCTGGGAAACGAAAGTCAGAACCTGAAAGCTGGACTCTGATTGGTGGCTGTGATAAAATATTGATAATGATGATGTGTAAGAAATATGTGGGCTGCCTACAGTAGTGTAATATTTCCTTTTTACGATGCTAGTTTGCAAACCAGAAACCCCCATCTCCCCTTCTGTCAGTTTAACTGTTTCATTTCCCGTTTGAACACTCACCACGGACGGAGGGGCTCCCCCATTCTACACTCTGACAATATTCAAGCCCTGCTGGATCTTCCCACCTGTCACTTTCATGATGTGTCATCTGATGACAACCAGACCCGAGACTTTAAAAAATGACAGATTAATAAACAGGTATAAAGACCATCTATTGAGCTTAGGTTAGCCAATAAAGCATGTCCTCTAGCCACTTGTGGACACTGGACGTACTACACATGCCCAAAAAAGCTATTGAAGTACACAGGGAATATGTAGTACATCCTGTCGTTCTGCCCTGCTTAACCTTAGGTTCGCACCTAAGTTTGGCCATACACTTTACAATTTTCTGTCCAATTTCTGCCCAATTTTTAAATTTACCTTCAACTATGTAGTGCAAGAGCCTTCCTAACTGGATACAATTGAAAGTGTTGTTAGTTTTGACTTCCTATTATATGGTTTTTTGGTAAATCTAAACCAAAAATCTCAAGAAAATTGTATAATGTATGACCAGCCTAATACAGGTCATAGATGGGTCGAAAACCGGCCGTTTAAAAAAAAAAAAAAAAAAAAATCGGTCGTTCAATAGGCCGAAGTTACCACCAATGGTAAAAAAAATTGGCCGATTCCTGTCCCGTCTACGGCCGGCATTTAATTACTTCTGTCCCTGCAGAGAGCTCTGCTATTATATTTGACATTAAAAAGTATAGTGGTTGCAACAATGTATCCATTTGTATCCATTTCGGATACAGATGTTTTTATTCGGATACAAATAGATACATTGTTGCAACCACAATACATTTTCATGTCAAATATAATAGCGGACTGGAATTCTTCTTCTTCTTCTTCTTCTTTTTCTTCTTCTTTTTCTTGCAGGTCAGGGCTCATGCACAGATTTTTTATCCGTAAAAAGATTGGCTGATTTGCCCATCATTGCCAAGAAAAAAATCGATCGGCAAAATCAGCCAATTTTTTTCTAACTTTACCGATTAAAAAAATGTGCCAAAATGCAGAAAAATGGCTAACCAATTAACCCATTAACGGTGTGAAAATCAGCCGACCCATCTATGGCCTGCATAAGTGTCCATTCAACCCCTTGGCGCCGGCGCCTCCTGGCCCTTTAAGGGTGTCAGAAGCCGGGAGGCAGGGTGAGGTTTTAGGGTCATGTGACAGCCGTGATTTGCCATCATGGTGGTCACATGATCTGAAAAGGTCCCAATCGAAAGAGGAGATCGGGACCTTTTCATGAGTACTGGACATGTGTGCTGGGAGCGTGCAGTGTGCGCGCTCTCAGCACATATGTTTTTTTTAATTGCACACAAATGTGCAGCCGCTCAGCATCAAGGCCCAGACCCCGGGAGGCCGCACATTTGTGGGCGGCCGGCGTGAAGAGGTTAACATGATTTCCTATGGGACATGATTTCCTATGGGACAAATTCACATCTCCGCATTTCCACCTGGTGCGCTTTTTGGAAAGAGTCAGGGACTTTTTTGAACGCAAAAGGATGCGTTTTTGGTTCTACAGTCCATTTAACATGATCTCCTATGGGACAGATTCACATCTCTGCATTTCCACCCGGTGCGTTTTTTGGAAAGAGTCGGGGACTTTTTGGAACGCAAAAAAATAGCATTTTTGGTTCTATAGACCTCAATGGAAATTCTGCAGAAAAGCATGTAGTGTGTTTTTTATGCATTTTTGCTGCATTTGTGATGCATTTTTAATGCATTTTGCGTTTTAAATCTGCCTAGCAACAAGAAAAAAAGCAAAACACATCAAAAATGCAGGTGCAAAAACGCAACACAAAATGCAATGCAGAAACAACTCAAACACAGCATGCATAGGTGTGAACCTAGCCTAAAGTGTTACTAAACCCATTGTCCACTGGTTAAAGCTTGAAGAAGGAGTTTTCATTCTCCTCTGACTGTCCTATGAGGCTGCATAACCCCTGACCCTCTGACTGCACAGTGCTGATTGGTCTTGTGCTGATCACATGCACCCTTCCAAAAAAAACTCTCTAGCAATACACACTAAACTGAGCATGTGCAAAGTGTCTCCTAGTGCTCTGGACTATCAGCAGATGGATTGGGGACAGTAGAAGAAGGGGAGGAGCAGAGAAGGCAGGATTAAACAGTCTTTTTACAGAATGCGGAGGATTAATCCCCTTAGGTTCCACAGTGAGTATAACAAGCATGCTTTACTGCATATACAGACTGATTTTACTTTCGTGGCTTTAGTGACACTTAAAAAAGTGGTTTCCCCTGAAGTGCTGCCAGTTTTACCTCCGGGCAGAAAAGATGGATAAAATGTTTTCTTCCAAAGATAAGAATCCTTATCTCCCACATAACATCTATGTTCTATCTCTCCTTAGTGAGGTTTCAGTCTGCTCCATGTTTCTGTCTGATTTCCTGAAAGACCCTTGGCTGGGGGGGTCAGAGTGTATTGATCCATGAGGTCAGCAGTGATGATCTGCGGCTCTGCTATGTACATTGCTTGTCCTGGGAGAATATAAAAGTCTATCACTGCTGATCTCTAATTCTGTAAATGCCGCTCATTTGGCTGCCATGCTGATCTACACTGCTCAAAAAAATGAAAGGAACACTTTTTAATCAGAGCCTAGCATCAAGTCAATGAAACTCCTGTGATATTGATCTGGTCAGTTAAGTAGCAGAGGGGGTTGTTCATCAGTTTCAGCTGCTTTGGTGTTAATGAAATTAACAGGTGCACTGGATGGGCAACAATGAGATGACCCCCAAAACAGGAATGGTTTTACAGGTGGAGGCCACTGACATTTTTTTCCTACTCATCTTTTCTGACTGTTTTTCACTTGTTTTGCATTTGGCTAGGGTCAGTGTCACTACTGGTAGCATGAGGCCATACCTGGACCCTACAGAGGTTGCACAGGCAGTCCAGCTCCTCCAGGATGGTACATCAATACGTGCCATTGCCAGAAGGTTTGCTGTGTCTCCCAGCACAGTCTCAAGAGCATGGAGGAGATTCCAGGAGACAGGCAGTTACTCTAGGAGAGCTGGACAGGGCCATAGAAGGTCCTTAACCCATCAGCAGGACCGGTATCTGCTCCTGTGTGCAAGGAGGAACAGGATGAGCACTGCCAGAGCCCTACAAAATGACCTCCAGCAGGACACTGGTGTGAATGTCTCTGACCAAACAATCAGAAACAGACTTCATGAGGGTGGCCTGAGGGCCCGACATCCTCTAGTGGGCCCTGTGCTCACTGCTCGGCACCATAGAGCTTGATTGGCATTTGTCATTGAACACCAGAATTGGCAGGTCCACCACTGGCGCCCTGTGCTTTTCACAGATGAGAGCAGGTTCACCCTGAGCACATGTGACAGACGTGAAAGGGTCTGGAGAAGCCGTGGAGAATGTTCTGCTGCCTGTAACATCGTTCAGCATGACCGTTTTGGTGGTGGGTCAGTGATGGTCTGGGGAGGCATATCCATGGAGGGACACATAGAAATCTACAGGCTAGACAATGGCCCCCTGACTGCCATTAGGTATGGGGATGAAATCCTTGGTCCCATTGTCAGACCCTACGCTGGTGCAGTGGGTCCTGGGTTCCTCCTGGTGCAGTGGGTCCTGGGTTCCTCCTGGTGCAGGACAATGTCCGGCCACAGTATGCAGGCAGTTCCTGGAGGATGAAGCAATTGATACCATTGAATGGCCCCCACACTCACCTGACCTAAATCCAATAGAACACCTCTGGGATGTCATGGTTCAGTCCATCTGACGGTCATACAAACTACTGAGGACCATTCTGAGTTGCTGTAATGACATTTCAGCAGAGTGGACTCGCCTGCTGCATCATTTTTCACTTTGATTTTCGGGGTGTGTTTGAATTCAGTCCTCTGTAGGTCGATCATTTTCATTTCCATCAAACGATGGGGCATCCTTACCATGGGCGGACTGACCATTTGGAAACTCGGGCACTGCCCGAGGGCCCAGGGTCAGTAGGGGGCCCCATGAGATGTTCCTGGTACCTTTTTCATAGGCTTTTTTGAAATGGGCAAGGACACAGGGGCCCCATGATCCCCTATTGCCCGGGGGCCCCATGAGTTGTCAGTCCGCCCCTGATCCTTACATTCCTAACACATTACCCCGTCCATGTCAGGATAGAGATCCAGCAGGAGATTTGTCCCCATTGAGATCTGATGGGTTTTCTATGTGTTCCTTTCATGTTTTTGAGCCGTGTATTATCTTCACTACTTCACTGATCCAGTCAATCTTTGTAATCTGCTTGTTCTGGGTTAGTGATTCTGAAATGACTGAAGGCAGAGATAGCCAGGCAGTTAGCATTTTCAGAATAGCATCACAATCAGTTCAAGGTTTTCTTTAGCTTGTTAGTGCTGACCATACGTTTATACAGCAGTGGGCCGTGCCCCCCCATGTACTGTATGTGCACTGCCGGCAGCACTGTTCTTTGCTGGGAGCATGCTCACTCCACCCCCATAGCACTGTGACTGAGCTGTCAGCAAGTCACATCCCCGCTCCCCGGGCCGCAGACACAGCCAATCACAGCACTGGCTGCAGAGCAGCAAGAAGCTGTAAGCGAGCGCAGGTAAGGTGAGTCTAAGGAGTCAGGAAGGCGGTCTTAGCAGAAGTGGGAGTGGTTACCTGTCAAAATAGTGTACACGCTTCCCAAAAGTGCTGATCTTTAACGGGGAGCTGGGGACAAGTTGGTAAAGCAGAACTTCCCCTTTTTAAATAAAATTTGAACCAGATTTCCTGGCCAACTTTTGTGAACTACAAAACCCCTCCTCCCCATGAAAAGGAGTTGTTTTGTAGTCCTGATCAGCAGAGCATCCTAGGGTGTCCACGCTGCTCCTCCTTAGATACAATATGGTGAGCGTTGTCACCCTTGGACAGAAAGTATGTTATTTGCAGAATCAGAAGATGAAAATAAAGAATGCTGCAGCCAGGCTCATCCACCTTACCAACCGTTCAGTGTCTACCACCCCTCTCTGCCAATCCCTCCACTGACCTCCAATCAGTGTCTGCCACCCCTCTCTGCCAATCCCTGCACTGGCCTCCAATCAGTGTCTGCTACCCCTCTCTGCCAATTCCTCCACTGACCTCCAATCAGTGTCTGCTACCCCTCTCTGCCAAGCCTTCCACTGATCTCCAATCAGTGTCTGCTACCCCTCTCTGCCAATCCCTCCACTGACCTCCAATCAGTGTCTGCTACCCCACTCTGCCAATCCCTCCACTGACCTCCAATCAGTGCCTGCTACCCCTCTCTGCCAATCCCTCCACTGACCTCCAATCAGTGTCTGCTACCCCTCTCTGCCAATCCCTCCACTGACCTCCAATCAGTGTCTGCTACCCCTCTCTGCCAATCCCTCCACTGACCTCCAATCAGTGTCTGCCACCCCTCTCTGCCAATCCCTCCACTGACCTCCAATCAGTGTCTGCCACCCCTCTCTGCCAATCCCTCCACTGACCTCCAATCAGTGTCTGCCACCCCTCTCTGCCAATCCCTCCACTGACCTCCAATCAGTGCCTGCCACCCCTCTCTGCCAATCCCTCCACTGACCTCCAATCAGTGCCTGCCACCCCTCTCTGCCAATCCCTCCACTGACCTCCAATCAGTGCCTGCTACCCCTCTCTGCCAATCCCTGCACTGGCTTTCACTCACCCAACAAATAAAATGAAAATACTAACAACAACTTACAAAGCCATCCACAACTCTGCCCCCAGCTACAATCATCAACCCGGTCTCAAAATACCGACCAAACCGGTCTCTTCGATCCTCCCAAGACCTTCTGCTCTCTAGATCCCCTGTCACCTCCCTCCGGGACTTCTCCTGAGCCTCTCCCATCCTATGGAACTCCCTACCCCAAATCTATCTGACTTTCTCCTAATCTATCCACCTTTAGACGATCCCTGAAGACATTTCTCTTTAATTGCTACCGCACCGTCCTGTAGCAGTATTTCTATATGCGATTTTGCAGCTCTGGGTAGAAGGAGTGCGCACACCCTACCCACGCCGCCATTTGGCTGTCAATCGCCGGGTCCCGACCGGTGATTCCCAGCTGGCACCCGGCAATCTCAGAGGATTTCCAACAGGGGAGAGACCTGTATGTAAACAATACAGATCTCTACCCTGTCAGCTCCTGCATAGCAGAGCCATAGAAAGCAGTGTGCTTACAGAGAAGCACACCATAGTAAAACACACAGCACACAGTTATAAATGGCACACAGCACACAGTTAACCCTTTGATCGCCCCTCATGTTAACCCCTTTCTGCCCAGTGCCATGAGTACAATGTCAGTGCTTTTTATTAGCACTGATCACTGTATAAGTGTCACTGGGGATATCAGTGACAGTAAGTTCCCCTTAGTGTCAGAATGCCCGACGCAGTCCCGCTCTATGTCGCTGATCACCGCCATTACTAGTATATAAAAAAAATTTCCAGTATATATATCGCCATTTGTAGACGCTATAACTTTCACCTAAACCAATTAATTTTCACGTATTGGCATTTTTCTTTGCAAAGACATGGAGCAGAATACATTTTGGCCTAAATTGATGACGCAATTTGATTTTTTTAATTTTTTTTCCTGCACATGTTTAATAGCAAAAAGCAAAAAAAAATATTTTTTTTTTTTCAAAATTGTTGGTCTTTTTTTGTTTATAGCGCAAAAAATGAGAAAAAAAACTCACAGGCGATCAAATACCACCGAAAGAAATCTCTATTTGTAGGGAAAAAAAGGACATAAATTTAATTTGGGTGCAGGGTTGGATGACCGTGCAATTGTCAGTTAAAGTAATGTAGCACCGTATTGCAAAAAATGGCCTGGTCAGGAAGGGGGGGGGGGGAAATCTTCTGGAGGGCAAGTGGCAAGGGCCTATCCTGCTTCTAACTAGTAGCCCTCATGCACACGGGACGTTTTTACAGCGGCTGTTTTGGGCTTTTGATGGTTTTTTCTACAGCCAGAAAACCCTCCAGCATGTTATCCTATGTGTCCATACACACATAGGCTTTAATCAGCGTTTTTTTGGCAGGGGCATTTTTTGGCTGGAAAAAATGCCAAAACAAGTAGGTTTCTAGAGTTTGTAGCTGTAAAAATGCTCTAACGCTGAAAAACACAGAAAAACACAGCAAAATGTGGTAAAATGTGGCAAACCAGCATTTTTGGACTTTTTTTTACCAAAAAAATATTTTTTCGGTTAAAAAAACCCCTAAAAAGTGCAAATTTGGAAAAACGGGGGAAAGCATAGTTAATCGTGGCAAAACCAGATCCAGGGAGTATCTGATTGCCTCTCGGGGGATCAAGAAGGAATTTTTTTCCTACCAGGAGCAAATTGGATCATGCTTTGCTGGGTTTTTTGCCTTCCTCTGGATCAACTGTGGGTGTAGGATTATAACTTTTTTTTCTATGGTTGAACTGGATGGACTTTTGTCTTTTTTCAGCCAGACTAACTATGTAAAACGCTACTGCAAAAACGCTATAAAAGCTGAAAAACCCAGGTTTTATAGTGACTCTACACAGCTAACGTTACCAGCGTTATCAAAACGTCCCGTGTGCATGAGGGCGTAAACTGCCTTTTATTTCTTCCATCAGCCCATCCCAACACAGCTGTTACCTTTTGTATCACTCAATCCTTCCTCCTAGATTGTAAACTCTAAGCAGCAGGGCCCTCTGTTTCCTCTTGTATTGTAACTGTAATGTCTATCTTCATTTTGTAAAGCGCTGCGCAAATTGTTGGCTCTATATAAATCCTGTATAATAATAATACTAGTAATAATAATAGTAGTAATAATAATGATAATAATAATAGTAAAAATAATAATAGTAATAATAATAATAATAGTAATAGTAATAATAATAATAGTAATAATAATAGTAGTAATAATAATAGTAATAATAATAATAATAGTAATAATAATAATAGTAATAATAATAGTAGTAATAATAATAGTAATAATAATAATAATAGTAATAGTAATAATAATAATAGTAATAATAATAGTAGTAATAATAATAGTAGTAATAATAATAATAATAGTAATATTCATAATAATAATAGTAGTAGTAATAATAATAATAATAATAAAAATAATAATAGTAATATTCATAATAATAATAGTAGTAGTAATAATAATAATAAAAATAATAATAGTAATAGTAATAATAGTAATAATAATAGTAGAAATAATAGTAGTAATAATAATAGTAATAATAATAATAATAGTAATAATAATAATAAGAATAATAATAGTAATAATAATAGTAGAAATAATAATAGTAGTAATAATAATAGTAATAATAATAATAATAGTAGTAATAATAATGATAATAGTAATAATAATAATAGTAAAAATAATAATAATAGTAATATTAATAATAATAATAGCAGTAGTAATAATAATAATAGGAATAATAATAGTAATAATAATAATAATAGTAATAATAATAGTAGTAATAATAATGATAATAGTAATAATAATAGTAAAAATAATAATAATAGTAATATTAATAATAATAATAGTAGTAGTAATAATAATAGTAATAATAACAATAATAAAATAATAAAAAAAAGAAAACTAAAGCAGCCATCATATCTAAGGATTGCTAAGCTGCGATGTATTACATTTCGTGGGTTTAGATACATTTTAAGCATTAGGGGTACCTTGTTTTATTTTTTTCTGTAGTTGGGAGCTCCAAGCCAGTAACATATATTGTGTATCCTGTGTGTTTCACAGATTATTGTACTTGTCTGGATGGTACTATACTCCCAACACTTTCTGTACAGTTTTGCAGACACAGCCGGATGCCTCTCTGAGTCTGTACAAGGAGTGCAATGTATAAATCCTGTCATCTTCCCTGCTTTGTGTCTGAGTGTCTGTCTCTTCTTCACTCTGCTAGTCAGAGAATGACCTCCTGTGGTTGTCACCGGTACTTGTTCATCAATTGCAACATCTACAGACCTGTCAATCTTGTCTCATTAAATATTCCAAATATTGAATTTTTTGCAATCATGAAATAAAATTTTATTGACCTACTTTCTTTTTCCATGGAACAGGGGTCTCCAAACTGTGGCCCAAGGTCCACATGTAAGAAGGAACTCTAAAGGGCACCAGATGTAAGGGGGGACTCTGATGTAAGGTGAACTCTGATATAATAGGGACCTTGATGGGGACTCTGATGCAGGGGCGGACTGACAACTCATGGGGCCCCCGGGCCCCCGGGCAATAGGGGATCATGGGGCCCCTGTGTCCTTGCCCAAACTCAAAAAAGCCTATGAAAAAGGTACCAGGGGCATCTCATGGGGCCCCCTACTGACCCCGGGCCCTCGGGCAGTGTCCGAGTTTCCAAATGGTCAGTCCGCCCCTGCCCATCCCGCTTACAGCTCGGACTTCACTACAAGTGATTTCCAACTGTTTGGACCCCTAAAAGATTTCCTTGGGAGGAAAGCATTTCAGCTCTGATGGCGAAGTGAAGCCGGCTGTCTTAGGATGGTCTCATGGGGCCCCCTACTGACCAGGTCAGTCCACCCCTGCTCTGATGTAAGGGGTGACCCTGATGGGGACTCTGATGTAAGGGGTGACCCTGATGGGGACTCTGATATAAGGAAGAACTCTGATGGGGACTCTGTAGTAAGGGGGGATATGATGGGAACTCTATTGTAAAGGGAGGCTTTGATGGGGACCCACATGTAAGAAGGGACTCTAATGGGCACCAGATGTAAAGGGGGACTCTGACGTAAGGTGAACTTAGATATAATAGGGACCTTGATGGGGACTCTGATGTAAGGGAGGGTCTATGATGTAAAGGATGACCCTGATGGAGACTCTGATATAAGGAAGAACTCTGATGGGACTTTAATGTAAAGGGGGGCTCTGATGGGGACTCTCTTGTAAGGGGGGGGGATGGGAACTCTGTTGTAAAGGGGGGCTCTGATGGGAACGCACATGTAAGAAGGGACACTAATGGGCAACAGATGTAATGGGGGACTCTGATGTAAGGTGAACTCTGATATAATAGGGACCTTGATGGGGACTCTGTTGTAGTGACTGAGGGGCTCTGATGGGGATTATCTTGTAATGGGGGGGCACTGATGGGGACCCTGATATCCAGGGTGGCTTTGATGGGAACACTGATGTATGGGGGGACTGTGATGGGGGCCTGGATGCAAAAAGGGGCTTGATAGGTACACTAATGGGGGAGGGGTCTGATAGGGATGCTTATGTAAGGCTGAAATCTGATGGGTACTCTGATGTAAGAGGAGACTCTGATGGGAACCTGGATGTAAGGGAGGGAGACTCTAATGTATGGGGGGGGGCTCTACTAGGAACTCTGATGTAATGGGAGGGGGCTCTGATTGGGATTTTTATGTAAAGGGAGGGGGGCACTGATGTGGACCCTGATATCCAGGGAGGCTTTGATGGGAACATTGATGTATGGGGGGGGGGGGCTGTAATGGGGACTTGGATGCGAAAAGGGACCTGATAGGTACACTAATGGGGGAGGGGTCTGATAGGGATGCTTATATAAGGTTGATGTATGGGGGGACTCTGACGGGGGCTTGGATGAAAAAAGGGACATGATAAGTACGCTAATGTGGAGGGGAGAGGGGAGTCTGATAGGGATGCTTATGTAAGGCTGAATTCTGATGGGGACTCTGATGTAAGAGGAGACTCTGCTGGGATCATCGATGTAAGGGACTCTACTAGAGACTCTAATGTAGGAGGAGATTCTAGTGGGGATCCAGATGTAAGGGAGGGTGGCTCGGATGTAAGAGGGGGCTCTGATAGGGACTCTGATGTAAGAAGAGATTCTGATGGGGAGCTGGTTATAAAGGAGGAGGACTCTGATGTAAGATGAACTCTAATATAAGAGGGACTTAAATGGGAACTCTGATGTAAGGGGGATTTTGATAGGGACTCTGATGTAAGGGAGGTACACTGATGGGCTCAAGTTTATCTGGAATTTATTTGCTTGGTTTTACTTTTACTTTAGGTTTTACTATTGTCGCTCCACTTCCTTAAACTGAACCTCTCCAAAACCGAGTTTCTTGTCTTCCCCCCAGCCCGGACCCCACCCCCCATTGACTTCTCCATCGCATCCAACAATGCCACCATCAAACCCGCCTCTCAGGCCAGAGTACTTGGTGTCATTCTGGGCTCCAACCTATCCTTCCAGCCCCAAATCCAATCTTTAACAAACTCGTGCAGACTCCACCTCCGCAACATCACCAAAATCCGCACGTTCCTAACCCCAGAAACCACTAAACAGCTCATCCACTCCCTCATCATATCACGACTCGACTACTGCAACTCCCTCCTCACTGGCCTGCCTCGCCGCTGGCTATCCCCGCTTCAGTCGATCCTGAATACAGCTGCCAGACTCATTCACCTTTCCAACCGCTCCATCTCCGCCACCCCCCTCTGCCAATCCCTCCACTGGCTTCCGATTGCGCAACGGATCAAATTCAAAATCCTAACACTGACGTACAAAGCCGTCCACCATACTGCCCCGAACTACATCACTGACCTAATATCCAAGTACCACCCAACACGCACACTCCGCTCCTCACAAGACCTCCTTCTCTCTAGTTCCCTTGTCTCCTCCTCCCATGCCCGCCTCCAGGACTTCTCCAGGGTGTCACCCATCCTCTGGAACTCCCTGCCCCAACCCATCAGATTATCACCTACTCTCCTCTCCTTTAGGCGCACCCTGAAAACCCATCTCTTCAGGGAAGCCTACCCCACCCCCTGCTAACTTGCCGACCTCCTCCACTCTTCCTACCACTCCATCCCCCACAGCTATCTCCTCCTGTACCACTATCCCCTCCCTCCTAGATTGTAAGCTCCAAAGAACAGGGCCCTCAATCCCCTCATGTTTTGCATTGTATTGGTATTGTTCTGTCACATGTTCTGTCCCCCTTTGTAATGTACAGCGCTGAGCGAACCATTGGCGCTTTATAAATACTGTATAATAATAATAATAATAATTGTTTTCTGTTTTTCTAAATCATAGTAGTAAAACATAAGTAAAGCATACAGTATTCAATCATTTACATTTGATTTGTTCCTGTATAAAACTGATTATGTTTTTGGCCCTCTAATAGCTGTAACATTTACGCTGTGGCCCTCATACTGAACGATCTGGAGACCCCTGCCATGGAACATTGGGTTCTACACAAAATAGTGGCATGGCAGGCCTTGATACCCTGAGAAAATGTCAGAGTGCCTGTGGGAATTGGAGCCCATTTAGCCAACAGAGTATTTGTGAAGTCCAGGTACTGATGTTGGATGGGAAGATCTGGCCCCCAACCGGCATTCCAATTCATCCCAATGGTGTTCCGTAGGGCTGAGGTCAGGGCTCTGTGCAGGACACAGAAGGTTCTTCACACCAAACTCATCAAACCATGGAGGAGATTTAATAAAACTCAGGATCCGGTGCAGCTGTGCATGGGAGCCAATCAGCTTCTAACTTCATCTTTTTCAATGAAGCTTTGGAAATAAAACCTGGAAGCTTATTGGTTTCTCTGCAGAGCTGCACCAGATTTTGGAACTGCTTTGTACATGGGGCACAGTCACGGTGGAACAGAAAATGTCTTTTCCCAAACTGTCACCACCAGGTTGGAATTCCACAATGATCTAAAATGACTTTGTGTACTCTAGCATCATCTGTACCCCTCACTAGAAGCACCTGAGCAATATATACGAGGGGCATTTAAGCCAGGACTTTTGAGTTTATATAATAAAAGAGTGGAAACTTCATTTATTTTTCAACATACTCCCCTGCTACATTTATACACTTATCCCAGCGTTTAACTACTGCCTGGAAAGCAGGCAAGGACAAGGGGTGGGCAGGAGGGGCAGCTGCCCTGGGCACCACGGAACAAGGTGACAGAGAATGGACGCAGAGCAGTAAACCCATTCTTCGACAGGCATTAACAGTGGGGGAAGGGGCACACTTCTGCATCCTTGCCCTGGGCTCTAGATGAGCAAAAAAGGGCTCACTGTCAGGAATCTGGGTATGACCAGAAATGTGTGGACTGACACAGGGAAACGCAGGCTTCCGGTATAGTATAAACAATACAATTTATTAAAGACTAACAATACGTAAACACAGTGCAAAACATAACACAGTGCAACAAACCAAACCTCCAACAAACAACCATACATACAACACTAAACGTAGTCGGGCAGGCCGGGTCGGTAGCAAACGGGCAACCAAGGTACCAGGAGCAGGTGGGAGAGTGGTCAGGACTAGCCGAGGTCAGTACAGGCAGAGTTCGTGCAGAATCAGGATAGAAGCAAGCAGGATCAGGATACCGGGGCCAAGCGAAACAGTACAACAAGGCACTGACTGCAGCTCTGGCCATTCCTTAAATACACCTCCTGCAATCAGCCTCAGGTGATGGCTGATTGCGGGAGTGAGCTTCTGGTTGCTGAGAGCACCTGCTGGCTAGCCCAGGTACTGCAGCCCACAAGGCAGGTGAGTCCCACCACCATTGGCGAGTCCATTCCTGACACTCACTCTCCTCATGCATTACCGTGATAAAAATACATTTATTAAAAATGACAAAAGTATGTACTCACAAACCAAGAGTCAAGTGAACCAATGTGATAGTCCCAGCAAACGATAGTCTTACAACAGGGTATGCTAACGCATTTCGGGAGATGTACTCCCTTCTTCAGAGGCTCCCGAAACGCGTTAGTATACCCTGTCACAAGACTATCGTTTGCTGGGACTATCACATTGGTTCCGTGTTTGTTCACTTGACTTTTGGTTTGTGAGTATATACTTTTGTCATTTTTCTGTTTCTATAGTTTTATTAAGAAAGTTTTGTTTTAAGAATATAACAAGCTCAAGATACGCCCACGCAGGGGCAGAGCAGAACAATAACATATAAACAGATACATCCTGCTGACTTGCATTAGCCAAATAACGAAATGTTCAATGACAAATGACATCAAGGAGGGACAGCAAAAAGCCGAACAAAATAATAGCAGCAGTAATCCAACAAGGTACCGGAAAAAGAAGAGAAAAGAAAAAAGGTTAGAGGAAAGGATGAAGAACATAAAACGGACTTCCGGTTCCGGCGCTGATGCTGTGAGGAGGTGAGACCCGCGGCTCCCGGGATCCCCGCATATAAAGCCGGCATTCTGCGCAGGGGACTCCTGTCAGCTGCTTCAGGAGCTCCCCACTGGCCCCCCCGCACGATCCTCGGTACCTTCGGCATGGAGCGATTCCTCCTGCCGAATCCACAGGGCTCAGGTCACGCCACGAGGGGAGAGGGATGCGGCTCTCCCCCTCCTGCAGCCAAGATGGCCGCCGCCCATAGCATATCAATGGACACAGGCACAGAGGCTGCAATAAACGCTGGTGCAGATGTACACACCCTCCCTGCACACAGTAATAATGTTATACCAGCCCTGACCTCTACTCCTGGCACCTGTAGTCCCACAGACATGTATGACCAGATTGCACAAGCAGTTGCTGCCATTCTACTGCCCACAATCACACAAGCCGTGGATCATGCAGTGGCCACAGGCATTGAACAGATCAGAAAAGACATAGGTGATCATAGTAAACGTTTAACTGAAGTGGAACAGCGTCTGTCAGATTTGGAGGACGATGCTCACTCGCTGCGCTCAGGTGCACTTCAAACCAATCGTACGCACCAATCCATCCTGGACAAGCTGGATGATTTAGAAAATCGCTCACGCAGAAATAATCTGCGCATAGTGGGCCTTCCAGAATCATTTTCAACCGGGGTGCTTCCAGAATTATGCTCCACACGTATACCCTCAGCTCTAGGTCTAACCACTTTGTGTCAGGTCGAGAGAGCTCATCGCCTGGGGCCGCCTTCCAATGACCGCCGTACACCGCGATCCGTGATAGTCAAGTATCTCAACTACGCTGATCGAGTGGCTATTCTTAATTCTTTCCGCAATTCTCGATCCCTACAAGTAGACGGTCACAAATTACTCCTTTTTGCCGACTACTCGCAAGAAGTATCCCGCAAACGTAAGGCCTTTCAGGAAATATGTGCCACGCTCCACCAAAGGGGCTACAAATTCACCCTGGCTTATCCGGCTACTCTCCGCTTTACTACACCTTCGGGTGATACAAAGTCTTTCATCCACCCTGAAGAAGCCGCTCAATATCTACAAGATTCTTTGATGGCTACGGATGATGTGCCGTCTCCTCACCCTCGCAACTCGGGCCCTAGGGATCAGCGAAGCCCTCGCAAAGATCCACCGAAACGCCCACGTACTAACTTTGCTCCCTCTAAATCTCGCCAATCCTGAGCTGGCGCACTCTCTCAGGCGCTATACGGTTTACCACACGAATTGGATCACCTGCCTTGTTTAACTGAATTTAAGTTTCTCGTGCCTTTAGCTATTATCTTCAGTTCACAGATAGCTATACCAGTAGTTAGAAAGCAATAATTTAGTTGGTCTTGTGGTACTTTCCTCTCATTTTGCTTGATAGCATATACATATACTGACTGTGTCATCCCTTCTCTGTGCCTTGCCTCGACCACAGTTCCGCTCTGGTCATTCGATTTGTTGAGCCACTTCTCCCTTTGGCGATGCCATTTAGGCAAGGGGGTCATGCTCCCCTGCCCTCTCAACAACTCCAATGAGTCACTGCTGCAGATCACTACTCTGCTATTTCCCGGACACGCTGGTCGCAGTACAGGGACAGCATGCAGATTTATGTGAAGTCCAATACACTGTTATGGTTTTTTGTTTGTTTTGCTCTTCTGATAGGCCCCAGTTGGGCCACCATGTTCCACTCTCTCTCTCCCTTCTTCTGCTCTCCTTCCTTACATTTTTCTGGAGAATCACCCCTTCCTTGGGAGTCGACCATACTTCATCAGAGATTGGGCGGTAATGGGCGGATAGCTGGCTCCACCCTTCAAAACTGTAAGTCCATTACCTTTGTATTCACCTCATATCATGTGACCTAATGATTCGTATTTATTCTTGGAATGTCAAGGGCTTAAGATCACCTCATAAACGAATGGCTATTCTCCGTCATCTTCGCCGACTTAGAGCAGATGTAGCATTACTCCAAGAAACACATTTAGGCCAATCTGACTTTGTTCGTATGAAGAAACTTTGGGTAGGACACGTTATAGGTTCTCCCTCACTCAATAATAAAGCGGGTGTGCTCATTCTGATTCACAAAAAGCTCGCACCTGACATAATCTCGGTAAACACTGATGAGGCAGGCAGATTCCTAGCGGTACACCTCAAAGTAGGTTCTCAATCTTTGGTCCTCACCAATATTTATGCTCCAAACTCACCGTCAAAACAGTTTTTTCAAGACCTGTCCTCAAAGCTGTCCGCCTACATACATCTACCTTTAGTGGTCGGAGGGGACTTCAACTCACTTATGAATGCCTATGAAGATAAGTCAAAATCACTAGAACACAATCACCGCCCACTTGCGGAGTCCCAATCCACACCCACACTACTGTCTACATTTGCGGAAGCAATGCAACTAACAGACATTTGGCGTTTAGCCCACCCAGATGGGAAGGAATTCACCTTCTTTTCTCCGGTACACCATTCGCTTTCCCGAATAGACTATTTTTTTTGCAATTCTATTGCTTTGCAATACGCATCTTCCTCAGATATACATGACATAGTTATTTCGGACCATTCTCCCATATCCATAACCCTCAACTATCTCCACAACACACAATCTCACAAGACGTGGCGCTTTCCTTCTTTCTTAGCAAATAACCAGGAGGTGTTACGTCAACTCCAAGATACTTGGGCAGACTTCCAGATCACCAATGCAGCTCACTTATCCAATCCTAACCTATTTTGGGACGCAGGGAAGGCGGTTTTACGTGGTAAAATCATCGCCTTTACATCTGCATATAAGAAAAAGGTCGCTCTAAAATACACAGAAGCTAGTAACCGACTCCGACAGACGCAAAAAAATTTGGCTGACTCCAACACACATGAACACAGGAAAGCTTGGCTAGAGGCAAAACACCAATTTGAAACATGGGCAACAGCACAAGAATCCATGCACCAATCACATCTCGACTTACAGTATCATAAATTTGGCAACAAGCCGGGCAGACTCCTGGCTCGCTTGTGCCGTAAACCGTTTACTCCTACACAATTTACCTCCCTCAAAGACTCTCAGGGTATATTGAAACACTCCCCTGAAGAAATTGTTTCCATATTGGAAAGTTTCTACACTAAACTATATGGCCCCGACCCTATTGACCAATCAAAGGCTTTGTCTTTTCCAGACGGCATTGCTCTTCCTCAAATCGATCTCGCAGCACTTCAATCTCTTAATGCTCCTATATCTCAATCCGATATTCAATCCGCTATAAAAACTCTAGCTAATGGTAAAGCCCCTGGCCCAGACGGGTACACTTCTGAGTTCTATAAACTCATGGCTACAACCCTTTCTCCTACCCTGCAATCAGTTTACTGCTCTATACAAGAAGGGGGTGCCTATCTTCCGTCTGCATTTCAGGCACATATAAAATTGATAGCAAAGAAAGACAAAGATCCGTCTGACCCAGGTTCCTATAGGCCGATCTCCCTTCTAAATTTAGATGCCAAAATTCTATCGAAAATTATCGCAAATCGTTTGGCTGTTGTTTTACCTTCCATCATTCATCCCTCCCAAGCGGGCTTCATACAAGGACGCTCTGCTGCCTCAAACATCCGCAAAGTACTAGCAGTGTTAAATCATGCTAAAATCAATCCTCACCTAGATCTAGCGATAATCTCTCTTGATGCTGAAAAGGCCTTCGATAATGTTAACTTTCAGTGGCTGCAGATGGTCTTACATAGATTTGGCTTCTCAGGCCCTTTCACTCATGTAGTCCAAGCTATGTACTCAGCTCCTACAGCGCAGGTGGTTGCTGCAGGACACCTATCTACCCCTATTAAACTGCATAAAGGAACAAGACAAGGGTGCCCCTTATCCCCCTTGCTCTTCAATTTGGCCCTAGAACCCTTAGCCCGCTTCCTTCTGTTCCACTCACAGCTGCACGGAGTCCAAATAGCTCAACAAGATCTACGTTTAGCCTTGTTTGCCGATGACATCTTAATTTTCACTGCCGACCCAACTCACGATTTGCCTTATATACAGGATATTTTCACAGCCTTCAGGCACTGTTCGGGTCTTCGTATTAACTTCACGAAAAGCGAAGTCCTTCCCTTATTCCATGCACGCACTCCCTCATGGGCTCATAATCCTCATTTCAAAATTGCTCCTCATCATATTACATATTTAGGAATCAAAATTGGAAAAATGGCCTCTTCCCTCTACTCGCTCAATTTTTCACCAACAATTCAAAAAATTATAGGCGAACTAGAGGTATGGAAAGAGTTACCATTGTCACTTGTAGGGAGAGCCCACCTCTTCAAGATGGTGAGCTTCCCAAAATTGTTATACCCTCTTCAGACCATCCCTCTACTACTTAAGCATACGGACATTCTTAGACTAAACAAAGCGCTCTCTACTTTTATTTGGAAAGGACGTCGGTCACGCATTGCCCTGCATAAGCTATATCTGCCTAGATGTGAGGGGGGAATTGGTCTTCCAAATATCAGAGTATATAATCTCTCCTGCATCTTACGGGTGTGTATAGATTGGCTGACCAAATCCTCCAACTATTCTAATCTGCAAATAGAATCTGCCATGGCCCATCCTTTCGATCTTGCAGCCCTTTTACATTCCAACCCTAACTCACTCCCTCCACACTTAAAATATAATCCACTCATCCGTGATACCCTTATCACATGGAGGGAGATCAGACGTAAATTAGGCGTATCCCCATGGGTTTCCCGTTTCCTCCCCATACACCATAATCCTGCTTTTTCTGTCCCTCAACAACACGCAGCTTATGATCTATGGTTGGAAAGGGACCTCAAACTAGTTAGCCAATTATACGATACGGCCTCTGGCTTTCCTTTATCTTTTTCTCAGATTTCAACTTCTTTCAATCTACCGCCTCATCATTTTCTGTATGTTTTGCAAGTTTGTAATTATGTGAACAAAATAACATTGGATAAATCCAGTCGCTTCCGTTCCTCGTTCATAGATATCTTAGTTAGAAATCGGAAATACAAGATATCCCATATTTATGGACCATTAAACCTACACTATGTACAACCTCTAGAGGCCTCCACTCCTACTTCTCCTTGGATCAGAGACTTTGACAATACACTCTCAATGGATCAAATCCTCACTGGTTTCAACAATACCTGTGCCTTCAACTCCAATGAGTTCTGGCGGGAGCAACAATTAAAGTTAATTCACCATGCCTATATGCCATGCCTATATGTCCGTGGGAATCCCTCGGTCTCTACTTGCCCTTTGTGTGGGCACTATAAACCTTCGCTAAAACACAGATTTTGGGATTGCCAACTAATATCTACTTTTTGGTCCCAACTACTCAGCTATATCGCCTTCATCACTTCTCTACAACTACCAAGGGACCCTTTACCTCTTCTCTTCGGCAACTTGGAATCAGTCTTCACAGGGGCTCATCCACTTCAGCTTGCCATTCTCCGAGCTACAAAACCGTGGCTGTCCTCTTGCCTGATGGTCGCGAGGAGAGCCATATTGAAAAAGTGGGTCTCCAACAGTCCTCCTAATATCTCGGATGTCAAGTCAGCTCTTAATGCACTTCTTCGTCTGGACCAGCTTAACTTCCTCACCTCATCCCTCCAACACAGTGAGGATCAATATAATCGAAAATGGAGACTCTATGTTCAAAAATCCTTTCCAACCACAGAGCTTCAGTCTTTCCTTCATGGCTCTTCTGTGATGCCCCAATCTGGAAACATGATCCAGTAAACCCGGACTTATTGTTTTGATTTATGAGGATTTAAGGTGTGCATGACTATATCTAAAACATTTATTATACTCGTTTGTTGCTGCTCTCACACCGCTTCTAGGCACCCAAGCCACATTTCATTTCATCTACTTCCTTTACCATTTTCTTTATATTTCATCTTCATCGCATAATCTTTTATAACTTCTCCCCCCACCCTTAATCAGAGAGGACTCACAACACGTATATCACTTTTTGTTACAGGGAGTCGCCTCTAGCTCTATTTTTTTTTTTCTCTCAAACCACAGCGCTTAGCTCATTACCAAATATTCTTAACGACTTCTTGGGAGGGGATCCTCTGGCCCGTTCCAACATCATTTTCCCACCTCTTTCTTTTTTTTTTTTTTCTTCTCCATCTTTTTCTCCATCTTTTTCTCCATCTTTTCTCCATACTAGCTTCCTTCTCAACTTCTTTCTCCTTCTGAATAGATCTACCTATCTCCCTGATCCTTCTTCTTTGATTATCTCCTCTACATACGCTTTTTTTTTTTCTACTTCAACATTCATGTCTTACGCTTGACAACTGACATACTCTAAGCACCCCAGTTCTCATTCAAAGTTCAGTGGTATGTCCTAACCTCCTTATCTTTGGATATATATCATAGCTTACCATTACACATTCCCTACACTCTATACTGACTTACAATGCCTCCCATCTTTTGTCTCATTTGCCTTCAGAGTTTCTGTTCAGAGGTTCTAACTGCTGACATATCGTGAATCTTTCTGCTCAGTTTTCTATGCAAAATTTTGTATTGCTCATATTGGTCAATCTAGCAGTACTGTAAAAAAAAAAAAAAGGTTACTTTGTTGCCAAGAAGCATCTTTGGAGTGTTTCATCCGTTGAGTTTATGTAAATTGAAAAATTCAAATAAAGCTTTGTTTAAAAAAAAAGAACATAAAACGACAAAAAAAAAAAGAATCAGAAAAAAAACATGGAGGAAAGAGAAACTAGAAGAATCACGGATCCTGGGCTAGCACAGGCAACGGCTATAAGAGGCCATAACTAGTAGGAGGCAAGGATGGCAAGGAATAACGTATCCAAGGTTCCCAAACCTTAAGGAATCTCGGATGAGAATCATGAAGAATGCTAGACATCTGTTCATTGATCAACATAGCATTCATCCGGGTCTTCACCCCCTGGAAGACAACCGAAGGGGTTCTCCAAGCTTGAGCTATGGCACGTTTGGCCGAAATAAATAGTTAGGATGCCAATTTCTGCTGAGACCTAGACAGACCCAAAATTGGGTTGTCATTTTTAATAAATTCCTTTTTATCATGGTAATGCACGAGGAGAGTGCGCCCCTTTTTTGCTTTCTTCCAGTAATGACAGCAGATCTTTAGAGGGCTGCACCTCAGCCAGTGACTGTTACTATGTTCCTGGGATGCTCACAGACTTGAGCGGTGCTTCTGCTTTTTTTCTCTTGATAGTTTGGGCTCTAGATGAACCTGTCCTGGTACTGCTGGAAAGCTTCGGCATAGAAAGATTTGTCAGCACGCCTGAACCATCCTAAGACAGCCGGCTTCACTTCGCCATCAGAGCTGAAATGCTTTCCTCCCAAGGAACTCTTTTAGGGGTCCAAACAGTTGGAAATCACTCGTAGTGAAGTCCGAGCTGTAAGCAGTGGGGGGGCAGGGGCGGACTGACCATTTGGAAACTCGGGCACTGCCGGAGGGCCCGGGGTCAGTAGGGGGCCCCATGAGATGCCCCTGGTACCTTTTTCAGAGGCTTTTTTGAGTTTGGGCAAGGACACAGGGGCCCCATGATTCCCATTGCCCGGGGGCCCCATGAGTTGTCAGTCCGCCCCTGGGGATGGGGCAATACCTCCCAGCCGAGTTGCTGTAATGTGCATAGTGTGGTCAGCAGCATGAGCTCGTGCTTAGTCCTGGAGAAACAGGACGCACTTAGTGATCAAACCAGACCATTTTTTCCACAGCCGTGTATGCACATCACTCCAGTTCAGGGGCGGACTGACCATTTGGAAACTCGAGCATTGCCCGAGGGCCCGGGGTCAGTAGGGGGCCCCATGAGATGCCCCTGGTACCTTGTTCATAGGCTTTTTTGAGTTTGGGCAAGGACACAGGGGCCCCATGATCCCCTATTGCCCGGGGGCCCCATGAGTTGTCAGTCCGCCCCTGCTCCAGTTAACACAATTCCAACACACACACACGTGCCTATGTTTTTTTTAAAATTAGTATGAGTAAGTGGGTGCTGAAGTGACCAATGACCGGAACCGAAAAGATAGGAAGAACGTTACCAGCACACGGAGGATCTCCACTTATGGGTCCAAAGCTTTAATAAGCGATCACATAGTTGCAGGAACAGCAACGTTTCGGAGCCTGGCAGGACCCCTTCATCAGGCATGTGACCTGCATGTGACGTGCCTGATGAAGGGGTCCTGTGTGGCCCCAGAAACGTTGCACTTGCTGTAACTATGTGATCGCTTATTAAAGCTTTGGACTTATAACTGGAGATCCAGCGTGCTGGTGATGTTCTTCCCATGCACATCACTCAGAACGTGACATTGACTGTTAATAGTGGCACTACAGGGTAGAAAATCTATGTGAAGAATGCCACGTTTGTCCCAGAAAACACTTGGAGTCACTTTACCTGCAGGCGCAGTTGTTTGAAATTGTTTTGGTGGTGGTGAGTTTGCCTGCTTCCACTGCTTTGGTGCTTGTTTTAATGCTGGCTGTCAAGTAGTCTCGGTACCCAGCGTGTGCTATCTTTCTTATGTGCAATTTCATGACAAGTTATGCATTGACTATCCAGGATCAGGCGTTCCACGCGCTAAATGTTCAGTTCACAGGAATGACTGCTGTGTGCTGGGAACCACCATGGCCTTGGATTGGCACTGATGGGCGTACGGCCATCTTTGAACCATTTACACCATTCAAATGTCTTACTGCGGCTGAGCGTCCCATCACCATACTGTGCTTGAAGTCTTCTGTAGATAACTGCGGGTTTCACGCTTTCATTCACAAGAAACGTCATCACCACACGCTGTTCCATGAACTCACTAACACTGTTGTCTGTCATCTTGATTAACGGTCAGCTTTTTCTGTTGTGACCACTGGAGGGTCAACTTGGCCTTGTGCTTAGGGTCATTGTCCTGCTGGAAACTCCAAAAGTGTCCCATGCGCAGCTTTTGTGTAGAAGAATGCAAATTATATGCCAGTATTTTCTGATAATATGCTGCATTGATTTGGCCATCAATTTTCATAAGATTCCCTGTGCCTTTAGAGATCACACACCCCCAAAAGATCACTGAGGCACCACCATGCTTCACAGTGGGGATGGCATTCTTGTCGCTATATGCTTTGTTGACCTCTCTCCAAACATAAGGCTTATGGTTCTGACAATAAGCTCTATTTTGGTCTTGTCACTCCAAATTACAGTGTGCCAAATGCTGTAAGGCATGTCAAGGTGTTGTCAGGCATATTGTAACCGGGCTTTGTTGTGGCATTGGTGCAGTAAAGGTTTCTTTCTGTCAACTCAACCATGCAGCTAATTTTTGTTAAAGTTTTGTCATACTGTACTCTTTGAAACAACCACACCGTCTTTTTCCAGAGCAGCCTGTATTTCTCCTGAGGTTACCTGTGGGTTTTTCTTTGTATCCCAAACAATTCTTCTAGCAGTGGTGGCTGCAATCTTTCTTGGTCTACCTTACCTTGGCCTGCTATCAAGAGATCTCCAAAATGTCCTCTTAATAAGTGATTGAACAGTACTAACTGGCATATTCAAGGCTTTGGATATCTTTTTACAGTATTTCTTTTTCCATCTTTATAAAGTCCCATTACCTTATTATGCAGGTCTTTTGACAGTTCTTTTTTGCTCCCCATGGCTCAGTATCTAGTCTGCTCAGTGCATCCTCGTGAGAGCTAACAAACTCACTATTTATACACAGTTATCTATTTATGCATTTTAAAAAGCCACAGATGTAGGAAATTAACCTTTAATTGCCATTTTAATCCATGTGTGTGTGTGTCTGTACCAGGGGCGGGCTGACCATTTGGAAACTCGGGCACTGCCCGAGGGCCCGGGGTCAGTAGGGGTCACCATGGGATGCCCCTGGTACCTTTTTCATAGGCTTTTTTGAGTTTGGGCAAGGACACAGGGGCCCCATGATCCCCTATTGCCCGGGGGCCCCATGAGTTGTCAGTCCGCCCCTGGTCTGTAACAAGGCCAAACATTCCAGGGGAAGGAAACTTTTGTTCATGGCTGATTTCTGTTATAATTATGATTCAAAAAGGAATTCAACAACTGTTATAATAAATGGCTTCATATGATCTCTGTCCTTGAAAAAAAGATATAGTTTTTTGGCATGATCAGCCATACTTTTAATATCAATGCCAAAATGTCACCATTTCTGCCAGGGGATGCAAACTTTTAGGCACAACTGTTTAGTTATGCAGTATACATAGAATATTTTTTTTTTATTGATAATTGTTTTTCGCTTTTCCAGGAAAGTTTACAGAACAAAGGGAATAGCGGGGAGGTTCATGTGACAGCTTAATATGGGATTTTCAATGGATATAAACACATCATAATACATCCATGCCACACCTCACTCATCAACCCATCAAAGGGAAAGCTTTGCGTGACATTCAGTAAATACACAGTAAATTACAATAGAAATTATGTATAAAATGGAGCTCTGGATTGTCACAAACTTTTGTTACCGGTTTTAACTCTACTTGCCTTTTTTTTAACGTGGTATTAAACCCAAAACCAAAAATGTAATATATTGAAGCTTACCAATTATTAGATGTGGTGGTTGCAGGGGCGGACTGACCATTTGGAAACTCAGAGGGCCTGGGGTCAGTAGGGGGCCCCATGAGATGCCCCTGGTACCTTTTTCATATGCTTTTTTGAGTTTGGGCAAGGACACTGGGGCCCCATGATCCCCTATTGCCTGGGGGCCCCATGAGTTGTCAGTCCGCCCCTGGGTGGTTGCATTAGTTTTCTTTTTTTTTTGCTTTTTTTCCCCTCTGTTTTTACCTGGTGACCTGTTCCGTAACACACCTCCTGTATTAGAGTGTTCCCACTCTGGATGAAGAAGAACAGGGGGCACCTTAGGACAGCAGCATTGTCATTCTGGGGGGAGGGGAGTGTTAGATTTGCCAGTAGGTTTAAATTTACTAACAAATCAAAGCCAAACTCCAGCTCACACGTTTTAATCAGTTATAGTGAACATTTCTTTTTTCTATTGGGACAAAGCTGATCATTGTAACCCTGCCTGTTTGAAATTATTATTATTATACAAGACTTATATAGCTCCTTGAAATGGTTTGTCTTATCCCTGCAAACTGATACATCTGGAAGTGAGCTTGTTCTTTTGAAAAACAACAGACAGATCACCAGGTGCAAAACGAAAAAAAAAAAGCAAGCCTAAAAAAAGAAAACTAATGCAGCCATCACAGCTAAGAATTGGTAAGCTGCAATATAATAAATGTTTACTTTTAGGTTTAATACCGATTTAAAGGAACACCACTGATAGATCCCTAGATATAAATAATATATAGAATATAATCACATATAATCAATTAGTGCAGCGCTAGACATATAAAATGAATAACATATATATGAAAAACTAATCACAGTAACACATCACACATCTATGCATGCAAAAAAGGTGACCAAACAATGTGATGATTTAGAGAAATAAATCTCAATAATAAACGTGTCCCCCAGTGCCACTCACTGATGGGAATGTGAGTAAATTAGATATCACAAAAAGTTCATAACACTGTGCCGTGGTGTTCAACTCCAAGCAATATGATGCAATGCAAGTGATCACACAATAGCTTCAAGTGATGGTAAGTGACTCTCCTCCTGTGGTAAAATTGCCCCCCTCACCTCCACTCTACGGCCCAAAGGGCCTATATGCCTTTAAGATCACTCAGGATCTTGATCCACCATAGATAGAAATCACCAGCCAATCTCCCATAGGATTCCCATCCGGTAGGTATTCAGGATACACTGGCTCCTGGTCTCAGCATGATATACCTCTCTCCCGGATGACATAAGCGTAGGAAGAATCTCTCATAGCGTAATAAGTTGCACAATGAGTATTTAATAAGATATATAAGCAACTCGCATGCAAATGTTTAAATCCACAGTTCATATGGATGTATGGGTGTACTGCATGGGTACCCAAGTACACTAAGGTGTCCTAAGATGGCGGCCGTACCGGAAGTACGTCACCGCGTATCGACCCTAGTGTACTTGGATACCCATGCAGTACACCCATACATCCCTATGAACTGTGGATTTGAACATTTGCCTGTGAGTTGCTTATATATCTTATTAACCTCCCTAGCGGTATTCCCGAGTGTAGCTCGGGGTAAAATGTCTATACCAAAAGCGGTAACCCCGAGCTACACTCGGGCTTACCATGCAGCGCTGTATAGGGAGTCCCTGCAGCACTTACCTTGTCCTTCGCTCCCGCGATGTGTCCCCTGCAGTGTCCCCGGCCATCTCCTCCAGCCAATGCCGGCATCCGGCTCCTGTGTTCCGGTCCCTGTGACGTCGGGACGTACGGGCGCCGCTGGCGGCGGGAAATTTGAAAATTTAAAAAAAATGTCATTTTTTCAAAACGATTTTTCATAGTAAAACATTGCTGTTTCAACCCATTTCACATACATTTTGTCCCGAGTGCTTTGTCCTGTCCCCTGTCTGCATTTTGTCTGTTCTTTCTGCCTGGAAACTTAGAAAAGTCCACGGCGTCCAAAAAGTGTCCCTTTAGGTCAAAAGCGGGTTTAGACCGGCTAGAGAACAGCGATAGTAAATCAGAACCACTTGCAGAATTGAGTGATAATGATCCGTGGGGGAAATTTGTCATCAGACACTGAAAACGATTTTGCGAGTTTGCTCAGCAATGTATGAACTTGACGCTATATTTCAAATTTCAGTGTTTTTGGTTTGATTATATTATTGAATTAAATGTATTATTATTATATTATTATTTTTTATGATTATTTATTAAATTATAATTTATGATTTTGCGTTTCAAATTTTATCCTACCCGGGATGTTTACTAGACTCTTGTTCGGACAGATTTCAGTGAGTTATTCCTAAATATTACAGCCTACAATAAAAAACTACATATTTCCATGCAAAATAATGGTACCGCTTTCATCACCAAAAATCGGAAATAATCAGACCGCCGGGGAGGTTAAATACTCATTGTGCAACTTATTACGCTATGAGAGATTCTTCCTACGCTTATGTCATCCGGGAGAGAGGTATATCATGCTGAGACCAGGAGCCAGTGTATCCTGAATACCTACCGGATGGGAATCCTATGGGAGATTGGCTGGTGATTTCTATCTATGGTGGATCAAGATCCTGAGTGATCTTAAAGGCATATAGGCCCTTTCGGCCGTAGAGTGGAGGTGAGGGGGCAATTTTACCACAGGAGGAGAGTCACTTACCATCATGTGAAGCTATTGTGTGATCACTTGCATTGCATCATATTGCTTGGAGTTGAACACCACGGCATAGTTTTATGAACTTTTTGTGATATCTAATTTACTCACATTCCCATCAGTGAGTGGCACTGGGGGACACGTTTATTATTGAGATTTATTTCTCTAAATAATCACATTGTTTGGTCACCTTTTTTACATGCATAGATGTGTGACATGTTACTGTGATTAGTTTTTCATATATATGTTGTTCACATTATATGTCTAGCGCTGCACTAATTGATTATATGTGATTATATTATTACTGTTGGGTACCAGTTTGAGTGCTAGCGGCTCTTTGATTGGTATAGGGACTCCATTGAGTGCAGGAGGACTACATATTATTATAATATTTAGAATATATTTTTGCTCCAGTGTGTGGCCCCTCTTCTTCCTCTACAGTCATTAAATCAAAGATGACAACTTTTCAGTGACAGGAGTACTTACCTTCCCCAATGAAGTCACTTTCTCAGTGGCTGAAACAAGGGAAAAGTCACCGTCACTGCTCCCTTATTAGTTAAAGAAGTTCTGATGCGTTGTGGTCAGCGATGGCATGATATCCATTAGGAAGATGTCAATTGCATTTTGGGTGAGATATCACCAATGACAGAATCACCAAAGTAGTACGGAAAAAAGAATGCATGAATCACGGAAAAGATTGACAGCCAGGTTTCCCACAAATAATAGAGGGGAACCCATGTGTATGTAGGAACCCCCATTACACAGAAAACTGTAAAGCCATCTCTTAGATTGTAAGCTCCCAGGATCAGGGCCCTCCTATCCCTCTTGTATTGAACTGTATTGTTGCTGTATTGTCTCACGTTATATTGTAAAGCACTGAGCAAACTGTTGGCGCTATATAAATCCTGTATAATAATAATAATAACAACCCAATAAACAATGATTGTAAATTAGAAAGTAGCAAAGCGATCATCCTGATGGCAAACATGTATTACAAATATGGCTGACCTAAATTACAAACCCCTATGGCAGGTAAAATAGTTCATGAGTGACGGTGTTCACAAATTTCTGACACAGATCAGCCCCTGCAGAAGCTTATCTCCTTGTGACTTACTACAAAGTTGCAATGTTGCATCATCGGGGTTGTAAGAGACTGAGGAAATGCTTTCTTCTGCCTGCAGCATGCTGATGGCATCATCTCATTCTAGGCACTGGAGCTCAAGGGCAGCTTTTTATAGAGAAAAGGTAGAGCTATTGTGAAAAATTCAACTGTTGCTGTAGATTGCTACAACAAAAATGCATTCATGCAGATTTCATTTCAGTTAAATTAATGAAAGGTCAACTTTAATATATATGTTTACATTTTATTAAAGCAGTACTATACTTTTCTCTGTTCCAGGAATGCCAAGTGTGCCAGTGCTGGCATCTTCTAACAGGCTTCTTCTTCCGGGTCTGGCATCTTCGGCCATTTTGATTGGTAGACCATGGATGGTGCAATGGCCATGCATGTGCACCAGAGTTCATTCATCTCAACAATCACTCAGCAATCACCATTTTTTTAAATAAAACTTTTAAACCCTTGTGACAGACCCAACCAGGACAGGGGCTTTTGGAGGGGACTATGGGCTTGCCTTCTACCCACTGATTATGGCCCATGGAGGAAGCAGATCATTCTGCAATGATGGACAACAATGTGATGAACACTAAGAGTGAGGCTTGGATAAATTCTCTAAATAAAGACAATACAGCTTCCCTTCTGGAGTGGATGGAAAGGTGTAATAGTAATCTTATACAAGTTAATGGTCAATATGGGGTCAATATGAGGAAATATGGGGCCCCCTTGCAGATTTGGTTGGAGAAGCTCCTCCTCTTGGGGACAGAAATATGTATCAACAATCTCCCTCAAGAAATCTATGAAGATAAACTAATTCCACTCCAGAAGGGAAGCTGTATTGTCTTTATTCAGAAAATTAACCTAAGCCTTGCTCTCGGCGTTCATCATGCTGTTGTCCATCATTAGAGAATGATCTGCTCTCTCCATGAATCAATGAGTAGAAGGCAAGCACCTAGATCCCTCCAAAAGCCCCTGTCCCGGTTCACAACCCCATTTTTAAAAATGAACCTAAATCCACCATCATGTGTCCCCCTTCCAGGATCGCTGAGTAGAAATTCCCACCCTGTAGCCTGTGGCTGCTACCAAGAAGTTCCCTCTTTTCGATATCATCAAGATGCTTCTGTCTTCTGGAGCCTGTGAGGACCCCACTAATAGACAGCCTATGGGAAGTAACTCAAAAGTCCAGATGTTTTCATTGTTCATACTTGAATTACATATAAAGTTGTTTTATACTAACTCCTTAATGTTCTGATTATTAATAGTTTCTTCTGAGTCCATTCAAGTCCATATATAATTTTTCTAGGCCCTGATGAAGGGGCACTTCTTCTTTCCCCTAAACATGTTGGATATTTTTATGTGATCGAATTATGAACAATTAAAGGCATTTTGAACTCTCTAACCTTTTGGTTTAGTGTCCTTTTGTTCTATACTATGAGTTTCTTACAGGTACAGTATATACAGAGCGAGGGCTGTATGTTTGAGAGTTGTTTTACCACAACCAATGAGCTCATCTGAAAACATTCTTGTATTTAAACCATTTGTAGAAGCATTGGTATCCCAGCAAATCCTAAGGGCTCATGTACACTGCAGCTGATAAGCTCACAGTGGCTAAATGGTTAGCACTTCCGCCTGGCAGTACTAGGGTTTCTGGTTCAGATCCCAACCCTGACACCATCTGCCTGGAGTTTGCATGTTCTCCCTGTTACTGCGTGGGTTTTCTCCAGGTACTCTGGTTTCCTCCGACACTCCAAAAAGACATGCTGGTAGGTTAATTGGCTCCTGTCTAAATTGTCCCTAGCATGTGTATGTATGAATGTGAGTTAGGGACTTTAGATTGTACACCCCTTGAGGGTTAGGGACTGATGTGAATGTACAATATATATGTAAATTGACAGCGCTATGTAAGTACCTGAAATAAATAAATAAAATAACTCACGTTTAGGAGCTGTTCAGCATTTTCTTCAGCAGCCTGAACTCTCCCTAATGTTTTCCTATGTGTCCATGTACACATCTTCGTTTACAGTCAGATATAGGCATTTGAGTTTACAGTCGTTTTTTTGAATGCAGAAAACTTGCGTTCAGCAGTCGATTTTATCAGTGTTTCAAATGCAAAACGCTTGCAAATGTGGCTAAATGCGGCAATTCACGTTTATAAGCGTTTGTGTTTGAAAATTTGTTTTGACTCTTGTTTTGATGTCCAGAGCCTTTTCTCATCATGAAAAATGCATGCAAAGCATTTTCAAGGTACTCAAATGGACAAAACACTGAACACAGGATGTTCCTACCAAGCTTATCACACATTGTAATGACCAATTCAAACCTCAGACCTCTCCCACCCTTGGAAACAAAAGATATGTTAATGACCATTCACACCTCAAATTCCTCATGAAGACTCCCTGCCAGATGGCCTTAATGACTCCCTCCACCAGACACCTTTCCCACCCTTGGAAACAAAAGAAATGTTAATGAACAACTCACACCTAAGCTAATTTATTTATTTATTTATTACAGGTACATATATAACACTGTCAATTTACACAGCGCTTTATATATATAATTTACATCAGTCCCTAACCCTTAAGGGGTGTACAATTTAAGGTCCCTAACTCACATTCATACATACACATACTAGGGCCAATTTAGACAGGATCCAATTAACCTACCAGCATGTCTTTGGAGTGTGGGAGGAAATCGGAGTACCCGGAGGAAACCTATGCAGTCACAGGGAGAACATGCAAACTCCAGGCAGGTGGGTGCTGCGATTGGGATTCGAACCAGCAACCCTAGAGCTGCTAGGCGGAAGTGCTAACCATTCAGCCACTGTGCTGCCTAATCTCAACACATACTGCTGTCTCTGCTTCTACTCTCTGTATTTCTCTGAAACAGTCTGAAATAGTTAATAATTTACCACTTTTCAGTGCATTCTGGGCATCTGGGAGGTTCTCCTGTGCTTATCTTTAAAAAACGCTTCTAAACGCGCATAAACACATTATGCAAATGTGGCTAAACAGACTTTTTTTACCCTACATTTTCCAGCAGTCAGTTTCCATCGTTCAGAAGTGTCCTGTGTACATGGGGCCTAAATGTTTTTTTTCCTGAACCTATGGGAAGTGTCCTTGGCACCCAGACAGCTGCTTGGGCACCTGAAAACCTGGGACACTCCCACTCAGAGTTCAGAAGAGAGAAGGCTCAGTTCCCAACATTTCATTTGAATGCAGATTTTAGTAAATAAAAGTACTTTTGAGTTACCAAGGCATGGTCAGCACAGTAGTTTGGTGGTTACCACCTTTGCCTTGCAGCACTGGGGTCCCCAGTTCCAATCTGGCCCAAGACACTATCTGCATCGAGTTTTCATGTCTCCTTTTGCTTGCCTGGGTTTCCTTCCACAGTCCAAAATGATACTAGTAGGTTATTAGCTTCCTATTTATGAGATACATGAGATAGGGACCTTAGATCATAAGCTCCTTTAGGACAGCGACTGATGTGAATGTACAATATGGGAAGCACTGTATAAATGTCTACAATAAATAAAATTAGGCGAGGAAGAGTTGCTGTCCAGAAATCATCTTTGAACACTACCCAACCTCATTGAATCCAATGAATTTCATTTAAATGGAAAATCCTTGCCACAGGGCTCCATGAGTGTAATGCATAAGTGGACATAACTTTTTTATCAACTTCATAGGTCGTTTATACTTACATATTGATTGTATTTGTGACACAGACACATACCTCTCTGCCTTCTATATTAATGGAATTTCAAAAGTTTGGGGTCACCTGTAATTTTAAGGTGAATTACAATAAATCAGAACTTCTCAATATCTCCCTAACATTGGCGGATCTGCAGTCACTTTCCACTACTTTCCTTTTAAGCCCGGTTCCACCTCTGTACACTATTTAGGAATCCAGATACCAACTGAGGTTTATCATCTCTACTTGTTAAACTTCCTTCCACTGCTTCTTAACACCCAAGCAGCCTTGTCCTCTTATGCTACCAAATGGCTCTCCTGGCTTTGTAGGGTGAATGCCTTGAAGATAGATGTCTTCCCTTGATTCATTTACTTGTCTCAAATGTTTCCAATTTTTCAGTCCGCCTTGTAATTTTGGAAACTACAGCAGCTGTTCTCTAACTTTATCTGGGATTCGTCACATTCCAGAATTCGTTTTGCAAAGCTCACCCTTCCGAAGATTCAAAGCAGGGCGGAAGTCTCAGATGTTTCCTTTTATCACAAGACCACGCTACTCACCCGAATCCTAGACTAATTCCACCATTCTTCTGATAAGCTTTGCTTTCAATTGAAAGGTCACATAAACCCTATTGACCCCTGCTCCTTCCAGGGCCAGATCTAGGCTGTCTGATGTGGGGTTGTCAGGGGGAAGTGGATGGGAGGTCAGCAGGGCAGTGTTTAGGGGGTCAGCAGGGGAGAAGACAGGGGTTACTGTTGGAAGGGCAGAGGACAGGGGTTACTGTTGGAAGGGCAGAGGACACTGTTGGCAGGGCAGAGGACAGGGACTGGTGTTGACAGGACAGAGAACAGGGGTCACTGTTGGCAGGGCAGAGGACAGAAGTCGCTGCTGGCAGGGTGCTCAGCAGAGCTCCTTCTCCCATTCCTGCACTGCATACATCCTAGGCACAGTCAGCAGAGTTCCTCCTCCTTATACAATGCATAACTGAGATCACTACAGTGTCAGACCATGGCAGTAAAGTATCACATTAGGGTGGTATAGTGTCGGAATAGGGAAGTATAGTGACAAGTTACGGCGGTATAATGGCAGTATAGTGGCAGGTTAGGGCAGTACAATGTAGGATTAGGGCAGTATAGTGTCAGATTAGGGAAGTAAAGTTGTAGGTTATGGAACTATAGTGGCAGTATAGTGTCAGATTAGGGCAGTATAGTGGCAATATAGTGTGAAATTAGAGCAGTAAAGTGGCAGTATAGTGGCAGATTAGGGCAGTATAGTGGAAGATTAGGGCAGTATAGTGGCAGATTATGAAACTATACTGGCAGTATAGTTTCAGATTAGAGCAGGATAGTGGCAATATAGTGGCAGATTAGGGAAGTATAGTGGCAGTATATTGTCATTTTAGTGTCAGGATAGTGGCAGTATATTGTCATTTTAGGGCAGTATAGTGGCAGTATAGTGTCAGATCAGAGCAGTATAGTTTCAGATCAGAGCAGTATAGTGGCAGTATAGTGTCAGATCAGGGCATTATTGTGGCTGTATAGTGGCAATATAGTGTCAGATCAGGGCAGTATAGTGTCAGATTAGGGCAGTATAGTGTCAGATTAGGGCAGTATAGTGTCAGATTAGGGCATTATTGTGGCTGTATAGTGGCAATATAGTGTCAGATTAGGGCATTATTGTAGCTGTATAGTGGCAATATAGTGTCAGATCAGGGCAGTATAGTGTCAGATCAGGGCACTATTGTGGCTGTATAGTGGCAATATAGTGTTAGATTAGGGCATTATTGTGGCTGTATAGTGGCAATATAGTGTTAGATTAGGGCATTATTGTGGCTGTATAGTGGCAATATAGTGTCAGATTAGGGCAGTATAGTGACAGGTTATGGCGGTATAATGGCAAAAATGACAGGCAGTAATAGTATCAGATTAGGGCAGTATAGTGCCAGGAAATATAGTGGCAGTATACTTGTATGGTGTTTTATATGATGATTGCAGTTTATTGTAATTTCTTTGGATGGTCATGTAAGACCTAATGAGTAATTATAACTAAATTATGTAATAAAACTTCTTAAATCTAATTGTGTTACTTCCCTTTAAGTACATAGACTTTAAAATCCCCTTTTTGTTGCTTCAGTGATAGTGACGGTGTGCTCAGTCACTTAACCCATGGCTGGAGAATAGGATTCTCTAGTCTGTTGTGTCCACTTCTCCCATTTCCCCATCGGGATCAGCTAGACACAGGGGTGTCAAACTGGAAGCCCTCCAGCTGTTGCCAAATTACAAGTTGCATGAGGCATTGCAAGGCTGACATTTACAAGCATGATTCCCAAAGGCGGAGGCATGATGGGACTTGTAGTTTCACAACAGCTGAAGGGCCGCCAGTTTGAAATCCCTGAGCTAGAGTGTAGGAGTCTGTGGGAGAAGTAGAGGAGGCAGTCACACCCTAGCCCCTCTCACCAACTCTGGCTGTCCTGGGAGATATTGAAGAACCCTGAGGGACAATTTAAGATAATTAGATGATAGGGGAGTGCTACAGGCATCCTCCCCTGCCCCTCTGGGCCTTCTTGCTGTCCCAATCATCGATTTAGATGGGCAGTGCATTTACATTTTCAAAGCTGCAAGGAGAAGGAAAGTGCATCTGTCTACAGCAGGGGCGGACTGACCATTTGGAAACTTGGGCACTGCCCGAGGGCCCGGGCTCAGTAGGGGCCCCATGAGATGCCCCTGGTACCTTTTTCATAGGTTTTTTTGAGTTTGGTCAAGGACACAGGGGCCCCATGATCCCCTATTGCCCGGGGGCCCCATGAGTTGTCAGTCCGCCCCTGGTCTACAGTATTGTTCAGCGGGCAGGCATATATGACCCCCTTTTTTTGGACCACAGCTTTCTCATTGCCTCTCCATGTAGAGGGATTTGGGAGCTGGCGCAAACAAGATCATAGGAGACTAGCCCAAGTTCTTCAGGCAGACCCATCCTTAACATCTGATATTTCGTCCGCAATGCATATACACAACCCAACACAGTGGCTGCAGAAGCAGCAATCCACTTCACGTATTCTCTCTATTCCTTCACTATCAGACATTCTTGCCAAGTCAACAGAGTTCAAATTTTTCTTTTGCAGGAGGGCCCTCCAACCCACATGGTCTCTCGACTGTATTCCTTGTTTCTGAATGCATCTCCCTCTGGTCTTCCACTTTATACAAAGAGCTCCATCACACTATTTCTCTCTCTGACTGGCAAAAATGCTTTATTTTGACCCACAAACTCTCCCTAGCCACTGAAAACCAAGAAAAAGGGGTTAAAGTGATAACCAGACGGTATGGATGCCCATCAGTTCTTCATCACTTCAACACATCAGTTCCTGACACTTGCTGGCCTTGCCATGCCTTCAAGGGCACCATGTTACATATTTGGTGGAATTACCCTCCCGTAAGGAAAATTTGGCAACAAACTTTTGATTTATGCTGTAAACTGATATTGACCTCTATCCAAGCTTCCCCCAAAATAACCCTCCTATCCACACTCCCTGGACCCTTGAAATCCAAAAAGAAAGAAATGTCCTACGACAGTTCCTGGCCACTGGAAATCAATCACCATGCCTTCCCTTGAGGAATGGGTCATTGTGGCTTTATAAAAGATGTAGAACATTTGTTGGCTCAGGAGGCAGGAAAGGAAGAACAGTTCTCTCCCACTTGGACCACATGGTCCATGTTTTGCTACTCATTTGAGTTTCTATCATGGACTGGGAATGATTCTGCTTCCACCCCATCCTAGGTGTGATGGAGTGTAAGCACCTCCTATCTTTACCGTGCCATCTTTCCCTCTCCAGTTTCCTATCGCCTCCTAATCTTCATTATACTGAACTTGTGTTCATTCCATTCACTACGCAATCACTGATGTACTCCTTACCTATGTGATCCCTTCAGCATACTCCTTCTTATTAAGTGTATGATTATTAGTCTATTTTACAAAACCATATCTTTTCCAAGCATTTAAGTTTAATGCCAAAACTGGTGCTGAGCACCTTATCCTTTTTTTTCTCTTCAATACCTCTGGATTGCTATTGTAATCTGAAGCTGATAAACTGAAGCTGAAGTGATATTGTATTCTAGAATGAAAATCTGTTATGACTCTCTTAAATCCCTACTTGCTCTTTATATGTACCTACATTTGCACTTTAATAAAATCAGATTGAACAAATTTAACATATTGGTATTGTAACTCATCCTCTATAGTAACTCTTTTTCTTCTCTTTCATTGCAGGCAAATAATGGATTCCAAGCAGAAGCAACATGCCATCATTGAGATCTTGATGAAGGAGGGATGCAGGTTGCCTGACATTCACAAAAAGGCTACAAATGTTTACAAAGATGACACACTTAACAAGAGTCACCAATGGCAAGCTTTTGTTTTTCTCAGTGGTGGCATCTCTATAAGCATTCTGTAGCCTTCTGTGGATGTTGGACAGCCTATACCCCTCCTTCATCGAGAGCTCAATGACAACACAGTGCTTCTGCTTGGAATCCATTATTTACCTGCAATGAAAGAGAAGAAGAAGGGTTACTATAGAGGAAGAGTTACTCTACCAACATGTGACATTTGAACGACCAATGTAAGTTAATAAAAAATGGAGCACCCCTCTAGATAGCCAGGGGGAGCTAGTTGCTTATTGTTAGTTAGAATGGCTAAACAGCAGCTTGGGTATATTCAGCAGGCTCAAATTTGGGTCAGGGATGAGAGGCTCTGCAGATCTAGAAACTTGGGAAGTTTCTAGAAGCAGTGGATGGGTGTCAGGAGTGGCTGATCTGCATACTTAGGGGATCCTGACCAATCCCCATGCAGGCTCAGCATGGGGTCAAGACAACCCTTAAGTATGACTGAGCTTGGGTGGAAAATGTGAGAGAGGAAAAGATGCAGGAGCCTGGGAGAGGGCCCAGTGTGAGGAGGTCTACCCACAGGCCAGGACCTGGACAGAAGAATCACTCAGCCTCACCAGTCCCCAGATGGACCTGTGGAGCCAGGAAAGGAGCCAGCCCAGCAGAAGGCCTGAAGACAGCCACCTACCTATAGGAAAGAGACTGAGTGAGTAATCTTATACCCCCTGGGCCAATTAAGGGGAAAAGATCACTCTGGTGGGAAACCTGACTAGCTCCTTACTTCTGTTCATCCTAAAGTGACAGGCACTGGATGCCCTTGTCCAGGGATTCCTCCAGACAGCTGGGTAAAAAAGAGGATTTATCTGGGGTCTGGGGTGAGAGGAGAGGCTGGATAGGAATCAGGAGAGGCTGGAGAGCTCCTCAAGAAGAGACTTGTATATAGTTGCCAGGAAGTTGTCCTCAGTTTACTGTTCCTTGGGCATCCCATACACCCCTCAACCCCAGCCAAGTTTAACACCCCTAGTAAAACTTAAAAAAACAAGCTCAAAGACTGTTTCCTGTCACTGGAATGCAAGTCTGTGGAAAATGCATGTTGCCTGGCTGTGCAAGTCTATAGGGGGACCCAAAACTTCAGCAACTCCTAAGGGGGTGGTGCTACAAAAACGTATGCCCACTTTTGTATTACGTTAGGTATGCATGTTTATTGAATATAAGATATCTTTGCCATAATGTTTCTGTCCAAAGTCAACTAATGCTGCAAGTGGTAAACTGCTTAACCTCCGGATTTCATCTCTCTGGACAACTATTCTATGTAGCTGACACTTTAATAAAGATGAAATCGAAAGTTGAAAGAATGTTGATGAAATATTTGCTGGGTCATTTAAATTCCTGATCAATAGTCCCATGATACCCAGACCCAAAGCTGCAAGCAGATCCATGCCTAGAATGAAATTGCAATGCTGTGCCTTCCGTGATAACAAGATATATTCCCTCAAGCCTTTCTGGTGTTGTCACTGATAAGGGGAACAGTTGGCTAAGTAGTTAGTGCAGTTGCAGTACGGGATGCTACCAGCAAGAATTTTGTACATTCTACCATACAGTGCCTTGGAAGAGTATTCATACCCCTTGAAATTTTATACATTTTGTCATGTTTCAGGCAAAAACGTAAATGTATTTTATTGGGATTTTATGTGATAGACCAACACAAAGTGGCACATAATTGTGAAGTAGAAGGAAAATGATAAATGGTTTTCAAAAATGTTTTACAAATAAATATCTAAAAAGTGTGGCGTGCATTTGTATTCAGCTCCCTTTACTCTGATATCCCTAACTAAAGTCTAGTGTAGGGGTAGGCAACCTGCGGCTCTCTAGCTGTTGTGGAACTACATTTCCCATGAGGCATTGCAAAGATTACAAAACTGACAGTTACAGCTATGACTTGCAGAGGCATGATGGAACTTGTAGTCCAGAAATGCCCGTAGCGAATAAGAAAGAATGAAAATAGCGCAGGGCATGCATGACTAGGCCCCAGAGTGGTGAAAGGGAGCGGAAAGGGTTAAAGTTAGCTCCAGGGGGTTGGGATTTGATTGTGGGGTTATCTGATTGGCAGAGGTGGAGTGTAGGTGGGGTCTGCGGCACCTTAGGGTGGGGGGTTCTGTTGAGGGGGTGTCAGTGGAGGTGGACGTTAGGAAGGATCAGAGCTTCCCTCCCACCCTCCCTGTTTTGTTGGGTATCGTGTCCCTCCCAGGAAAGAAAAAAGAAAAAAAAAAAAGGGGTTATGTTGGTTCGTGGGCGGTTGTTGGTCTTTGGAGGCGGTTCTCATCTTGGAAGGTAAAACAATGGTGTGGGACCCATCGGTGGTATGAGGTGCCCGGGGGACATTCCCAGTTAACCAAAGTTTAACTTGAAGGTGGTAGTGCTGCACTGGGGACGGTATGGTTGTCTCCGAGCTGGTTGGTTGCGGCTGGAGGCCTAGTGTATATGGTTGTCCGCAGGTGCATTTCGAATCGTTTGGGGGTGCCTTCGAAGACCAACAACAATTCTTTGGTTTCCGTATAAGGAACGGCTGATGTATTTAAAATGTGAGTTGTTAATAAAAGGCCATGTTGGCCATTTTACTCCAAAATGGTGTCATGTTTTTGTAAAGTATAATTGGTTAAGGGGTGGGGAGTGGTATGGATCGGTAATGGTGGTGGTAGGAGTGGACAAGCCTATCTCTGGTGCAATAGTCATGCGGCTCTCAGGTTGCCTACCCCTGGCCTAGTGGAACCAATTGCCTTCAGACATCACCTAATTCGTAAATAGAGTCCACCTGTGTGTAATTTAATCTCAGTATAAATACAGCTGTTCTGTGAAGCCCTCAGAGGTTTGTTAGAGAACATTAGTGAACAAACAGCATCATGAAGGCCAAGGAACACACCAGACAGGTCAGGGATAAAGTTGTGGAGATGTTTAAAGCAGGGTTAGGTTATAAAAAAAAATCCCAAGCTTTCCCAAAATATCCCAAGCTTTGAACATCTCACTGTTCAATCCATCATCCGAAAATGGAAAGAGTCTGGCACAACTGCAAACCTACCAAGACATGGCCATCCACCTAAATTTTGAAAACCATTTATTATTTTCCTTTCACTTCACAATTATGTGCCACTTTGTGTTGGTCTATCACATAAAATCCCAATAAAATACATTTACATTTTTGGTTGGAACATGACAAAATGTCAAGGGGTATGAATACTTTTTGAAGGCGCTGTATGTTGGTATGGGCTTTCTTCAGAGTTCTGTAAATTAGGGACATTTGTTTGTAGCTTCATTCAGGGCATGGAATGATGTCAATGGTTGGATTTATTCTGTAAAGCAAGTTATATTACCTGGTAGTCATTTAAACATGAGAAATGGTGATGAGCTAAATGTGCTTGGGTTCAGTACTTGAAGGTCGAACATGAATCCGAACTCCATTGAAGTCAATGAGAGCCATATCTTTAAAATTATCCTTGCCCATTTTCAAGGCTAATAGGCAAGGGATTGTCAAACAAAAGGCAGGGGGGACTTGGTACTGCAAAAAAATAAATAAATAAATATTTTTTTTTTTTTTTTGGAGGGGAGCAGCTCCTTTAATAAAGTTTATAGTAAAACATTAAAAGAATTTAGAAAGGAAAAAAAACCCATAATAATATAAATATTTATATTTGTATTATATATATATATATATATATATATATATATATATATACACAATAAAACTTAAATTACTTAGTAATTTAAGGATTCTCTTAAACCATAGCAGACCCTTTTACTAGATGGGGATTTGGTATGAATTATAGAGGGACCACACCATAAAAAAACACTGCCTGCCTCCTAGCAACCCATGTCCTAGCAACTGATGACATCGTCAGTTGCTAGGATGCTGGCAGCCACAAAATCATAGTTTGTTATGGTGCACCATAAAAACCAATAAGTTTTGTCAAATGAAAAAGGAGTTGGGTTCCCAAAAAAATGTATGTTAGACCTTTATCCTTGATCAGCATCTTGTATAGATTTTAAAAGGGAACCCCATGCAAAAAAAAAAAAAAAAGCGTGGTGTTCCCCCACAAGGTCTGCACTAGTCCCTTGTCTGAGCATTCCACCTGGCTATCTAGGATAGGGGATTACGAGTATGTGTCCGCATCTCAACTCCAAGTAAGAATTTTGTTGAATAGTTACATTGGTGTTCAGCTCCACTGTATTTTTTTATGCCTTGTATTGAACTGCATGAAGTTATCATTTTTCTGCAGTGTGCTGATAACTAGTGTCAGTTTTGGGCCACTGCAGCTTGTTTGCTTAGTGATCTTAGTATGTTTTTCTGTCTTCCCCTACTGTTTAGTGCTAGTTAGTTTAGTCTTAAATCCCCACTTTTTCCATGTTTCCTCAGTTAGTGTTAGTTGATCATAGAGACAGGACATAGGAAAGTAATTGTATTCTTACACTTCTAATCCTCTGCATTGTGAAAAAAGGTTGTTTGATCCTGTCTTCTCTTCAAATGTCCACCTGATAGGACAGACTGAACCCATACTCCCATGCACATGCTCAGTTTTGTGTGTATTGCTAGAGAGGTTTTCTTTTTTCTTGGGAGAGTGCATGTGATCAGCACAGGGCCAATCAGCACTGTCCAGACAGAGGTCAGGGGATTTCCATCCTCCTAGAGCAGAAAGAAAACTCCTCCTACAAGCTTTAACCAGTGTTCTTCTGGACAATGATAGAAGTCACAAGACTGCTCTAACTGCTGATGAGAAAAGGTATTTAGCAGTTTATATGTACTAAAATAATTGCACTTCCATGTTGTGTACTGTGGGAGACCAGATATAGTGAATGCAGGGTCCTGGGAGACCAGATATAGTGAATGCAGGGTCCGGGGAGAGCGGATATAGTGAAGGCAGGGTCCGGGGAGAGCGGATATAGTGAAGGCAGGGTCCGGGGAGAGCGGATATAGTGAAGGCAGGGTCCTGGGAGACCGGATATAGTGAATGCAGGGTCCGGGGAGAGCGGATATAGTGAATGCAGGGTCCAAGGAGACTAGATATAGTGAATGCAGGGTCCGGGGAGACCGGATATAGTGAATGCAGGGTCCGGGGAGAGCGGATATAGTGAAGGCAGGGTCCGGGGAGAGCGGATATAGTGAATGCAGGGTCCAAGGAGACTAGATATAGTGAATGCAGGGTCCTGGGAGACTAGATATAGTGAATGCAGGGTCCGGGGAGACCGGATATAGTGAATGCAGGGTCCGGGGAGACCGGATATAGTGAATGCAGGGTCCGGGGAGACCGGATATAGTGAATGCAGGGTCCAGGGGAGACCGGATATAGTGAATGCAGGGTCCGGGGAGACCAGATATAGTGAATACAGGGTCCGGGGAGACAAGATATAGTGAATGCAGGGTCTGGGGAGAGCGGATATAGTGAATGCAGGGTCCGGGGAGACTAGATATAGTGAATGCAGGGTTCGGGGAGACTAGATATAGTGAATGCAGGGTCCGGGGAGACCGGATATAGTGAATGCAGGGTCTGGGGAGACCGGATATAGTGAATGCAGGGTCTAGAGAGAGCGGATATAGTGAATGCAGGGTCCTGGGAGACTAGATATAGTGAATGCAGGGTCCGGGGAGACCAGATATAGTGAATGCAAGGTCCGGGGAGACCAGATATAGTTATATGATGACGCTGTACTGCACTGGTTGCAATATGTAAAAAAAATAATAGTGAAACTAATTTGTTTCATTTTTTTCATTTTCCGAAAAATTATGACAAAAAAAATACAACTTCAAAAAACTCGCCATTCCTCTTATGAAGTACGTCGGACTGTCTACTTTGCAAAAAGGGGTCATTTGGGGGATATCTGTACTATTCTGACATTCTTGGACCTCAAGAAATTAGATTGGCTGTCAGTACTTCAGGATTGATCAATATTCAGATCTATACCATAGTTTGTGAATTCTATAACTTTCCTACAGACTAAAAAATACATCCTAATTTGGGTTATTTTCACCAAAGACATGTAGCAGAATACATCTCGGCCTAAATTTATGAAGAACAATTATTTATTTGCAAACTTTTATAACAGAAACAAAGAAAAACTTTTTTTTTCAAAATGTTTGGTCATTTTTTTTGTTAATTTAGCAAAAAATAAAAACCCCAGCGGTGATTAAATACCACCAAAAGAAAGCTCTAGTTGTGTGAAGAAAATGATAAAATTTTAGTTTGGGTACAATGTTGTATGACCGCGCAATTGTCATTCAAAGTGTGAGAGCGCTGAAACCTGAAAACTGGCCTGGGCAGGAAGGTGTAAAATTGCCTGGTATTGAATTGGTTAAACCCCAAACTTCCGGTGGGGGGTTCGTGGGACCTGTAAGACAGAGGTGTTCACTGTAATAGCGGCAACTACTACATTGATTCTCCACTTCCACGGTGGTCCCACAGGTATGGAGTATGCATACTCACATTGGTCCAAGGTGGGCCAATATACCTATACAAATAAAATCCATACCTGGAGTTCAGCTTTAAGAAAATAAAAATGATGAACTAAATGGAAGTTTTTCAGAGAAGTTTGTAATGGTGAAAGTCAGGAATAATGGATATTTAAAGGGGGGAAAAGAAAAACTTACTTTATTGTGTTCCTTTAAGGAAAGGAGCTTCTTTTTTTATTTCCCTGAAAGTGTTGAGGTGGAATAAGGCGACTCAATAGGAGCAAAAAAGGAAGAAGAGAACTTTTGAAGTTCAAAGCGGTGAAGCCGTTTGCACAGCATATGGTGCTACATTCGGGATCTAAAGCAGATTGCTGCACAGCCTCATCTAACAGAGGGGAAACTTCAGCTGATCTCCAGGTGATTGATGGCGTATGTTTACGTATTGTCTTCGGCGCCCTGTCCGGGCCCAGCTTGGCGATATTGCCAAAGCCATTTTATGAAATATCAAATGCTTGTTTATACCGGGGATGGGCTAAGTGCGCAAAGAGCGAACATATGGAGTAGAATCACGAGCACATAAAAAGCATGTAGACACGGCCGTCATGAAGGCTTTGAAATGGGCCAGATGTGGCCGCTTGCTATTTGTGATCTGAAATATAGAAGCCAGCGTTTCCACCATCTGCGAATCTCTCGGGTGAATTTTTAAGACCAAATTTAGAAAGTCTTCCAATGAAAATCGAATAATATATATAAGGTGCAGCGCTAAAATAACATAAATAACATATTATAAATCAAGTGCAAATATCAGATCACACTGAGGTGAGATTGAGTGAAATTAAAAGTCCCAAAATAGAGGCCCAACGTGGGGATCCGATAGATCCTAATGGGTGCGTGGGATAAAGTTCCAGTGTACCACACGGTGAATCTGGGGTAAAAATTGCGCACTCACCAGAAGTGCGTCAAAAATACGCATGTAAGATTTATCCTGTAGTATCGGGTAGCGGTCATCAATTGCCAAGATAAGGACAGGTTCATACACCTTCCAATCGCAACTTGGGTTGGGTACTCCAAAATTCATAAACGTGTCTCAAGCGTGTCACCATCTGGGGTCCCCTTTTTGAACAGGTTCTGCAAGTGGGGACCTGTGTTACACCTGCAAAGGATCAGACTTCGCTGAATCCCAGCAGCCTTTCCTTCAGATTCTAGCTGCTGTCCTTTTGAGATCCCTGGATAGCGCTCGCATATTATCTCTTTATTAAAATCGAATAATGACACAACATTTAAAGCTGAACATCGGGCATACAGATAAATACACACTCATATAGGAGAGCTGCGAAAGGATTTGTATTATTGTAATTCTGTCCATCCAGTTCTAAGATTTACACGGCTCTACAACACCGCATGCTTTTGTCTACTGCAATAAGCAGCAAAGCTTGGTCCTCTCTCTGCCCCCAGCCTGTGATTGGTTAGTAAAGTAGTAATAACAGACTGATAAAGTCATCTTACTGCTCTCTCCTCCTGTCAGTTAACACTTTATTGGCTGCTATGCTGGCTACATTGGCTACACCCCCTCCCCCCTCTTCTAGTCTGAGCATGTCTGTATAGGGGATTACAACAAGCATACATTTGAAGCCCACAATCGTACGCAATCACACACACTACTCAAGGTAATCGTTACTCACAGGGACATTCTGCAAAGGCAAACTGGGAAGGCACATGGTGGAGCAGGGCGGCACTGTGGCCAGACTGTCCATACCGGACGCTCTATGTTCTGCCCCCAGGCTGCACAGCATCATTGGCTGTTATGGTGCAGGCAGCTGTCTGCATCATAACAACCAAAAATGCTGTGTGGCCCAGCCGCCTGCGTCCTAGCAACCGTTGACACTGTGCAGTCTATTTACAGCCCTTGATGCACAAGCTCCTTTGTTGATAGAACTCAGAAGGCACTGTGACTAGACTGCCCATACCACACACTTCGTCTACAGCACATGTTCGGCCCCTGGGCGGCAAAGCATTATTACTTGTTGGCTGCCTGCACCATAACAACCAGCAACGTTGTTCAGCCCAGCCACCTGTGTCTTAGCAACCAATGACACTGTGCAGCCTTTTTGAAGCCCTTGCTTCACAGGCCAAGATGCAGAGGGCACTGTGGCCACACTGCCCATACCACACTCCATCTACGGCACACGTTCACCCTCTGGGCTGCACACTGGATGTTGTGGTGCAGGCGGTCACCCATACCAAAACAACCAGTGATGTTGTGCAGCCCAGCCGCCTGTGTCCTAGCAACCAATGACACTGTGCAATCTTTTGTTGCCCTTGCCACACAGGCTCCTTTGTTGCTAGGATGAAGGCGGTACCTGCCACACAGCATTATTGGTTGTTATGGTGCAGACAGCCACCTGAGTCCTAGCAACCAATGCCCCTGTGTGGCTTGGCTACCAAAATCCTAGTAATCAATAGCCAACTCAGGTGACATCTGTCCTTGAAATGGCCTGCCCACATGTGATGCTGAGCCGTCATGACTGTAACAGCTAGAATCCAGTGAATGAAAGAGGCGGGCCAGGGACAGTCAGGATCAGGGCTGAATCTAGCCTGTCCGATGTGGGGGTGCAATAAAAAATATCAAGGGGGCAGAGAATGGGAGGTCAGCATGGCAGAAGACAGGGGGTCACTGCTGTCAAGGCAGAGGACAGGAGTCATTGTTGGCAGGGAAGAGGACAGGGGTCACTGCTGGCAGGGAAGAGGACAGGGATCACTGCCGGCAGGGCAGAGGACAGGGGTGACTGATAGCAGGGCAGAGGACAGGGGTCACTGCAGGCAGGGAAGAGGACAGGAGTAACTGCTGGAAGGGCAGAGGACAGGGGTCACTGCTGGCAGGGCAAAGGACAGGGGTCACTGCTGGCAGGGAAGAGGACAGGGGTCACTGCTGGCAGGGAAGAGGACAGGGGTCACTGCTGGCAGGGAAGAGGACAGGAGTAACTGCTGGCAGGGCAAAGGACAGGGGTCACTGCTGGCAGGGCAAAGGACAGGGGTCACTGCTGGCAGGGAAGAGGACAGGGGTCACTGCTGGCAGGGAAGAGGACAGGAGTAACTGCTGGAAGGGCAGAGGACAGGGGTCACTGCTGGCAGGGAAAAGGACAGGGGTCACTGCTGGCAGGGAAGAGGACAGGGGTCACTGCTGGCAGGGCAGAGGACAGGAGTAACTGCTGGCAGGGCAGAGGACAGGGGTCACTGCTGGCAGGGAAGAGGACAGGAGTCACTGATGGCAGGGCAGAGAACGGGGGTCACTGCAGGCAGGGAAGAGGTCAGGGGTCACTGCTGGTAGGGCAGAGAACAGGGGTCACTGCTGGTAGGGCAGAGAACAGGGGTCACTGCTGGTAGGGCAGAGAACAGGGGTCACTGCTGGTAGGGCAGAGAACAGGGGTCACTGCAGGCAGGGAAGAGGATAGGGGTCACTGCAGGCAGGGAAGAGGATAGGGGTCACTGCTGGCAGGGAAGAGGATAGGGGTCACCGCTGGCATGGCAAAGGAAAGGGGTCACTTCTGGCAGGGCAGAGGACAGGGGTACAGCTCCTTCTTCCACCCCTGTACCTCACACAGCTTGGGAATAAGCAGAAGAGCCTCTTCCCACACAACGCATAACTGAGATCAGTATAGTGTCGGGCTACAGGTGATAAAGTATCAGATTAGGGCAGTATTGTATCAAGTTAGGGCAGTATAGTGGCAGGTTAGGGTTGGCTTTTTTTGGGGGGGGGGGCAACTAGATCTGGAGGGACATAGCCCACCCCAGCAGCCCCCTAGATCTGGACATGGTCAGGGTGGGGAGGAAAGAGCTATATGCTGATGGCCATCCTCCTGCCAGTCAACAAGGTGGACAATGACTTCAAATGCACATTGTGAGAAGCTCACAGTGTGCAGTGAAAATCAGAGTAATTTCAGTAAATGAGAGGAGCCTGTAGGACTGTGCCAGACTGAAGAGAAGGCTTTAGAGATGCAGAAAGATACCAACTGCAGTTGCATTTCCAAGTAAGACCACGGCGAGCTCTAGAGAGAAAATCTCATGAACATCCATCATGTAGCAGATATCTAGCCATGCAAATGTCATTCGTTATATGAATGCGAGAAGCTCAGATCCAAGAAACGAGCTTGACAGAAGAGCGGCTCTAGAAGTGTCAAAGCCGCACATGTGAAGCTACTTAGGATTCCAACAGGAAAGGGAGTAGAAAGAGGAAATCCCAGGAACAGCCGGGAAGGGGGTACTGATAGGTAACGGCACAGTCCATCCGATACTCCCGCTCGCTCACCGAGAACTACGCAACGCGCGCTCATCAGGACAAGAATGCATTTCCTGCACCGCTGTTTGCACTTACATTTAAGAGGATTATCATTCCTCAGAGGAGGTGTCAAGTCCCAATCCGGCACTTAAAACATTGTTTGTCTCAAAGTTTCAGTGTTCCCAAAAGTTGTCATTCTTATTACTTTCTAAGTCAACTCCATTGTTTTGGCGCTATAAATAGATGTAATAATAATACGAAATGAATTATCCTTGGAAATGTGGAGGTTATGTAAGAAGCCTGAGGTATTGACACTTCTATGGTCTTACATTGGTGCTTAAAGTGTTACTAAACTTACAACAGTAAAATCAGTCTGTAAATGCAGTAAAGCATGCTGGGTATACTCACTGTGGAATCTAAGGGGTTAATCCTCTGCATTGTGTAAAAAGGATGCTTCATCCTGTCCTCCTCTTCTTCCAGTGCCCCCCTCTTTATCTGCTGAAAGACATATTGTGTTGTGTCACTCTGCACATGCTCAGTTTGGTGTGTATTACTAGAGAGGTTTTTTTTTTTTCTTGGGAGAGTGCATGTGATCAGCACAAGGCCATTCAGGATTGTCCAGACAGAGGTCAGGAGTTCTGCATCTTCCTAGAGCAAAATGAAAAGTCCTCCTACAAGCTTTAACCAGTGCTCTGCTGGACAATGATAGAAGTCACAAGACTGCTCTAACTGCTGATGAGAAAAGGTTTTTAGCAGTTTATATTTACTAAAATAATTGCACTTCCATGTTCTGTGTACTGTGGGAGACCAGATATAGTGAATGCAGGGTCCGGGGAGACCAGATATAGTGAATGCAGGGTCCGGGGAGACCAGATATAGTGAATGCAGGGTCCGGGGAGACCGGATATAGTGGATGCAGGGTCCAGGGAGACCAGATATAGTGAATGCAGGGTCCGGGGAGACCAGATATAGTGAATGCAGGGTCCGGGGAGACCAGATATAGTGGATGCAGGGTCTAGGGAGACCAGATATAGTGAATGCAGGGTCCGGGGAGACCAGATATATTGAAGGCAGGGTCCGGGGAGACCAGATATAGTGAAGGCAGGGTCCGGGGAGACCAGATATAGTGAAGGCAGGGTCCTGGGAGACCAGATATAGTGAATGCAGGGTTCTGGGAGACCAGATATAGTGAATGCAGGGTTCTGGGAGACCAGATATAGTGAATGCAGGGTCCGGGGAGACCAGATATAGTGAATGCAGGGTCCGGGGAGACCAGATATAGTGAATGCAGGGTCCGGGGAGACCGGATATAGTGAATGCAGGGTCTGGGGAGAGTGGATATAGTGAATGCAGGGTCCGGGGAGACCAAATATAGTGAATGCAGGGTCCTGCATTTAGTAACACTTTAACTCCGGCCACAAAAACATTCATTTAAATAGCTAATTATTTCCTAATATGTTTAATACTATTTTTATAATAATATTTTTGATACAATTAATAAATATAATTTAATAATAAATAGCCAGTAGTTTAAAAAATCAAAGCCTCAATAGCCACAAAAGATATAAATCCACTTTGTGTGCACCAAAAGCCTTTGCAAACCCTAATATTACCTTGCGGAAGTAGCGGTGACATTATCATTGTACATTGTCAGTGCAGAGAGCGGAGCTGTGAGAGGGGCCCAGCAGGCTCCACCCACTACGAGCTGCCTGCAGAAAACTACAGGAAGGGGTGGGGACAAGACCAATCAACCTACACAGGGAAAGTGAGCAGCGATGAGTGGTCTTCCTCTGCTGCACAGAGTTAAAGTAAAGAGGTTGATTTACTAAAGGCAAATAGACTGCGCACTTTGCTAGAATTGCTGCCCTTGATCTGACGTTCGTGGTGATACCTCACATGCATGGTACAATCTCTGTTTACATATCGCCACTGGACCGCTGCTTGCGTTTGCGTTTGTGCGCAAGCATGAGGATGAGGGTGAATTGTTTGTTATGATTTATTTTGCCTTTTTAATTATTTTTTTGCAGCCCTTTTATTTTATTTTTTTTCCGATCACTTTTATTGTTATCACAGGGAATGTAAATATCCCTGCTAATCCAGATCCAATCTAGACCTGTCTGCACCACCAGACCCCTCTGCACTATTAAACCCTTCTGCATCATTAGACCCCCCTGCACCACCAGACCCCTCTTCACCACCAGACCCCTGTGCACCACCAGACCCCTCTGCACCACCAGACCCCTCTGCACCACCAGACCCCTCTGCACTATTAAACCCTTCTGCATCATTAGACCCCTCTGCATCACCAGAACCCTCTGCACCACCAGAACCCTCTGCACCACCAGAACCCTCTGCACCACCAGACCCCTCTGCACTATTAAACCCTTCTGCATCATTAGACCCCTCTGCACCACCAGACCCCTCTGCACCACCAGACCCCTCTGCACCACCAGACCCCTGTGCACCACCAGACCCCTGTGCACCACCAGACCCCTCTGCACCACCAGACCCCTGTGCACCACCAGACCCCTGTGCACCACCAGACCCCTGTGCACCACCAGACCTGTTTGCACCACCAGACCCCTCTGCACCATTAAACCCTTCTGCATCCCCAGACCCCTCTGCACCACCAGACCCCTGTGCACCACTAGACCTGTTTGCACCACCAGACCCCTCTGCACCATTAAACCCTTCTGCATCCCCAGACCCCTCTGCACCACCAGACCCCCCTGCACCACCAGACCCCTCTGCACCATTAAACCCTTCTGCATCATTAGACTCCTCTGCACCACCAGACCCCTGTGCGCCACTAGACCTGTTTGCACCACCAGACCCCTCTGCACCATTAAACCCTTCTGCATCCCCAGACTCCTCTGCACCATTAAACCCCTCTGCACCACCATACCCCTCTGAACCACTAGACCTGTCTGACCCACTAAACCCCTCTAATTACCTGACCTCTCTGTACTACTATAATCCTCTGCTCCTTTAGACTCCTCTGCACCACCAGACCCCCCTGCACCATTAAACCCTTCTGCACCCCCAGACCTCTCTGCACCACTAAACCCCTCTGCACCACTAAACCCCTCTGCACCACTAAACCCCTCTGTACCACTAAACCCCTCTGTACAACTAGACCCCTCTGTACAACTAAACCCCTCTGTACAACTAGACCTGTCTGACCCACTAAACCTCTCTAACTACCTGATCTCTCTGTACTACTATACTCCTCTGCACCTATAGACTCCTCTGCACCACCAGACCTCTGTGCACCATTAAATTATCATTAGACACCTCTGCACCACCACGCCCTTGTGTACCCCTAGACCCCTCTGAACTACTAGACCCCTCTGCACCACCAGGCCATGTTTGTACCGCTAAAACCCTTGCACTACCAGACCCCTCTGCACTACTATACTCCTCTGCACCATCAGACCCTTCTGCCCTACCAGACCCCTCTGCACCACCAGACCCCTCTGCACCACTAGACCCCTCTGCACCACTAGACCCCTCTGCACCACTAGACCCCTCTGCACCACTAGACCCCTCTGCACCACCAGACCCCTCTGCACCACCAGACCCCTCTGCACCACCAGACCCCTCTGCACCACCAGACCCCTCTGCACCACTAGACTCTGCACCACCAGACCCCTCTGCACCACCAGACCCCTCTGCACCACTAGACCCCTCTGCACCACCAGACCCCTCTGCACCACTAGACCCCTCTGCACCACCAGACCCCTCTGCACCAAATAACAAGTTGTTTGATCAGTACAGGCAACAGCTATTCTCCTGCCATAATATTCATACATCAGCCCAAGCCATACTCTCTGATGTGTAGTAGAAAAGGGACTTTTAAAACAGAGGAAATGTGAAGAGAATCTGGTTGCTACATCAACCACACTGCCCTACTTGTGAAAATTGTTTCTGAACCTGGAAACTCAATTCATTACTGAAATTTGCACAGCGATGCCTCTGCATGGTGAGAACATATACTGATCTAAATTTCTCAAATAATGTCTTCTTACACTTCTAAAGAATGGAAACACATTCTCTGTACTAGAACAGCTAAAGTAAGCATTTGGATTCATGTTTTGTGTGTTATTGAAGAGTTAAGCTGCCTGTGGATTGTGCAAAGTCAGCAGCTAACCATACTGTCTGGGCAGACTAGGTCTAAAGAAGTATTTCAATGCACAAAGCAGCATTTGAAACAGAAAAGTGTGCAATGTATAGATTTGGCCATGGCAATAACAGACTGGCTTTACTGCCTACTAAAGGTCTCAAAATTGTATGAGAATTTTTTCTCTATGAAAGCCTCCAAAAAAATGCATTGGTTTTCACTTTATATGTTTCCAATTGAAGTTTGTGACTGCAGATGGCTGGAGTCACAAGGTAGGTTTATGTTCAGTGGTCTATGTTTACCTAAAGTAGAAAACCACAGAGGAGTTACATTTCCTAGAAGTCTTTTAAGCAAGAAAAACCAAAATGAGTAAAAAAAAAAAATACACAGAAAGCTTTACCAACCAAAACATGGAGTAGATTCAAAGAATTGACTTGTGTTTTCAAAACACAAGCTGAAAATGATTTGTGTTGAATACACACAGGGGTCTATTAATTCAACTTTTTCATAGTTATCCATCAAGCAAAACCACATGTATACTATTTTGCATTTGCTCCTTCGTTTTTGGGATTTTTCACACAATAGAGTATAAAGCTGTGGCATGAATGATGAAAATCAAATATTTTAAAAGGTATTTCCTCTTCTGGCTGAATGTTCTTCGGCTAATATTTTAGACTATTTTCTGTTTTTATGGACTGTTGTTATACTATTATTTTAGAATGTTTTATCCTCTGGTTACATGTTCTTAGGCTATTGTTTTAGACTATTTTCTCTTCTGGTTGAATGTTCTATTATTTTAGGCTCTTTGGTTGAATGTTTTTGGCTATTATTTTAGGCTAATTTCTCTTTTTATGGACTGTTGTTCTGCTATTATTTTAGAATGTTTTCTCCTCTGGTTGCAAGTTCTTAGGCTATTGTTTTAGACTATTTTCTCTTCTGGTTGAATGTTCTTCTATTATTTTAGGCTCTTTGGTTGAATGTTCTTCGGCTATTTTAGGCTATTTTCTCTTTTTATTGAATAATTTATAATATTATTCTAGAATGTGTTCTCCTCTGGTTGCATGTTCTTAGGCTATTGTTTTAGACTATTTTCTCTTCTGGTTAAATGTTCTTCTATTATTTTAGGCTCTTTGGTTGAATGTTCTTCGGCTATTATTTTAGTCTATTTTCTCTTTTTATGGACTGTTGTTATGCTATTATTTTAGAATGTTCTCTCCTCTGGTTGCATGTTCTTCGGCTATTGTTTTAGACTATTTTCTCTTCTGGTTAAATGTTCTTCTATTATTTTAGGCTCTTTGGTTGAATGTTCTTCGGCTATTATTTTAGTCTATTTTCTCTTTTTATTGAATATTTTATACTATTATTTTAGAATGTGTTCTCCTCTGGTTGCATATTCTTAGGCTATTGTTTTAGACTATTTTCTCTTCTGGTTGAATGTTCTTCTATTAATTTATGCTCTTTGGTTGAATGTTCTTTGGTTATTATTTTAGGCTATTTTCTCTTTTTATGGACTGTTGTTATGCTATTATTTTAGAATGTGTTCTCCTCTGGTTGCATGTTCTTAGGCTATTGTTTTAGACTGTTTTCTCTTCTGGTTGAATGTTCTATTATTTTAGGCTCTTTGGTTGAATGTTCTTCGGCTATTATTTTAGGCTATTTTCTCTTTTTATTAAATATTTTGTACTATTATTTTAGAATGTGTTCTCCTCTGGTTGCATGTTCTTAGGCTATTGTTTTAGACTGTTTTCTCTTCTGGTTGAATGTTCTTCTATCATTTTAGGCTCTTTGGTTGAATGTTCTTCGGCTATTATTTTAGGCTATTTTCTCTTTTGGCTGATCGTTCTTCGGCTATTTTCATTTCCTCTTTGAATGTTCTTAGGCTAACGTTTCAGGCTGTTTTCTCTTCGGGTTGAATGTTCTTGGACTGCTCTTTTACTCTATTTTCTCTTCTGGTTGTATGCTCATGGGCTATTGTTTTAGGCTATTTTCTCTTACAGTCCAATGTTTTTAGGGTGTTAGGAAATGTTACATTTGCCATACAAAAGACAACCTGAAGCCAAGACAAAATGCAACCCTGCACTGCCAACCCCCCACCCAACACACACTCACACACTGCAAAGATTAAAGGCTTCATTAATTTACGGGTGCAAGGATAAGCTGTATTACCTACCTTATTTGGGGCTCAGGTAAGTTCCAGGGCTCCAGCCTGTGAGCAGTCTCATAGCATCATCACACACAGTGTAGGGCTAATACCCCAACATTGTATGTGAGGAAGCATTCCTGGGATCAGTCCAGTGTCAGTGATGCTAGACCAGTGTATACCAACAACAGTGTTGCTGATCACTGCCAGACCGATGTGAGCCAGCAACAGTGTTTCTGATCACTGCCTCACCAATGGAGGTGTCATCATCTAGTGTAAGCCAGCAACTGTGTTGCTAATCATCGTTCCCAGGGTTGCCAGACCAGTGTATGCCAGTAAGTGCCAGTCAGTAACTCCAGACTAGTGAATGCCAGAAACAGTGTTCCTGCTCACCCATACACCAATGTAGGTGTCACCAGCCCAGTGTAAGCCAGAAACAGAGTTACTAATTGTTAACCACATCAGTCACAGACCACACCAGGGTACACCAGCAACAGTTTTACTGATCACCACCAGAGCAGTGTGAGCCAGCAACAGTGTTTCTGATCACTGCCACACTAGTGGAGGTGTCACCAGCTTAGTTTAAGCCAACAACAGTGTTGCTATTCGCTAGTTACATCAGCCACAGTGTCAACAGATCAGTGTAAACAAGCAACAGTGTTCCTAGTCACTAGCCACATTAGTCACAGTCTCGCCAGACCAGAGTGAGCCAACAACAGTGTTCATGATCATTGTCACCCCAGTCAATGTCACAGTGTTTGATTGTCATCACGCCAATATGGACCAGCCAACAGTATTCCTAATCATTGCCACACCAGTTCTAGGGTCGCCAGACCAGTGTAGCCAGCAACAGTAAGTATTCTGTATCACCACCACACCAGTCACAGGGTCAGTGACTGCAGAACCAGTCAAGCCAGCATTGTTCTCCTGATCGTTAGCCACATCAGTGGCAGTCTCAGCAAAGCCATTCAAGCCAACAACAGTGTTCTGATCATTGCCACACCAGTAGAGTGTCACCAGAGACTGATCACCAGTGTCAGTAACCTGATCACCAGCCAGAACCAACCAGCTTATTGGGTACTAGTACAGCCACTGCCAAATACAGTGAGGAACAGATGTATTTGAACACCCTGCGATTTTGCAAGTTCTCCCACTTAGAAATCATGGAGGGGTCTGAAATTCACATTGTAGGTGCATTCCCACTCTGAGAGACAGAACTAAAAAAAAAAATTCAGGAAATCACATTGTATGATTTTTAAAGAATGTATTTGTTTTGCACTGCTGAACATAAGTATTTGAACACCTGAGAAAATCAGTGTCAATATTTGGTACAGAAGCCTTTGTTTGCAATTACAGAGGTCAAATGTTTCCTGTAGTTCTTGACCAGGTTTGCACACACTGCAACAAGGATTTTGGCCCACTCCTCCACTCAGATCTCCTCTAGATCTGTCAGGTTTCGGGGCTGTCGCTGAGCAACACGGAGTTTCAGCTCCCTCCAAAGATGTTCTATTGGATTTAGGTCTGGAGACTGGCTAGGCCACTCCAGAACCTTGATATGCTTCTTACGGAGCCACTCCTTGGTTATCCTGGCTGTGTGCTTCGGGTCGTTGTCATGTTGGAAGACCCAGCCACGACCCATCTTCAATGCTCTGACTGAGGGAAGGAGGTTGTTGCTCAAAATCTCACAATAAATGGCCCCATTCATCCTCTCCTTAATACAGTGCAGTCGTCCTGCCCCCTTCGCAGAAAAGCACCCCCAAAGCATGATGTTTCTACCCCCATGCTTCACAGTAGGGATGGTGTTCTTGGGATGCAACTCATCCTTCTTTTTCCTCCAAACACGACGAGTGACGTTTAGACCAAAAAGTTCTACTTTGGTCTCATCTGACCACATGACTTTCTCCCATGCCTCCCCTGGATCATCCAGATGGTCATTGGCAAATTTCAGACGGGCCTGCACATGTGATGACTTGAGTAGGGGAACCTTCCGTGCATGGCATGATTTGAAACCATGACGGCGTAGTGTTCTACCGACAGTGACCTTTGAAACTATGTTCCCAGCTCTCTTCATGTCATTGACCAGCTCCTCCCTTGTAGTTCTGGGCTGATTCCTCACCTTTCTTATCATCAGTGATACCCCACGAGGTGAGATCTTGCATGGAGCCCCAGTCTGAGGGAGACTGACAGTCGTCTTTAGCCTCTTCTCTTAACAATTGCTCCAACAGTTAATCTATTTTCACCAAGCTGCTTGGCAATTGCCCCGTAGCCCTTTCCAGCCTTGTGGAGGTCCACAATTTTGTCTCTGGTGTCTTTTGACAGCTCTTTGGTCTTGCCCATGGTAGTAGTTGGCGTCTGTCTGACTGTGGGGTGGACAGGTGTCTTTAAAGAGCTCAGACAGGTGCTACTAAGTTAGATTAATGAGTGGAGTAGAGGTGGACTTTTTAAAGACACAGTAACAGGTCTTTGAGAGCCAGAATTCTTGCTGTTTCTTAGGTGTTCAAATACTTATGCTCAGCAGTGCAAGACAAATAAATTCTTTAAAAAACATACAATGTGATTTCCTGAATTATTTTTTAAAATTCTGTCTCTCAGAGTGGGAATGCACCTACAATGTAAATTTCAGACCCCTCCATGATTTCTAAGTGGGAGAACTTGCAAAATCGCAGGGTGTTCAGATATTTCTGTTCCTCACTGTATGTCCCAGAGAAGACAAGTGAGGAGGCCTTTCAAATTCTGAGCATGAGTGTAGCGGGAAGGAGCTCTCAGTGTCAGATTCTGATTCAGAATATGAACCTGTCGAAAGCAGCAGTTTAATAATAACCACTTCCTCAATACTGGACCCTTTCATCCTTTCAGAATATGGAAGAGTCCATACTAAAAGAGTGAGGCGTATTGAACATCCTACTGAAGTGGCAAATACTTTACCAGCAATAGTGGGGTGTTACAACATCAGCCACAAAGGACTGGCGTCCATACTAGTGTCCCAGAGGCACTTTCAAATCCTTTGTGGCTACTGTCTACTTCAGCAGTGCCTGTCATCCCCTCATTTACAGCCTAACTAAGCATCCAATGTAGGGTGAAGATGCTCCTTGGATTTTGGGCATCTCTAAGTGGCTAGACTGTGAGAAAGTCTCACATATGTGGTATCCCCAAACTTGGGAGAAGTAGTAGAATGTGTTTTGGGGTATAATTCTAAGTATGCCTATGCCATGTGTTAGACGTAACCTATTAATTGAGAACTTTTTTTTAAAAATATACATTTTAATTTTCTTTCTGTATTTTCCAAATAATCGGGGAAAAGAAATTATATTTGTAAAAGACCAAGTGTGCCTCTCAGAAAATATCTTGGGGAGTTTGCTTTTCAAAATATGGTGACTTTGTGGGTGTTTCCACTGTCCTGGCACTTCAGGGCCTCAAGAAATGTGATAGTCAGGAAATTAGATGCGCAACTTATGCCCTTTAAAAGCTTGAAGGTGCTCCTTGGATTCCTGGCTGCTTTATGCAGCTGGGCTGTGAACAAGTCTCACGCATGTGGTATCTCCATACTCAGAAATATGTTTAGGGGTGTAATTCTAAGTATACATATGCTGTGTGTTAGAAATATCTTAACATTCAACACCTTTGTGTTAAAAAAAAAATTAAATTATTTTCTTTCTGCATTTTTCAAGAACTTCTGGCAAAAAATATGATCTTCCAAAGACTCACTATGCCTCTTAGAAAATACTTTGCAGTGTTTGCTTTCAAAATGCGGTCATTTTGTGGGTTTTTCTCCTGTTCTGGAACTTCAGGGACTTAATAAATATAATAGGCAATCAGGAACTTATATGTTGAATTTATGTTCTTGAAAGTCAGAAGGTGTTTCTTGGATTGTGGGCCCCTCTATACATCTAGACTGTGAAAAACAGACTTGTGGTATCCCCATATTTGGGTGGAGTTGAAAAAAAAAATAATTCCAAAAAATGTAGCAAAAAATACAAATAAAAAAAAAACTCACCTTGCTTCCTACTAAATACCTTGGACTGTCAACTTTATATAAATAGTATAAAATAATTTGGGTGCAGTGTTGCATAAATGAGTAATTGTCATTGAAAGTATGACAGTGCTGAAAACTGAAAAATGGTCTAGACAGAAAGGGGGTTTAACATGCCAGTCTTCAAGCGGTTAAACAAACTTTCAGAATAGTTATGATACAAATATATATGTATGACTTTTCATTGCTGGCTTGAACAGCTGTCACCACAAGTTTGCAACTTAACAGTAATGATGATCTGATTACAAGGAAAAATACAAATGAATTGGTTTTCTCACCTGTGTCATGGCTGACATTGTGTTCTGTAACCACAAGTATTTGTACAATGCTTACTGTATAAAGATCTCCAGGAGCAAACTGTATTAATTATTAGTGTGTATAAGGCTACATCCACACAGCGGATTAGCACATCCTGCGATTTCCAGTGGCAAGTATGTGCTGTTTCCTGGATCTGGAACGACACATGTGTGCGAGTAGCTGTGGCCGCTTAGCCCATGCAATGCAGTGACAGGTTCAAGGTGGCCGCACTGACCTGCTGTGATTGTCGCTGGAGTGCCCGCAGAATGCGTTCAGCCATAATTACTGCAGGTAATTGCCGGTTGTGTGAGCAGTCACAAATAGGGGCCGCCACCATCAGCCTGTCATTGCATTGTATGGACTGAGCAGCTGCAGCTAATCACACACACCTATCATTCCAGACACAGGAATCCACAGATTTTTGGCACTGGAAATCACAGGGCTTGCTGATCACCCATGTGAATGTAGTCTAATGCGTTGACCCTCCCCCCCCCATGCAAAGCACCTTATCCAAGGTCCCCTTACCCACAATTCTGACCCAGTGGTTTTGGGGCTCCGCAGGCAGGGGCTTATCATAATCTGGAAGCCCCCTTTAAAAATAAGGGGGTAAGGGGGCCCCCAGATAAAACAGTAAGGGGTACCCCTGGTCATTCACAAAAAAAAAAATCTTCTAGAAATAAAAGGACGCAAATATTTGAATCCTTTATTAAAAAATAGAAACCCCTAAAAAGTCCCTCATTGTAAATCAGTTGTCAATCAAGATGCTTGCTGTCCACCACCCGCAAAACCCACTGGACCCAGAGCAAAACCATTTCAACTCTACTCCCCAACCTGTCATCAGCTATATAAGGTATCTGGAAGCCCCCTTTAAAAATAAGGGGGCCCCCCAGATAAAAGAGTAAGGGGTACCCCTGGTCATTCACAAAAAAAAAAATCTTCTAGAAATAAAAGGACGCAAATATTTGAATCCTTTATTAAAAAATAGAAACCCCTAAAAAGTCCCTCATTGTAAATCAGTTGTCAATCACGATGCCTGCTGTCCACCACCTGCAAAACCCACTGGACCCAGAGCACAACCAATTTCAACTCTACTTCCCGACTTGTCATCAGCTATATAAGGTATCTGGAAGCCCCCTTTAAAAATAAGGGGGCCCCTAGATAAAAGAGTAAGGGGTACCCCTGGTCATTCACAAAAAAAATCTTCTAGAAATAAAAGGACGCAAACATTTGAGTCCTTTATTAAAAAAATAAAAACCTCTAAAAAGTCCCTCATTGTAAATCAGTTGTCAATCACAATGCCTGCTGCTCACCACCCACAAAACCCACTGGACCCAGAGCAAAACCAATTTCAACTCTACTCTACGACCTGTCATCAGCTATATAAGGTATCTGGAAGCCCCCTTTAAAAATAAGGGGGCCCCCAGATAAAAGAGTAAGGGGTACCCCTGGTCATTCACAAAAAAAATCTTCTAGATATAAAGGGACGCAAACATTTGAATCCTTTATTAAAAAAGTAAAAACCCCTAAAAAGTCTTTCATTGTAAATCAGTTGTCAATCACAATGCCTGCTGCTCACCACCCACAAAACCCAGTGGACCCAGAGCACAACCAAACTCAACTCTACTCCCCGAGCTGTCATCAGCTATATAAGGTAAGGGATGAGTATAGTAGTGACATAACTGATCAAGTATGGCTATGACCATATTGGTCAATGTAATTGCTCAAATATGGGCAGATACTATACATGAGCAGTCATATCACCAATATCTCCATCCCTTTGCTTACATGGCCAGGGATTGCCAGCAGTTGCAATGAGTGCCACCATCAGCTGCTTCCTTGCAAACCATTGACAGTGTGAAGCTGTCATATATAGAAGCAGCAGAAATGTCATGTCTATATAGGATACTCAGTTCCTGTTGAACGGGGCTGAATGGGCAAAACTTAGAACAAACCTAGATTCAGACCACACTCTGTTCATTCCTACTTGAAACCAAAGAAAACACACTGAGCCAATTTTCCTAGGGACTAAAAACTATTGGCCAGGAGAAATTTTCCATACCTCTCCTCAGAAATAAAGAAGGTGTTGGTTATGGCCTGAGAATGATCAGAAGTGAATGGTTAGGTCCAAACCTAAGTCCAAACGTCTGCTCATTCCTACTTGAAACCACAAGAAATATGCTGAGCCAATTTTCCTAGGGATTAAAATCTACTGGTTGGCCAGGAGGGATTTTCCATACTGCTCCTCAGAGATAAAGATGGTGCTTTTTATGGCCTGAGAATGACTGGAAGTGAATGGTTAGGTCCAGACCTAGGTTCAAATCAAACTGTCTGCTCATTCCTACTTGAAACCACAAGAAATACACTGAGCCAATTTTTCTAGGAACTAAAATTTATTTTCCAGGAGCAATTTTTCATACTGCTCCTCAGAGATAAAGATGGTGCTGGTTATGGCCTGAGAAGGACTGGAAGTGAATGGTTAGGTCCAGACCTAGGTTCAAATCAAACTGTCTGCTAATTCTTACTTGAAACCACAAGAAATACACTGAGCCAATTTTCCTAGGAACTAAAATCTATTTGCCAGGGGGTATTTTCCATAATGCTCCTCACAGATAAAGATGGTGTTGGGTATGGCCTGATAATGACTGAAAGTGAATGGTTAGTTCCAAACCTAGGTTCCGACCAAACTGTCCACTCAGTCCTACTTGAAACCACAAGAAATACACTGAGACAATTTTCCTAGGGACTAAAATCTATTGGCCAGGAGGGATTTTCCTTACTGCTCCTCAGAGAGGTTATGGCCTGAGAATAACCAGAAGGGAATGGTTTCTCTTAGAGCAGCATAAACTCAACGTTCACATTAACAAGGGATTATAGAAAAGAATACAGAGGCAGCTATATTAATCATTCAGCACTTTTATCCCCCTGCATGAAGGCAGAGATGTGTTTCCAAAAGATGGAGACCAAAGGGCCATAATTGCTCAGTGGGGTAGATTGGACAGTGCAGGAAGGGAATGCAGAAAGAGAACAGGGTGGATTAGCATCCTTACCCTCCCACAAGATTTTGAGGCTTTGTTTCCTCTCCTAATAAGCTACATTGGAATCTGCAAATTTATGGTTTTATGGCTACTGAATAAACAACTATCTGGTGATTATTTGCTAATGTAAGTAACAACACAGTACAACCAGACAGGTTTTGGTAAGGTAGACCAAAACAACCCAAAAGTCCACGCCTGAGCCATTTTGAAGTACAGTAGAGTGGGGTGGAGTGAAAATGACAGCTTTCCATACCAAAAAATGTCATATATTTTATATTCTGGCCACACACAAGGCATTAGAGTCAATTTGAAAGGTAAATTAAGGTGTTGTTTAAGGATGCAAGGAAAGTAAAGGGCTCCTTCCTTTTTTTTTTTTTCTGAGTGATTTTGGTGAAATGTTGCTATCTAATGTGTTTTTCAAACAAAAAAGTGTGAAAATAGCAAGTTCATTTTTAGCATCTGGACATCTAGCCACCGCTGGTGGCCATCCTGAATCTCTGGGTCAGTATTGTTGTTGGGTTTTTTTACATACCTACATTGAAATAAAAGTTCATCCATACAATATCACACTATGTGGTGTCCCTTATTGGGCTCGCTTCGTGAATGCCACCCTCCGCAGTGCCTGCCCTAAGTGGTGACCCCGGATGTTGTGATTTATTGATGAACCCCGGAATCCTGTTGTGCTGATGACTAGAGGATGGCAGTGAATGCAGCTTGACCAGAATACAGATGACCTTATGTGTACCTGATGATACAGGAGACCTCCTTTATGCGTATTTAATACGCACTTCTGGTGAGTGCGCATTCTGTTCATTAATAATTATCTATCACCTCTGGATCACATACTCACACTATAAGCTGAGACAGGATCCCCACGTCACACATCTCTTTATCTGAATGCTTTATTTGACTGTGATCACCATTAGTGATATCACGTATTGTGCTTTGAATGACAATTTTGCACATTGTATGGTATATTTGACTACTACTTGCACTTCATTGCTCCTATCCCCAGCGCTGCAACTTTAATATTTACATCATTTTTAAAAAGACAGTGCGCAAGAAGTTTTTTTTTCAATTTTTTTTTATGTATTTAAGTGTATTATACTGTCAGTTAATATATTTAATATATAAGAATATATAAGGACAAAAATAAATACATTCTTAGGCACTGTGTCTTTATGTTTTTTAAGTTATTATTTTCATACATTCTTGTCTAAAGTTATAAAAATAACTTAAACAACAACTACTGTACGCCACAAATAGGCAAAAATATGGAGAGAAATGACATCAATTTTTTACTTATTTTTTTGAGAAACAACGCCTCTTCGCTGTCTTTTTATTACTATCTGAACAAAACTTCAGACAGCAAAGCAAGAGTACACGAAGCCTTAAGGTGCCATAACTAAGACCAGATTCCCTGTAAGATAATCCTTTTTTACAACTAAATATCTTGACTTTTTTTTTAAATGTTATTTTTTTTCCACAAATTTCTTGTATGTGCGAGTTGCATAGATTACCAAACATCAACCATATTGTTCACGTTTCAGTCAATCTTCTGGACAATTGCCTATATGCCTTAAAACTATATCACATTATAGCATGCAATATTACAGTATTAGAGTTCATATTGTATACAGATTATTGGGTGATTATGACACATGTACAATTCACCTGAGTGAGCGCATTAGAGGAGCAGTCATTTTCGTCAATGCATTTCTCAGTAAGCTCCATTAGGAAGGCGGAGAAATTATATTCATCCACCTTACTAACCGTTCCATATCTGCCACCCCTCTCTGCCAATCCCTCCACTGGGTTCCCATTGCCGAACAGATACAATTTAAAACATTAACAATAACATATAAAGCCATTTATAACTCATCCCCAAATTACATCACCGATCTTATCTCCAAATATCACCCAAACCGTACTCTCCGCTCCTCGCAACACCTCCTGCTCTCTAGCTCCCTTGTCTCCTCCTCCCATGCCCGTCTCCAGGACTTCTCCAGAGCTTCCCCCATCCTCTGGAACTCTCTACCCCAATTTATCAGACTATCGCCTACTCTGCTCACTTTTAGGTGATCTATGAAAACCTATCTCTTCAGGGAAGCCTATCCTGCCGTCAGCTAATAATGGAATCTTCTACTATTCCTACCAGTCCATCCCCCACAGTTACTACCTTTTGTACCACTAGTCCCTCCCTCCTAGATTGTAAGCTCTGAGGAACAGGGCATTCCTATCCCTCTTGTATTGAACTGTATTGTTGCTGTATTGTCTCCCAATATATTGTAAAGTGCTGAGCAAACTGTTGACGCTATATAAATCCTGTATAATAATAATATATTATACAGTTCAGGCCAAATACATTTTGAATGTTAAAACCAAAAAGTGAATTAAACCTGCACCAAAAAATGTTAAAACCTTAATAAATGCTGCTACTCAAAGATTAAAAAAACAAATATGACCAAACCGCAGTGCAAAAAATTACAACCATAAAATAAACATATAAAATAAATTATACCAAAATTGAGGTTATACAAAAAACATTTTTTTTTAATTATTATAATAAAAGTCCAAAAGGGCCAAAAAAAAATAAAATAATGTGATCCAATCAGCAAAAAAGTTATTGAAAGAATATTTTCCAACGTGCCCAAACCATCAATGATTTCCATTCCAACCCGCACTCACCAGATGAAGTGAACTCTTAGCTGATAAGGCTTAAGAGTCAATCAGGCTTAATGGGTGGCGTGTAGCCTCCACAGATGCGCCCCACTCTGGAAATCTCCAAACAATGACCCATAGATGGGTCGCAATGCAAAGAAATAACAGAGACACCAATAGTGTGATACTGTATAAAATTTTCAATAATTAAAAATAATGCCCATAATTGCACTCGCATTTAGAAAATATATGACAAGCCTTATGGACATCTAGACTTCTCAGGCAGGTATACCCCTACTCCAGAAATCCTTCCTTGACAACCTCCAAGTGCTTTCCCAAGGATGGATAGCAATGCAAAGAGATTATGTCAAGGTCCTACCTTTTCCCAGAGGTTATGCTGCTCCATGTGCTGGCATCCATCTTGGATTTCTGCAGAGCATGGTGGGTGTCTTTTATGCCTTCTGGCCTCTGCGGTCCATCCCCCAGAGGGGTGTGGTTGATCACATATAAGCCTGTTTTTCGCACGTGCCCTTTGCATTCGTGTCTTTTGTGTTAGTGTTGCTATAGCTCTGTTTATACTCTCGTGACTCTCCTGCAATCTGACTCGGCTTGTAAGTGTGACCTGTGATTCTTGTCTACTGTTCTGTACCGTTTGTCCCGTTGTTGTCGACCCGGCCTGCCCGACTACGCTATTGTCTGTTCTGATTCCTCCCAGCTACACGCCATTGGCGGCGGCCATTACCGCAGCTGGGGTGTCTCAGGGGCTGCGACCTGGTTCCTGGCTGCGTCAAGTCCATCCCCACCATCAGGGGCCCTGGTGAAGGGCAGCCTGGGACTTAGACTCTGCGCCCTGAGGGACTCCGGTCTGTGGGTGGTGGTTGTCGTCAGTCAGTGCGGGACCCTGCCACTAGGCCTGCCTGTCCGTTCCACAGCTCCTGCCCTGACAGATGACAGAGAAACCAATAGTGTAATACTGTATAAACCTTTTAATAATTAAAAACAATGTCCATAGTGCACTCACATTTTCAAAATTAATACCAAGCCTTTAAACATATAACCTTCTTAGGCAGGTAACAATTCCACCAGTCCATCATGGACTTCATGGATGAAAATTAGCAGATCACATAAGCATTAGGGAAAATGAAGCCATCTATGGAGATGTGCTCTCCTCTCCAAACAAAATGGTCGTGAAACACCACATCAGCGTGTGTTCCACCCACCAGACATGACGTCACAAACCCTCCGTCGGAACCGGATATTGCATCAACGCATTTCGCTCCTCCTCCAGGGCATCATCACAGACCTGTCAGGCACTTTTGGACTTTATTATAATAAATAAAAAAAAAAATTTGTATACATAATTTTTGGTATCATTTATTTTATATGTTTATTTTATGGTTGTAATTTTTTGCGCTGCGGTTTGGTCACATACATAGTGAATGTTGCAAGCCCTCAGCCAAAACTCCTCTCAGGTTGGTGGAGGAACGCATGAAGAGAATCACGAGATATTTAAATACCATGTTCACCAAAAACTGAACATATTTTAGGCGGATTTCACTTACAGGGGGCTTATTCAGCAATAAAAGGATCTGTTGTCCTGGCTGTACTACAAATATTGCAGGTACTTCAGATATACACTGTGAATGCCAACTGTATTTCATGAAAAGTTCTGGCTTTGGCTCAGTCCCCATCCATTGGCCATGATCCACAGACACATTTCAACTGGACTTGGGTGGAATGCATCAAAGGGGCATTACCAAGATGCAGAGACTGAGTTGAAAGTGAAACTTTTTCTATGAGATACAATTGCCATACACGGAGTGCGGCCTAAGTTGGCTATAATTGTGGATGTCTAGAGTGGAATGTGCTCCTTTTGTGACTGGCACCTGAAGTGGAGGAGGAGCCAACAAGACATATACATAGGAGGCTTCCAGCAGCACTACATTGATTTTGTAACAGGTACTTCAGGTATATTATAAATAATTCATCAGGCCTTCCCTAGGATAGGACATAAACAGTAATTGCAAAGGTACCTCTCAAAATGTGTATAATTAACCAAGTTAAATTTGCTTTCCAATTGGTCCCAGCACCCTCTCCGAGTAATGGCTGTCCTCATATACGCCAATATGCGTCTGTCCATTGGCCACTATGTAAGAAAGCTCTCTTTCATATTCCCACTGTCTGTTTTTTTTCTTGACAATATTATTATATATTTATACTGAATGTAATTGTAGAGTGGGGGGGAGGGGTTGTTAAAAAAATTATCTGTTCTGGGTGTCAAATATACTCCACTATTTTTATTCTTTTATTATTATATTTACAACTTATTAATCAAGCTTGTGCCCCATGAACTGTAGATGTAATCATTTATTAGGGGTTTTCTTGGCCATGAACATTTTCTTCAAGGGTTCCTCTGTTAAAAGGATAAGCAAGACTAGTCTAGTATCGAAGATGAATGAGTTGGTTATTCAGAGTTGGGTATTCAGAACTACGGCCTTGTCCTGTGTCTAATTAGATCCTCTCCATTATTAAAGGGATGTTGTTACAATCTTTCTGAAACATCTTATCTGCTAAATGCTAATTGTTTCCTATATCTTTCTTTCTTTCTCTCCACTGGGACTTTTTGTGAGGTCTCTTCCAATCCACCCCCCAAGCCTCCTCTGCCAGCACATGGATAAAATCATTAGCAGCTCTCTAAGTAGTTAGATCCCTGCAGAGATAATGGTGCCCAGCTCTCTGTCCTCACTAATAGAGGCTTTTTAAGGACTTCCCATGGTCCACATGTCCTCAACTGAGAGATATCCATGAACCATGGTAAGATACATCCATCAAAGACTCACTGATACAACAATAGTTTTTTCAAAGACAATACCATGAACATGCTAGACAATACGTTTGATCTATTAGGGGAGCAGAAGCAGTTCTCTTAGCAAAGTGAATGACAGCAAACAAGGTGAACCAGTGTTCTCTTTGAATGCCCAAAAACATGCAAGGAAATTTAAAAAAGGGTATTTTGATTGTCCACAGCATCAATGCACCGCTCCAGGTCAGTCTACGGTCAGATGCTGGTACGACTTACAACTATATAAAGTAGAAAAATCTTGTATGGCTGATCGCACCTTAAGGTCAGTAGAACACCAACTTCTTTACTACAGCAATCAAAAGTCCAAAACAACATCGCAGCACAGCAAGCACACAAAATAGAACCTGTTAATGCGTTTCAAGTCAAATGACGCCTACCCATAACATGTGCTGTTAGTAAGTGCCATTCAGTGTGAAACGCATTAATAGGTTCTCGTTTCTTGCTGTACTGTGATGTTGCCTTGGACTTTTAATTGCTGTAGTAAAGAAGTTGGTGTTTTGCTGGCATCAGTGTGAGGTCATCCATACCAGACTTTTCAACTTTCGGGGTATTTGGTTAGTTGATTGAAGTTTTTCAAAGTGCAGGGAATGGTTAAAACCTCTGTTCATTAGTGTCCAATTTGAGGGTTTTTCCTCCACTTCCTATTGAAACAACAGCAAGTAAAAGGAAAGCTTTGCAAAGTGAGGTGAACCTCTCCTAGACAGTTGTCACTGGAACCATTGTTATCTGCATTCCTGTTCTGGTGACTACCCTAAATTTTGAATTTTCCATCTTTATAAGTCCTGACAACAATGGCCACAAGGATAATCAACCCATTCCCATTGAGTGTACACTCATATGCAGTCTCACAGAAGAGCACCTTATTCTGTGGGGCCATATATATGCATGTGTGTTTGTGTTGGCTGTGTGGTCCATCGTGCATCAACAATGTGGAGACCGAGTCATCACTGACAGCTTCTGGTCTCGTCCAAACAACCAGTAGCTGGGAGGACTGAGGTTGAGGGTCTGCTATGTATATTGTACATGTTAAAAAAATCTATACCAGATCCTTTGGATCTGGTACATGTTTTGAAGAGATCCCTGTGCAAAAAAAAAATTGTCATGGGTTCCCTCAAAATACTTATCAGACCCTTAATGTGAGCACAAAGCCTGGCAGTCCAAGCTCCTGAACCATACTAGGCAACATGTTCTTAACATGGAGGGGGCCTTTATTGATAAAGGCAAGGGTCTCTTCCAGTCAGCTCTGGTCTAGTAGTTGTGGGGGTGACTTTTTGGAATCTGGAAGCCACCTTTAAGATGAGGCGGGCCATAGATGAATGAAGGGTACACAATACAAAAAAGGCAGTTGTAAATAAAAAACAGATCCTTCATTTAAAAAAAAATTTAAAAACCACATGGCCATATTAGGTCAGTGATGTCACCAACATCTCTGCCCCATTATTACAGGCATCTGCGGAACAGGGAATTTCAAAGCCGCACCTGATAGCTATTCAGCCTGAGGTCATCACAGAGGACAAGGGGGCACTCTTTACATCTGGAGGAAAAGAAATTTAATCTACCACCTCTATGCCGACAACACACAAATCTATCTCTCAACCCCCCACCTCACCCCCTCGGTCTCCGCCCGAATCACACACCTACTGAGCAACATATCAGACTGGATGTCGCTCCACTTCCTTAAACTGAACCTCTCCAAAACCGAGTTTCTAGTCTCCCCCCCAGCCCGGACACCACCCCCCATTGACTTCTCCATCACATCCAACAACGCCACCATCAAACCCGCCCCGCAGGCCAGAGTACTTGGTGTCATTCTGGACTCCAACCTATCCTTCCAGCCCCAAGTCCAATCTTTAACAAGCTCGTGCAGACTCCACCTCCGCAACATCGCCAAAATCCGCACGTTCCTAACCCCAGAAACCACTAAACAGCTCATCCACTCCCTCATCATATCACGACTTGATTACTGCAACTCCCTCCTCACTGGCCTGCCTCACCACAGGCTATCCCCGCTTCAGTCGATCCTGAATACGGCTGCCAGACTTATCCACCTTTCCAACCGCTCCATCTCCGCCACTCCCCTCTGCCAATCCCTCCACTGGCTTCCGATTGCCCAACTGATCAAATTCAAAATCCTAACACTGACGTACAAAGCCATCCACCATACTGCCCCGAACTACATCACCGACCTAATATCCAAGTACCGCCCAGCACGCACACTCCGCTCCTCACAAGACCTCCTTCTCTCTAGTTCCCTGGTCTCCTCCTCCCATGCCCGCCTCCAGGACTTCTCCAGGGTGTCACCCATCCTCTGGAACTCCCTGCCCCAACCCCTGCTAACCTGCCGCCCTCCTCCACTCTTCCTACCACTCCATCCCCCACAGCTATCTCCTCCTGTACCACCATCCCCTCCCTCCTAGATTGTAAGCTCGAAAGAGCAGGGCCCTCGATCCCCTCATGTTTTGCATTGTATTGGTATTGTTCTGTCACATGTTCTGTCCCCCTTTGTAATGTAGAGCGCTGAGCGAACCATTGGCGCTTTATAAATACTGTATAATAATAATAATCTCCAAACACGGAAAGGTTTCTTCACAGTGAGAGCTATGAGAATGTGGAATAGACTCCCTCAAGAGTTGGTTCTGGCCAGCTCAGTGGATTGCTTCAACAATGTCCTGGATTCTTTCTTAGATACACAGAATATAACTGGATACTAACATTTATAGGTAAAGTTGATCCAGGGAATATCCAATTGCCTCTCAGGGGATCAGGAAGGATTTTGTTTCCCAGCAGGAGCAAATTAGATCGTGCTTTGCTGGGGTTTTTTTTCCCTTTTTCTGGATCAACTGTGGGTGTAGGATTATAACTTTTTTTTTCTATGGTTAAACTGGATGGACTTTTGTCTTTTTTCAGCCAGATTAACTATGTAACTATGATAGGGTCAACAGCCTGCTAGCATAGAAATGTAGATATGCTGCGTATGGACATTGTGGACTCTATCAAACTCAGACGCAAAAACCTAAAATTTAAGTGGGGGAAGAAAAGATATTGACACGTTTTGTGCTATAGTATAGCTTTCCTTCCCGTACTGGGATTTTATATTTTTGTATTGGAATTTGATAAATAAAGTCCACAGGGTGTGCAACCATCTGGAGCATCTTTTAATTTCTATAGTACAGCTGGCGAGCCGGGCTAACACCCTTGAAGAGTGTCAGGGCAGAGAATGAAACTAAAGAAACACAAATGCCTGGAGTGGTGTAAATCTTCTCATCAGCTAGCATGTGACAGTTTCTTTTGGAACTGTTCTCAACCCAAACCTTAGCTAATTGCTACACTTTAATTTTTTTTTTTGCTTTTAATATCTGCCTGGAGTTCAGCTTCAGTATTGCTACATTGTTATTCAGCGCAATGCAGACTTTAGTTCAAGTTCAGATTCCTCAACTTTCTTTTTTTTTCCCATGGTGAACACATATTCTAATCAGATACCCACCATGCCTTGCATAATGTTACTCATTTTCCTAACAATGACCAGATTTCAATAGATCAATAACGCTTTTTTTTTTTCTTCTTCTTCTCCCCCTTCACCGAAGGCAGGAAAATTTAACGTCCACCCTCCGGGGGTTTTATCCGAGGCTCTGTTGTCATAAAAATAATCTATCCTTATTGCCCATTTAACCGAAGGAATTCCATTCTCAGTGAGAGCTGCCACTTCCTTAAGAAATTTTCATAAGAGGAGCTCGGTTGTATGAGGTAAAATTCCAAGAAGGTCTTTGTCTTGCTAATGAAAGAGCGGACAATCGGGCCTCCAGCTGAGCTTGTGTGTTTCCTGTCCAGTTAAGGAGCGCTTTGGCCCACAGGAGGAGAATGGAAGGCATCAATAAGGTCTTAAGAAGTGCCTCTTCAGAAGACACGCGGGTCAGGGGCCTGCGCAGTCCTAACCGAACGCAAATTCCTTTTTGAGCCTTAAGATGGGAAAAGAGGAAAGATGGAGGTCAACAATAAAAAAAAAAAAAGAAGAAGAAGATGAAAGAATTTCTGTGAAGCTATTAAACTGTGAGGAAGCGGCTGTGGCCGTGAAAGGCCACTTGTATGGATCAACGGGCAGGACATGTTAGGGCTGCTATTAAACGGGAGCTGACAAACCAGATTATCGAGTAAAAGGAACAAGATTTGTGCTTCTCTGGCTGGCCTTTGTTTGACCATCAGAGTTTGTTAATGCACAGAAACTTTTAAAGCCGAAGCTGCTAGTTGGAGACAGCTTTAAGGGAAAAAGTGGATGAGATTGGAAGGCCTGGACTACAGAAAGACTTACGTTGTGCTTCAAACTCTACTTTAAAATTTATGTTTTGACAAGAATAGAAAAAAAAAAAGTTAAAAAGTCATTTTTACTGCCATTTTTTTTTTATTTATTTGATTTTGAGATTGGAAGGGTAAGAGTAGGTAATGCAGTAAAACAGTGGTTCTCAACCTTCCTAATGCCGTGACCCTTTAATACAGTTCCTCATGTTGTGGTGACCCCCAACCATAAAATTATTTACCCAGTAATTATAATTCATGAGTGTCGTTTTACCTCCAATACTGCTGCTTTCAACACAGTAGCTGCTTTTAACAGAGTAGCTGCTTTCAACACAGCAGCTGCTTTCTACACAGTAGCTGCTCTTTACACATTGGAAATATGTGTTTTCTGATGGTCTTAGGGGACCCCTGTGAAAGGGTTGTTTGACCCCCAAAGGGGTCGCAACCCACAGGTTGAGAACCACTGCAGTAAAATAAAAGCTGAACTCCAGAATATATAACATTCTAAGAGAAAGGATTACACCATTACAACCGAGCGTATCCAAAAATAGTATCATGATTTATAGCAAGAATAAAAAAATGTTTTATATATAATTACAACTGTCTGCATGTCTGTGTGAGTGCCTATATTCCACTATTTTTTGGGTATGCCCAGTGGTCCCGGTGTGCCAATTCATTTACCGCTGTCTGTATTCCTATCTCATGGAATTTTTGTATGTATAATACATTTATTAGCAGATGGAGTGCCCCCCCAAATTGATGGGTCACCCACACAGGCAGAATAAATCAAAAAATTTTGATTAACCACTTCAAGTCCAGACACTTTTACTCCCTTTTCTGTCCAAGCCAATTTTCAGCTTTCAGTGCTATCACACTTTGAATGACAATTGCGCGGTCATGCAACACTATACCCATATAAATCGTTTAGCATTTTTTTGAGACAGATAAAACTTTATTTTGGTGGCATTTATTCACCACTGGGAATTTTATTTTTTTGCTATATAAATGAAAAAGTCTTGAAAAAAATGTTTTTCTTATAAAATTTTGCAAATAAATATTCTTTCTTCATAAATCTTTATGAATAAAGATTTTTTTTATATAATTATGACTGTCTGCATGTCTGTGTGAGTGCCTATCTGTGTGAGACAGATAAAACTTTATTTTGGTGGTTTTTATTTACCACTGGGATTTTTCTTTTTTTGCTATATAAATGAAAAAATCCAAAAGTTTTGAAAAAAAGTTTTTTTCTTATTAATTTTGCAAATAAATCTTTCTTCATAAATCTTTATGAATAAAGATTTTTTTATATAATTACAACTGTATGCATGTCAGTGTGAGTGCCTATATTCCACTATTTTATGGGTATGCCCAGTGGTCCCGGTGTGCCTATTCATTTACCACTGTCTGTATTCCTATCTCATGGAATTTCTGTATGTATAATACATTTATTAGCAGATGCAGTGCCCCCCCAAATTGATGGGTCACCCACACAGGCAGAATAAATCAAAATATTTTGATTAACTACTTCAAGTCCGGACACTTTCACCCCCTTCCAGTCCAGGCCAATTTTCAGCTTTCAGTGCTATCACACTTTGAATGACAATTGCACGGTCATGCAACACTGTACCCATATAAATCGTTTAGCATTTTTTTGAGACAGATAAAACTTTATTTTGGTGGTTTTTATTTACCACTGGGATATTTATTTTTTTGCTATATCAATGAAAAAATCCAAAAGTTTTGAAAAAAAAGTTATTTTCTTATAAAATTTATGCAAATAAATCTTTATGAATAAATCTTTATGAATAAAGATTTTTTTTATAAAATTATAACTGTATGCATGTCTGTGTGAGTGCCTATATTCCACTATTTTTTGGGTATGCCCAGTGGTCCCGGTGTGCCTATTCATTTACTGCTGTCTGTATTCCTATCTCATGGAATTTTTGTATGTTATAATACATTTATTAGCAGATGGAGTGCCCCCCCAAATTGATGGGTCTCCCACACAGGCAGAATAAATCAAAAAATTTTGATCAACCACTTGAAGTCCGGACGCTTTCACCCCCTCCCTGTCCAGGCCTATTTTCAGCTTTCAGCGCTATCACACTTTGAATGACAATTGCGCGGTCATGCAACACTGTACCCATATAAATTTTTTAGCATTTATTTGAGACAGATAAAACTTTATTTTGGTGGTATTTATTCATCACTGGGATTTTTATTTTTTTGCTATATAAATGAAAAAGTCTTGAAAAAAAAAATGTTTTTCTTATACAATTTTGCAAATAAATAATCTTTCTTCATAAATCTTTATGAATAAAGATTTTTTTATATAATTACAACTGTCAGCATGTCTGTGTGAGTGCCTATATTCCACTATTTTTTGGGTATGCCCAGTGGTCCCAGTGTGCCTATTCATTTACCACTGTCTGTATTCCTATCTCATGGAATTTGTGTATGTATAATAAATTTATTAGCAGATGGAGTGCCCCCCCAAATTGATGGGTCACCCACACAGGCAGAATAAATCAAAATATCTTGATTAACCACTTCAAATCCGGATGCTTTCACCCTATTCCTGCCCAGGCCTATTTTCAGCTTTCAGTGCTATCACATTTTGAATGACAATTGCGCGGTCATGCAACACTATACCCATATACATTTTTTAGCATTTGAGACAGATAAAACTTTATTTTGGTGGTTTTTATTCACCACTGGGATTTTTATTTTTTTGCTATATCAATGAAAAAAATCCAAACATTTTGAAAAAAAAGTGTTTTTCTTATAACATTTTGCAAATAAATAATCTTTCTTCATAAATCTCGGCCAAAATGTATTCAGCTATCTTTTTAGGAAAAAAAATAACTCAAATTATAATTTTTTAAAAATGTTTTTAGATTTTTTTTTTAATATTATTATTTATGTTGTTTTTGTACATACTGTCACTCTAGCAGTACAGTATCACCATAGTGACACTGTACTACTTGTGGGGGGTGATAAAGATTTTTTTTCTTTTTTTACACTGATTGCTTTTACACCCATAAAGGCTGTAAAAGCAATAATTTCTCCTTCTCTCTGGCTGCATTCTTGCAGCCATTGAAGAAGATCTGGATAGAGTAAGGAAAAGTTTAAAGTGCTGCCAGGGTTTTTTTTGCTCTCTAGTCCTATCCTGTGAAATGTTAGATTTCCCCTTACTTTCTATGCAGGTTAAAATAACCTCCAGGACAATTAGAGAGGGCAAATATTCCCATTTAAGACACAGACCAACTCCTCCCACTCTATTCTAAATGTGCAAACATTTTGTTTCTGTTTTAAATACACTTTAAATGTTTGAAGGAAATGACCATTTTTCTTCCAGCTATAAGAATAAAATAATATTGTTTTTGGTCTTCTAAAAGAAAGCCTAGCACCCGGGTAGCGAACAGGACATGTGGAGTTGGATGGCATTTGGAGCAATATTAAAGCACATTTAAACCCTCATCTTGGAAATCAACCCATACAGTTTAAAAACGAAATGGAAGGAAAAACTTGTGTGTATAGATATAAAAAAATCATAAATATATACAGTAAATATCTGTTTCCCTTTTTTTCTAAGTGATCACATACCCTCTGTTCTCAGCTGCGTAGAGAGGTGAGGGAGGAGAAACAGCAGTACACTAAACTTCCCAGTGAATGGCTATGCAAGGGGGAGGTGTGTAACGACAAGCCTGATCAGTGGAGAAGAGCAGGCTGATTTCCCAGCACAGCTAGAGAACTGACCACACTGCGTTCGCATGCCTAGTGTGGTCAGTTTTAAACAGGGAAGCATAGGGACTGGCAGGAACACCAGGAATTTCACACAAAGGAAGCAATACAAAGGGAACAGGAGACTTTTTCATACAAGTACATGGTACAGCAGGCACATATCAGGAATATGAAATGTTGGATTTATATATTATTTAAGATACATGTATTGCTTCTGCAGAGACTAGCCATTATACTTGATGCAGTTTCATTCAAAAGTAAGCCCTCTCCCCATACACAGCTGAAAAAAAAAATGTATGTATATATATATATATATATATATATATATATATATATAGTATAGATGTAACGCCCTCCAGTTTTTATAGACAGAGGCTGAATTGCAGTCTGGGGATGATTCAGCCTGGGAGTGAGATAGTGAGGTTACCTCAGGATAGGCTAGGAAGCTGTAACAGGTCAGGGCTGGAGCCCTCCCACCTCACCAGAAGCCTGAGAGCTTTCTGGAGGAGGGGTAGAGGGGAGGAGGCCCAGATCTGTATGTTTGAAGGACCCTGGCCAATCCCCTGGCAGGAGGCTGGGCATGGTGACCAGCACAACCCTCAAACGTGGCAGAGCCTGGGGGGAGGTGAGCAGTGTCAGGTGTTAGATGGAGTGAGGAAGGCTGGGAGGGGGCCCAGGCTAGGGCCTACCTACAGGCCATTGCAGGAAAAGAGACACTGTGCCACCATCTCCTGGGGAGGACATTCTGAGCAGCAGAGATGGAGCCAGCCCAGCAAAAGACCTGAAGACAGCCACCAACCCACTAAGCAGACAGGAAAGGACAGTGTGAGTACTCTTACACCCCCTGGGCTGGATAATTGGAGAGGGCAGTCAGGTGAAAGATCCAACTAGTTTCTCATTCGGGACTGCTTGTGTTAATTGGCAGCTTCTTGGGCCCCCTTGCCCAGGGATACCCTCAGTGCAGCTGGGTGAAGAGGAGTGATCATCCGGGGTCTGAGAAGGTACACTAGGAAGAGTCTTTGTAGTTCTTCAAGGAAAGCGACTGTTGCTAATAGAATCTTTGTACATAGTTGCTAAGGAGTTTGTCTACAGTTCATTGGGCATCCCATATACCCATATACTTCATCCAAGTTAATAAAATCACAAAACCAAACTCAAGGACTGTTCTTTAACTCCAGTGTGCAAGGTGTGGAACACATCAGATCTCAATGGGGAAAAAATACCATGCTGGATATCTATAATGAGGCCACCCTCATGAAGTCTGTTTCTGATTGTTTGGTCAGAGACATTCACACCAGTGGCCTGCTGAAGGTCATTTTGTAGGGCTCTGGCAGTGCTCATGCTCTTCCTCCTTGTACAAAGCAGCAGATACCGGTCCTGCTGATGGGTTAAGGACCTTTTACGGCCCTGTCCAGCTCTCCTAGAGCAACTGCCTGTCTCCTGCAATCTCCTCCATGCTCTTGAGACTGTGTTGGGAGACACAGCAAACCTTCTGGCAATGGCACGTATTGATGTGCCGTCCTGGAGGAGTTGGACTGCCTGTACAACCTCTGTAGAGTCCAGGTATCGCCTCATGCTACCAGTAGTGACACTGACCCTAGCCAAATGCAAACCTAGTGCAAAACAGTCAGAAACGATGAGTAGGGAAAAAATGTCAGTGGTCTACACCTGTAAAACCATTCCTGTTTTGGGGGTTGTCTCATTGTTGCCCATCTAGTAAACCTGTTGTTAATTTCATTAACACCAAAGCAGCTGAAACTGATTAACAACCCCCTCTGTACATATACATGAACATAGTGCCGAACTCCACTGATGTTTGTGGGACTCAAATGTTATTTTCTTTTTTTTTTCTGATCCTTTTTAAGGCTAATTTGCAAGCTTTCATAAAAGAGGGGTATATGTAGCTGGGCACTGTCATTAGGGACATGCATCAATGCAAAAAAATATATATACAGTCATGGCCGAAATTGTTGGCACCCTTGATATTTCTCCAGGAAATCATGTATTTCTCACGAAACGTATTGCATTAACACATGTTTTGCTATACACATGTTTATTCCCTTTGTGTGTATTGGGACAAAACAAAAAAAGGGAGGAAAGAAAGCAAATTCGACATAATGTCACACAAACCTCCAAAAATGGGCTGGACAAAAGTATTGGCACCCTTTCACAACTGCGGATAAATAAGAATGTTACAAGCATGTGATGCTCCTGTAAACTCACCTGGGGCAAGTAACAGGTGTGGGCAATATAGAAATCACACCTGAAAGCAGATAAAAAGGAGAGACGTTCACTTAACCTTTGCATTGTGTGTCTGTCTGTGCCACACTAAGCATGGACAACAGAAAGAGGAGACGAGAACTGTCTGAGGACCTGAGAACCAAAATTGTGGCAAAATATCAACAATCTCAAGGTTACAAGTCCATCTCCAGAGAACTAGATTTGCCTTTGTCCACAGTGCGCAACATTATCAAGAAGTTTGCAACCCATGGCACTGTAGCTAATCTCCCTGGTCGTGGACGGATGAGGAAAATTGATGAAAGATTGCAACGCAGAATAGTCCGGATGGTGGATAAGCAGCCCCAAACATGTTCCAAAGACATTCAAGCTGTCCTGCAGGCTCAGGGAGCATCAGTGTCAGCGCGAACTATCCGTCGACATTTAAATGAAATGAAACGCTATGGCAGGAGACCCAGGAGGACCCCACTGCTGACACAGAGACATAAAAAAGCAAGACTACAGTTTGCCAAAATGTACTTGAGTAAGCCAAAAGCCTTCTGGGAAAACGTCTTGTGGACAGATGAGACCAAGATAGAGCTTTTCGGTAAAGCACATCATTCTACTGTTTACCGAAAACGGAATGAGGCCTACAAAGAACAAAACACAGTACCTACGGTAAAATATGGTGGAGGTTCAATGATGTTTTGGGGTTGTTTTGCTGCCTCTGGCACTGGGTGCCTTGACTGTGTGCAAGGCATCATGAAATCTGAGGATTACCAAAGGATTTTGGGTCGCACTGTAGGGCCCAGTGTCAGAAAGCTGGGTTTGCGTCCAAGATCCTGGGTCTTCCAGCAGGACAATGACCCCAAACATACGTCAAAAAGCACTCAGAAATGGATGGCAAAGAAGCGCTGGAGAGTTCTGAAGTGGCCAGCAATGAGCCTAGATCTACAGTTGTGTTCAAAATTATTCAACCCCCAATGCTGTAAAGGGGTTTAGGGACTATAGTGTACATTTGGAATTGTATTCAGAATCAAATCCTACAAGGACGTTGTAACTACCCAAATGCAACTAAAATGACATCAATTGTTTATGTAATACAGTAGTAAATGGTTCTTATGTGGTTTCTTCATTGCCACAATTATTCAACCCCTTAAAGACTACCACTCTGAAGAACAGAGGTTCATACAGGTGCTTTCCATCAGGTATTGAAAACACCTGTGGATGTCACCGAGCAGCAATCAAGCATAATAAGCACCAATTAGGCAGCTTTAAAATGACTGTGATACTCAGCTCCTTCTAGACATTTACTGGTGTGGTTACAAACATGGTGAAGGCAAGAGAATGGTCCAGGAAGACAAGAGAAGAGGTGATTTCTCTTCACAGGAAGGGCAATGGCTATAAGAAGATTGCAAAGATGTTAAACATACCAAGAGACACCTTAGGAAGCATCATTCGCAAATTCAAGGCAAAGGGCACTGTTGAAACGCTACCTGGTCGTGGCAGAAAGAAGATGCTGACTTCGACTGCTGTGCGCTACCTGAAGCGTAGAGTGGAGAGAAGTCCCCGTGTGACTGCTGAGGAACTGAGAAAAGATTTGTCAGATGTGGGTACAGAAGTTTCAGCCCAGACAATAAGACGCACACTGCGTAATGAAGGCCTCCGTGCCAGAACTCCCAGGCGTACCCCCTTGCTGTCTCCAAAGAATAAGAAGAGTCGACTGCAGTATGCCAAAAGCCATGTGGACAAACCACAAAAGTTGTGGGATAGTGTTCTGTGGACTGATGAAACAAAATTAGAACTGTTTGGGCCCATGGATCAACGCTATGTTTGGAGGAGGAAGAACAAGGCCTATGATGAAAAGAACACCTTGCCTACTGTGAAGCATGGTGGAGGGTCAATCATGCTTTGGGGCTGTTTTGCTTCTGCAGGTACAGGGAAGCTTCAGCGTGTGCAAGGTACCATGAATTCTCTTCAGTACCAGGAGATATTGGATGGAAACGTGATGCAGTCCGTCACACACCTGAGGCTTGGGAGACGTTGGACCTTTCAACAGGACAATGATCCCAAGCATACCTCCAAGTCCACTAGAGCATGGTTGCAGAGGAAAGGCTGGAACATTTTGGAGTGGCCATCGCAGTCACCAGACTTAAATCCGATTGAGAACCTCTGGTGGGACTTAAAGAAAGCAGTTGCAGTGCGCAAGCCTAAGAATGTGACTGAACTGGAGGCCTTTGCCCATGAAGAATGGGCGAAGATACCCGTAGATCGCTGCAAGACACTTGTGTCAAGCTATGCTTCACGTTTAAAAGCTGTTATAACTGTAAAAGGATGCTGTACTAAGTACTAAGATTGAATGTCACTTGGGGGTTGAATAAAACTGATAATGCTGTGAGCACAGAAAAGACATTTGTGGTTATTTCATTATAACTGTTATGTTATATTTGTCTGACCTACAAGTGCCTCTTTAATGTAAATGTAAGCAAGATGACTGAATGATCAAAAGCAATGTCAAACTGGCCAAAACACTCAATTTCAGTGGGGGTTGAATAATTTTGGCCACAACTGTAAATCCCATTGAACACCTGTGGAGAGATCTTAAAATTGCTGTTGGGAAAAGGTGTCCTTCCAATAAGAGAGACCTGGAGCTGTTTGCAAAGGAAGAGTGGTCCAAAATTCCGGGTGAGAGGTGTCAGAAGCTTATTGATGGTTATAGGAAGCGACTGATTTCAGTTATGTTTTCCAAAGGGTGTGCAACCAAATATTAAGTTAAGGGTGCCAATACTTTTGTCCAGCCCATTTTTGGGGTTTTGTGTGACATTATGTCATATTTGCTTTTCTGCCTCTGTTTTATATTTGTTCCAATACATACAAAGGGAATAAACATGTGTATAGCAAAACATGTGTTAATGCAATACCTTTTTTGTGTGAAATACTTGATTTTCAGGAAAAATATCAAGGGTGCCAACAATTTCGGCCATGACTGTATATACTGTTCAAATGGGGAGAAAATCTTGTAATATGGCGTAAAGGGCAATAATTAAAATACACAAAACCTTTTAGTTGTTGCCTACTTACACATGGAGTTTCAGGAATCTGTCATTTAGCAGCAATAGCACTACTGTCTTTAAATGACAGATCTCTGCCGACTTTTGTTTTTAAACAAACAGGCCAGGGATCCTGGGTGACATCATTGAAAAACAGACATCACTCAAAATCTCGACACATTTGTCTACGAACAGAATCTGGAGAGTGATCTGTCTTTTGAAATGGCATTAGTAGGGATAAAGTACTTGCTCCCTCAACTTTGGAAACAAGGTGCTTTGCAAGGAGGAAGCATTTCTACCCTCCCCCCCCCCACAAGATACTCTCCTAATGTTAAAGGTTGGGGCCTGGTATAGTTCAGGGGGTGCAGGTTGCATCCCTTCCTGGCCACTCAGGCTTCCTGTCTGAAAAAATATGATGAATTTATGAGTTTTAAGAGACAGCTCATTGCACTTTTTTAACCTCTTTACCATCGCCCTATAGCAGAAATATTGCTACAGGGCAGCAGCGGTGAGCAAAATCACGTATATATACATGATTTTGCGGCCTCAGCTGTCAATCACCAGGGCCTGTGATTACTCACCGGCGCCTGGTGATTGCCGAGCATCTCCGATGGGGCTGGGAAAAACTGTAAACAAAGCAGTTCTCTCCTCTGTCAGCTCCTGCACACTGGTTTGCATGGCTCTACTTACAGTGAAGCACTAACACAGCCCATTGTGTGAAACAGCACACAGTTAACCCTTTGATCGCCCCACATGTTAACCCCTTCCTGCCCAGTGCCATTAGTACAGTGTCAGTGCTTTTTATTAGCACTGATCACTGTATTGGTGTCACTGGGGATGTCAGTGAGTTAGTCAGTTCCCCCCAGTGTCAGAATGCCTGCTGCAGTCCTGCTATAAGTCACTGATCGCCGCCATTACTAGTAAAAATAAAATTTAAAAAAAAAAAACCCAGTATAGATACCGCCACGTGTGAACGCTATAACTTTCCCGTAAACCAATTAATTTACATGTATTGAGATTTTTTTATTAGCAAAGACATGTATTTTGGCCTAAATTTATGACAAAAATGTGATTTTTTTATTTTTTTTACTGGACATGTTTAATAGCAAAAAGTCAAAAATATTGTTTTTTTTTCTCAAAATTGTCGGTCTTTTTTTTTTTCATAGCACAAAAAATTAAAAACACCCTGGCAAAATACCACCAAAAGAAAACTATTTGTGGGGAAAAAATGACAAATTTAATTTGGGTGCAGCATTGCATGACCGCGCAATTGTCAGTTAAAGTAATGCAACGCTGTATCGCAAAAAATGGCCTGGTCAGGAAGGGGGGGGGGGGGTAAAACCTCTGGAAGGCAAGTGGTTAAACCCCACATCTTGTCCCCCAAAAGGAATGCGGTAGGAATTTGGAAATTGGAAGCTCCCTCTAAAATCAGGGACCCCCACATAATCACAACCCCTTCAGGTGAATAACTATGGGGTACATAGTAAAAAGTGGAAAAAAAAAAATGATGACTGAAATTTTCAGTCCGTAATGCATGTTTCATTGTGAATGTGAAAAAAATGGAAAGACTGTCCAGTCAGTGAAAGGGTTAAAAGCACAGACACTTGAAATCATATTTGCAGACAGGATGTATTTGTAACTTTCACACACTGTATTCTGAATTCTTGTATCATTAGGGCTCTTCCAGTCATTACTGAATCCTCCTGAGTTCACTTAAAAAACATGTCTTGGCTACTAAGAGCATACAGCCTAAAGAGACCCTGCCAGGCTCTGAAAACTATTGTATGGAACATTCCCTGAAGTAAATGAGGTTTTATACTCATATCTCTGGAGGCCATGTCTCCTATCTCCCCTCCGTTGCAGAGCTGCAGCCTCAACACTTCCAGGCATGTTGGGTTTCTGTTTCCCCGACAAGGACTGTGGTTCCATCATCTGACCCCTATGTCACTACAGGACAGAACAGTGATATAGGGACAGTAGAAAGGAACCACTGTGCATGGCGGGTGACATGGGCATCTGGAAGTCCTGGGAGAGCCAAATGCTGAAGAGACTACCATAAGTTTTGGCAAGGGAACGGAGGAATAGATAAATATGTTGACTCTTGTCTTGCAGAGAACTTCAGGTATGATTTTTTTTAAGGGTCACCTTAAAGGGAACCATCTATGATACAAATATGGGAACTAATGTTGGTGGCTTGTTTATCACTGTGCAGGTTCAAAATCTGTCATCTTATATGTTCACAACTTAGTGAGCCACTTAGTGTACATGAAGAATGCAAGTAGCCATCAGGACCCCTGATATGCACTAGCTTGAAGACTATGACTTCCTAACAGAGATTATTATTATTTATTATTATTATACAGGATTTATATAGCGCCAACAGTTTGTTCAGCGCTGTACATTACAGTACAGTAACAATACAATTCAATACACGAGGGGTTCGAGGGCCCTGCTCCTTGGAGCTTACAATCTAGGAGGGAGGGGATAGTGGTACAGGAGGAAATAGCTGTGGGGGATGGAGTGGTAGGAAGAGTGGAGGAGATCGGTAATTAGCTGAGGGCAGGGAAGGCTTCCCTGAAGAGGTAGGTTTTCAGAGTGCTCCTAAAGGTGAGGAGAGTAGGTGCTAGTCTGATGGATTGGGGTAGGGAGTTTGCAGAGGATGGGGGAAGCCCTGGAGAAGTCCTGGAGACGGGCATGGGAGGAGGAGACAAGGGAACTAGAGAGCAGGAGGTCTTGTGAGGAGCGGAGAGTACGTTTTGGGTGGTATTTGGATACCAGATCGGTGAGTAGTTTGGGGCAGTATTATGATTAGAGATGAGCGAATCGAAGTATCCGAAGTGGAATTCGAGTCGAATATCGGAAAAATTTCGATTCGTGCCGAATCCGAAAAATAGCCTAATTCGGACGCGCGAATCGAAATTTTTCAGAAAATGGCGGCTGACATGTGCGGCGACGGAGCGGGGATGTTTGGGAAGGCGCGCAGACAAGGCGCGCTGACCCATAATGCATTCCTCAACTACATGTGATCGCATCAGCCAATCAGCAGCCAGCCAGCCAGCACTGTGTAATGGTCGAGCTATAAATAGCGGCCATTTTGGAATTCTTCATTTGCCTGCAGTTATTGAACAGAGGCAGACCGCTCTGTACTAGGGACAGGGACAGAGTTAGGGCCACAGAAACGATAATTGGGGACAGAGAAAAGTTACTTAGGGACAGGGAACCATTACTCAGGGACACAGACTTGTTAATGAGGGCCACAGAATCGTTATTTAGGGACAAAGAAACGCTAGTTAGGGCCACAGAATTCATAATCAGGGACAGACAGAATTGTTACTCAGTGCCAGAGAATTGTTACTTAGGGCCACAGAAACGTTATTAGGGCCACAGAATTGTTACTCAGGGACAGACAGAATTGTTACTGAGTGCCAGAGAATTGTTACTTAGGGCCACAGAAACTTTAATTAGGGCCACAGAATTTTTACTCAGGGACAGACAGAATTGTTACTGAGTGCCAGAGAATTGTTACTCAGGGACAGACAGAATTGTTACTGAGTGCCAGAGAATTGTTACTTAGGGCCACAGAAACTTTACTTAGGGCCACTGAATTTTTACTCAGGGACAGACAGAATTGTTACTGAGTGCCAGAGAATTGTTACTCAGGGACAGACAGAATTGTTACGGAGTGCCAGAGAATTGTTACTCAGGGCCCCAGAAACTTTACTTAGGGCCACAGAATTTTTACTCAGGGACAGACAGAATTGTTACTGAGTGCCAGAGAATTGTTACTCAGGGACAGACAGAATTGTTACTGAGTGCCAGAGAATTGTTACTTAGGGCCACAGAAACTTTACTTAGGGCCACAGAATTGTTACTCGCACAGACACAGAATTGTTACTCGCACAGACACAGAATTGTTACTGAAGGCCACAGAACTGTTACTTAGGGCCACAGAATTGTTACTCGCACAGACACAGAATTGTTACTCGCACAGACACAGAACTGTTACTGAGGGCCACAGAACTGTTACTTAGGGCCACAGAATTGTTACTCGCACAGACACAGAATTGTTACTCAGGGCCACAGAACTGTTACTTAGGGACAAAGAAACGCTAGTTAGGGCCACAGAATTCATACTCAGGGACAGACAGAATTGTTACGGAGTGCCAGAGAATTGTTACTCTGGGCCACAGAAACTTTACTTAGGGCCACAGAATTTTTACTCAGGGACAGACAGAATTGTTACTGAGTGCCAGAGAATTGTTACTCAGGGACAGACAGAATTGTTACGGAGTGCCAGAGAATTGTTACTCAGGGCCACAGAAACTTTACTTAGGGCCACAGAATTTTTACTCAGGGACAGACAGAATTGTTACTGAGTGCCAGAGAATTGTTACTCAGGGACAGACAGAATTGTTACTGAGTGCCAGAGAATTGTTACTTAGGGCCACAGAAACTTTACTTAGGGCCACAGAATTGTTACTCGCACAGACACAGAATTGTTACTCGCACAGACACAGAACTGTTACTGAGGGCCACAGAAACTTTACTTAGGGCCACAGAATTGTTACTCGCACAGACACAGAATTGTTACTCGCACAGACACAGAACTGTTACTGAGGGCCACAGAACTGTTACTTAGGGCCACAGAATTGTTACTCGCACAGACACAGAATTGTTACTCAGGGCCACAGAACTGTTACTTAGGGACAAAGAAACGCTAGTTAGGGCCACGGAATTCATACTCAGGGACAGACAGAATTGTTACGGAGTGCCAGAGAATTGTTACTCAGGGCCACAGAAACTTTACTTAGGGCCACAGAATTTTTACTCAGGGACAGACAGAATTGTTACTGAGTGCCAGAGAATTGTTACTCAGGGACAGACAGAATTGTTACGGAGTGCCAGAGAATTGTTACTCAGGGACAGACAGAATTGTTACTGAGTGCCAGAGAATTGTTACTTAGGGCCACAGAAACTTTAATTAGGGCCACAGAATTTTTACTCAGGGACAGACAGAATTGTTACTGAGTGCCAGAGAATTGTTACTCAGGGACAGACAGAATTGTTACCGAGTGCCAGAGAATTGTTACTCAGGGACAGACAGAATTGTTACTGAGTGCCAGAGAATTGTTACTTAGGGCCACAGAAACTTTAATTAGGGCCACAGAATTTTTACTCAGGGACAGACAGAATTGTTACTGAGTGCCAGAGAATTGTTACTCAGGGACAGACAGAATTGTTACGGAGTGCCAGAGAATTGTTACTCAGGGCCACAGAAACTTTGCTTAGGGCCAGAGAATTTTTACTCAGGGACAGACAGAATTGTTACTGAGTGCCAGAGAATTGTTACTCAGGGACAGACAGAATTGTTACTGAGTGCCAGATAATTGTTACTCAGGGCCCCAGAAACTTTACTTAGGGCCACAGAATTTTTACTCAGGGACAGACAGAATTGTTACTGAGTGCCAGAGAATTGTTACTCAGGGACAGACAGAATTGTTACTGAGTGCCAGAGAATTGTTACTTAGGGCCACAGAAACTTTACTTAGGGCCACAGAATTGTTACTCGCACAGACACAGAATTGTTACTCGCACAGACACAGAATTGTTACTTGCACAGACACAGAACTGTTACTGAGGGCCACAGAACTGTTACTTAGGGCCACAGAATTGTTACTCGCACAGACACAGAATTGTTACACAGGGACACAGAACTGTTACTGAGGGCCACAGAACCGTTACTTAGGGCCACAGAATTGTTACTCGCACAGACACAGAATTGTTACTCGCACAGACACAGAATTGTTACTGAGGGCCACAGAACTGTTACTTGGGGCCACAGAAACGTTAATCAGGGACACAGAATTGTTACTGAGGGCCACAGAACTGTTACTTAGGGCCACAGAATTGTTACTCGCACAGACACAGTATTGTTACACAGGGACACAGAACTGTTACTGAGGGCCACAGAACCGTTACTTAGGGCCACAGAATTGTTACTCGCACAGACAGAATTGTTACTCGCACAGACACAGAATTGTTACTCGCACAGACACAGAATTGTTACTCAGGGCCACAGAACTGTTACTGAGGGCCACAGAACTGTTACTTAGGGCCACAGAATTGTTACTCGCACAGACACAGAATTCTTACTCGCACAGACACAGAATTGTTACTCAGGGAAACAGAACTGTTACTGAGGGCCACAGAACTGTTACTTAGGGCCACAGAATTGTTTCTCGCACAGACACAGAATTGTTACTGAGGGCCACAGAACTGTTACTTGGGGCCACAGAAACGTTAATCAGGGACACAGAATTGTTACTGAGGGCCACAGAACTGTTACTTAGGGCCACAGAATTGTTACTCGCACAGACACAGAATTGTTACTCAGGGACACAGAATTGTTACTCAGGGACACATAATCGTTTAATTAAAGAGTATGTCAGACAACATGCAGAGGAGTGGCAGAGGAGGCAATGTTTTAGGAGCGAGCAGACGTGGCAGCAGAGGAAGGGGTCGAGGCAGCACTATTCGCAGCCAGAGGCCAGTGCTCCCGGTGTCATCCAGCGGTCGTGTCTCCACCGACAACCCTGCCGTCGTCGATTGGTTGGCTCGGTCGTCTTCCTCTTCCCAGGTCACCTCTGACACCTACAGCCAACGGTCGGTGGGTACGTCAGACACAACCGTTAGTTGGCATGGCCCGGGACCAAGCCCACTGAAATCACGTGTCCTCTACCTGCCCCTGTCCTTTGGTGTTCCCTCACCAAGCGAAGTATCGCATGCTGTGGGCTCAGCCCCACTGTACAGTGAGGAAGAGCTAACAGAGGGCGGTCAGGAACGGGGGGAGACATCCGCCTTTTCAGCAGCCAGGCGAAGAAGTAGTGGCGAGGAGAGTGGCTCGGTAGCCGGTCTAGAGACAGGTCTGTCTCCTGACCCAGACGCAGCCGAGGGGGCTAGTAGTGAGGCGGAGACCCTACTTGATGATGAGGAGGTTGATCGCACTTGGCAGCCTCGTCGTCATCAGGCAATTTCTTCCGCATCATCAGGAGAAGAGGGTGGCAGCTTGGCAGTGAGCAAAACAGTCGGTGGGTTGCCCAGGAGACAGCAGCAGGGTCGCAGCAGTGTCAGTGGAGCCAAACGGCCACGGAGTAGAGCACCAGCTCCACTGCAGCCTACCACCACGGCCAGTAGTGGTGCCGGTGTGCACGGAGGAAGCAGCAGTCAGCCAGTGAGGAGTATCGGGGGCAAAGTTTCCTACTCGGCGGTGTGGCAATTTTTCGTCAAGCCGCCCGAGGAAGTAAACGTAGCCGTATGTCGACTATGTGGCCAGAAAGTCAAGCGTGGCCAGGGGGCCCATGTTGGGACTACAGCGTTGCGGCAGCATATGCAGCGTCGCCATTTGGTGGCCTGGGAAAACCGTGATAAAGATACGGCGGTTCTGCCCGCCCCAGCCCCCGCTCCATCACCCGCTCCGTTACTTGCTCCGTCACCCGACGTCAATCGCCCTCCATCAGCCAGTCAAGGCTCCAACACCTCTGCTGAGGGGAGTTGTCGCTCGTTGGCATCTTCCGCTCGTTCAGATGCTCCTTCTCCTGCTACTCCTCTTCACGGATTCCGTCAGCAGTCTTTCTTGGAATCCGTTTCCAAGAGACAACAGTTTGCGAGCACGCACCCGACGGTGCAAAAGCTGAACGTCCTCCTGTCCAAGTTGCTGGTGCTGCAGTCCCTCCCTTTCCAAGTGGTGGACTCAGCACCTTTCAGAGAAATGATGGCTTGTGCCGCGCCGCGGTGGAGAGTGCCAAGCCGTCATTTCTTCGCCAAAAAGGCAGTGCCAGCCCTGCATTCACATGTAGAAGACATGGTGGGCCAGTCTTTGAGCATGTCGGTCTCTGCCAAAGTGCACGGCAGCGCCGACGTGTGGAGCTGTAACTATGGTCAGGGACAGTACATGTCATTTACGGCCCACTGGGTGAACGTGGTGCCGTCACAGCCGCACCAGCAACTTGGACAGGTCACGCCGCTTTTGCCTCCACGTTTGCACGTCCTTGGTCCGGCAAAGATGTCCGCCTCTACCACCTCTTCTTCCGCCGTGTCCTCAGCCGCCACCCCCGTGCCAAGTCCCATTACCCGACCGGCATATCACATGTGCAGGGCGCAACGGTGTCACGCTGTTCTGCACCTGGTATGCCTTGGCGAACGTAGTCACACAGGGGAGGAACTTCTGAGTGTAATGAACAGAGAAATCGACAGATGGCTGTCTCCGCGCAAACTGAAAATCGGAACCATGTTGACCGACAACGGAAAGAACATGGTGTCTGCTCTGCGTCAAGGAAGGTTGTGCCATGCGCCATGCATGGCTCACGTGTTCAATCTGGTTGTCAAGCGGTTCTTAAAATCCACCATCCCACTGCAAGACATCCTTAAAATGTCACGTAAACTTTGCATGCATTTCAGCCATTCCTACACCGCAAAGCACACCCTCCTTGAGCTGCAGCGGCAGAACGGAATTCCACAGCATTGCCTGATCTGCGACGTTGCAACAAGGTGGAATTCAACCCTACACATGTTAGACCGCCTTTACGAACAGCGAAAGGCCATCACCGATTTCCTGATGTTACAAGCGGATAAAGGTACTCCCCTGTGTAACTTCGATGTCAGCCATTGGCAGCTCATGCGTGACACCTGCCGCTTGCTCAGGCCCTTTGAGGAGGCCACGCTATTCGTGAGTCGGCAGGACTATGGGATGAACGACGTCATTCCTCTGTTGCACGTCCTTGAACAAATGCTGTTAACAATGGCTGGTCAGGGTGCGGTAGACGTGGCGCACAGATCTCAACGCCACATGACCCCTGTGGGGGCAGGACAGGAAGAAGAGGAGGAGGTAGAGGAGGACATTTGTGCTCAGGAATTATTGAGTGAAATGGGTGGTTTTTCCACTCAGCGGACAGGAGTGGAGGAGCAGGAGCATCTGGTAGAGGAGGAGGAGGAGGAGACAGAGGACCCAGACGCACCGTGGCAGTATGCTGTGGAGATGGAGGCAGGGAGTCCCTCGCATTCCTTGGCACAAATGGCCCATAGCATGCTCGGTTGCTTGCGTAGCGACAGCCGAATAATAACCATCAGACAGAGGGATGACTTTTGGCTGTCCACCTTGTTGGACCCTCGCTACCGTTCCAAAATGGTGGCCTTTTTCACACCTGCTGAGAGGGAGGCCAAAATAACGTACTATAAAAACCACCTATGTAGTCAGTTGGTCTCTGCCTTTGTGCGCCAACGTCCATCCTCAGACACTGTGGGCCCTGTGCGCTCGCGTTCCGCTGCCATGGCAGCAGGGGAGGGGTGGGGTGGTAGGAGCAGTGGCAGCTCCACCAGCAGCGGCTGCCTCAGTCTGCAGTCGATGATGAGTAGCTTTCTTCACCAGCGCAGTGAGGAAACTACTAACCAGCCGCAGCAGCAGCAGCAGCATCAGGTGGACCTGGAGCAGGACCTCAAACAACAGGCTTGGGCCTACTTGGACAGCACCCTGCCAACCGAGGTAGACAATCCCCTTGACTACTGGGCAACGAAACTTGACCTTTGGCCCCAACTAGCTGAATTTGCCCTTGAAAGGCTGTCATGCCCGGCCAGTAGCGTGGCATCGGAGCGCGTGTTTAGTGCGGCAGGAGGTATTGTAACTCCGCGGAGGACACGACTGTCCACCCAAAGTGTGGAGAGACTCACGTTTGTGAAAATGAATCAGGCGTGGATTAGTCTGGATTTCAAACCACCAGTTCCTGACACAACTGACTAAATCCGCCATGAATCATGCCTCAAACGTGCCACTTTGAGGTCTCCTCACACACTGCTGGTGTGTAGAATTTTTTGACATAGGGTGCTGGCAGATTACGGGCCTCCTATAGCTGCTGCCAGGCCCCTAATCTGCCATAGGCCCCTATATACCGCCTCCTCATGCTGCTGCCAGGTCCAGAGTCTCTCATGGGTCCCTGTACGGCCTCCCATTGCTGCTGTCTCCATCGCCACACTCTGCCATGTGCCACTTTCAGGTCTCCTCACACTGCTGGTGTGTAGAATTTTTTGACATAGGGTGCTGGCAGATTACGGGCCACCCATAGCTGCTGCCAGGCCCCTAATCTGCCATAGGCCCCTATATACCGCCTCCTCATGCTGCTGCCAGGTCCAGAGTCTCTCATGGGTCCCTGTACGGCCTCCCATTGCTGCTGTCTCCATCGCCACACTCTGCCATGTGCCACTTTCAGGTCTCCTCACACTGCTGGTGTGTAGAATTTTTTGACATAGGGTGCTGGCAGATTACGGGCCTCCCATAGCTGCTGCCAGGCCCCTAATCTGCCATGGGCCCCTATATACCGCCTCCTCATGCTGCTGCCAGGTCCACAGTGTCTCATGCCATGTGCCACTTTCAGGTCTCCTCACACTGCTGGTGTGTTGAATTTTTTGACATAGGGTGCTGGCAGATTATGGGCCTCCTATAGCTGCTGCCAGGCCCCTAATCTGCCATAGGCCCCTATATACCGTCTCCTCATGCTGCTGCCAGGTCCAGAGTCTGTCATGGGTCCCTGTACGGCCTCCCATTGTTGCTGTCTCCATCGCCACACTCTGCCATGTGCCACTTTCAGGTCTCCTCACACTGCTGGTGGGTTCCATTTTTTGTCATAGGGTGCTGGCAGATTACGGGCCTCCCATAGCTGCTGCCAGGCCCCTAATCTGCCATGGGCCCCCGTACCGACTCCTCATGCTGCTGCCAGGCCCGTAATCTGTCATGGGCCCCTGTTGTCGCTTGTTGGCATATTCCGCTCGTTCAGATGCTCCTTCTCCTGCTACTCCTCTTCACGGATTCCGTCAGCAGTCTTTCTTGGAATCCGTTTCCAAGAGACAACAGTTTGCGAGCACGCACCAGACGGTGCAGAAACTGAACGTCCTCCTGTCCAAGTTGCTGCTGCCAGGCTCGTAATCTGTCATGCACCCCTGTACCGCCTCCTCATGCTGCTGCCAGGTCCAGAGTGTGTCATGGGCCCCCGTACCGACTCCAAATGCTGCTGCCAGGCCCGTAATCTGTCATGGGCCCCTGTACCGCCTCCCCATGCTGCTGCCAGGTCCAGATTGTGTCATGGGTCCCTGTACGGCCTCCCATTGCTGCTGCCAGGCCTGTAATCTGCCATGGGCCCCCGTACCGACTCCTCATGCTGCTGCCAGGCCCGTAATCTGCCATGGGCCCCTGTACCGCCTCCTCATGCTGCTGCCAGGTCCAGAGTGTGTCATGGGTCCCTGTACGGCCTCCCATTGCTGCTGTCTCTATCGCCACACTCTGCCATGTGCCACTTTCAGGTCTCCTCACACTGCTGGTGGTTTCCATTTTTGTCATAGGGTGCTGTATGGCCTCCCATTGCTGCTGCCTCCACCGCCACACTGTGGCTCCACACTCTGGTTTTGGCCCCGTGACTGGCCAAATGAGTGAAGTGTGCGGTGATTCTAAGATCGACGGCACTCATCTGCATGTCATACTGCCTGACAGTATTATTTCTCTTCCCCAGCAGACTCCAAGGGCATTTAAATTAAAGGTACAGTGTTCAGCACTAATATTAAGTCTCTCTGAAGCCTAGAAACATCCTTTTTTAAGTTAAATTCACAGCGAATATATTCGACTCGAATCGAAATTTTTCCACGAATTCGCCGAATCAGTCGAATCGAATTTTTGAATACTTCGCTCATCTCTAATTATGATGAGTTTGGGTTCGGTCCACAATTGGAGTTTAGCTGTATTGATGGGCCAAAGAGCTGCAGGCAGGAGATTCCCCACCAAGGAACTGAAAGATGGAGGTACAAGGTCCAATCAAAGATTTTTACCTTTCCTAGCTGACTCATCAGTTTTGCAATTCTTGAGAAAAGTGGTAACCTTAGAATAGTATTCAAATGTATTCATGACCAGGGTGCATCTCCCATTGTCTGCAGGCAGGTAATGCTGCTAATTGATGTAGGAGCTCTCTTCTCATGTTGGGTCAAGATGAAAGGTGGTGCTTTGGCACTGGACAAGACCACTGAGACCCTCAGAAGGAGTTGCTCAGACTCTTTTACTGATATGTGATTGTTACGCATTGAAGATTTTGCAGCTGTGATGATATCCACCACAGGAACATGCCAGGGTGCTACAGCAAAGTTCAGTCCTCTACCTAAGACTTTCTTCTTCCAGCTGTGTAATCTCTCTATCTGAAAGGTTTTTTGCTCATTTCTGCTTATTGCTTTGTGGTGTTTTGCTATCATTCTTCCCTACAATTCACATCTTTAACCATATAAATTGAAGGTTTAACACTTATGAAGCCTTCCCTACATCAAATATGTAACTAGAACAGGGTGGCTCCACAACTTTCACACCTACAATCTTGTACTTGGACAATAACATCTGCCTTTCCATGGTGATATGAATAATGTGTTTGTGCTTCTTGGGTGGTTATAAATGTTAGGGTATGGTCCAGGGGCGGACTGACAACTCATGGGGCCCCCGGCAATAGGGGATCATGGGCCCCTGTGTCCTTGCCCAAACTCAAAAAAGCCTATTTAAAAGGTTCCAGGGGCATCTCATGGGGCCCCCTACTGACCCCAGGCCCTCGGGCAGTGCCCAGGTTTCAAATGGTCAGTCCGCCCCTGGTATGGTCTTGGCACTGAAGAAGCAGCTTGGATAAGCTACACAAAGTCTTCAACATTGCAGAACAAGTCCAGCTGACTGTGAATAACTACTATGATCTACAGAAGTGAAATACAGTACATATATAGAAGCTGTCCATACAGTCCTGAGAGTTAAACAGCTCTTCCAGATAGCAAGGCAAAGCCGCCTTTTCACTTCAGTTAAAGAGGAATTTCAGGTATGCATCTTTTAGCTTGGACCAGCTTGGACCAATGTAACTATGCATATACCATATTTGGCCGATGCCCATGGAAGCTGGAAATCACTGAAGTAGACGCCACTACTCCAGTGATCTTGACTTACTTTCGGACTGAGCATGTGGCCTGCTGTATTGTGAACACAGAAAGTCAGCAGCTCAGCACGGGTGCCATTCAGAGAATGCTTTGTATTTTCTGAATGTAAGCAAAGCATTTTCTGATTGGATGGGGTACAGAGCATGACATCGCTGCCCTGCCTCTCCACCTCATCCAACCAGAGAGCACTTTGTATTAATTCAGAAAATGCATGTGGAGTGGCTGACCTTCTATGTTCAGTAAGCAGAGGTACAGTTGGTTGGCACAGGATTTAGAAGCAAGTGGAGATCACTGGAATAGTGGTGTCTTCTTCAGGGATTTTCAGCCTCCAGGGACATTGGCTAGGTATGGTATATGCATAATTACATTAGTCCAAGCTGGACAAAATTGTTTGAATATCCCTATTTGGAATTCCTCTTTAAGCAACACAGAGAGGTCACCTTCCAGCCTTTGATTAGACAGTGAAGAAGAACTGATGAGGGCATCCTTCTGCTCTCCCCTCCTGTCAGCACATGTGCATGCATCACACCTGATTGGACCCAGGAGGTTGCCCCTCCCTCTCCAAGTCTAAAGCCTAGTACACATGATCAGAAAATTATACGAAAAATACAGCTTTCAAATCGATCGTATGATAATCTGATTGTTTGTAACCTCTTCACTTTTGATATGAGACTAGTATGCAAAAAAAATGGATGATCATTCATTCGATATTCTCATTGTGTGTGCTGGGCTTAAGTGGTGCTATACAGAATATACAGTGGGAAAAATAAGTATCTGATCCTCTGCTGATTTTGTAAGTTTGGCCACTTACAAAGAAATGAAGGGTCTATAATTGTTTTATCATATGTGTATTTTAAATGATAGAGACAAAATATAAACCAAAAATCCTGAAAAAACAAATGTTATAAATTGAGTTGGAGTTCAGTGAGTAAAGTAAGTGTTTGATCCCCTACCAACCAACAAAAATTCTGGCTCCCACAGACTGGCTATGTGCTCATGTGGTAGACAGATTAGTCCTGTCATTTCATGAAGGTGCTCCTAATGACAACTCGTTATGTGTATAAAAGACACCTGTCCACAAAGTCTTTCTTCCACCTCACCATCATGGGCAAGACCAAAGAGCTGTCAAAGGACATCAGGGACAATATTCTAGACCTGCACAAGGCTGGAAATGGCTACAAGACCAACAGCAAGAAGCTTGGTGAGAAGGAGACAACTTTTGGAACAATTTTTCACAAATGGAAGAAATACAAAATAACCATCAATCGCCCTCGGTCTGGAGCTCCATGCACAATTTTGCCTCATGGGGTAAGGTTGATCATGAGAAAAGGGAGGGATCAGCCCAGAACTACACTGGAGGAGCTTGTGAATTATTTCAAGGCAGTTGGGACCACAGTCACCAAACAAACCATTAGTAACACAATACACCATCATGGATTGAAATCCTGCTCAGGAAGGCACAAGTACAGACCTGTCTGAAGTTTGCTAATGAACATCTAAATGATTCACAGAAGGATTGAGAGAAAGTGCTGTGGTCAGATAAGACCAAAATTTAGCTCTTTGGCATTAACTCGCCGTGTTTGCTGGAAGAAAAATGCTGACTATGACCCTAAGAAAACCATCCCTACAGTCAAACACAGAGGTGGAAACAATATGCTTTGGGGCGGTTACTCTGCTAAGGGTACCTTCATAAAAAAGTGCAGTGCAACTCCCTTAGAACCGTTATTCTAAATGTAACATACCACTATTAATAGGGAATAGTAACAAACATTCGTGGTAAGAATAGTCCCATCAAAACAAAAATCCATACAATACACCAATTAGCGTAAATATGCGACACTGTGAATATCGTCTTCATTTCACGCTTTGGTGCACCACCACCACACCAGGTGAAAAACTTGCTAACCTCCAAATGAAATCATTAGCGCTCTTCAGGATAAGCACAGCCTTTTTCCATACAGACTCCAATCTTCCTCTTAACTCTTTTCGTCCTCCTTTTGATCAGACATCCAGCAGGGATGATCTCATTAAACAAAAAGGCCAACACATAGTGCTCTCCATATAACACATTATTATAGCCCCACTAAAATAACACTTACAGAATAAAAGATAAAACTTGCATATAATAAGTCCACATCCAGCTCACTGCTCCGTTAGCAAGAAGGTGGTGGTGTGACTTCCCAGGCCCAGCTTCTCTCCCCTGGATGCATTGTGCCCCCTCTCGTGGCTTATTCAGAAGGCAATGAGCCGATCCACACAAGCCCTTTTTATAGCCCCACCAAAGGTACTGGCTGACTTTGCCACATGGATGGGGCCATGTATTGGAATATATTTGATGAAATTTCTCTCAGCCATTACACTGAAGATGGTTCATGGATGGGTCTTCCGACATGACAATGACCCAAAAACATACCGCCAAGGCAACAAAGGAGTGGCTCAAGAAGAAGCGTATTAGGGTCATGGAATGGCCTAGCCAGTCTCCAGTCCTTAATCCTATAGAAAATTTATGGAGGGAGCTTAAACTTCGACTTGCCAAGTGATAGCCAAGAAATCTTAAGGATTTAGAGAAGATCTGTAAAGAAGAGTGGACCGCAATCCCTCCTGAGAAGTGTGCAAACCTGGTAACCAACAAGAAATGTCCTACCTCTGTGCTTGCCAACAAGGGTTTCTCCACCAAGTACTTAGTCATGTTTTGATTGGGGATCAAATACTTATTTTACTCACTGAACTGCACCTCAATTTATAACATTTGTATCACGTGTTCTTTCTGGATTTTCAGTTGATATTCTGTCTCTATCATATAAAATACACCTATGATAAAAATTATAGACCCTTAATTTCTTTGTAAATGGGCAAACATGCATAATCTGCAAGGGGATCAAATAATTATTTTCCTCATTGTACGAGGCTGAAATCAAATCAAATTTAGTTATTTAGTCTGGGTATATTTAAACTGATTTTGTAAAAACTGAGCATGCTGTTGTTTTATTGTACCTGCCTGGAGTTCAACTTTAAATTCAAAGTTCATTTTTTAAAAAAAAATAGCCTATGCAGTCAATGGGCCACAGCAGATATTAACCACTTGCCTACCGGGCACTTATACCCCCTTATTTACCAGGCCAATTTTCAGCTTTCAGTGCTGTCACACTTTGATTGACAATTGCGCGGTCATGCAACACTGTACCCATATGACATTTTTATCATTTTTTTTCTTACAAATAGAGCTTTCTTGGTATTTAATCGCTGCTGGGCACTTTACTTTTTGTGCTATAAGCAAAAAAAGTGCAAAAAAATTTGAAAAAAAAAAAGTTTCTTTGTTTCTATCATAAAATTTTTCAAACAGATAATTCTTCTCCTTCACTGATGTGCGTTGATGAGACAGCACTGATGGGCACTGATAGGCGGCACTGAAGGGCACTGATAGGCAGCACTAATGAGGTGGCGTGGATAGGCGGCACTGATAGGCAGCACTAATGAGGTGTCACGGATAGGTGGCACTGATATGCGGCTCTGATAGGTGGTACTGGTAGGTGACACTGATAATGGGTACTGATAGACAGCACTGATAGGTGGCACTGACTGACATCACTGCTGGGCACTGGCTGGCACAACCGCTGGGCACTGACTGGTGGCACTGACTGGCAGCACTGATGGGCACAGGTGGGTGGCACTGGTGGGCACAGGTGGGTGGCACTGGTGGGCACAGGTGGGTGGCACTACTGGGCACAGGTAGGTGGCACTTCTGGGCAGAGGTGGTGACACTGCTGGGTGGCACAGGTGGGCGCACTGCTGGGCACAGGTGGGTGCATTGCTGGGCACAGGTGGGCAGAATTTGTGTGTGGCACCGCTGGGCACCGATCATCAGGGCACTGATGATCAGTGACCCTGATGATCGGTGCCGATCCCCGCTCTGACAACTGCCGGTTTTCGGCAGTACTTTCCTCACGATCTGACAGTGTGAGGAAAGTGCAGCCGAGAACCGGCATTTGCATTTCCCGGTGATCAGCGTGTCATTGGACACGGCTGATCACGTGGTAAAAGGCCGCTGTGATTGGCCTTTTACCACGTCACGTGATCAGCTGTGTCCGTAGGACACAGCGATCATGGAGATCGCCGGGTGCGCGCTGGAGTGCGCGTTCTGGGAGGAGGTCATATGACATCCACCCAGAACTGTCCGGCCGCAGTGCAGCCGTCATTCGGCTATCTGCGGTCGGCAACTAGTTGAAAAAAAACAGTGCAGCTTTGTAAAATGTCAATTATATTTTTATACCTGTAGGCCATTTGACCCGCTTTCCCCCCGAAGCTCGGCTGAAAAGCTCCCAGTTAGTATTCCCCACGTCCTGCCTTGTTGTCGTGAAAACTGTTGGATGCTCACTTCCAGCGTTACAGGAGTCAAACCCAATAGTTTTCACATCCTATCAGCAAGGCAGGACATAATGATTGCTAACTGAGTGTTTTTCAGCCAAGCTTCAATGGAGGGGCCCAAATGGCCTACAGGTATGGGAATAAAATTAATGAACATTTTACAAAGCTGTACTGTTTTTTATTATCTACTGGGGCTCTTAATTGCATAGGCTATGTAGGCATATAAAATGTGTGTATCATAGATATAATTAAATATATAAAATATTAGTAAATGCACTGTACAGTATATACATTCATGTATGTGAAGTTGGCACTCACAGCAGACCAGAAGAACTGCATTTTTTTTTCATATCAAAAGGATAGAATAAGGACTCCTTACTATGTTAATTTATCCACAAGGTAATTACTGTACCTTTGTTATATTTGGTTTAACCTGTTTTTGGATAAATATGTGGAGAGTCGGGGGAGTTTTGGAGCAGGTTATTTGCAAATCTACCAGAATTGTAAAATGCAAGCGTGTCTGATTAGATTTGGAAAGACCTAAATATTCACAGTGTACTTGTTTATGGTGAAGAGAGTTTCGACCTGGGTGTCCTGTCCACCTGGGTACAAGGATGTTAAAGATTGCAGTTTTGCCATAAACAAGACAAGGAGTATCTATTTAACTTTTGAATTAAAATCTGTGCATACAGCTGTCCTAGGTCTAGACACATTGTTTGTAACACATAAGATTAAACATGCTCATAAAACCAACCAATCAGATTGCTCGACACTTTGGTCAATGGGAAAAGGTGTATATTAGGGAAAGTTTTTTTGGTTTATTTGGACAGGAGAAAGTGGGGACAGGAGAAAGTGGGGACAAGAGAAAATGGGGACAGGAGAAAGAGGGGACAGGAGAAAGATGGGACAGGAGAAAGAGGGGGCAGGAGAAAATTAGGACAGGAGAAAGTGGGGACAGGAGAAAGAGGGGACAGGAGAAAGTGGGTCCTCTGAAGGTGTCTGATGAATATTCTAAGTACCCTTTCATCTGCCTTGTCTTGTTTTATGGATTGTTTCTGAGCTGCTTAACCACTTGCCGCCCTGCCACTGTAGAAATACGGCGGGCAGGCAAAACCACATTTTAAAACGTGTGCTTTGTAAACAGATAGGGGGCGCGCGCGAGGTGCGCCGCCGCCCTATCTGTCCCGCTGATCACCGCCACGGATGTCAGTCGCCGGGTCAATGCCGGTCCTTACCGGCTGTTTCCCGGCGATCGTCAGCAAACAGTGACAGACAGCACAGCTGCAGTAGCTGTGCTGTCTGTCACTTCCCTGACAGCTCAAGGAGAGCTGATCGAGAAAAAAGAGTTTCTCTCTCCCGATCAGTGGTGTTCCCTGCAGTACACAGCCCCGCCCCCTAGTAAAACTCCCCCTCACTCAGATAACCCTTCCCTGCAAAATAAAGTTAACCCTTTCCTCCCCAGTGCCATTAGTACAGTGTCAGTTTTTTGCACTGATCACTGTATTAATGTTTTTGGGGATGCCAGTGACCCCAAGTCAGTACCCCCCAATGTCAGAATGTCCGCCACAGTCCCGCCATAAGTCGCTGGTTGCTGCAATAAGTCACTGATTGCCACCATAATTCGCTGATCGCCGCCATTATTAGTATAAAAAAAAACTCCTAAAAATCCCAGTATCTTTCCCGCCATTTGTAAACGTTATAACTTTCACGTAAACCAATTCATTTACATGTATTGGGTTTTTTTTTTTTAGCAAAGACATGTCGCAGAATGCATTTTGGCAGAAATTTATGACTAAATTTGATTTTTGCATTTTTTTTTACTGGACATGTTTTATAGCAAAAAGTCCAAAATATTGTTTTTTTTTCCTCAAAATTGTCAGCCTTTTTTTTTATAGCGCAAAAAATAAAAACTGCACAGGTGATCAAATATCACCAAAAGAAAGCTCAATTTGTGGGGAAAAAAAAGGATGTAAATTTCATTTATGTACCGTATTGCATGACCGCGCAATTGTCTGTTAAACTAGCGCAGCGCTGTATAGCAGAAAAATGGCGTAAATTACAGTATCTATACCATAGTTTGTAGACGCTATAACTTCCACACAAAGCAATCAATATACACTTATTGGGATTTTTTTTACCAAAAACATGTAGCAGAATACATTTTGGCCTAAATTTATAACCAACTTTGAGTTTACTATATATTTTGTATAGCTGAAAGTAAAAAATATTGTTTTTCTTCAACATTTTTGTTTATAGCGTGAAAAATAAAAAGCGCACAGATGATCAAATACCACAGAAAGAAAGCTCTATTTGTGTGAAAAAAAGGACGTAAATTTCGTTTGGGTGCAGAATAGCATGACCGCGCAATTATCAGTTGAATTAGTGTAGCGCCGAGTAGCAAAAAGAGGCCTGGTCATTAAGGGGGGTAAATCCTCTGGAGGTCAAGTGGTTAAATGCATGTCTCTGGAAAAGAACTATACTTTTATAATTACACTCGTCATCCTCCACATATATATATAGACAACAGATTTGTCTCATGGATTGAAAATAAGACAACAGGCTATTTTTGGGAAAAGGTGAGCTTAGCCTTTAATTTAGATATCAGCACCAGTATTTTTTTTGTCCAATATCCGACATAAGATGTCTTTTAAGATTTATTTATTTCAGTAGCATTCAGTGTCCTAACATGTATATACAGTATGTTCATATAAATACTTACGCTGCTGAACTGGAACACAACATAGGCCAAGGTATTAGAGGATTCACAGAAGCCGAGTGTTCTGTATTTCCATGGTATAAGATTATCCTTTAGGACACTCAGAAGGCCCCTTCTCTGTAAAGCGGGTGGTACCATCCCAGATTGAATATCCCTCTGTGTGCAATTCTAGGAAGTACCATGTACACTTGTACAAAGGGGCCCCACATGTGTCATGTCATAAATAACACTTTCACTGTCTGGCTTCAGATCAAGGCTCTCAGGACTGTACACTTCATTACAAGTCCTCCTCCACTTCCTCTGCCTTCTGGTACCAAGAACATGGAACCGCCGTACTATCAAGACACATTCTAAGCAGATTTTACTTTTTTATGTAACTGAATAAAAATAACTGAATGATTACTAAACCCAAGCACAAAAAAATTAACATACTGCAGCTTACTGGTTCTTCGAAGTGGTGGCTGCAGTTGGTTTTATTTTTCAGGCTAAGTACATTTTCTGCAAGTACAGAACAAAATATTTCATTCCAGTGGAGGCAGAGCAAACTGCATCACTACCAGTTTCTGTTTCTTGGCTGTGGAACGTACTGGTGTTCCAGTTTCCATTTTAAAGCACCTTGTCAACTTATGTCTGTGTGTATTCGGCTTTTCGTTTTTTACATAAATTTTTTTTTTACACTATGGAAGCTTCCCGCTCTTTGACATATCCTATTATGGCCCGTATGATGAAGCACAGTTACATCTAGGATTTACGGAACATGGCTACGCAGAGTCCCTTATACAGTCCTATATTCAGAGGACTGGAGAGCATTACAAAGCGCGCTGGACCCACTGGAAACGGGTCAAACATTGCGGTGAGTGCAGTGATTAAGGGGTAGCACCAGTTATTTTCATTATTCACATGAACACAAGTATATCTGAGGACTTTTTGATTCATATATATATATATATATATATATATATATATATAGTGAAGGAAATAAGTATTTGACCCCCTGCTGATTTTGAATGTTTGCCCACTCACATAGAAATGATCGGTCTAAAAATTGAATGGTAGGTGTTTTGTAACACTGAGAGAGACAGAACCGCAACAAAAAATTCAAAAGAAATGCATGCCTAACAAATGATGCACTGATTTGCATGTTCATGAAGGAAATAAGTATTTGATCCCCTTCACAAAACATGACTTAGTATTTGGTGGCAAATCCCTTGTTGGCAATCACAGAGGTCAGACGTTTCCTGTAGTTGGCCACCAGGGTTGCACACATCTCAGGAGGGATTTTGGCCCACTCCTCTTGGCAGATCCTCTCCAAGTCATTAAGGTTTGATGGCTGACGTTTGGCTTATGACAAAGTACAGTAGCGCAGGGGAACTTGTGCTGGAAAATGGGGAGGGGAGTTGGGTAAAGAAAGAAAGAAAGAAAGAAAGAAAGAAAGAAAGAAAGAGAGAGAGAGAGAGAGAGAGAGAAAGAAAGAAAGAAAGAAAGAAAGAAAGAAAGAGAATTTAGAAGAACAGTTCATAAGGACAGAGAGAAAGAATTTAGAAGAACAGTTCATAAGGACAGAGAGAAAGAAAGAAAGAAAGAAAGAAAGAGAGAGAGAGAGAGAGAGAGAGAGAGAGAGAAAGAAAGAAAGAAAGAAAGAAAGAAAGAAAGAAAGAAAGAAAGAAAGAAAGAGAATTTAGAAGAACAGTTCATAAGGACAGAGAGAAAGAATTTAGAAGAACAGTTCATAAGGACAGAGAGAAAGAAAGAAAGAAAGAAAGAAAGAAAGAAAGAGAGGGAGAAGAAAAGAGAGAAAGAAAGAGAGAAAAAGAGAGAGAAAAAAAGAGAGGGAGAAAGAGAAAAAGAAAGTGAAGGAGAGAGAGAGAGAGAGAGAAAGAAAAAGAAAGAGAGAAAGAAAAAAAGAAAGAGAGAAAGAAAAAGAAAGAGAGAAAGAAAAAGAAAGAAAGAGAGAAATAAAGAAAAGAAAGAAAGAGAGAAAGAAAGAAAAAGAAAGAAAGAGAGAATAAGGAAAGAGGGAGAAAAAGAGAAAGAGAGAGAGAGAGAGCGAAAGAATAGGGAAAGAGAGGGAGAAAAAGAGAGAGATAGAGAACGAAAGAAAGAGAGAAAGAAACAGAGAAAAAAAGAATAAGGACAGAGAGAAAGAAAGAATAAGGACAGAGAGAAAAAAAAGAGAGGGAGAGAGAGAGAGAGAGAGAGAGAGAGAGAGAGAGCGAAAGAAAGAGAGAAAGAATACGGAAAGAAAAAAAGGATAAGGAGAGAGAAAGAAAGAAAGAAAGAAAGAATAAGGAGAGGGGGGGGGCAGAGAGAGAGAGAGAGGCACAGAGAAAGAAAAAGAGGGAGAAGAGAGGGGGGGGGGCAGAGAGAAAGAAAGAGAGGGAGAAGAGAGAGAGAGAAAGAAAGAGAATAAGGACAGAAAGAGAGAAAGAAAGAGAATAAGGAAAGAAAGAAAGAAAGAAAGAAAGAAAGAAAGAAAGGGAGAAGAAGAGAGAGAGAGGGAGAAGAAGAGAAAGAGAGAGAAAGGAAGAAAGAAAGAAAGAAAGAAAGAAAGAAAGAAAGAAAGAAAGAAAGAAAGAAAGAATTTAGAAGAACAGAACCAGAAGAACCAAGCTGCACCAAGCCATGTTGTACCATCACATCCAGAGATTGAATTATTTGGAGAATTGTGGAATGTAATGTTTAACAGAACCATTTTATTCCAAGAAAAAAGATTTCAGCTCCTCCATCCTCTGATCTGCTCTGAGCTGTGCAGTGGAATGATGGGATTTGTTCTTACAAATTGCACCTATTTCCGAGCATGGATTGCTTTCAGTGTATTTCTCCTTTATTGCATTGTTTCTGTTACCTCAGTTGATGTAACGCAGAGATAGGGCCAGAAAACAATGCAGACAAAGTGTTATCTCCGCTGGTTAAATAAATCAAACCTGATGCAGCAAATGGCTAAAGAGGAGCTGCGGGCAGCCTGCCCAGGAAAATTCTTTTATAGCAGACATATTTTACTTTTCTCAGTATCCAGTTCATGGCCGAAATAGGAAATTGCACTTTTGTTTAAAGAGACACTGGTACCATGCCCATGCAAGGGAAAATGACAATGTCTATGCAAAAGGGAACTCCCCAACCCCCTTCTTGTCACTTTCCCTGCACTCCCTCATTGTTCCTTCCTTCTTCATAGCCTGGTCGGTGACCCGGGCAAATAGTGGCATCACTGCTTCAGCCATGTGCACAGTTCTGTGTAGCAATAGGTTTTATTTCCAGTCCTCTGCAATACAAATATCACTTAGAACAAATGATCAGGTTCAGACTTAAAGCCCCAGACCAGGCTGATGTGAAATTATACCCCCCCGCCCCGCCCCCCCCCCCCATCCCTGCACCACTTGAAAGCCGGTGGGGAAGAACAAGTAAAAATACTTAACGTATACCTCGTCCCCCTAGCATGTGATGTAAGCAGGCCCCTGCCATTCTCACGCATTGCGGGTCCTGTAATATACATGATGATATCAGAGAAATGCAACCAGCTGGACAGAAAAGTGAAGCAGCTTTTGAGGACTGGTTGCACAGAAAGAAGAAAGCCTTTTGGAGCAAAGAATGAGGTAGGTATTTGTACTTATTCCTCTTCCCCCTAGCCAAATGAGCATTTAAACCATGAGTGTGGGGGATGGGACCTCACTGCATGGGTAAAATTAACAGCAGTCTGGAGTGGGGCCATAAAATGATAGAGGTAAATGGGAAAATTGGTGCATGGTCTTTCGAGACATTGTAGGTAAATGACCTGGACCAGGGGTCAACACAACCTGCCTAAACATTTCAGTAAAGCTTGTTCAAACTTATGCGCCAGTCTCTGCAGGGGCACACAGAATACAATTGTTTAATATGTAAAGCGCTGAGCAAACTCTTGGCGCTATATAAATCCTGTATAATAATAATATATGTGCCTCCTGGAAGGGCACCACCAAGTGTGGAGCCTTTGGCTCAATTTGACTCAACACAGAAAACCTCACCTGACTCAGACATGGAAAGGATTGATAGCTCTTTCTTGATTCTGTGGTTGGTGAGACCAGGGGCGGACTGACCATTTGGAAACTCGGCACTGCCCGAGGGCCTGGGGTCAGTAGGGGGCCCCGTGAGATGCCCCTGGTACCTTTTTCATAGGCTTTTTTGAGTTTGGGCAAGGACACAGGGGCCCCATGATCCCCTATTGCCCGGGGGCCCCGTGAGTTGTCAGTCAGCCCCTGGGTGAGACATGGCCATAGTTAGCTGGTGCAGCGATTTGTCTGGTTAATTCTGATAATGAACGACACTCCTCCATGCTAACTAGTTAAGTAACCCCCAGTGGTCCACATCCAACTTCTTAGAGGGACAAGTGGTGTTCAGGCCAGATGAGATGGACCAATAACAGGTCTGTGATGCCTTCAGAAAAAGTCCCCAACTGGGAATAAGGAAATGGACTTTAATGGTACCAAATGAAGACACATTACATAAAATTCATAAACATTTTTTACAAAATTGTTTAAAACAATCACATTAAAAGGTAATGACCAAAGAACAGACTCTACTTCAACATATTTAGTTACATTTTCCAACATAAAACAATATCGATATTCAATACATACCAGTAACTTAATAGTGCGCATGTAATTAGGTCAACGCGTTTTGCAGAAATGCTTTCTCAGGAAGAGTAACCTAACTTAAGAAAAATATGTCAAAATCAAGGAAATCACCTTATTAGGCTGAACACGATTGCAAATATATATGTAGACATACAGTTGTGCTCAAAAGTTTGCATACCCTGACAGAAATTGTGACATTTTGGCATTGATATTGCAAATATGACTGATCATGCCAAAAAATGCTCTTTTATTGAAGGATGATGATCATATGAAGCCATTTATTATCAAATAGTTGTTTGGCTCCTTTTTAAATCATAATGATAACAGAAATCACCCAAATGGCCAAAAAATCTTCATCACCCCCCACAAGTAGTACAGTGTCACCATGGTGGCACTGTACTACTAGGGTGACAGTATATTAAAAAAATAAATAAATAATAATAATAATAATTAAAAAATAAAAAATCTAAAAAAAAAAAAATTAAATTAGAATTTTTGGGTATAAATTAATTGGGTTATTTTTTTTTTCTACTAAAAAGATAGCTGAATACATTTTGGCCAAGATTTATGAAGAAAGATTATTTATTTTCAAAATTTTATAAGAAAAAACACTTTTTTCCAAAATGTTTGGACTTTCATTTATAGCGCAAAAAAAAAAAAATCCCAGTGGTGAATAAATACCACCAAAATAAAAATAACGCTAAAAAATTCATATGGGTACAGTGTTGCATGACCACGCAATTGTCATTCAAAGTGTGATAGCACTGAAAGCTGAAAATTGGCCTGGACAGGAAGGGGGTGAAAGTGTCCGGACTTGAAGTGGTTAAGGGAATGCTTCTGAGCTTTAAAAAAAAATCCACATATTTGTGAACTATAAAAAATATATATTGTACAAAATTTCTATGTAATAAACCTACTTAAATTCTGGCCATAGCTGATTTTCTTTTGGTTATATTAACATTGTACCTGTATATGCTGATATTAACCCCTTGATGCCGACGGCACATAAATATGCGGCCTCATGGAACTGGGTTTTTTCCGTGGGGCCGCATATTTGCATACCTGTCTTTGTGCTGGGAGTGCTCCGAGACTGCGGTGTCACTGAGAGCCCCGGGACCCGTTCTAACAATTGGGACCCAGGACTCCCAATTCCAGGTCACATGATCGCTGTGATAGCCTCTGATTGGCTATCACTGTGATCAGCCACTGTGCAGCCTAGCCCCCTTGTTTTTTCTCTTTCTATGAATGGAGAAGAGAGATACACTGTATCTCTCTAACTCCTGGCATAGGGAGAAAAAAATGTTAAAAAAAAAAAAAAATGATGATAAATAAATATTAAAAAATAAAAGAAAAATAAAGAAAAATACCTAGATCAAGGTTTGATCTAGTTCGGTGCCAGGGTTAGTGTTTGGGTCAAGGTCAGGGTGAAAGGTCAAGGTCAAAGGTCAGGATTTAAAAACATTGGTATCAGTGTCAGTTAGTGTTAATGTCAGTGTCAGTGTGTTTTAGGTAAAAAAAAAGACAAAATAAAAAATCTGCACTATTGTTTCTGGGCTGTACTACGGGTACAAACAACAAATAACATACACATATATGGTATCGCTGCAGTCGTCAAGAACTGGAGAATTTATTTTGGGTTGTTCTTTGTTTCTTGTTACGACCATAACCTACAACCACACAGCTAAATAAAAAAAAATGATATGAAATCCTTTGATAATAAAAAAAAATTAGGAGCTATCCATTACCATTTACCACCAAATGAAAGCCCAATTTGTCCTGAAAAAATCAAGGTATAATCCACCTGGATGTACAAAGTAGTTGTGATGATATGTACGGTTTTACTAACACATGTCAATTGTGCTTAGGCATTTAGATTTGTTTTACCCTTAGGCATGAAGGGGTTAAGGTATAAAGCTTGCAGGAAAGCATTCAATCAGGGTCAGTAATGGGGAGTACCTCCCCATTAGGTCTCAGACCATCTGTAATTCCAGCCAGACAAAATCAGCTATTAAAACTATTGAATCCACACCATTGATGTCACTTCTATCACATAGCCGATATGCTCACTTTAAAAGACACAGCGCTACCACATGGACTGCCGCTGCTACATAAATCCCACCAGGCTGCTGTATTTATATCCATTCCTATCATGAATGGCGCCAAATGCAATGAAAGACCCTGTGACTCCTGGCGCGGTGCCGGCATATGACATCATTAAGCTACATCTATACAAAGAGATTAAGAGATGCCCTTAGATGTCCAGGGCAGCGCGCACGGTACACTGATTGGACCAGCATGTGTCTATCCCAGGGGCGGACTGACCATTTGGAAACTCGGGCATGGCCCGGGGTCAGTAGGGGGCCCCATGAGATGCCCCTGGTACCTTTTTCATAGGCTTTTTTGAGTTTGGCCAAGGACACAGGGTCCCCATGATCCCCTATTGCCCGGTGGCCCCATGAGTTGTCAGTCCACCCCTGGTCTACCCTTCGCCGACAGGTGTGGATAACCTACTGAGCCCCCTGCTTTCCCATTAACAAGGAATTTCTAGTAAGTACGGGTCATAAGCTTGCATTGATTAAGTCCTTGCCCTTTGTACACACTTCCTGTCACTACTTCCCTCGAGAAGAAGTCGGAAGTGACGAAACGAGACAATCACGTGACGTCAGGCGCAAAACCGGAAGGAGCAGCGCGGCCATCTTGGATGTGGTTTTTGCATTAGGATGGATGGTCCACCCTGTCTATATGTAAGCAGATATTAAATTTGGAATTTTCAGTTCTTTACTCCACTGAGTCTTCTCTTCTCTATGCTTATGCCCTGTGAGGAAGTGGGAAGGATTCCACTGCACATTCCTGTTAGAGGAAAGCCATCTAGTATTTGGGACTGTTTGAAAACGCCTGTGCAAGTTGCAAGAGGGTAATGGTATATTATCCTAGCAGAGTGGTGGCACCAATTTGGACTAGTGCACCTATCACTAGTTATTTGTTTGAATTTGTTGTGATTTCACCTGTTGAATTAATTCACTATATCACAAGTTGCGGGTGCTCACCTCACATGTACTGTTCACAATATTGTAAAAAATTGGGGATATATTTATAATTTATAATTTTTGCTTACCTTTTGTATTTTATTCATTTATATCAAATTTTTTTTTTCTTTTCTTTTGTCACGAGTGGTTGTGCATGATATCACTGATTATTTATTATTATCTTATTTGAAAGATAATGCACTATATTGAGTTTATATTTTTTTTAGGTATTTTGGATTGAAGTGGCGAATTGGATACTTAACACATCTGGAAGATTGAACAATGTGGACATTATTTTGAGGACTTTGTATTGTGGATATTTTTCTGTTCAAATTTAATTTGGATATTTGGGGTAAAGAATTTAAGTTTTGGGAAAAGATTGTGGAAAAGGTTTATAATATTTGCACTTTCAAGGGTGAAAATTTTACTTTTCTTTGGGGATATATAGAGTTTTTGGTTTAACTACTACTATCGATTGGATGGTTTAGTGAGATCCTCGGATCAGCCCCACCAAGATTGGCGATGGCCCTGGTGGAGTGTTAAGAAGATGATCAAGCTTAACTATTTATAGGAATTAAAAGTGGTCACAAGGTTTCCATAGGCAAACCTGGGGTGGGATCATTGACATGAAGGAGCGGGCCCCCCCGCGAGAGAGGACCCTGATCTGGAAAAAAAAAAAATGAAAGCCAAACTAAACACAACCTTTAGGTGAGCAGCAGTGTGGTGGATATCTACAACATGTCTGCCTATTTCCGTCCCGCACTTCAGCTGGACTGCGTTTTACCGTACAGGTAGTCTGAATCGCCCCGTACCCATCATCATTTAGGAAAGATGCTTGTTGTAGATAAGTTAAATTTACTCTTGTTACAGGAACATTTTTTGTGCTACTGCTCTGTCGGAAGTTGTGGCTTTGCGGTTTGTGGAACATTTCCACTTTCTTAGAACTGGGAAGGAAAGTTAAGTTAGAGTTTAATTCACAGAGAAGGTTCACAGATGGTAAAATATTATCTGTTTTATCAGCATAAGTAGCAGTGTATGATGTAATAATAGATCCTGTGAGATATGTGTTGTAACTGTGACACTTTATAGACCCATGGTAAAACCTGGCCCTAAAACCAGTTGAAATACATTATTATTATTATTATTATTATATAGTATTTATATAGTGCCAAAGGGTATGCTCAGCGCTGTACATTACAAAGGGGGACATAACATGAGACAAGACAGTAACAATACACTACTAATGAATCAAAAAAGGTAAATATATTTTTGAAGAAGAGCAGCTCAGCGCTGTACATTACAAAGGGGGACATAACATGAGACAAGACAGTAACAATACACTACTAATGAATCAAAAAAGGTAAATATATTTTTGAAGAAGAGCAGCCACCAAAATCAATGATGAACCCTTCGTATGCAGCTTTAAACCCCAGTTGAATTGTTTGTATTTGGTAATGTAAAGCAGCTAGACTGCATATTCAGTATATAAATACACTGCTCTTTTGGTTTTTAGCTTTTACTCCTACATGCTGTAGCAAGGGTTAAAATACCATGTGCTGGCAGCACTTTAGTGAGTTGGACCTCCAATGGCACCTCATGCATCCCACTGCACACTGCTCCAATAAATAGAGCTCTAGAACCCTGGGCAGTTCTCTTGATTGGAGAAGTGTGCATAGAGAGGTACACTATATTGCCAAATGTATTGGGACACCCCTCCAAATCCTTGGATTCAGGTGTTCCAGCCACCTCCATGGCCACAGGTGTATTAAATCAAGCACCTAGGCATGCAGACTGCTTCTACAAACATTTGTGAAAGAATGGGTCACTCTCGGGAGCTCAGTGAATCCAAGTGTGGTACCGTGATAGGTGGCCACCTGTGCAATAAGTACATCCGTGACATTTCCTGGCTACTAAATATTCCACGGTCAGCTGTTAGTGGGATTATAACAAAGTGGAAGCAACTGGGAACAACAGCAACTCAGCCTCCAAGTGGTAGGCCACGTAAAATGACAGAGTGGGGTCAGCGCATACTGAAGTGCACAGTGCACAAAAGTCGCCAACTGTCTGCAGAGTCAATAGCTAAAGACCTCCAAATTTCCTGTGGCCTTCAGATTAGCACAACAGTGTAGAGAGATGTTCATGGAATGGGTTTCCATGGCCGAGCAGCTGCATCCAAGACTTACATCACCAAGTGCAATGCAAAGTATCAGACACAGTGGTGTAAAGCACGCCGCCAATGGACTCTAGAGCAGTGGAAATATGTTCCCTGGAGTGACAAATCATGCTTCTTTGTCTGGCAATCCGATGGACATGTATGGGTTTGGTGGTTGCCAGGAGAACGGTGCTTGCCTGACTGCATTGTGCCAAGTGTAAAATTTTGTGGAGGGGGGATGATGGTGTGGGGTTGTTTTGCAGGGGTTGGGCTTGGCCCCTTAGTTCCAGTGAAGGGAACTCTAAAGGCGCCATCATGCCAAGACATTTTGGACAATTTCATGCTTTGTGGGAAGAGTTTGTGGATGGCCCCTTCCTTTTCCAACATGACTGCACACCAGTGCACAAAGCAAGGTCCAAAAAGACATGGACACACTCCTAAACCTTGTGGACGGTCTTCCCAGAAGAGTTGAAGCTGTTATAGCTGCAAAGGGTGGGTCAACACAATATTGTACCCTACAGACTGACACTGAGATGTCAATTAAAATTCATGTGCATGTAAAGGCAGGTGTCCCAATACTCTTGGCAATATAGTGTATGTTGGACAGCCAGAGACCTAAGCCACTGCTTATATGTTCAGAAGTCTGGCTCACCAAGGTGCTGCCAGCACAGGGAAATTTGCTCTTTACTGCAGCACTTAAGGACTAGAGGAAAAAATTAGGACAGCAGCCTATATATTACTCTATATGCAGCCTGACAGCTTTAACATGTAACTGCACTAAAGGAGTACTCTGGAGCTTGTACTCCTGAATAACTCTCTATTGCAATCTTTCTCTAGAGGAAACGTTGAAATCATTTTCAGATGCTGAGGAACTCATGCTAAAATCAATTTGGTAGAGGTCAGTGGAAAAAAAAAAGCCCCCCCAATACAGACAAATGGCCCTGGAACTCTGCAGGCATCATGAAATGGAAGGTCAATCAGCCACAGCTCATGGAGCCCCCAGCAACCTCTGGAGAAGCCCTAGGAGTCCACAGAACCCTGGCAGAGAATGACTGCTCTATAGAAAAGAAGGAGAGTGCAGGGGGACATGCGCAAGCTTGGCCAGGAGGCAGTCAATGTGCAGCCTCATCTGCAATATTTCAGTGGCTACGGGACAGGTGCGTATAAGAATGACTTGGGAAGACTGCGGGTGAGGGTAGGGGGCTACTACAATATGGGCATGTAGCCACCCTGCCATAAGCAGATGTGTCTATTTAAATTTATAAGTGCTAAACTGCAGTCAGTTTAGCTGATTTTGATAGTTCGTCTTTTTTAGGTTTTTCTAGGCTCTGCTTACTGTTGTTTTTTTGTCTGCTGCCAGTGGGTGTTACTAGTACCTCTGGCAATCTTATGGGAGGCTGGAATATTTATCTCTCCCTAATCAACCACTAGGAGGTTTATTATCAGTGGTGCATGCTGGGAGAGGGTATAAAATATTCAGGAAGTGACTTTTGGAAGGCAGTCCTACCCTGAGCCTCTTGCCTAGGGGTGGAATGTGTTTCACTGTTGTTGATGTGTTTCACTGACATTGACCAAGTGGCTGGGCAAAGGCCTAGGTTGGAGGTCTAGCTTGTGTAACCCGGAGATTGAGCTACTCCAGCCCCTTATTAAATCTGGAGTTCCTCCAGAAATTGTAACATTCTTGCAACATTTTGGTATTGCTCTATCTTACTACTTCTCTGGTCCTAAAGGTGGACTAGGCCTTTAAAGGAAATAATATAAAGACAGACTTGAGGAATTCTACTAGCCATATTTACAAAAAAAGTTAATTTAAGGATATGAATGACTGCATATCCAGATTAAAGCGGAGTTCCAGCTGAGAAAAAAAAGTCAGCAGCTACAAAAACCATAGCTACTGACTTTTAAAATACAACCACTTACCTGTCCCTCGGTCCAGTGGTGTCCTCACCACCACTGGTTTCACCGGCCATCTTCTCTCCTTGGCTCTAGCATCTTCACTGTGGGCACTCGGCTGTGACAGCTTGCGGCTTTACAGCCAGGTGCCCACTGTGCATGAGTGAGAAGATGTCACGTACCTGTTGGGAGACTGAAATGACGAGGTCGGCCTCACTTGTGTCACTAGCCCTGACCCCGCTGGAGTTGGAACAGAGGGAGTCTAGGACCCAGGGGAACAAGAGTGCCAGTAGTTGCTGTTTGCAGCTCTTGCAGATGAAGACCTTGGAAGGCTGATGATCTTCTGATTTTGGCACAGTAGTAGTAGGCAGAGCAGGTTTTGCAGATTGCCAGGTGTGCACCAGAGCAAGGCAGGTAGTGAGGAAAAGAGACAGGAGCAGTGTCATGGAATAGCCAGGGTCATCAACAGTTGGGCAGCACGGTACAGAATCAGAAGGAAAAGCCAAGGTAAGGAGCAGAGCCGAAGTCAGGAACCAGTATCAGGAGAGCATGTGCTCCATGACTAGAGGCATTTAACCTCTTTACGTCAGTGCCTCCCGGCCCTTTAAGGGGTTTCAGACGCCGGGAGGCGGGGCGGGGTTTTAGGGTCATGTGGCCGCCGTGATTCGCTGTCACATGATCGGAAAAGGTCCCAATCGCAAGGCAAGATTGGGACCTTTCCGTGAGTCACGGACACGTTCTGGGAGCGCATAGGGCGCGCGCTCTCAGCACATATGTATTTTCAAATGTGCAGCCGCTTGGCGTCAAGGCCCAGACGCCGATAAGCCGAATATTTGCGTGCCCTCAGCATCTAGGGGTTAATGGGGATTCGGGGACAAAGCATTACAGCGGAACGTCCCCTTTTGGGAGGAACTCTGCTTTAACCTATGATTTTTCAGCTGCCTGAACTTCAGATTTATTATACTAAGTTGTAAACACTTGTAGAAATCATTGCTGTGGAAGTCAACACCCAGAGGAAGGAAACCATAAACGCAACTGTCTGTATCAGGTGTGTCATCTCTTTGTACTGCATTGATGTGCTACTTTCTTTCAACAACAGACTAAAAAGAAGAACTGTAGACCACAAACAGGAGGCTACTCATGTTATGTTGCTTATATTTGTACAAAACAACAAACACAGGAATAAAACATGCCAACCTAAAACTCAAGTCTCAGTCGACAAACCACATGTGCATTTCGTTTCAGAGACTAGTTGGCAATCAGTTCAATAGTTTTTTGTAAAAATCTGTTGACTCTATGCTGATACCAATCATGTTGGCCTAGCCTCTAATGCCCGTACCATGGAGTTACAAATAAATATATACCATGCTTACTGCACTCTGCACACTTGAGATGCACAAACTCACATTGCGCTTAGAAGCAGTCGGCTTTCACAAAATGTATATGAAGGTAATTTTGCACACCAGTTACAACAAAAGCAAAAGAAGTGAATGAGTGTTCATCCCAAAAATCAGTATGTGTGTCGCTGGGTTGATGCATCTATACTATCAATATAATAATATGAACTCTCAATATTAATAAAATCATAATGTAATCAAAATGTGTGCATTATGAACCGCAATGCAAATATATGAATAGTGTTAGTCTATAAGTAAGGCCACAATATAAAAACAAAAAAAGGTCCATGCATAAGTCCACACTCAATAATGGATCCAGTGCAGAAGTGTGTGACAGCAGAAAAACCTCCATCTTGATTCCCCTTTGGGTAAACTCTCACTCTATGGATCTGACCCTCTTAACCACTTGACCTCCAGAGGATTTACCCCCCTTAATGACCAGGCCTCTTTTTGCTACTTGGCGCTGCACTAATTCAACTAATAATTGCGCGGTCATGCAATGCTGCACCCAAACGAAATTTACGTCCTTTTTTTCACACAAATAGAGCTTTCTTTCGGTGGTATTTGATCACCTGTGCGCTTTTTATTTTTCATGCTCTAAACAAAAAAAATCCAAAAATTTGGAAGAAAAACAATATTTTTTACTTTCAGCTATAAAAAATATATAGTAAAGTCAAAGTTGGTTATAAATTTAGTCCAAAATGTATTCTGCTACATGTTTTTGGCAATAAAATCCCAATAAGTGTATATTGATTGCTTTGTGTGGAAGTTATAGCGTCTACAAACTATGGTATAAATACTGCAATTTACGCCATTTTTCTGCTATACAGCGCTACGCTGGTTTAATGGACAATTGCGCGGTCATGCAATACGGTACATAAATGAAATTTACATCCTTTTTTTCCCCCACAAATTGAGCTTTCTTTTGGTGGTATTTGATTGCCTGTGCAGTTTTTATTTTTTGCGCTATAAAAAAAAGGCTGACAATTTTGAGGAAAAAAAACAATATTTTGGACTTTTTGCTATAAAACATGTCCAGTAAAAAAAAATGCAAAAATCAAATTTAGTCATAAATTTCTGCCAAAATGCATTCTGCGACATGTCTTTGCTAAAAAAAAACCCAATACATGTAAATTAATTGGTTTACGGGAAAGTTATAGCGTTTACAAATGGCGGGAAAGATACTGGGATTTTTAGGGGTTTTTTTATACTAATAATGGCGGCGATCAGTGAATTATGGCGGCGATCAGTGACTTATGGCGGCGACCAGCGACATTCTGACATTGGGGGGTACTGACTTGGGGTCACTGACATCCCCAAAAACACTAATACAGTGATCAGTGCAAAAAAAAAACCACTGACACAGTACTAATGGCAATGGGGAGGAAGGGGTTAACTTTATTTTGCAGGGAAGGGTTATCTGAGTGAGGGGAGTGTTTTACTAGGGGGCGGGGGTGTCCAGAGTCCAAATATAGAGGTTTTTTTTTTTTGTTGTTTTTTTTTGTTTTTAAATAGAACAGTTTGATATGTTCCATACATGTAGCCAGCACATTTTGGGGACCTGTGATCACTAAGGCTAAGACCAGTAAAATAATACATGCACAATTAAGCCAATAAATGGTGAAAAGTTAAAAGACAAAACAGGATATAAAATATCTGCAGCTTTATAAAATAATATTCTACAATTTATATGTACTGTATATACACATGACCAAAGGAAGACATATATACTTAATATAAAAATGAATGATAAATGTCAGTTTAAAGTTTGACCACAGCCGTGTACATAAGCAAGGAAAAAGGTGAATCGTGTTCTGATTAGGTGTGTAAGAAATTGACTTTCACACATGATCTGCAGCAGGGGTCTCCAAACTTTTTAAACAATGGGCCAATTTACCGTCCTTTAGGTTTTTGAGGGGCCGGACTGTGGTCATTGGGAATAGAAATTGTCCTGGCATCAGAGGGAGTAAACAATGCATCTTTGGTATTAGGGTGAGGAATAGCACCCCATCGTTAGTGTCACTTGGAGGAAGAGCTCCCCATTGTTGCTATCAGTGGGAAGAATAATGTCCCACCATTGGTATCAGTGGGAGGAATAGCTCCCCATCGTTGATATCAGTGGGAGGAATAGTGCCCTTTCATTTGTGTCAGTGAGGGGAATATTGCTCTATTGTTGGTGTCAGTGGATGGAATAGTGCTCAGTGATTGGTGTCAATGGGAGGAACAGAGCCCCATCATTGGCGTTATTGGGAGGAATAGTGCCCCATTGTTAGTGTCAGCGGGAGGAATGGTGCCCTATCATTGGTGTCAGTGGGAGGAACAGTGCCCAATTGTTGGTGTCAGTGGGAGGAATAGTGCCCTATCATTGGTGTCAGTGAAAGGAATAGTGCCCATTCATTGGTGTCAGTGAGGGGAATATTGCTCTATTGTTGGTGTCAGTGGATGGAATAGTGCTCAGTGATTGGTGTCAATGGGAGGAACAGAGCCCCATCATTGGCGTTATTGGGAGGAATAGTGCCCCATTGTTAGTGTTAGCAGGAGGAATGGTGCCCTATCATTGGTGTCAGTGGGAGGAATAGTGCCCAATTGTTGTTGTCAGTGGGAGAAATAGTGCCCTTTCATTGGTGTCAGTGAAAGGAATAGTGCCCTTTTATTTGTGTCAGTGAGGGGAATATTGCTCTATTGTTGCTGTCAGTGGATGGATTAGTGGTGTCAATGGGAGGAACAGAGCCCCATCATTGGCGTTATTGGGAGGAATAGTGCCCCATTGTTAGTGTTAGCGGGAGGAATGGTGCCCTATCAATGGTGTCAGTGGGAGGAATAGTGCCCAATTGTTGGTGTCAGTGGGAGGAATAGTGCCCTATCATTGGTGTCAGTGAAAGGAATAGTGCCCTTTCATTGGTGTCAGTGGGAGGAATATTGCTCTATTGATGGTGTCAGTGGAAAGAATAGTGATCCATGATTGGTGTCAATGGGAGGAATAGATCCCCATCATTGGCGTCAGTGGAAGGAATTATGCCCCATTGTTGGTGTCAGTGGGAGAAAGAGTGAACCAGAGGCCAGTTAAAAGCAAGTAAAGGGCCGCATCCGGCCCCCGGGCCACAGTTTGGAGACCACTGATCTACAGGCAAACGCAGAAGTAGACAGCCTGAAAACACATGAGAAGAAGCCTAGAGCCTTACTTGCTGACTGAAATTGTGAATACAAATTATGACAATTCTATACTTCATATTCATCAAATGTAAAAAGAGAGAAAAAACATTTTCAAGTTTTTAAAGTGTGCCTGTGCCAGGACTATGCACATTAAATATTAATTGTATTTTCTGAACAAGCACTTTAACAAAAGCTCTGACTAGCATTAAGTATTGTGGAGAAATCCATCTTCAAATTCATAACACATGTACTGGAATCACAGCTCCTTTCAACGTTCCAATGTAAATGAAGAGATGGCACTGTAAGCTGGTAACAACCTACTGAAACACACTTTCAGAGTCTCTGTTGTGATGTTTGAAGATGAACTGCTTTACAGTACCAGCAGCTACAGAAGTCAGTTAGAGCTTGTTTCACTTTTTTACTGCTTGTAATAATATGCAATTAATTGATTGTCCATAGCCTGGGTACAGGTGCATTTTTTAGTCCTTTCTGTGCAAAAATAAGCTAATTATATACAATATAACAGGGTTTCTAAACTGTGCTTCAGTCTAGGCACCCTTTAAAATTCTGCACATCTCGAGGCACCCATTCTAAAGTATACCAAAAACTAAATTAATAGTTTTACATAACACAGCAACATCCACACATGTAGAACACCCAATGTTACTTATTCTTCCAAAGCAAATACACCTTTGCACACTGGTACTGACTAGTATTCCTATGTTTCTCTCCCTCACTTAGCCAATGTGACCCCAGTGCTGATGGAGAAGGGTGGGGGGAGGGGCAAACAAAAATGCTGTGCAGGGGCCTGATGCCCTCCTTATCAAATGGTGAAATCCATGGATGTTAGGACACCAACAACTGGAAGATTGTAATGGTGCACAATGAAAACCTGTGACTTCGTGTAACTGAAAGGAAGGCTTGGTCCACCTGCAGGGTTGTGTGCAATGTATGATCAATGTTTGGACTTTTGCCAAGGCACCCCTGAAGAAACCTGATGGCACCCCAGGGTTCCTGGGCAGCCTGGTTGAAAAGGCTGCAATATAAGACCAGTATACATTAATGTTAAGGTCACCCGGCCATATTTGCCCTAGCTAAACTGGCTCAAGGATAATTCCATCATCACAATTTACAGTTTTTTTCTATCAACAATTCCTCCAAGAGTAGAAAGTCCTCCTTGCTGTAATATCGCTAGAGCAAGCTTTCCAAGGCTTTGAATTACAACCCTCCATAAAATGATTTAATATTAAATATTTATGACCCCCATTCTCGCAGAGAACTATAATTTTATGGCCTTTTCTCACTGAAGTTTCTCTTATGGGACCATTTTTACTGTAACTCTGAAATTTCCCAGAGGCCCCCAAGAGGATCCATTGCACCGACCATCGCATTAGGGTTCTAGCATTTTTAGTATTATATGTTCCACTTTGTATGGATATACTGTGAAACGTCTCTACAATAACTTAATGGATTGAAAAGGAATCTAAGGTATTTCCTTAAGTCGAGTATCACTATATTCCAGATGTGCAGAAGGTCTGGAGCTCCGGCTATGATGTAGTTGTTGTAAAATGAAAAATGGGCGAGGGCTTGATGTGACATTACAGAATCAGTTCATATTTAGTAGTGAATAATTCATGGTGAACATGCAATATTAGGAAACATCTCTGGTAATTTACAAAGAGGATTAATTTGACATTGGACCTTAATACCTGCAAATGTAAAACACATGATGAGAATCATGGTAATGGTATGTTCCATCCTCCCTCTCTCTTGAGGAATGGAGGATTCCATACAGCCTCCGCTTGTCCTTAGCTTATACCAATTGACCCCAAACTTTAAATTTCACTTTTTCCTTTTGACATCTGAATATAAGCAAGGAGGTATTTAACAAGGTTTCATCGTATAAAAAAGACATTCTGTTTTAACTGATGTGGTCAAATTGCCCAGTTTGAAAGGGGAGGGGGCTCCAAAAAACACACATTTCCAGGCACTTCTAGCAAAAATGCATAGCTTAATGTACAGCATCAAAAGTTGGCAAGTACCGAAAATGTCAGGAACTTGTGTAATAACAGAAGTGGTCATGAAGCGGAAAGGGGGATTTTGTACATGGAAATTAAATGTTCTCTGTGTTATTTTGCACAGAAACATGTAATACAGAGACTGTTCTCTTTCCCCCAGATGCTATTAAAAATTAGACTTGCAGGGAACATGATTTTCAAAGCTTAAAGCGTATTTAAGCCCAAAGTCAAAATGTAATATATGTCAGCTTTCCAGTCCTTAGATGTGGTGGCTGCTTTAGTTTTCTTTGTTTCTCTTTTAGTTTAACCTGGTGATCCTGCCAATTACATATTCCATGCCCTAGGGTGGTGATGCTCATTTGTTGTACTGTACCTGTGAAGGAGCAGCATTGTCACTCTAAGCTGCTCGCCAGATTTCAACCATGAAAACTTACTCCTCGCCTCATCACCGCTACTTAGAGAGGATATGCTCTGTAGTTCACTGATGATAGCTCGGAAAGTGGATAACATGGCTTGAGATAAGGAAGTTATAAGGACAGAAGTTTTCTGAGTAGGATTGGGTATTTTTCTGTACTTGAAGAACAATAGCTTAGCCTGAAAAAAGAAAATGAACGGAGCCATCACATCTAAGGACTGGTGAGCTACATTATATTTCATCTTTGTTCTTGGGCATGGATATACAGTTGCAAGAAAAAGTATGTGAACCCCTTGGGATTACGTGGAGTTTTGCATGAATTGGGCATAAAATGTGCTCTGAACGTCATCTAAGTCACAACAATAGAAGAACACAGTCTGCTGAACATAATACTACACAAACATTAGATGTTGCCATGGTTTAATTGCACATAACATGTAAACATTCACAGTGCTGGGAGGAAAAAGTATGTGAGACCCTAGCTTAATGACTTTTCCCAGAGCTAATTGGAGCCAGGAGTGAGCCAACCTTGCCTCCAATCAGTGTGATGATATTGGATGTGTTGCTGACAGCTGTCCTGCTCTTAAAAAACACACACCTGGTTTGGGTTTACTGGTTTCAAGAAGCACTGTCTGATGTGAACCATGCCACGCAGAAAAGAGCTCTCAGAAGACCTACGATCAAGAATTGTTGACTTGCATGAAGCTGGAAAGGGTTACAAAAGTATCTCCAAAAGCCTTGATGTTCATGTGTCCACGGTAAGACAGACTGTCTACAAATGGAGAAAGTTTAGCACTGTTGCTACTCTCCCTAGGTGGGGTCGTCCTGTAAAAATGATTGCAAGAGCACAGCGCAGAATGCTGCATGAGGTAAAGAAGAATCCCAGAGTGTCAGCTAAAGACCTACAGAAATCTCTGGCACATGCTAACATTTTTGTTGACACATCTACAATAAGGAAAACATTAACCAAGAATGGAGTACATGGGAGGATACCACGGAGGAATCCATTGCTGTCTAAAAAGAATATTGCAGCACGTTTGAAGTTTGCAAAAGAGCACCTGGATGTTCCACAGCACTACTGGCAGAATATACTGTGGACAGATGAAACCAAGATTGAGTTGTTTGGGAAGAACACACAACACTATGTGTGGAGAAAAAAAGGCACAGCACACCAACATCAAAACCTCATCCCCACTGTAAAACATGGCGGAGGGAGCATCATGGTTTGGGGCTGCTTTGCTGCCTCAGGGCCTGGACGGATTGTTGTCATTGATGGGAAAATGAATTCCAGAGTTTATCAAGACATTTTGCAGGAAAACGTACGACCATCTATCCGCCAACTGAAGCTCCGCAGAGGATGGGTGATGAAACAGGACAATGACCCAAAGCATACAAGTAATTCAACAAAACAATGGCTGCAACAGCACAGAATACGCCTTCTGGAGTGGCCCAGTCAGAGTCCTGACTTCAACCCAATTGAAATGCTGTGGCATGACCTTAAGAGAGCGATTCACACCAGACATCCCAAGAATATTGCTACACTGAAACAGTTTTGTGAAGAGGAGTGGTGCAAAATTACTCCAGATCGTTGTGCAGGTCTGATCTGCAACTACAGGAAAAGTTTGGTTGAGGTTATTGCTGCCAAAGGAGGGTCAACCAGTTATTAAGTCCAAAGGTTCACATACTTTTTCCTTCCTGCACTGTGAATGTTTACATGTTATGTGCAATTAAACCATGGTAACATCTAATGTTTGTGTAGTATTATGTTCAGCAGACTGTGTTCTTCTATTGTTGTGACTTAGATGACGTTCAGAGCACATTTTATGCCCAATTCATGCAAAACTCCACGTAATACCAAGGGGTTCACATACTTTTTCTTGCAACTGTACGTGGGAACTCTACCAAAATATTGCAAAAGTAGGCATACCCTTTTCAGTAACTTACATAGGTTGTTTAAATTTCACATGGATTCCAAGCAGAAGCAACATGTCGTCATTGAGTTCTTGACGAAGGCGGAGTGCAGACTGTCCAACATTGATGATCTCTCACTGTTTTGCCTTCAATTCCATTTTTCCCCCTTCTTTAAACTTCTTCATCCATTTGTGCACATTGCTCTTGTCAATTGTGTCATCTTCATAAACATTTTGTAGCCTTCTGTGGATGTTGGACAGTCGGCACCCTTCCTTCATCAAGAACTCAATGACAGCATGTTGCTTCTGCTTGGGATCTATTATTTACCTGCAATTAAAAAGAAGAGTTACTATAGAGGAAGAGTTACTCTACCAACATGTGAAATTTGAATGTCCTATGTAAGTTGCTAAAAAGGTTATGCCCATGTGTCAAGGATTCGCTTAAAAACGTCACCCTGTCACGTGTCCACCACACGCCACGCCCACAGCGACTAGCTAACCGTGACGCACGCGTGCGGCCGCGACAGGGTGGTAAAGAGGGGATAATAAAGGGGATTTACACTTAAATATCTCAAACCGTATATAAGATCAGCCGTGATACCTTTTCACAGCCCGCACTACCTCTGGCCACCACCGGATGGAGACTCCACTCCAATCCAGCTGGTCAACCACACACTGGCAGATACGATCTTACATACAACCTGGTGCCCTGATTAGAGTTGAGGACCAGCTTAGTAATCACACACCCTTCTAAAGGTCCCTTCAGCTATCCTAGCTTGAACCCCGGTGTTGATAACCCTTCCACTGTCCACACACCCCCACACCAGACGCACCACACAGGTAGCCTGCCACCACCCAACAGTTTATCCGCAGAATGGTCTGTTGAGACACCACACACACACAGATCTTCGCCTGGCAGATCTGTTACCTTTGCAATCTGCGTGCAATCTGCCCACTCACAGTGCAGTTGCATACAGATTGGCAATGAGCTTAACCGAGCGTTTTAAAGGCACTAAAATACAATATAATATAACCCAATCTAATCTCTCCGATCTAGTCTCTCTGATCTAATCTCTCCGAAGATATGAGCACGTGCTTAAGTACACAGAAGTTCACTAATTAATTTTAAGATTTAATTTCCCAAAGTGGGCAGTGCATAAAATATGTACAAAATATAACAAGATACAGAAATACAAAAGATATAAGAAGACACACAAATGACTAATTACTATAAAATAAAAGGGAATAAAAAGACAGAATAACACTTTACCCTGCGGCTGGAGCAAGCCAGAAACTTGGCAATCCGCTAGTCAATCGAACCAGCTCCGTACGAATCACCCTGTCCAAATGTCCGTGCGTTCAATTTATGGCGATTTGGACATGGGCGGGACATTAGTCTTCGGCCAATTGACTCTGGGGGAGGTGGTCCTGACCTGCCCACAAGAGGTACTGTGTATGGACCTGCCCAAGTTCAATTGGGCCGAGACTGGCCTGAACACCAAGTCGGGGATTGGATTTCTGACACCAGCGTGTCAGCCCGATCGCAACAGTACCAAACACCATCTGACTGTCGCACCCCCGCGTCATCTAATCATTCCATACATTTCCCTGGCTTCCTCCCCAAGCCACAAATATGATTCTTATATGTAAATGTAGTGCACAGAATGGTCTGCACAAAGGAAGCATTTCCATCTCTCTCCAACTAATATTTTGGCTTTTATAAGAGATTAAACATACTTCTTTGATGTGAATATTACTTATAGAGTTTTCCATCAAAGGCAGACAGTCTGTCTGCTGTCACTGGTTTTCCTCAGAAGGTGATAACCTGATTGACACACACAAGTTGTCACATCCAGGAACCTGGCTTTAGACTAATTAATGCTAAATGATGATTGGGTCTGTAAGGCCTATTGAGGAATTGTGTATACATACACATCTGTATCCCAGATCATTTGTTTGTACCTTCTATTCATTTCCCTACTGCCCAGGGGGCTCAATGTACATCCTTAATGACCAGACTGTTCCTGCACACACCTTTGTAATGAAAGGACCTGACATAATCTAATCTACTCAACCTGTCATGGCTATGATTCCATATTTCCACTCAAATCTTACATGTCCGTTACAATAAATTTTACATGTCCGTTACATCTCCCCTCTTCCAGATGACGCATAGCTGAGCCTAAACGGGTTGGCTAACGCGTCTACATGGAAGGTTCCCTAGGTTGGGGGGGGGGGTTCTCCCAACTAAAGTTTGACACCGCTGACAGCTCAGCCCATCCCCCTGCCGATGGGGAAGGGCTTCTGCCCAGTTCTCTGACTGATCCCAAAGGGTTTGGGTCACCACTGGCCAGCAGATCCCCCTGCGGATCCATTTCATCTGCTGGCCACCGACTATCGACTGGACGGGTACTGGCAAACCTGTCATTGTGCGCTGTCAACATTTTCAGCCACTGGCCAGGGTCATCTGGTGGTTCGCCATTGGCTGCGACACCCAGATGCCTGAGCCTGACATAAGGTTGTTCCTGGGTGATCTGGACCTGGTTCCATGGCTTGGATACCAGAACCTCCACCCTTGGACCTGTCTCCCACACTTCTGCTCTTTCTGCCTCAGCCAGAGACTGGTCAGCACAACCCCTGAGTTCCTCCAGCCTGACATCAAACCTATCAGCCAGCAAGAATACAGGGTTGTCAGCTCCAGCCTCTGAGAAAGCAGATTCAGAGGGGGTCAGTGTTCCCCCGTCATCCTGTGATCCTTCCCTTGCTGTGCACAGCAATGAGTCCTCAATCATGATACTCATAGCTGTGGGGACAAAGGATAAATCCACAGACTTTACTCCACCAGGGGTCATCCTCTGACCCGTGCCACACCCTTCTACTCTGTCCTCCTCAGCAGAACATCTGTCAGCACCACACCTGAGCTCCTCCGGGCCGACCTCAAACCTATCAGCCTGGAAGGACTCAGTGATGTCAGCTGCAGCTGCTGAGGTGGAAGACACTGATTGGGCTGAATTCACTCCAACATCCTGCAGACTTCCCTCTGCAACACACAGAAATGAGTCTGCACTGGCAGCACCCATGACTGTGGTGACAGAGGGGAAGGTTACAGGAGGAAGGATTCCACTAGGGGTTATCCTCTGACCCACGTCACTCACTTCTACCCCGTCCTCAGCAGAGCGTCTGTCAGCACACCTGAGTTCCTCTGGGCTGGCATCAGATGTAACAGCCTCTGGAAACTCGGTGCCGTCAGCCACAGCTACTGAGGGGGTAGAGTCAGAATGAATCAGACTTAAACCCTCACCCTGTGGTCCCTCCTCTGTGCTCCACAGTCCAGGATCCAAAATGGCATTACTGGTATCTGTGGTGTCAGGGGAGCGGACAACAAAGAACTTCATCCCACAAGGGGAGAGGGGCACACAACACTGGTCTACTGAAACCAAATGTGCCTTTTCCCCGGGGACTTCAGAAGAACATCCTGTTGCTTTACATAGGGGTAAACAACCAAATTCCTTTTGCCCATGCACCCCCATCCTGCTATCCACCGCTGGCGGTTCTTCAGCCAGACCTCTGAGATCCTCTGGGCTGCCATCAATTCTCACAGCTCCAGGGGACTCAGAGCTATCTGCCACAGGTGCCAGGTAGACAACAGTCTGAGGAGACCTTAGGCCCTCTGGGCCAGGTTCACAAGGGTCCAACCCAGCTAGATTGGGCCCTTCCACAGACAGTTCCTCTGTAGCAGTGGGCAATGACTGGTCCGGGGCCACCTGGTGGGCACCCCGAGTCACCACTGCACCAGAGGGAAGGTCTGCCTTGCACATGTCATTACATTCATCATCACATAAACCATTATCAGTTGCAGAGTCCTCTGTGATTTTAAACTCTTCTCCAGGCCTTGACTCCAGACATCCACTAGAGCCAGGCCCTGGTACACAGTCCTTCACCCTCTGACCCTCCCCAGAATCCCCAGTCTTCATGGAGTCTTCAATCAGTCTTTTACATGAGTCCAGGGCCTCAGGTGGTGAGGTAGGTTCTAGGGGTGCTTGATATGGCTCATAATGGGCTACCAACCGTCCCAGGTCAGTACCCAATAATACTCTCGTGGGAATGGCATCTGTTACACCCACTTTTCTCATTCCTCTCCCAGCTCCCCAGTCTAAATAAACACAGGCCGTGGGGACAGCTGGGTTGATGCCCCCAACCCCCTTCACAGTCATGGTCTTACCAGGAATAAGATCCTCAGGGCTCACCAGTTCTGGATGCACTAAAGTCACCTCCGCTCCGCTGTCCCTCAGGCCGGTGGTAACTCTGCCACCCACAGTGACAGGCTGCAGGTTATCGGCGAGCCCTCTTGCATTCCTGGAAACACACAAAACAGTAGACTCCAGGCGGGTTGTCTTGGTAGAAGGTGGGACAGCCTTCTTTTTCTCAGGGCAGGATACACTGAGATGACCTATCCGGTGGCACAAAAAACATCTCCGGGTATCCACAGTTGTTGGGGCGGCTCCTAAAGGTCTGGATGCCTTGGTCTTCTGGATGTCTGGAGAAGAGCGGCCAGTTGCCTTTCCTCCCTTCCAGCTGGGTTCAGTAGTCCTCCAGGTGCTAGGCATTCTGTTAGCCGCATAGGAGTCAGCTATTTCTGCTGCTTGATCCACTGTCTTGGGATCTCGGTCAAGTACAAACTGCCTGACCTCAAAAGGACATGTCTGTAGGAACTGGTCCTTAATCATGAGTTCCTGTAGGGCGCCAAAGGTGCTTACGGACAGTCCCTTTAGCCATTGCTGGAAAGCAGTGCGCTGACTGCAGACGAGGTCCATGTAGCTGTCATTAGGACCTCGATGCAATGTCCTGAAACGCTTGCGGTACACCTCTGGCGTGAGCTGGTACCGTTTAACAATGGCCTGTTTAAGAGTCTCATAGTCCCTTTCTTGGCCCTCTGGAAGACTCAGAAGCACATCCAGGGCCTTGCCTTTCAGTCCTGGGATGAGGTACTGTGCCCATTGCTCCTTGGGCAGGAGGTATTGACGACAAGTCCTCTCAAACCCTTGTAAAAAAGTGTCCATATCCCCATCCACGTCCATGGTGGGGAATTTGTCCAGGGAAACTCTGTGTATCCGTTCTTCCCTGGACTCAGTGTTACCAGCGGACCGGTTCTGCTGCAGCCGGAGTTTTTCTAGCTCCAGTTCATGTCGCCATTGTCCTTCCCGATCTTTTCGTCTGTCCTCTGCTTCCCGGCGCTCCGAAATGAACTTGATGCGTAATGCTTCACTGACTGGGCCCAGCAGCTGTAGATCATCCCGCAGGGACAACGAATGGGCTTCCAGTTGGCCCTCTCGGATGGCACCACGATCCACATCCGGTGACTGGGAAAGCGGCTGTTCCACATCCTGTGGCTCCACATCCAAGTCTCGCTCCTCCCCGTCTTTCTCGACCAGGGCATGTATCATCTGCTCCTTTGTCTGGTCCCTTGTGGTCGGGATACCTCTGATCTCGCACAGATTCATCAGGTCATCTCGACTTTGCTTCTTGTAGCTGATTACTGTCTCAGCCATTTTGCCAAAATAAAAGATAGAAAAGAAAAACAAAGAAAGGGGGGGGGAGCAAATAGCCAAGTATGTCTTCTACAAAACAAAAATTATGCACTGAGTGAGCTTCTGTAGGTCAGTCACTTCTACCGAGCTTCTAACCTTTAGTACACGGGTTACATGAATAAACCATGCACTAATGTATTAAGCAGATCCCGCACGCTGCCGCCAACTGTCAAGGATTCTGTTAAAAACGTCACCCTGTCACGTGTCCACCACACGCCACGCCCACAGCGACTAGCTAACCGTGACGCACGCGTGCGGCCGCGACAGGGTGGTAAAGAGGGGATAATAAAGGGGATTTACACTTAAATATCTCAAACCGTATATAAGATCAGCCGTGATACCTTTTCACAGCCCGCACTACCTCTGGCCACCACCGGATGGAGACTCCACTCCAATCCAGCTGGTCAACCACACACTGGCAGATACGATCTTACATACAACCTGGTGCCCTGATTAGAGTTGAGGACCAGCTTAGTAATCACACACCCTTCTAAAGGTCCCTTCAGCTATCCTAGCTTGAACCCCGGTGTTGATAACCCTTCCACTGTCCACACACCCCCACACCAGACGCACCACACAGGTAGCCTGCCACCACCCAACAGTTTATCCGCAGAATGGTCTGTTGAGACACCACACACACACAGATCTTCGCCTGGCAGATCTGTTACCTTTGCAATCTGCGTGCAATCTGCCCACTCACAGTGCAGTTGCATACAGATTGGCAATGAGCTTAACCGAGCGTTTTAAAGGCACTAAAATACAATATAATATAACCCAATCTAATCTCTCCGATCTAGTCTCTCTGATCTAATCTCTCCGAAGATATGAGCACGTGCTTAAGTACACAGAAGTTCACTAATTAATTTTAAGATTTAATTTCCCAAAGTGGGCAGTGCATAAAATATGTACAAAATATAACAAGATACAGAAATACAAAAGATATAAGAAGACACACAAATGACTAATTACTATAAAATAAAAGGGAATAAAAAGACAGAATAACACTTTACCCTGCGGCTGGAGCAAGCCAGAAACTTGGCAATCCGCTAGTCAATCGAACCAGCTCCGTACGAATCACCCTGTCCAAATGTCCGTGCGTTCAATTTATGGCGATTTGGACATGGGCGGGACATTAGTCTTCGGCCAATTGACTCTGGGGGAGGTGGTCCTGACCTGCCCACAAGAGGTACTGTGTATGGACCTGCCCAAGTTCAATTGGGCCGAGACTGGCCTGAACACCAAGTCGGGGATTGGATTTCTGACACCAGCGTGTCAGCCCGATCGCAACAGTACCAAACACCATCTGACTGTCGCACCCCCGCGTCATCTAATCATTCCATACATTTCCCTGGCTTCCTCCCCAAGCCACAAATATGATTCTTATATGTAAATGTAGTGCACAGAATGGTCTGCACAAAGGAAGCATTTCCATCTCTCTCCAACTAATATTTTGGCTTTTATAAGAGATTAAACATACTTCTTTGATGTGAATATTACTTATAGAGTTTTCCATCAAAGGCAGACAGTCTGTCTGCTGTCACTGGTTTTCCTCAGAAGGTGATAACCTGATTGACACACACAAGTTGTCACATCCAGGAACCTGGCTTTAGACTAATTAATGCTAAATGATGATTGGGTCTGTAAGGCCTATTGAGGAATTGTGTATACATACACATCTGTATCCCAGATCATTTGTTTGTACCTTCTATTCATTTCCCTACTGCCCAGGGGGCTCAATGTACATCCTTAATGACCAGACTGTTCCTGCACACACCTTTGTAATGAAAGGACCTGACATAATCTAATCTACTCAACCTGTCATGGCTATGATTCCATATTTCCACTCAAATCTTACATGTCCGTTACAATAAATTTTACATGTCCGTTACACCATGTTACAGACCTCATACTTTAGGGTCTGTGTTGTCAGTTTTTGGCCTTGTGTTGATGGCACCAGTTTGACATCAGTTTAAGATGCTTCTGAGATCATTTATTATTCATTGACAAGTTTATTGGATCTGCAGTTGACCTCCTTCTGACTTGTATTTGACCTTTTTGTTGACCTACATTTGAACTGGTTCAAGCTGGTTTTGCATCCCCATAGACTTGTATTATTATGTAAAACCCATCAGACTTGAACAAAAGCCATCAACAAAGGCCTTTAAAAATGAAGCCTGCTCAGGAAAAAGCTGTTCCTCAAAATACCACCCATCCCCCTCTAGCTAATCCTTTCAGTAAATAACAGGAAAAAATCTGCCCCAAGTATTCACCTGAAACCATGGTCACATGAAGTGCTGGGTACTAGGTCTATATTCTTCTGGAGCTTAGTGTGAGAGGGTTCTTCTCCGAATGCCCACGTCGCTGCCTGGTGAGGTGGACTCTTCCCATTGTGTCAATGGACGAGGTCTTCACTGGTCCTAAAGACTCCAGTGCAGCCATGGTGATGCCACATGACCGGACCAGACTGGTCAATCACCTCTCTTCAATTCCAGAAGAGGTTCACATTCAGATTCAGAATAGTTTATTAATCTCAAAGGAACCTCAAAGGGTCATGTGTTGGTGGATTCAAATAAGTTAAAAAAAGGCTTAGAACTTTTTATTTAATAGAAATAGCTGGGAGGGACAGGAAAATGTTTCAATTTGACAGGAGACAGGCTTTAGGCAATTTAGAGACCTATAATGGTTTTTGCAGATACACTGTACATATATAAGAGATGTAGCCATTCTAGGTAAATGATAGGTAAATGATAAAGCTCTGGTGTGAACAGGTGTGAACAGGCATTTGTTTTTGATAATCTGCCAAAGGCTCTGTACTCTCTGGCACAGTAGCAAAACGGTAAGGCATTGGTTTTGTAGAACAAAGATCATGGGTTTAATCCTTATCTGTGCCTGATTTTACCTTCTCTGAAATCTTTCAAGTGCCTATGTAACAAACGGGCGGACTGACCATTTGGAAACTATGGCACTGCCCGAGGGCCTGGGGTCAGTAGGGTGCCCCATGAGATGCCCCGGTACCTTTTTCATAGGCTTTTTTGAGTTTGGGCAAGGACACAGGGGCCCCATGATCCCCTATTGCCCGAGGGCCCCATGAGGTGTCAGTCCTCCTCTGGTAACAAATACATTTCCTATATGTCACAACCTGAGTGAGATTTTGGATATGAAGTCGGCTAAAGGATAGCTATCAGAGTGTGGTAGTAAATGATGACATTCGGGACAGAGAGAAATCACTGGCAGTGTGCCACATGGCTTAGAACTAGGTCCAGTCTATAAATTATATAACTGAAGGTTTGGTGGGCAACATATGCCTTTTGCTGACGACACAAAGGTGTGCAGTAAGGTAAATATCTGTGGAGGTACTTGTAACATGGAACATGATTTAGCATTGCTAGAAAACTGGCCAGCAAAGTAGAAACCAGTTCAATGTTTCTAAGTGTAAAATAATGCACTTACGGAAAAAATAACCCTCTCACAGAGTACAAAGTACACAGAGTACATGGTTAGCCACAATTGTAGAAGAAAAAAACTTGGAGATGCTGTTTTCAGACGATTGCAAAAAGAGCAAACAGTATGGCCAGGATGTGGGGAAAACAAAAAGAATTACAAAGTGATCACCACAGGGATCTATCATCAGCAGGAGGAAAGAGGTCCTGATTACTCTATATAGATCTTTATATCGCTAGAGGGATCACCTGCAGGAGGAAGGAGGTCCTGATTACTCTATAAAGAACTTTGGTTATCACTAGAGGGATCACCAGCAGGAGGAAGGAGGTCTTTATTACTCTATAAAGATCTTTAGTTATCACTAGAGGGATCACCAGCAGGAGGAAGGAGGTCTTTATTACTTTATAAAGATCTTTGGTTATCACTAGAGGGATCACCAGCAGGAGGAAGGAGGTCTTTATTACTCTATAAAGATCTTTAGTTATCACTAGAGGGATCACCAGCAGGAGGAAGGAGGTCTTTATTACTCTATAAAGATCTTTAGTTATCACTAGAGGGATCACCAGCAGGAGGAAGGAGGTCTTTATTACTCTATAAAGATCTTTGGTTATCACTAGAGGGATCACCAACAGGAGGAAGGTCCTGATCTCTCTATTTAAATCTTTAGTTATCACTAGAGAGATCACATTCTAAATTCTCCACTGCAGGTGGTGTTCAACCGTAGAGACAATGCAGATGGAAGTTGAGGAAACTGGGTTTCTCTATGACTCGGTCACACAGGGCAGTGATCCAGCTAAATGCTATTGACTCATGTGACCCTGGTGGCCATATTTGGTCAAGCAGAGTCTATTTAAGACTCTGACCCCAGGTTTTGGTGCACTTTACACAAGTGGCCAGTGGTGGGACAGGTTAAGAGCACTAGCAGTAGGGAGAGATTGCGGTGGAGTAGGAAGAGAGCAGGGACTATGCCTATGCTCTCAGGAAGCTTCCCCTTTGAGGTGGACTGGCCAGGCCACACTCTGCTCCTCGTGGTGCATGCTATCCGCTATTCTGAGTCTCAACACTGTGCTTTTGTAAGTGATTATGGTCGGGCAAGCCTCCCCTCTGGGCCTGTTTGTACTGTTGAACTATTTCTACAATACACCATTTTTTCCAAATTGGGACTCTGTGTGCTTACTGCCCACCACACCACACTGTGCCTACCCAACACTTATTCTCCACGGATTCTCCAGACCCTTTCATGTCTATCACATTATTATTATTATTATTATACAGAATTTATATATAGCACCAACAGTTTACACAGTACTTTACAACATAAGGGCAGACATCACAATTACAATACAAATGAATACAGCAGGATTCAGAGAGCCTTGCACGTTAGAGCTTACATTCTAAGAGGGAGGGTCGAGAGATACAAAAGGTAATAACTGTGAGGGATGGGCTGATGGACAAAATACATGTACAGTTATTAGGTGGTGGCAGGATAGGCCTCTCTGAAGAGATGCGTTTTTAGGGATCGTCTAAAAATGAAGAGAGATGGAGATAGTCGGACACATTGGGGAAGGGATTTCCAGAGGATGGGAGCAGCTTTGAAGAAATCCTGGAGGTGAGCATGGGAGGAGGTGACAAGGGAGCTAGAGAGCAGGAGGTCTTGGGAGAAATGAAGAGAGTGATTTGGTTGGTATTTTGAGACCAGGTTAGTGATGTAACTAGGGGCTGAGTTGTGGATGGCTTATTAAGTTGTAAATATCTTGAATTTTATTTGTTGGGTGAGCGGGAGCCAGTGGAGGGATTGGCAAAGAGGGGTGGCAGACATTGGACGGTTGGTAAGGTGGATGAGTCTGGCAGCAGCATTCATGATGGACTGGAGGAGGGATAGCCTATGCAAAGGTAAGCCAATGAGGAGGAAGTTGCAGTAGTCAAGGCGGGAGATAACCAAGGAGTGAGTTAGAAGCTTTGTGGTGTTATTGGTTAGGAAGGGGCGTATCTTGGAGATGTTGCAGAGGTTGAGGCGGCATGCTCTGGACAGCTATTGAATGTGTGGCCAAAAGGATAGTTCAGAGTCCAGGATTACACCTAGCACCCTGGCATGTGGGGACGGGTTGATGGTTGAGCCGTTGATTTTGACAGAGAAGTCAGTGGAAGGAGCACGTAGGGGAAGAAATATTATGAGCTCAGTTTTGGATAGATTAATTTTCAGGAAGTGGTGTGACATCCAGGCTGATATGTCTGTTAGTAGATTAGTGATGCATGAGGAGACTGATGGAGTGAGCTGAGGGGTGGAGAGATAGATTTGAGTGTCATCAGCATAGAAGCGGTATTGAAAGACATGGGAGGCAATCAATTGACCCAGAGAGAAGGTGTAGATTGAGGATAGGAGGGGTCTCAGAACAGAACTTTGGGGAACCCCAATGAAGAAAGGAAGAGGAGAAGAGGAAGTACAATGGTAAGTGACAGGGTGAACCTGCTCTCATCTGTGAAAAGCACAGGGTGCCAGTGGCAGACCTGCCAATTCTGGTGTTCAATTGCAAATGCCAATTGAGCTCTATGGTTCCGAGCAGTGAGAACAAGGCCCACTAGAGGATGTTGGGCCCTTAGGCCACCCTTGTGAAGACTGTTTCTGATTGTTTGGTCAGAGACATTCACACCAGTGGCCTGCTGGAGGTCATTTTGTAGGGCTCTGGCAGTGCTCATCCTCTTCCTCCTTGAAAAAAAGAGCAGATACCAGTCCTGCTGATGGGTTAAGGAGTTTCTACGACCCTGTCCAGCTCTCTTAGAGTAACTGCCTGTCTCCTGGAATTTCCTCCATGCTCTTGAGACTGTACTGGGAGACACAGCAAACCTTCTGGCAATGGCATGTATTGATGTGCCATCCTGGAGGAGTATGACTGCTTGTGCAACCTCTGTAGGGTCCAGGTATCCCCTCATGCTACCAATAGTGACACTGACAGTAGACAAATGCAAAACTAGTGAAATACAGTCAAAAAAGATGAGTAGAGAAAAAAATGTCAGTGTCCTCCACCTGTAAAACCATTCCTGTTTTGGGGGGGTCATCTCATTGTTGCCCATCTAGTGTACCTGTTGTTAATGTCAATAACTCCAAAGCAGCTGAAACTGATTAACAACCCCCTCTGCTACTTAACTGACCAGATCAATATCCCAGGAGTTTCAATGACTTGATGCTATACTCTGATTAACAAAAAAGTGTTCCTTTAATTTTTTTGAGCAGTATATATATATATATATATATATATATATATATATAGTAAAAATTGTACCAAAAGCCAAATTTGGGTGTCATTATATCACAAGAAAGTTCTGGAGACCAAATTAGATCAATGATGTCACAAGCATCCCTAGTTCATATAGGTGCAGCTGTGGGGCAGGGAATGTTCCACCTGCAGCTCATTCCAGCCCAGCAATGAAAGCTAACATCTTGGTTTGAAAAGAAGCCAATTTGGGCCAACCCCATGCTTTTTCATATTGGCGTTATAAATTCAGTTCCCAGGATGCTACGTGGACATTGAAAATGTTGAAAAACTTATGGACATTATTTTGTACTTGCAGACAGGGGCGGGCTGACAACTCATGGGGCCCCAGGGCAGTAGGGGATCATGAGGCCCCTGTGTCCTTGCCCAAACTCAAAAAGCCTATGAAAAAGGTACCAGGGGCATCTCATAGGGCCCCCTATTGACCCCGGGCCCTCAGGCAGTGCCCGAGCTTCCAAATGGTCAGTCCGACCCTGCTTGCAGAAAATGTTCTTAGCTTACAAAATGAAAACTAATGCAGCCATCACATCTGAGGACTGGTAAGCTGGTAATACATTAAAAATGTGTTCTTGGGTTTAGGCATCCTTTCACTAATATTCAGGGGCGGACTGACCATTCGGGAACTCGGCAGTGCCCGAGGGCCTGGGGTCAGTAGGGGGCCCCATTAGATGCCCTTTGTATCTTTCATAGGCTTTTTTGGGTGTGGTTTGAGTGTGGGCAAGGACACAAGGGCCCCATGATCCCTTATTGCCCAGGGGCCCCATGAGTTGTCAGTCCGCCCCTGGTAATATTATTAAATCAATAGGCCCATAGCTGAGATGTACAAATTATGCTGGCCTTGGCTTGCATGTTTTTTTCTAAAAACACTTTTTTCTATTTTTTTTCTTATTTTATTCTATATTTTTATTTTTTTTTAATCTTTATTTCATTACTAGTGTTTTGCTTTTTTCTTTTTAAGGTTACTTTGTGGTAAAGCAAGGATGCATTTAAAAAACTCCTGTACTGTGCTTTACTAAACAAAATGCTGTACCTACAAACTATGTACTACTTGAGGAAAAGAACACAAGTCATGCAGAGTATCACAAAATATTCATGCAATAAAAACATGCGCAAGCTATCAATCCTACCTAAGAAATGAGCATGGATAATGTATACAATAGGAACAAGGATACACTAAAAGGTACTTAGCTTAGGTTGTAGATTTAGGGCCAGTTTACACTCCATGCTTTCAGTTGCTTTTTCTCTGCATCCAAAATGCACAGAAAGTAGGTTATATGGTTGTCAATGTCATAGTTCACATCAGCGCCAGGGGCGGACCGACCATTTGAGTCATATCCCCCCAACGAAGCCACGTGACCGTGTGGCGCACCGCGTTGGGGAGGGGCACCTACGTCACCACGTACCCGGACTCCGATGCACAGCGAGTAAAGGCAGTGTGAGCCCACACGCCGCTCAGGCAGGATACAGCTATTTTATCAAAGGCGCTTTATTAACTTATGTCTTGTAAGTGCGCAATTGGCACCAATAAATTTATATGCTTATCAAGGATAAGGCACTATTCCTTTTTTGTCTCTTTCTGGCAATACGCTGAGCAACAGGGAGAAAACAAACAATAACCCTTGGAGGGAAGATCCAGATTCATTCACGGCAGAACAGCAGGAGTAAAAGAGGAGAAACATTTAATCTGCTACTAATAGAAGAACATCAAGTAACTCATTTCACCTTGAGAGGTGCTATTTTGGAAATCATGTGAACAGTCCATTTGCAGTATATAGCCCCATTTAGATGGGATTTAATACATGAAGGGATATATAATTTTATTGGACATTTATGAATTAATTTCTTTTTTTAAATTTATTTACTTTCATTAATTAATATTAATTAATTTTTAAGATTATTTATTTAATTTTTTTTTCTTTATTGTATATTAATGAGTTGTATATTTATTTTATTCTTTATTTGGATATAGTAAGGGCAAATTATTTATTGAATATTATTTGCTACAAATTGATTTTATTTATTCACGGTTTGCATATAAGGGCGTGGCACCACTTTTCAAACTTCTTTGGCTTATGTTTGTATATTTAATGAGAATACAATTAGGAGCTTGCGAACTTATTTTAGAACAAATACTTATAGTGGCTCATAGGATATTTTAAATTTATTTGTAAGCCCAGCTTCTACTTATTTTTATGCAATAAAAATTATTAAATTAGCCGTAGCAACACAACTAGTTATATACCCTCACTGGACACTTTATTAGGTACACCTGTTCAATTGTTTGGTAACAAAAATAGCTAATCAGCCAATCACAGGGCAGGAACTCAATGCATTTAGGCATCTAGACGTGGTGAAGATAACTTGCTGAAGTTCAAACCGAGCATCAGAATGGGGAAGAAAGGGGATTTACGTGACTTTGAACATGACATGGCTGTTGGTGCCAGATGGGCTGGTCTGAGTATTTCAAAAACTGCTGATTTACTGGGATTTTCACACACAACGATCGCAGGGTTTACAGAGAATGGTCCGAAAAAGAGAAAAAATCCAGTGAGTGGCAGTTGTGTGGATAAAAATGCCTTGTTGATGTCAAAGGAGAATGGACAGACTGGTTCATGATGATAGAAAGGCAACAGTAACTCATGTCAATATGGACCAACATTTCTGAGAAATGTTTCCAACACCTTGTTGAATCTATGCCATGAAGAATGAAGGCAGTTCTGATGGCAAAAGGGGATCCAACCCGGTACTAGCAAGGCGGACCCAATAAAGTGTCAGGTGAGTGGAAATAAGTACATGAAGAATAATAATCCTTCAGTAAGGGTTCATTTACACTGCAGCTGATAAACTGACATTCCGGAGCTTTTCTGCGTTTTTTTCAGCAGTCCCTGAACTCTCCCTAATGTTTTCCTATGTGTCCATCCCTGTGCCTGTGTGGATTTCCTCTGGGTACTCGGTTTCCTCCCACACTCCAAAGACATGCTGGTAGGTGAATTGGCTCCTGTATAAATTGGTCCTAGTATGTGTATGTATGAATGTGAGTTAGGGACCTTAGATTGTACACCCCTTGAGGGTTAGGGACTGATGTGAATGTACAATATATATGTAAAGTGCTGCGTAAATTGACGGCGCTATATAAGTACCTGAAATAAATAAATGTACACTATGTTGTTTACAATCGTTTACAGGCAGCTAAGTTTACAGTCATTGTTTTGAATGCACCAAACTTGTGTTCAGGAGTAGATTTTATCAACATTTCAAACGCCAAATGCTTGTAAACGCGGCTCACCGCGTTTGTGTTTAGAAGCGGTTTTTAACTGTTATATTTCCAGATGCTGTCCAGAGCCTTTTTTCCTCATCAGAAATGCATACAAAGTGTTTTCCATGTATTCAAATGGACCCGGTACACCAGCGCAGTCAGTTCCAGGTTTTGTGTGAAGGGAACAAATGGTAGAACGTGCCGCATTATGCTCATGATGGGATCCATAGTGAATACAACCAGAAAAGACAGGTCATCTCAACACATACTGCTCTCTCTGCTTCTGCTTTCTCTATTCCTCTCAAAATGTCTGAAATAGTTAATTTTTTACTATTTTTCAGTGCATTCTGGGCACATCTCCTGAGGTTATCTTAAAAAAACGCTTCTAAAACGGCCAATGCGCATAAACGCGGTATGCAAACGCGGCTAAACTGATGGTTTTTAACCTACGTTTTCCAGCAGTCAGTTTCCATCGTTTAGAAGAGTTTTCCAAACATCTCGTGTACATGGAGCCTAAGGGGCAAGGGCGGACTGACCATTTGGAAACTTGGGCACTGCCCGAGGGCCCGGGGTCAGTAGGGGGCCCCGTGAGATGCCCCTGGTACCTTTTTCATAGGCTTTTTTGAGTTTGGGCAAGGACACAGGGGCCCCATGATCCCCTATTGCCCGGGGGCCCCATGAGTTGTCAGTCCGCCCCTGCTAAGGGGTATCATAATAGAACAAACAAGATGTCATATGATATGCACGATACATAGTCTGGTATGTCAAGGGTATCAAGCCATTGGCACAATTGGTAACCTGGGTTCTATTTTTTTTTCTATTGGTTTTACTGGATAGACTTTTGTCTTTTTTTTTTCAATCTGACCATCCAGGGGCGGACTGACCATTTGGAAACTCGGGCACTGCCCGAGGGCCCGGGGTCAGTAGGGGGCCCCATGAGATGCCCCTGGTACTTTTTTCATAGGCTTTTGAGTTTGGGCAAGGACACAGGGCCCCATGATCCCCTATTGCCCGGGGGCCCCATGAGTTGTCAGTCCGCCCTTGTGACCATCTATGTAAGTATGTTACATCAAAGATAATTAGCTGCTGTCTAAATAGGCCCTAGTATGTGTATGTATGTGAGCTCTAAACCTTAGATTGTAAGCTCCTTGAGGGCAGGACTGATGTGAAATCCAATATGTAAAGTGCCATGTAAATTGTCAGTCTACAGTTGTGCTCAAAAGTTTGCATACCCTGGCAGAAATTGTGAAATTTTGGCATTGATATTGAAAATATAACCGATCATGCCACAAAATGATCTTTTATTGAAGGATGATGATGATCATATGAAGCCATTTATTATCAAATAGTTGTTTGGCTGCTTTTTAAATCATAATGATAACAGAAATAACCCAAATGGCCCGGATCAAAAGTTTACATTTTAATAAAAATGTAAAAATGTATACACTTCTTAATAAGTGATTTAACAGTACTGATTGGCATATTCAAGCCTTTGGACATCTTTTTATGTCCTTTTCCATCTTTATAAAGTTCCATTACCTTGTTACGCAGGACTTTTGACAGTTCTTTTCTGATCCCCATGGCTCAGTATCTAGCCTAGTGAGTGCTTCCACGTAAGAGCTAACAAACTCATTGACTATTTATACACTGACACTAATTGCAATTTAAAAAGCCACAGATGTGGGACATTAACCTCTAATTGGCATTTTAACCCGTGTGTGTCACCTTGTGTGTCTGTACCAAGGCCAAACATTCCAGGGGAGGGAAACTTTTGATGATGACCATTTGGGTGATTTCAGTTCTCATTATGATTTAAAAAGGAGCCAAACAACTATTTGATAATAAATGGCTTCATATGATCATCATCCTTCAATTAAAAGAGCATTTTTTGGCATGATCGGTCATATTTTCAACATCAATGCCAAAATTTCACAATTTCTGCCAGGGTATGCAAACTTTTGAGCACAACTGTATATAAATACCTATAATAGAGGGATATATAGATTAGGTGCAAAAGCTTCAGGTGGACAATCTCCCTCCCCCCCCCCCCCCCCCAAGATTTGTTTGGTAGCTCTGAATCAGAAAAAGCCAAAATTCTGTCCGGCATCCAGGGAACAGATGAACTCTGCGTCAGCCGTATTCGCTACAACAGCACTGTCATTTTCGGCATTCCGTCTATAATTCTATCGTCAAGGAAGGATTGTACTGTTCAGCGTGGAATTAATGACAAGCAGACACCGCCGGTGACATTACAGTAATGGAATATAATTCAATAAGCGTGCCAGAAAGCACATATTCTCAGACGAGGAGCTTAGCAAGCATGGGAGGCAACAAGGAAAGGAGCGGGGGAACGAAGTACATTTATTTATAGCTAATTGTGTCTTTGTAGTTGGATTTCATGAATGCGCAAATAGATTGCATGGCTATTGCAACATATGCAGCGGCCAGGCTGGTCCATTACAGTAAACTGCACAGATAATCATGTTACATTTCTGTTTCACTGGCGGAGTGAGAAATGTTGCAACATACGTTTTTTTCTTCTTTTAAGCGTGCTTCCATTGTTGAAATATCTGGTAATCCAGATTTACATTTTTTTCTTTACAATGCTATTTATTTTTACATTATAGCACATTGTAACTTGGGAGAATATGACATGCTATAAAAAAAAAAAAAAAAAAGGAGGACGGTAGGATAGGCAGGCACAGTTCACATTTCTATTCCTATATAATAAATCAGTGGTCTCCAAACTGCGGCCTGGGAGTTGGATGCGGCCCTTTGCTTGCTTTTATCTGGCCCTTGGGGAACTCTTCCTCCCACTGATACCAACAATGGGGTATAATTCCTTCCACTGACGCCAATGATGGGGCTCTATTCCTCCTATTGACACCAATCATGGAGCACTATTCCTTCCACTGACACGAATGATGGGACACTATTCCTCCCACTGACACCGATGATAGGGCACTATTCCTTCCACTGACACCAATCATGGAGCACTATTCCATCCACTGACACCAACAATAGAACAATATTCCCCTCACTGACACCAATGATAGGGCACTATTCCTCCCACTGACACCAACAATGAGGCACTATTTGGGGAAAGGAACGAGCGCTGGATCTGACAGATTCAAGCCGCTAGCATAAAGGTAAACCTCGTATACCCTCTTCATCAAAAGTCAAATACAGCAAAAAGTTGCAGCGCTTGAGTATATAATAAAGGGAATTACCATATATAACAGAATTAAAAGAAAAAACATTCATTTTATGACATGCACCAGATCCAACGTTCATAAATTAATGTAAACAATGGTCAGGTAAATAATAAAGGTTCATTCCACTAATCAAAGTGCCTGTAGTGATAGGGATGTTAGAGTCATAAGTTTTGGGGGTGTATCCAAGTGACAAGCAAATCCGTGACTTCCGTGATAGGAGAATAGCTGTAAAATGCACTAACCAGATAGCGCAAGTAAACGCGCATTGGAGTATAATGACCTACTCCTGGTCACAGCCAGATGGTCCTCAGCGTAAAGCCCTCAGGAACACCAGAGTACCACTCTTGCCGTCTCCTACCACCAGGGGGAGTGCACCTCTTTACAGTATCACGAAATAGCCTTATATCCTCTATCGCCAGGATTGGTGTGCTTTCATATCAGGAGATCATCTCAGGGACTCGGCAATAAGACCCAAAAGAAAGAAATCTTGATAGTGTAGTATTTTTATTCAAAAGGTAAAAGCAAGTAGCACACTTACATGGTAATGTCCAAAAAAGCTGATTCACAGAATCCAAAAAGATGGCCGACAGTCAGATGCATGAACCAAGTGGATAATACGTGGTGTGAGAGGTGTCCTTATCCCTCATGAGGCACTATTCCTCCCACTGCCACTAACAATGGAGCACTGTTACTCCCACTGACACCAACGATGTGGCACTATTCCTACCACTGACACCAACGATGGGGCACTATTCCTCCCACTGACACCAATCATGGAGCACTATTCCATCCACTGACATCAACAATAGAGCAATATTCCCCTCACTGACACCAATGATAGGGCACTATTCCTCCCACTGACACAAATGATGTGACACTATTCCATCCACTGGCACCAACAATAGAGCAATATTCCCCTCACTGACACCAATGAAAGGGCACTATTCCTCCCACTGACACCAAACATGGGGCACTATTCCTCCCACTAATAGCAACGATGCAGCACTATTCCTCCCAGTGACACCAACAATGGGACACTATTCCTCTCACTGACAGCAACGATGGGGTGCTATTCCCCACCCTAATACCAAAGATGCATTGTTTACTCCCTCTGATGCCAGGACAATTTCTATTCCTGATGACCACAGTCCGGCCCCTCTAAAACCTGAAGGACAGTAAATTGGCCCTTTGTTTAAAAAGTTTGGAGACCCGTGTATAAATCATTGAAATAGCCACTAATCTATGCCATTTTCTCTAAACCTGGTCAATTATTACTCTCTTTTGTTAACAGTTTGCTCTTTAGTAAACCATCTTCCACTTTATATAAGGCACCTGTAAGAAAGAAAATGTATCTCTTTAACCTTTTCGCTGCCAGAGTCATTTTTGTTCTTTTTGCACACAAGTTTAAAAAAATTATTTTAGGCCAGAAGATTAGTTAAACTCCAAAAAAAACTCCAAAAAAACTGGATTTAGTAAAAGCAAAGAGGCTGTGCACTTTGCAAGTGCTGTTGCACTCATTTTCCCCATAGCTTAGTTAATGTGGTGAAGCTTCACTTTGTAAAGAATGCCCAATTAGGTGCAAGGAAAATAGAAAACTGCATTTTTGCTTGCACATGATTGGCTGCTAGAAATCAGTAGAGCTGTACCACATTCACTAAACTCTGAGGAAAATAAAAGCAACTGCACTTCCACGTGGAAGAAAGATATATTTGAAATATATTTTAAAAATATTCTTCCCAAATATATTGGCATATATTTGAAATGCAAACATTTTGGTCATATTCAATATATATATATATATATTTATATATATGTATATATACACACACACACACTGCAAGTTGAAGTGCGCTTTTATTACAAAATATATGAAAAATGTTTTTAACCACCTTCCGCCCGCCCTATAGTCCAAGGACGGGCGCAAGGTGGTTCTCTCGTTCTGATAGGACGTCATATGACGTCCTATCATTCTCACTGCGCATGCGCGGCTCAGGGAGCACGCAGCGCGGCGATCGTTGGTGCGCTATGTCCCTCGGACACAGCGGATCACGGAAAGAGCCAAAGATGTCGGCTCGGTCATGTGATCAGCTGTGTCCAATCACAGCTGATCACATGTAAACACGGAAATGCTGGTTATCGGCATTTCTCTCCTCTCGAGCTGTAATTAAAATTAAACATTTTTAAATTTGCTGCTGGTTCTGGCGCCCGTACGTCCCGACGTCACAGGGACCGGAACACGGAAGCCGGATGCCAGCATCGGCCGGAGGAGATGGCCGGGGATGCTGCAGGGGACACATCGCGGGAGCGAAGGACAAGGTAAGTGCTGCAGGGACCCCCTGAGCAATGCCACATGGTAAGCCCGAGTGTAGCTCGGGGTTACCGCTTGTGGTACTGAATACCGCCAAGAAGGTTAAAACAGTGGTTTCCAACCCCTGGATCATGGCCTACTGCCAGCCTGCAGCCTCCCTTCCCCTTCCACGTGCAGATCTCTTAACCTCCTACAGTGCCTCCCGGCTCTCTATAGTGCTTCCCAGCCTCACAGAGTTATCCAAAGTTTCCCCAGACCCCCTAAGAACCCTCAGCCTCCACAGTGCCCCCCCCCAACCTCCCACAATGTTCTCAGAGTCCCACAGTGTCCCCAGCCTCTAGCCCTCCATAGTGCTCCCAAACTCCAACAGTGTCCCACAATGCCCCCCAACTTCCCACATTGTTCCCTAGCATCCTCCAAATACCTTATCCCCACAGTGCCCCCAGTCTCTAGACCTCCATAGTGCTCCCAAACTCCAACAGTGCCCCACAATGCCCCCCAACTTCCCACATTGTTCCCTAGCATCCTGCAAATACCTTATCCCCTAAATGGCCCCCAAATCTGCTGCAGAGTCTCCTAACTCACTCCACATCCCCCATTCCCCACAGTGACACCAGTCCCATCCAAACCCTTCCAGCATTTAAATACATGTTTTGCATTCCCATACCTTTATTGTTGGGACATGGAAGGTTTTGGAGGAATTTATTGGACTCTAGTCTCAAAAAGCTTGAGAACCAAAGCTCTATAGGAATATGTAAAACCTGACTGGTGACCCAAGTAGCAAAGTTAAAAAGCAAAGTTTGGAGTCTGCAAAATACAGGGAGAAATGTCTCCACCAGGGACATGGACAGGAATCTATAGCTGGTGAAATGCTGTCACAGTCCACCAAAAATGTAGAAAATGACTTGATGTAAAGTTTCTCTTCCATTTCCAATACTAATTTTTGTGGCTTCATGCAATGATTTTCCATGTGTAATTACATAAGCATAACCTTAACATGCACTATTCAGAGATTTATCGATTTTGACTTTAGTAGTTGGAGAATTTGGCACCAAACCCACTACATTACATAATTTTAATATCCTCATTTTCATTTTATTAAATTAGCCTTAAGTCACCCAGACTAATTCCAGAGAACATGCATTTTTTAGAAGAAATATTCCACTAAACAGTTTATTCACACATTAACCTCCCGAACTAGAAACTGCTGAGTATAGAAAAATGTAGAATAAATAAAAATAATGTAATATAAATATAGCAGTAATTAATGAGTCTGTAGTTTCAGACAGTAAATCCCCAAAAATACAAACTTTAAAAACTAAAGATCTGCATTTAAAGGAAAAAAAAAATATTGACACACAACTTCATAAAAAGCTAAAAAAAAATTATTATTATTTTAATTATACTTTTTAGTAGTAGTAGTATACAATTATTAATCTTGTTGTTATTTTTGCTAATTTTTATTTGTTTTAGACAGTAAATTTCCCATCAAAGAATGCTTTTAAATACTGAAGAAAACCTCAACTTCACAAAGATTGAACAATAATAATAATAATAATAATAATAATAATAAATGATTCATGCTATTTAACATCATAACACATTTGTAATAATATTATTACTTATATTGATTGTAATTACTGTTGTTGTTCTTGAAATTATTACTTTTAGGCAGTAAATTTCCCAGTAGAGAAAGCTTACAAGTAATAAAGAAGAGCATTTAAAAAAAACTTCCTAAAAACAAAATAATAAAAGAATAAGAATAGTGATGATTATAATAATAATAATAATAATAATAATAATACTGTAGTAGTAGTAGTAGTTGTAGTAGCAGCAGCAGCAGTAGTAATTTCATTTCATAATTTCACCAGCAGAAAAATCTGTTTAAATACTGAAGAACAGATCAAAAAACCACCCAATTTAAAAATTGAATAATACAATAATAAATAATATTATTATAGTTAATATTATTATTATTTCCACTACACATCAATCAGTAAAGCACATATCCATGTTACGTTAATTTCCATACCAAAGTACTCCGCTCTTGCCATGAAAAAAAAAATGTGTTCCGAAGCTCCCTCACCAAAACAAAAGTTTTGGAAGCCTAGGGTACCTGATTTGAAGAGAGCGCCCTTATGCTGGCAAAGCCAATTTTACATTTTTGCACACGTGGTAAAATGCACATTTTAGGCCTGAAGATTAATAAACCCCCTAAATATTATGAAAGAAGAGAACCTGTAGAATAAAATAATGGCAGTTGCAATCTTTTGTGTTACTGTTAATCAAATCTCTATTTTCAGTAAAATATACACTCAATTTATTTTAAGTGCACACAAACACAATATAATACCCAATTTTTGTTATAATATAAAGGATGAGGTTGCATCAAGTAAATAGATATCAAATACGTCAAGCCTTAATCAATTTAGAGTTGACTGCCCATCAATTTACAGTTAACAGTGAATAATGGCCCCCATACTTTTGCTCTCACTTCGGTCCATGTATGCGGGGCAAGGGACTTAACAATTTTTGTATTTATTTATTTATTATACTTTTATTTTTGTTTTTTTTTTACTTAACACTGCCGCCATGAGGTGGTTGATAAGCCCCCTATTGACAGCATAGTGCAGGTGAAAGATTCTCTTTAAGGAGATATCATGGTTTATTAAAACTGTCCTCAATCAGCTTGTCCTCTCACCATAGTGGTCAGAGTTTGACGGCTCACGGAGAGGATCTGTAATTAAATGTTTGCTGATCTCCCACTATAATGGTCCTGAACACCTAAGAGGGACAGGTAAACGTAGGACAGATGGTGGGGGGGAAAGAAGCACATCCCCCAAAATACAGACGAGATCGGGCAGATGCAAATTGTTTGAACTTCATAACCTGTAACCTACAGAGGAAGGTAAAAAAAACCCAGAAAACTCCCAACTGCTATTGTGGCAAAAAGGTTAAAGGATCAGCAGGACACATATACTGGGTGACAACGCCTGTACAAATGCAAAAAAAAAACATGCAAAACTACCAAAGATACTCAGCCTAAAGCTGGCCATACAGTGCTCGAATTTTGTACAATTCCTGCTGAAATTGAAGAGTGTATAGTCCTGCTGGCAACTGTGAAATTGTATTTTGTCAAAGGAGCCTGTCTGAAATTTGCCAGCCGAACACTGGCTGTAGCCAATCAGCTGCTGTTACTGTTTAAGTAGTTTGACAGCTGCCAGTGCCAGCTGTCAGAATACAAGAGCATGGTGGGGGGGGATTATGCAAGGGCCCCCTTGAATAACCAGAGGACAATAATAAGGAAGCATGCCATAGTGAATTGTGGATGTGGAAAAATTGTGCTAACAGTGGGAGGGGCTTAAATGTTGAGCCTACATAAACAGTGCAGGTTCAGGAGTATGTAACATACAGAGTGAAGGTTCAGGAGTATGAAATGTATAGAGTGCAGGTTCAGGAGCATGTATTGTACATTGTGCAGATTCATAAGTTTGTAGTGTGCAGAGTGCAGGAGCATATATTGCAGGTGTCAGGAGTATGTATTGCACAGAGTGCAGATTCAGGAGTATGTAACATATAGGGTACAGGTTCAGGAGCATGTACTGTACAGAGTGCAGGTTCAGGAACATGTAACATACAGAATGCAGGTTCAGGAGCATGTATTATACAGAGTGCAGGTTCAGGAGTATGTATTGTACAGAGTGCAGGTTCAGGAGTATGTTTCATACAGAATGCAGGTTCAGGAGTATGTAACATATAGGGTACAGGTTCAGAAGCATGTACTCTACAGAGTGCAGGTTCAGGAATATGTAACATACAGAATGCAGGTTCAGGAGTATGTATCATGCAGAGTGCAGGTTCAGGAGTATGTATCATGCAGAGTGCAGGTTCAGGAGTATGTATTGTACAGAGTGCAGGTTCAGGAGTATGTATCAAACAGAATGCAGGTTCAGGGGTATGTGATGTATAGGGTGCAGGTTCAGGAGTATGTAATGTACAGACTCCAGATTCAGGAGCATGTATTGTACAGAATGCAGGTTCAGGAGTATGTAGTATACAGAGTGCAGGTTAAGGAATATGTGACGTATAGGGTTCAGTAGCATGTACTGTATAGAGTGCAGGTTCAGGAACATGTAACATACAGAATGCATGTTCAGGAGCATGTATTGTACAGTATGCAGGTTCAGGAGTATGTATCATATAGAGTGCAAGTTCAGGAGTATGTATTGTACAGAGTGCAGGTTCAGGAGTGTGTATCATACAGAATGCAGGTTCAGGAGTTTGTGATGTATAGGGTTCAGGAGCATGTATTGTACAGAGTGCAGGTTCAGGAGTATGTATTGTATAAAGTGTAGTTTCAGGAGTATATGACAGACATAGTGTAGGTTCAGGAGCATGTATAGTATAAAGTGAAGGTTCAGGAGCATGTATTGTACAGAGTGCAGTTTCAGGAGTATGTATCATACAAAGTGCAGGTTCAGGAGTATATGACATATAGGGTGCAGGTTCAGGAGCATGTATCGTATAACTTGAAGGTTCAGGAGCATGTATTGTACAGAGTGCAGGTTCAGGACTATGTATTGTACAAAGTGCAGGTTCAGGAGTATGTAACATACAGAGTGCAGGTTCAGGTGTATGTGACGTATAGGGTTCAGGAGCATGTATTGTACAGAGTGCAGGTTCAGGAGTTTATGACATACAGGGTGCAGCTTCAGGAGCATGTATAGTATAAAGTGAAAGTTCAGGAGCATGTATTGTACAGAGTGCAGGTTCAGGAGTATGTATCGTACAAAGTGCTGGTTCAGGAGTATATGACATATAGGGTGCAGGTTCAGGAGCATGTATAGTATAAATTGAAGGTTCAGGAGCATGTATTGTACAGAGTGCAGGTTCAGGAGTATGTATTGTACAAAGTGCAGGTTCAGGAGTATGTATCATACAGAATGCAGGTTCAGGAGTATGTGACGTATAGGGTGCAGGTTCAGGAATATGTAATGTACAGATTTCAGATTCAGGAGCATGTACTGTATTGTACAGAATGCAGGTTCAGGAGTATGTAACATACAGAGTGCAGGTTAAGGAGTATGTGACGTATAGGTTCAGGTTCAGGAGCATGCATAGTACAAAGTGCAGGTTCAGGAGCATGCATAGTACAAAGTGCAGGTTCAGTAGTATATAACATACAGAGTGCAGGTTCAGGAGTATGTAACATACAGAGTGCAGGTTCAGGAGTATGTAACATACAGAGTGCAGGTTCAGGAGTATGTAACATACAGAGTGCAGGTTCAGGTGTATGTAATGTATAGGGTTCAGGAGCATGTATTGTACAGAGTGCAGGTTCAGGAGTATGTATCGTACAAAGTGCAGGTTCAGGAGTATATGACATACAGGGTGCAGGTTCAGGAGCATGTATAGTATAAAGTGAAGATTCAGGAACATGTATTGTACAGAGTGCAGGTTCAGGAGTATGTATCATACAGAGTGCAGGTTCAGGAGTATGTGATGTATTGGGTTCAGGAGCATGTATTGTACAGAGTGCAGGTTCAGGAGTATGTATTGTATAAAGTGTAGGTTCAGGAGTATATGACAGACATGGTGTAGGTTCAGGAGCATGTATAGTATAAAGTGAAGGTTCAGGAGCATGTATTGTACAGAGTGCAGTTTCAGTTTCAGGAGTATGTATCATACAAAGTGCAGGTTCAGGAGTATATGACATATAGGGTGCAGGTTCAGGAGCATGTATCGTATAACTTGAAGGTTCAGGAGCATGTATTGTACAGAGTGCAGGTTCAGGAGTATGTATTGTACAAAGTGCAGGTTCAGGAGTATATGACATACAGGGTGCAGGTTCAGGAGCATGTATAGTATAACTTGAAGGTTCAGGAGCATGTATTGTACAGAGTGCAGGTTCAGGAGTATATGACATATAGGGTACAGGTTCAGGAGCATGTATAGTATAACTTGAAGGTTCAGGAGCATGTATTGTACAGAGTGCAGGTTCAGGAGTATATGACATATAGGGTACAGGTTCAGGAGCATGTATAGTATAACTTGAAGGTTCAGGAGCATGTATTGTACAGAGTGCAGGTTCAGGAGTATGTATCGTACAAAGTGCATACTCAACAACTCAGGGGACCCCCCTGGCAATAGGGGATCATGGGGCCCCTGTGTCCTCGTCCACACTCAAACCACACCCAAAAAAGGCTATGAAAGGTACCAGGGGCATCTCATGGGGCCCCTTACTGACCCCGGGCCCTCGGGCAGTGCCCGAGTTTCCGAATGGTCAGTCTGCCCCTGCTCTTGAGTGACTGTCGGTAGCTGATACATTTCATAGTACTCCACCTGCTTAATATTACACCATCTGCTCCTAAAAGCAAGTATTATTACTCTGCCTGCTTAATAATATTCTGCCTGCTCCCAAAAGCAATACAAAAAATTCCCCCCTTTGCCCCAGGCCATCCTGCTGAGCTAATGGGGCCCAGGGAACTTTTTTATAGGTTCTGGGAGACGGGTACTGTGGTTATACTCTGCCTGTGCCCCATGGAAAAATTCAAAGTCTCCTGCCTGCCCCGGGTTGGCTCTACCCTCCAGTTGCCCTGACTGTGCAGTGGACAGGGTGCTGACCCAGGAAGCAGCAATGCTAAGCTGGGAAGCAGCAAGAGTCGTTAACTTGACAGGCAGAGGGATATCAGACTGGTGGCCAAAACTACAAATCTTGTATGCATTTCAATGATGTCTTTAGCTCTTTGTCTGGAGTTCCATTTTATAGCTTTTATAATTACTATCACTGTTATAATTAGTAGTATTTTTCCCTTTACCAGCTTATGCTCCGTTGCCAACGTTCTCCAAGTCCCAGCAACTAAGGCCTCATTAATGCTTTGTATGGTTTATGGGATCTCTGAGCATCACCATGGAGCAAGGCACTGCGGTATACAGGATAGATTACACCATTCACTCATTATTCAGTTTCATTCAGTGCCTTTGAGTTACCGGTTTGAAGAGAATCAAGTTCCTCTACTGTCAGCAGTCAGTCAGGAGCCCTCAGTGTGCCTCAATTACAAGTGTCAGAGGTTGACAGCAGTAAGAACACAGCAGCTGTGAAGCCATTGATGGCACGGGGGAAGGACACTTTGGTTGTGGTGCATGTATGTGAGGAGTAAAGAGGGGGGTAGTAGTGTTAGGCTAATTACAAAGGACATTCCTGGACTTCCTGCAAGCACACAATGACCTTCTCTGGACCTTTCAGGTCCGGTTGCCAGTTTGTGACTTTTTATGCTCTAGGCCCTTTGCATCATTCATTAGTTGGAATACCAGCTGGCAACCACTGGAAACCACACTTCTCCGGCAGGCTTGAAAAACACCATCCTACTATTAAACTTGTTTACAGACATTAAAGTATTTATATTGAGAAGGATGGATTGGTGTGTGTGTCCAAGTATAAACTAAATCTTCAATGGTCCTGGGCCAACTACTTTTTTTTTATAAGTTAGGCCAACTATTCTCAACCAGAGTTCCTCCAGAGGTTTGTAGGGGTTCCTTGAGCAATGAGCAATCTAGGCCTTTTAGATAAGTAACCACTGACAACATTGATCTTTTAGTTATCTGTAAAGGGGGATTCTTCCCAATGACCACAAATGTAAGAAGCAACATTCCAAGTGACCAGCCCACCAACGTACCATGAGCTGTAGTTAGAGTAATTACTTGCAGGGGTTCCCTAAGACCAAAAAGTTATTTCAAGGGCTCCTCTACCTTAAAAAAAAGTTGAAGACTGAGTTAGACTGATGATTTACAGTATGTACTATTTATAATAAATATTTGTTTAAAAAATGCTATATGGACATGGTATTGGTCTCAGAATTCTATGGGTTTTCTTAAGAGAGCATGGCAGAAGCTGTTTTCCTTGAGTCTCTCTCTGCTTGATTGAAACTTTGGAGAGAGCTGTCCAGGGGCGGACTGACAACTAATGGGCCCCCGGGCAATAGGGGATCATGGAGCCCCTGTGTCCTTGCCCAAACTCAAAAAAGCCTATGAAAAAGGTATCAGGGGCATCTCATGGGGCCCCCTACTGACCCCGGGCCCTCGGGCAGTGCCCGAGTTTCCAAATGGTCAGTCCACCCCTGGAGCTGTCTGTGCTAAGAAAGAGGGAAGGGAAGGGAAGAGAGAGGAGGAAGAGTCACTCCCCTGACTCATTCAGTTACATGTATAAAGGTTGAACCCTTGAACCTAGTAAACAAGCAATAATAATAATAAATTCCAGACTGAAAGCGGAGTTCCACCCAAAAGGGAAAGTTCCACTTTAAGGCCTCATCCCCTGCTCTCCATTAAGAATTGGAACCTTTGGGGAGTGCGGAAGGGGGGGGGGGGTAGGGCCAGGTACTCGATTTTGGCAGATCGGAAGTGGAAGTTGTCCTTTCACCCTCCCTCCCCATAGTCTTCTGGGACACGAGACAGGTCTCAGAAGACTATGGGACCATTCACAAGGCGCAGAACTACTCATACATCTGCAGTGGTGAAGCCTCAAAGCTGTCACAGCTGGGAGCCCACACTTTGGATACTGGTCCCGAGGTGGGAGTGTCACGTACCTGGATAGGGAGCCTGATGTGAAGAGGCAAGCCTCCCGTACAACTTCGGCTCAAGGACCGCTGATGGTAGGACAGCGGCCTCAGGGCCACGGTGGGGTCTGTGATCAATCCAGTAGTAGCTGGTAGGCAGGTGAGCTGCAGGGCAGCCTGAAGGCAGGGAGCAGGATCCGGATGCAGCCATGCTGGATGGATCACTGAGGAGTGCGTTTTGAGAATGCAGGGTCAGACGAGCCAGGTTCAGTAGTGGTCGGGCAGATCAGGCATAAACGGCAGGAGGAAGGGTAGTCGGGTCACAGGCCAGGTCAGCAGTGGAAGATCAATCAGACAGGAGCGGAGACAGAAGGCAAGCCAGAGGTCAGGGCAGGTAGCGGTCAAGAGGAGGTCAGGAACTAGCTGGTTCGGTATCAGGAGTCAATCACAGGAATCAGGGAACACAAGCAGGGATAAGACCATACAGCAATGAGACATTTACTGCAGCCAGTTTAAACAGCCCCTTTGGCGCCAGCATTAGTGACAGGCGTGTGCCTGGATGCGCGAGTGCGAATGCTCACGTGCATGCGCCTATGCCCAAGCACCCACACAACTGTCCGATTCGCTATAACTCTGCACATGTGCATATTTGTGCGCATACTTGTGTGCCGCGGATCTTCACCTACACTATGGGCAGGCCTTTCCTGACAGGGAGGACGACCTGTGAAATCAGCTTTGGTGAGGACACTGCGGGATCAAGGGACAGGTGAGGGTTTGTTTTTTTAAAAGTCAGCAGCTACAGTTTTTGTAGCTGCTGACTTTTTTTTTTTTAGAATTTGACTGGACCTCCACTTTAATGGTACAACATGCAGTCTTTAGAAGTTGCAGAAATTTTGGCAGTTTCTTATACAAAAACAACTCCCAATATTGGATTCTCTTCTGTCTTTATACCATTTATTTAAAAAATAAGTCTGACAGCAAAACACATTTTTTTATAAAAATACGTCTGCCAGAATTTTATTACTATCTGTGTGATCCCTAGAGTAGATCCCTATCCCTACCTTCTTTATTTGCCACAGTGTCACCCGATAAAAAAAAAAATAGGGAATCCAAATATTTTACAGTTGTCACTGGAACAAGAACCGGGGATACCTGTTCCAGAAACAGCTGTAGAGGTTTCCTTTACCTTTCTACTGTTTATATGAGACAAGAAGTGATAGGAAATCTGCTCCGATATAGGTTATAATCATCTCCTATGATATCCAACACTTCAAAAAAAGTCTTTAGATATACTTTAAAGGGACACTTTGAAATCGAAAAATGAAAAATGTCCAAATTGAAAAAAAATGGCAAAATACCAAATATGCACTAAGCACAAATTCTCAAAATTGTATCAAACATAATTTCTAAAGTGAATTAAATTAATATTTAAATTTACTGTTTTAGAGTGAATTCATAGTTTTTGTTGAAGGAGCCTGTTGGAAAAATGGTTGGCCAAACAGTGATTGCAGCCAATCACTGGCACCAGCTTTCAGAATACAATAGCATAGAGGTGGGAATCCATGTTGTTAGCGTGGATGGAGAAATCTGTTACATTTCTTTGGTACAGTCCCCATCCTAAATGAAAGAAATCTATTAGTGTATAGCCAGCATAAGAGGATGCTTCCCTTAAAGTGGGAGAGATTTCCATTCAATTTCCTGTTGTGCATCTGCAGCACCCTCCTAGTTTAGCTAGGGGAAGATAGACCCTAATGGTTAGTCAGGAGCTGGTTAGCAGCTCAGGTGTGATAGCCAGAGGGGTCAAATTGTGGTTAGGGCTGAGAGACTCTGCAGGTCAGCCCCTCTGGAATTTGCCCCTGCTCTGAGGCTTTCGGAGGAAGGCCTTGGAGGCAGTGAGTGGCTGGCTAAGCAGAAACTGACGGGACATCCTAGGCAGAAACTGAAGGCAAATCATCCCAACAGGACACAAACTTTGCCAATACATGCCCATATTTTTGTATGTATTTTTTTATCTTTTATGTTTCAAGGCTAAAAAATATTATTTTCTCATTTTAAAAAAGTTACCGTTTTTGAATGGGTAAAGTCATTTTCACTGTAACCATCAAACCATCTCCATTGTACAGAAATTTCTCAAATTGAAAATAACTGACAATTCTCTAAATATGAATTAGGCACAAATTCTCAAATGTTATCAAATATAAATGCTAAAGTGGATTAAATTAATATTTAAAATTAATGTTTTAAAATTAATTCATAGATCTTGGACTTTACATTTCTTGCAATGCAGATAATGATAGACATATAGATGGATAATTTAGTCAAATGATAAGGCTTTAACATACTGTGAATGCAGAAATCGAGACATTATCATAGCCGATTCTGTGAGTTCTTGAAATGGCTGGCTAATGTTGGGATCAAAAGGGACTTTGTTAAGGCAGAACAGATATTCCTTGTCTTCAAAGTGAAAATTGATTCCATCACTAAATCCCATTCTTACTGCAAACACTGAATATCATTCAAGCTGGCCGGCAGCGGGATCCTGATGAAGGCAAATGCTTCACTGCAAACCCCTAACTACTCCATGACCCCTCACTCTCCCTTAGAGCTTACGGAGTGATTCCCATTTAAGTGGTGCCAGAATGGTATCATAAACATGTGTAATTTCTGCTGCATAATGCCCTTAAATTAAATCTCCCTAAATGCCTCTAGGCAGATAAATATTTTTGTGTTGATTGACAGTTTGTGCCATTGAAATAAAGAATGGAAGAGATTATATTGACTGATCACAACCTTTCTTGTTTTGCCAGGGAACAAAAAAAAAAAAATCAGTATGTTCAAGATCACAAATCACTGTTAGTATAAAATTGAATTGTGCCCAACTCTGTTCAGCCATATAGAGGTTGAATAATTAATTAAATGAACTAAATGTTTTTGGTTTTATTTTTGGATTAAAATCTTTCCTGTATAGGATTGTTCCAGCCTGGGAGAGGGCACTACTGCCGTGCTGCCTCAGGTGGGCGACCTGAGGGCCTGAATGCTGAGACCCAGGTTCTACTAAATGTGACTGAGGGGCCTACTACTGAAGATCTGGTCTGGTATCATGGAGGAAGGCAACTATCTGCTCTTGGGCCTTGTGAGTACAGACACCCCTAAAAGATCTTAGAGACTGTGTGCTACTTAACCCCCCCTGGAGCTAAGGAGTCAGCTAAAGGTCTAGCTAAAGGGGAAAGCGGTTGGTGTTCCAAAGAGCTTTGTCCACTTAATCTCCTACCTAAAAGGACTCTAGTTTGCTTCTACTACTACTGCCTTAAAGCTGAAGTCTACTGCTTTCTTCAAGCACGGATTTAGTCACATATTATCTGAAAGAATAAGGTTCTCCAAAAATAAAAACAACACCCCTAGACTGGTCATTGAAGAAATGTGTGAATGAGTCTATGTCCCTGGCCGTGGGGCAAAGTATTTAGGAAAGACCTGGATTTTTGAGTATTCACACTCAGCTTTGGGTGTTTCATCTCATTCTGTTATATTTTCCATAGTAAAAAATTAATGCAAACATTCAACATGGAAGCCCTTTATAATGGTCACAGAAGACCCATATATGAATATCGTATAATTCAATGACTTGCCTATATATTTTATAAATTGTCAACCCACGGTGAGTCGTTATCCACTGCAGACCATTAGTCTTCTCCACCTGGTGGACTAATCCATTCTGTAGAAAGGTCCTTCGAATAGCATTGTGACATGGGATTTCCTTTTCCTTCTTATGTTACATAGTTACATAGTTAGGTAGTCTGGCTGAAAAAAGACAAAAGTCCATCCAGTTCAACCACAGAAAAAAAAAAAAAGTTATAATCCTACACCCACAGTTGATCCAGAGGAAGGCAAAAAGAAACAGCAAAGCTTGATCCAATTTGCTCCTCTAGGGGAAAAAATTCCTTCCTGATCCCGAGAGGCAATCAGATATTCCCTGGATCAACTTTACCTATAAATGTTAGTATCCAGTTATATTCTGTGTATCCAAGAAACAATCCAGGCCTGTTTTGACGCAATCCACTGAGCTTGCCAGAACCAACTCTTGAGGGAGTCTATTCCACATTTTCAAAGCTCTCACTGTGAAGAAACCTTTCCGTGTTTGGAGATTAAATTTCTTTTCTTCCAGACGTTAAGAGTGTCCCCTTGTCCTCTGTGATGACCTCAGGGAGAATAGCTCTACACTGAGTTCACTTTATGAACCACTGATGTATTTATACATGGAGATCATATCCCCCCTTATGTATTATACATGGAGATCATATCCCCCCTTATGTATTATACATGGAGATCATATCCCCCCTTAATCTCCTCTTCTCAAGAGAGAATAAATTCAGTTCCTCTAATCTTTCCTCATAGCTGATCTCCTCCATGCCTCTGATCAGTTTAGTTGCCTTTCTCTGTACTTTCTCCAGTTCCCCAATGTTCTTTTTCTGAATTGGTGCCCAAAGCTGAACTGCATATTCCAGATGAGGTCTTACTAATGATTTGTATCGGGGGAAATGATATCTCTCTCTGGAGTCTATACCTCTTTTAATACAAGAGAGGATTTTATTCGCTTTAGAAGCCATTATTAAGCTTGTGATCTACCATAACTCCCAGATCCTTCTCCACCATTGATTCCCCCAGTTGTACCCCCCTAGTATGTATGATGCATGCATATTCTTAGCCCCCAAGTGCAGAACCTTACATTTATCAACATTAAACCTCATTTGCCACATAGTTGCCCAATTACACAGAGCATTGAGATCGGCTTGTAAGTTGGAGACATCCTGTAAGGACGTTATTCCACTGCACAGCTTGGTGTCATCTGCAAAGACTGAAATGGGATTTGTAATATCAGACCCTATATCGTTTATAAATATATTAAAAAGTAAGGGTCCCAACACTGAACCTTGGGGTACACCACTGATGACCCCAGACCATTCAGAGTATGAATCATTAACCACTACTCTTTAAATACGATCTTTTAGCCAGTTTTCTATTCATTTACATACAGATTTTTCCAAGCCTGTAGACTTTACTTTACACATTGGGCAACTGTGTCAAACGCTTTTGAAAAATCCAAGTATACCATGTCCACTGCCACCTCTCTGTCCAAGTATACCAAGTCCACTGCCACCCCTCTGTCCAAGTATACCACGTCCACCGCCACCCCTCTGTCCAAGTATACCATGTCACCGCCACCCCTCTGTCCAAGATTTTGCTCATCTCCTCATAAAAAGAATTCAGATTGTTTGACAACTTCTTTCTTTCATGAATCCATGCTGTCTGTTGCTTAAAATATTTTTTTTCCAGCAAGAACTCATCTATGTGGTCTTTTATTAAACTTTCCAGTATATTCTCAACTATAGAATTACACTAACAGGTCTATAATTACTTGGTAAAGGTTTTGACCCCTTTTAAAATATTGGCACCACATTGGCCTTACGCCAATCCAGTGGTACTATGCAAGTCATTAAAGAGTCCCTGAAAATTAGAAACAAGGGCTTTGAAATGACAGAGCTCAATTCTTTAAGGACCCGTGGGTGTATGCCATCCAGTCCAGGTGCTTTATTCACCTTTATACTGTCTAAATAGTTTTGGATCATATCAATTGTGAGCCAATGTGGATCATCTGGAGCTGTGTCAATACCATGCCCATTATGGACAATAGCTCCCCCATGCTCCTTTATATACACAGAACTGAAGAAGGTATTAAATAAATTTGCTTTCTCTTTGTCCCCAGTCACCCACTCTAGATTATTTTGTAAAGGGCCTACATGCTCAGACCAGACCTTTTTACTATTAATATATTTGAAGATTTGTTTGGGGGTTGGTCCTGCTATCTTTTGCAATCTGTCGCTCGTTTTAAATTTTTGCGGCCTTTCTTTCCTTTTTTGCATATTCTGTTATATTCTTTGTAATACTTAAATGATGATAGCGTTCCTTCATTTTTATATTTAATAAAAGCTCTTTTCTTATTATCTATAGCCTTTTTAACTTTGGCCGTAAGCCTCATAAGTTTGATTTTTAGCCTTTTAAACTTGTTGCCCATGGGAATATATTTTGCAGTGTGTTTACATACAGTCTTTTTGAAGAACTCCCATTTCTGTGTTGTGTTCATCAATGCCAACATTCTCTCCCAGCCTAAGGCTTGGAGAGAAGCTCTCAGCCTTGGAAAATTAGCTCTCTTGAAATTGAGCATTTTTATTTTTCCCATATATGCTTGCTTGCTGTTTACAGCTAACAATAAATTAAATCATGTTATGGTCACTGCTACCCAGATGTTCTTTTATATGGACATTAGTAATAAGCTCTGCATGGTTTGAGATTACCAGGTCCAGCAGAGCATCGTTCCTAGTAGGGGCCTCCATGAACTGTACCATAAAATTGTCCTGTAGTAGGTTTAAAAATGTTTGCTTTTTAACTGTTCCTGCAGTACCATTACTCCAGTCAATTTCCAGGTAGTTAAAATCCCCCATTATTATTACTGTCCCAGCCCTAGCAGCCCTTTCGATCTGTGCAAGGAGCTGAGTTTCCACCTGCTCATTAACACTGGGAGGCCTATAACAAACTCCAATGATTACCTTTGTAGTACGCACCCCCATGTGCAGTTCCACCCATATTACTTCAGCCTCATCACACTCTCCAACTAGGTCCTCTTTCACACTCACTCTGAGATCACTTCTCACATAGAGACAGACACCACCACTTTTCCTATTTACTCTGTCTCTCCGAAAGAGAACATAGCCAGGAATATTAATGGCCCAGGTATGCGAAGAATGAAGCCAAGATTCAGCAATACCAATTAAATCATAGTTCTCTTCATGCACCAAAGCTTCCAACTCCCCTATTTTGCTTGGCAGACGTCTGGCATTGGTGAACAAACAGTTTAATCGATTGATACCTTGTTCACACGTATTTTGCATATTTTTTATTTTCATACAAATGGTACCAATTCCAGTGGCTGTTTGCAACATGGGAACCTTCTTATCACCTGCCATAGCCTTCCCCCCCATCTTTCCCCATTCCATCCACCAGTAAGGACTGACCCCTGTCTGATCTGTCTACCCCGTTATAATCTAACTCTCCCTCCCCCCTTGATCCTAGTTTAAATACTCCTCCAGCCTTCCCATAAACCTCTCCCCCAGCACAGCAGACCCCCTTCCATTTAGGTGCAGACCATCTCTAGCATATAGGTTGCACCCCAATGAAACGTCAGCCCAGTGCTCTAGAAACCCAAATCCTTCCCTCTTACACCAGGTCTTCAGCCATGCATTGAGTTCTCTAATCTCCCCCTGTCTCTCCTAATTTGCGCATGGCACAGGTAATATTTCAGAGAATATCACCTTGGAGGTGCTTCCCTTCAACTTGCAGCCTAGTTCTTTAAATTGAGTCTTAAGGAGCCTCCACCTTCCATGTATTCTGTCATTGGTTCCAACATGAACCAAGACAGATGGATCATGCCCAGCCCCTCCCAGTAATTTATCAACCCGGTCCACCACATGCTGAATCCTGGCACCAGGGAGACAGCAAACCATTCGGTTGAGGCGATCCTGGCGACAAATTATTCTATCAGTCCTTCTAATCATAGAATCCCCTACTACCACCATCTGTCTAGGCCTTCCTGCACTACCCTCCCCACCCCTCCCAGATGGTCTGCCCTCCCGGCTGTTAGGGATAGCAGTGACATCCAGGGATGCCACCCCTGAGCTTGCCACCCCCACATCTTCACCCAACTTGCCAAATCTGTTTGGGTGCTCAAACCCTGGGCCAGTCTTCCTTTTCTATGAGCCCCTACCACTCCCTCTCGTTACAGTAACCCATCTTCCTACCTGATAATCCTGACAAGCCCCTCCACCCTCCACATCAATCCCATTAGCTACCTGCTCAGAGAGCAGAAGACCCCTTTCAAGGTTGTCAGTTCTGCCCAGTGTTGCAACTTGCTCCTCCAGATCTCTAATGCGAGATTCCAGAAGGGCAACCGGCTCACATCTGTCACAGCGGTATCCATCCTGGAGCTGTTTCTCCATTGCTGCATACATGCGGCACACTGTGCACTGCACAAAACCTTCCACCCTGCTAGCACTCATACCCTGTTACAATATTAACAGGAAATATCAGTTGTCACTTACAGGTTAGTAGACTCATGTTATAATCTCCTGTTTTCAACTGTTTTTTTTAACTCCACTTATCAAATGTCCACTTGGTCAAAGGTCCACCAAGCAAAATACAGGCAAGCTCAAGAGTGAGCTCTACAGCAAGTTTATATAGGACCTGTATCACCTGACACCAATTAACCCATCCCCTTAATTAGCTGACTGAAGGATGACAAAGCAAGGAAGAAAAAAAATGCTATTTAAAAAGTGACAGAAAAAGGGATTAAAAAAAAGTAAAAGCTTTTAGCAAGACCCAAAGAAGAAAATAAAACAACTACAAGCACTAGCAATCAGCAGCAGTCAAAAGTAAAACTTTCAGATTTCCCACTCTTTTTAGTGATCAGCCAGCAAAAAATGCCAGAAATTCTGAAGACCCTCTGCACACTGGTATATACCCTTTCAAGCAGACTATGCAATAAATAGGGATATTTGGTTCACACATATTGCAATACATGCTTAAGCTGGCCAACTGCGTCAAAGTCATCCCTCTATGGCCAGACCTACTCTGCCCTGCCTACGCAATGCTACTGTGGACACAATGCCAATACTGGGGAAAAGACACAATGGGGAGAGCTACAAGGTTCAGGTCTGGCTACTGACCCAACAATACAACAAACAAGAGATCCCTGTGCTCAAATCCCAACAGCTAGTGCATGCATTTATCCATCAGGTGCTAAAGGGGTGTAACCGCATATTAACACTAGAAATTCTGAAGGGCCCTCTGCACACTGGTACCTTGTAGCTCTCCCCATTGTGTCTTTTCCCCTATGCTAGCATTGTGTCCACAGTAGCATTGCGTAGGCAGAGCAGAGTAGGACTGGCCATAGAGGGATGACTTTGACGCAGTTGGCCACCGTGAACATGTATTGCAATATGTGTGAACTAAATATCCCTATTTATTGCAGAGTCTGCTTGAAAGGGTATATACCAGAGTGCAGAGGGTCCTTCAGAATTTCTAGTGTTAATATGTGGTTACACCCCTTTAGCACCTGATGGATAAATGCATGCACTAGCTTTTGGGATTTGAGCACAGGGATCTCTTATTTGTAGCAAAACATGCCAGACACAAATGTGTACTCTACAGAAGTTATATAGGGTCTGTATCACCTGAGACCAATTAACCCCTTCCCTTAACCACTTGCCTACTAGGCACTTATACCCCCTTATTTACCAGGCCAATTTTCAGCTTTCAGCGCTGCCGCATTTTGATTGACAATTGCGCGGTCATGCAACATTGTACCCATATGAAATTTTGATCATTTTTTTCTCACAAATAGAGCTTTCTTTTGGTAGTATTTAATCGCCACTGGGCGCTTTACTTTTTGCGCTATAAATAAAAAAGTGCAAAAAATTAAAAAAAAAAAAAAAGTTTCTTTGTTTCTATTATAAAATTTTTCAAACAGGTATTTTTTCTCCTTCACTGATGTGCGTTGATGAGGCATCACTGATGGGCACTGATAGGCGGCACTGATGGGCACTGATAGGCAGCACTAAAGGGCACTGATAGGCAGTACTTATGAGGTGTCACGGATAGGCGGCACTGATAGACAGCACTAATGAGGTGTCACGGATAGGCGGCACTAATATGCAGCACTGATAGGCGGCACTGATAGGTGACACTGATGATGGGTACTGATAGGCGGCACTGACTGGCATCACTGCTGGGCACTGACTGGTGGCACTGACTGGCAGCACTGCTGGGCTGCACTGGTGGGTGGCACTGGTGGGCAGCACTGGTGGGTGGGCACAGGTGGGTGGCACTGCTGGGCACAGGTAGGTGTCACTTCTGGGCACAGGTGTGTGACACTGCAGAGTGGCACAGGTGGGTGCACTGCTCGGCACAGGTGGGTGCACTGCTGGGCACAGGTGGGCGGAGCTAGTGGGCACACTGCTGGGCACAGGTGGGCCGAACTTGCGGGTGGCACTGCTGGGCACCGATCATCAGGGCACTGATCATCAGTGCCCTGATGATCGGTGCCGATCCCCGCTCTGACAACTGCCGGTTCTCGGCAGTACTTTCCTCACGATCTGACAGCGTGAGGAAAGTGCAGCCGAGAACCGGCACTTGCATTTCCCTCTGATCAGCGTGTCATTGGACACCGCTGATCACGTGATAAAAGGCCGCTGTGATTGGCCTTTTACCACATCACGTGATCAGCTGTGTCCGTAGGACACAGCGATCACGGAGATCGCCGGGTGCGCGCCCCCTGAGGAGCGCAGGAGAGCGCGTTCTGGGAGGACGTCATATGACGTCCACTCAGAACTGGCCGGCCGCAGTGCAGCCGTCATTCGGCTATCTGCGGTCGGCAACTAGTTAATTAGCAGACTGAAGGAAATGTAAACCATATAAAGGTAATACTCTAATTCCTTATAAAAGAACACCATTAAGAAATAAGGACATGTTTGTAGTTGATACTAGCAACAGATCCTAGAGTGACAATCATGGCTCCCTCCATAGACTCAATGGTGGAATGATGTAGCCACCCAGGGACAGGAAGTGTGTTATTTGCTGGATTACCAGGTGACAATAAACTAACACAGCCACCATACCAAGGACTAGTTTACTGCAATATATTACATTTTTGGTTTTGCTGCTCCATTTAAGAGAAATCCTGTGCTGACACCCTCTTGAAATCCTGAGGTGTTGCTCTCCTTAATCTTCCGCAGCACTCACTGGTTCCTCCAGCCAACTTCCACATGACATCTGTGTACTGTAATGGCATTGAGTGGGAGAAACCACTAAGCACTGCAGGGAATGAGGAGATCGACACTCCTGGAAGTGTCAGTTTCCTAAGAGGAGGAGTACTAGTCCAGTTGAATGGCCAGCAGGTATGGTAAGTATTCAGTCTCTTCTTTTGCAGGTAAGCCTAGATAGGATTTTGTTTTTTAATTGCAGGGTCCCCTAAAAATTGCATTGCCTATGGCATAGGTTGTCAGCAGTCGAAGGTTTTACACACACTCCTGGCTGCTACAGCAGCTAAGAGTGCATTTAGATCTTACACGTTTACTGTCAACTGTCAGGTAGAAACAATCAGGTGGCTGTAAAGCCACCCTATTGGTTCCAAGGATCCCTGGTAGTGGGCCACCCCAGTCTCCTCCCTGCACGCAACCTGCCACCATGTTTCCCAGGCCTCGCTGTCCCACCTGAAAGCCACTACAGCAGGTGTTGCTGGGTAGAGGGGATGAAATGAACATCCATTTACTGATCTCCCCTAGCTAGAATGAACACAGAAATGTCATGCATCACGTCACTCTGCATTCAGGTTTTAGATTCCCTGGCCGCTGTGGCTGTGGAAGAAGTTAATGTAAGGCAATCTGCTTAAGTAGAAGGCATAGGAGACATCAGAGGTCTAATAACACCTTGATATTTCATTAAAGAGAACCTGTCTAAACCTAATTCTGTCATGTAGAGGACTTTGATATAATGTGATATCAATAAAGTTAAGTGAAAAAAGTTTTAAAAAATAAAGTTATACTCAAGCACCTAAAACCCCCAAAAATTTAGAGCCTGACCCTACGCACATACAAATGTAAACACACACAATTGAGTGCATGCGGTGAATGGGAACAATATTTCTATCCCCATTATTCATGAGTAAAGTAGTTCTAAAGTCAAATTGTTTTTTTTCCTGAAAGGTAAATACATCTCGGAAGCTGTTTGCTCCCTCCCCATACTTACTAAAGTCCGGTATCGATCCAGCACTGTGCTTGTCTGCCATTAGGTCCTGTTGCTTTCAGTCCAATCCATTGAGCAGAGAGCGGGAGGTGGGGTCAAGCCGCACTGTGGTGTGTCAATGGATGCACGCAGCCCAGCTCGGGAGCAAGCCTGCATGTGTGTCAGCATAGGAAGGGGAAGGGGAGAAGAAGGGGAGCAGAGAGCGCTGGTGGGGGACCCCAGAAGAGGAAGTTAGTGAAAAACAAAGATTTTTATATTATTGCCATTGTTTCCCACGGTATACGCAATTTTACGGATTGATATATTGGGTATCTATTTACTCAGTGCAACCTCATCTTTCATTAAAATGGGTAGTATATTGCGTCTGCATGCCCTAAATTTAGCCTAAATGTATTTTTTGTGAATATGTGCACTTGGTAAACTGTTGTGTTAATATTGTGTAACGTAAAATATTTGGAAATGTAATGACCTCCAGGTTATTTAGGTATCTTTTTGTTAGATAGAGGCTAAGTAGCAGCCTGGGGATGAGTCAGCCTGGGGAGCGAGGTAGTGAGGTCATCTCAGGACAGGCTGGCAGGCTCCATCAGGTCAGGACTTCTAGAGCTCTCCCACCTATCTAGAAGCCTGAGAGCTCTCTGGAAGAGGAGGAGGCACAGATCTGCGTGTTCGAGGGATTCTGGCCAATCCCCTGGCAAGTGCTGGCCATGGTGACCAAGGCAACCCTCAAATATCAGAGAGCCTAGAGGGCAGTGGTCAAAGTCGTATGGAAGATGGAGTGAGGAGCTGGAGTTTGGAGACTGGGCTCATGTGAGGAGAGCCTACCTGCAGACTGGTTGCTGGACAGGGGGATCTCCACTGCCCAGTCTCCTTGAGAGGACATCCTGAACAGTAGGGAAGGAGCCAGCCCAGCAAAAGGCCTGAAAGCAGCCTCCAACCCACCATGCTGATAGGACAATGTGAGTACTTCACCCCCTGGGCCAGAGAAGGGGAGATAGCGGTCAGGTGCAATATTATTATTATTATACAGGATTTATATAGCGCTAACAGTTTGCTCAGAGCTTTACAATATAACGGGAGACAATACAGTTCAATACAAGAGGGATAGGAGGGCCCTGCTCCTTGGAGCTTACAATCCAATACCCAACTAGTCCTCATCCGGGACTGCTTAACTGCAAGCTCTTGGGACCTCTTGGTCAGGGATACCCTCAGTACAGCTGGTTGGAGAGGAGGATTCATCCAGGGAATGAGGAGATACACCAAAAAGGGACTACAAAAAGGCAAATTTTAAAATGCATTCTTTGCTTATGGAAGTCTGCGTGGATGAACGGAAATCACAATCATATTTTTACTGAAAAATGCATCTTTATTGAATCTTTGCAGAAACAAATATCTGTAGCACTTGGTGGGTATATGTAACTGAGACCTGGCTCTCCAAAGACTACACATGGAACCAGCTTATTCAAAGCGCCATAATGGAATTTGTGACAGGTTTCACTAACGTGTTGACCATGCACAATTTCACACACATTTCTGTATGACATATGTCTGTTGAGAAAGAAGTACAAGACACTTGTTGGGATGTTTAGCATGGCTGTGTTCTGAGAATGAGTTTATTATAGATATAGAATGCATACAAAACTGAATTAGCCACAGGAGCTAACAGCTGTTTAGAGTGTGGAATGTGCTTGACCAATGTACTAATCCGAGGTGTTCAGGAGACTCCTAATTAGCACCTCTACAAATTAAAAATCTTAAGTGATGTAGAAAAGTCATGTGACTATTCCTGTGTTATTTTTTTTTTTTTTTTTGTTTCTTAAAATACATAGAAGCTGTGGCTTCTCTAACCTGATTTTCTCAACCTAACCCACTAACACAGCTATAGAAACATGAAGATGGGAGGAAACCCTGTAGGACATAGTAGGCTTTGACAAAGCAATTTTTTAAGACGCTTGCCTAATTTGCCTAATTTGAGTATATGGGTAATAAGGTCCAACATACCCCTTGCTGAGTATGACTAATAGTCCTGAAATCTGCAAAGCTCCTGCTCCCTGCTGATTGGAGAGCTCTAGCTCTGATTTAGCACTCTTCCCAGTCCAGGCTGCTAGATTAATGGTTTTAGGCCTCTTATCCAAAGCAGATCTTCTTACAATGGGTACTTACTGCAATCCCTAAACTGTCCCTTCTTTCCTGGAACCTGTCCCTGCCAGTGCCTATTAGAGGTGCTGAATTACCTAAAAACCTGCTTTGTCATTCTAATATATCATTATAGGTTAAAGTATAGGGCTAGAACTGTTTCTGCTTGTTTTGCAATTAGTAGAGAATTGCTGAAACCCAATAATTTATCTTTTCTTATCTTTGGCTCATTGGAGAAATTTGCCTTCTTTTTATGAATTGGAAATCCAACAGGCAGCATGAGGAAATTTCTCTAAGTGGGGACATTTGTCAATGGACCAGCAGTTCCCCTCATCTCCTGTTCTAATGACTGCTGTAAAAATGTGGATTTCCCCTCACTTTCTGTCTTGGTGGCTCTGGACATAAGGACAAATAGAGAGGGTGAATGTACTGTTTAAAAAAAAACATAAAAACTGCAAGACAATGGCATAATGTACTAGTATGCAGGAAGTTGAAAAATAACAGACTTACTGGCAGGATCACCAGGTGAAAATAAAGAAAAGAAAAACATAGAAAAAGAAAACTAATGCAGCTTACCAATAATTTGGTAAGCTGTAATAAGTAATATTGTTGTTTTGGGTTTAATACCACTTTAACTCACACCAACGCATCCTCAAATACAAGTTTATAGGTATGTAAGTCTAGGATAGTGACTTAAAATTAAATTGGTGATTTTCTAAAAACATGGCTGTGTAGGAGGTTGTGAAGTTGTGCATCATGCTGCATGTGGTGATCATAGGTGAACAGTGAGCGATCTGTCTCTCGCTGCATTGTAATCAGCTTTAAATTAATTTTTTCAGTTGCCGTGTTGTTAGTTTAACTGAATAACACAGATAAAATTTAGAGAGACAATCCAAAACATACACACTTCCTAACATGCCGCCAAAGTCTTTACATGTCACTAAACTTTGGAGCATAATTGATTGTTACTGATTGAACAATAAAGGCACTTTATATTTGCGTTGTCATTGGAAGGACACTTCTCTGACCCATGAAGCAGGGATCAAAGCTTAGTGATCTGGGAATTATTATTATTCAACTCAAATTACAGCATCATTAGTTAGCAAAACTTCAGGGATTTCTCAAATAAGTTTTGTTTTTTTTGTTTTTAATGGATTTTCGATAAATTATTGGAGTGTATCAAATATATTTAAAGTAATAAGATGTTTTTGTCTTTATATGGCTATGTACATTCAGGGGCTACCTAAAATGTAATTGCGGTTCTGTTGAAGAAAAAATAAAAACATTCCCCTCTGGGTGATCAATGTACATTGCAGGGATTTTAACAAACTTTAAAGAGTTAGAAAATCCAGCACCAACTTGGCTGATGATAAAATGATTCAAGCTTTATTAAGTGCAGCACCCTCCTAGTCAGCTAGGGGGAGCTAGAGTCCTGATTGTTAGTCAGAGGCTGAGTAGCAGCTTGTGCAATAGTCAAAGGGTCAAATTCAGGTCAGAGCTGAGAGGCTCTGCAGATCAGTTCTCTGAGACTTCCCCCTGCACTAGGACTTTGGAGAAAGTTCTAGAAGCAGTGGGCAGATGTTAGGAGTGGCTGATCTGTAACTTTGAGGGATCCTGGCAAATCCCCAACAGGAGGCTTAGCAAGGCACCAGGACAACCCTTAAAAGGGACAGAGCGTGCTCAGCAGCATGAGAATTGAAGGAGAGTTTGGGTGGAAGAGGATGTAAAGGCTGGTGAGCAGGAGCCTGGGAGGGGGCCTAAATGGGATGGGGCCCACCTCCAGACAGGGACCTTGGAAGGAGGAAAGCCTGAACCTTCACCGTCCTCTGATAGAGGACCACCTGTGTAGCAGGGCAGGAGCAGCCCAGCTAGAAGGCCTGGAGGTAGCCACTGACACACTCACAGCATAGGAGGAGGACCAAGTGAGTAACCCTGCACCCTCTGGACCAGATAGGGGAAGGAGCACTCTACTGGGAAACCAGTTTAGCAACTACCTAGGAATGTCTTCTTTTAGAGGCAAGCACTGGATCCCCTTCTCAGGGATTCCTCCAGGCAGTCAGATAGAGGAGCATCTGGGGTGATACTACAGGAGATGCTGGCTAGCTCTCCGAAGAGACTGTTTGCTGGAACCACTTGTACATAGTTCAGGAAGTTGTCCTCGGTTTCTCAGTTCCCTTGGGCATCTCGTACACCCCTTACCTTATCCAAGTTGAAACTCCCCTTATAAAACTTCAAAACAAGCTCAAGGACTGGTTGTTGACTCCTGAATGCAAGTTTGTATGGAAATACGTGTTGCCTGGCTATGCAGAACTATAGGGAGACCAAAATATTTTGCAACTCCTAAGGGGGTAGTGCTACTCAAGTATCCATCAAGACATAAAAGCATCCATCATATAAACGAATTGATGTGTTTCTGCAGCAAACTTAGGGCCTTAGTCATATTATGACTAAGGTCCTAAGGTTGGGGCAGAAACGTGTCAACGTCATTTTATAAAGTAGTATATTATATATTAATTAGGTAAAATGTAAAGTAGAGCTCCACCCGTAAGGGGAAGTTCCGCTTTAAGGACTGGTCCTCCGCTCTCCATGAAGAATTTGCATCTTTGGGGAGTGGGTACCCGATTTTGACAGGTACCCACTCCCACTTCCATTTCAATTGCCTATGCAGAAGTTCTCCCTGCCCCCTCATAGTCTTCTGGGACACATGATGCAGAAGTTCTCCCCGCCCCCTCATAGTCTTCTGGGACACATGACAAGTCCCAGAAGACTGCGAGACCATTCACAACATGCAGTGCTTCTCACGCATGCGCAGTGGGCAGCCGGATGTGAAGCCCCAAGCTGTCACAGCCGGGTGCCCACACTTAAGATGCCAGTGCTGAGGACAGAGGATGGCCAGTGAACCCGGATGGGGTCAGGACACCGCTGGATCCTAGGACAGGTAAGCGGCTGTTTTTGAAACGTTTTTGTAGCTGCTGACTTTTCTTTTTTTCCTGAGGAGCCTGGAGCTCTGCTTTAAATGAATAGGTAGACACGCTCCAAGAATTAATTTTATATCAGCCCCCCATCACATCAGAGACCCCCTTCACATCAGAATTCCCCACCATCATCACATAAGAAGTCCCCCTCTCACATCAGAATTCCCTTTTTACATCATAATCCCCTCTTTCACATCAGAAGCCCCCCCATCACATCAGAAGTCCCCCTTTCACATCAGAAGCCCCCCTTTCACATCAGAAGCCCCCCTTCACCTCAGCAGTCCACCTTTCACATGTTTAACATTGGAAGCCCTCCATTACATTGAAGTCCCCCTTTAACATTGGAAGCCCCCCATCACATCATAGCCCCCCTTGCACATCAGAAACACCCTTATCACATCAGAGTCACGTTTTCACATCAGAAGCCCCCCATCACTTCAGAGCCGCCCTTACATTACAGAGTCCGTCTTATATCAGGGTCCAAATCAGAAGTAGAGATTACAACTGATTTGATTCCTCAGTTTGTGCATTGAGCCTGAGGATACACCACTGACCCTAGTTGCCGGACAATTAAAATCTTGTAGCAGGCCGCGGGCTGTGGTTTGGAGGCCCTTGCAATAGGGAAACACAGATGTGTATCTGAAGGATCTTGAGGGCTGCACAAAAAGCCACAAAGGGCAACATGAGTCCCCTGAGTCACAGGTTGACCATCATGGGCTTAGCTGGTTGTGCAAAAAGTATAGCCCGTAGCCCAAAAAAAATGGCGAGGGGCTAGCATGACTGGGGCAACAGGGGAATCGGGGTAGAGATAGGGTTAATTTAATAATAGTGGAGTAGGGAGGTACTTACTGTAATTGGTGGTTTCAATAGGAGAAGAGGGGCTACAAAGAGGGTCTTCTAGGTGAGCCAGTAATTTCCAGACATCCAGAGAAGAACCGTGGAAGAAAAACATCCCACCCTTCCGCCCCTTGTATTGCATCCAATTTCCTTGGTTGGTTTTAGCAGTGTGGCGGTTGGGGTCTTTGGAGGTGTTTTAAATTCTGCTCTGAATATCATATTAGGGACCCATCTAAGTTATGGAGTCCCCAGTGGAATGCCAGTTAATGGTGGGTTCACTGGTAAGTTGAACTGAGAGGTATCTGCAGAGAGATGGGTGGTGTGGCTGGTGACCATGTAAGCAGTTATGCAGTTACAAAAGTGGATGTTTGATATTTTGTGCCTCCAAAGATCGGCAACCTTATGTGGATTATTATCATTAATGTTGTTTCTGTTTTAAGGAATGTTTGTTGGATATGGCTATTTGTTAACCTCCCTGGCGGTATTCCTGAGTGTAGCTCGGGGTAGAGTTTCAGTACCACAAGCGGTAACTCCGAGCTACACTCAGGCTTACCATGCAGCGTTGCTCAGGGATTCCCTGCAGCACTTACCTTGTCCTGTGCTCCCGCGATGTGTCCCCTGAAGCGTCCCCGGCCGATGCCGGCATCTGGCTTCCATGTTCCGGTCCCTGCGAGCATCAGGACGTACAGGGGATGGAACTGGCGGAAAATTTGAACATTTTAAAAACTGACATTTTCTGATAAGCTAAAATCACATAGTAAAACATTACTGTATCAAACCATTTCACATAGATTTTGTCCCGAGTGCTTTGTCCTGCGCCCTGCCTGCATTTTTACTGTTCTTTCTGCCTGGAAACTGAGAAACGTCCATGGCTTCCAAAAAGCGTCCCTTTAAGTCAAAAGCGGTTTTAGACCGGCTAGAGAACAGCGATAGCAAATCAGAACCACTTGCAGAATTGAGTGATAATGATTCGTGGGGGAAATTCATCATCAGACACTGAAAACGATTCTGCGACTTTGCTCAGTGATGTGCAAACTTGGCGCTTTATTTCAAATTTCAGTGTTTTTGGTTTGATTACATTATTGAATTAAATTTATTATTATTATATTATTATTTTTTATGATTATTTATTAAATTATAATTTATGATTTCGTGTTTCAAGTTTTATCCTACCCGGGATGTTTACTAGACTCTTGTTCGGACAGATTTCAGTGAGTTATTCCTAAAAATTACAGGCCTACAATTAAAAAACTACATATTTCCATGCAAAAAAATGGTACCGGTTTCAGCACCAAAAATCTGAAATAATCAGACCGCTAGGGAGGTTAATAAATGGCACTACTGCCAATTTTTCTCCACAAAATGGTGTTGTGATGGTTATTACAGTTACGTCAGGGTCAAGGGTTTACAGCAGCATAGCGGTCACTATCACATTGGCACGATGACATCTGTTGCGCCTTGGTGGTGTGTATTGTTGTTTTTCAGCCTGAGCAGACGTAGAAACATACTCTGATATAGAAGGGAATAAAAAACACAATAGCTGTCCTGCGCTACTAAGCAAGACACACAGTCTGCCCATGTAATGAATAAATATGACTGCTACACCGCACACTTATAACTATGAATTATTTATAACTAGCAAACTATGCATATAAACTAGATTTTATAACATAACCAGCCATCAGTTGGACTATTCATTTTCATTTGGTCATGTTCACATACGATACATTAATCCATACCTGACTGAAATCTGTAGATTAAAGCCAAATTCCAAGTATGGCTCTTTTTGCATGTTCAATTGGTGTATCTTGGACCAGTGTAAGTATGATTATGTCATATCTGTGGGATCCTCGGGGAAGCTGGAAATCACTGCGGTAGACACAACTGCTTCAGTGATCTCCACTAGCATCCAGGTTCCATGTCAAATGGCTGTCCTGTTGCATTGTGAATACAGGACGTTGACCACTTGGCAAGGGTGCCATTCAGAGAAAACTGTGCGTTATCTCAATAAATGCAAAATATTCTCTGACTAGACAAGGTGGAGATCTCTCGACCCTGTTGAAAAAGTCCGGATGTGACGAAACGCGTCCGGGGCACGTGACATGGTGACGTATTGGCGTTTTTTCCGGAAGTGCCGTGGCGGCCATTTTGGGTTCTGGAACACGCGGTTGTTCCAATCCTGGAGACTTCCATGTGTGCCTGGCTTTCCTTCTGAAGTGATAAGTGGCTTTAATAAGAGTTACTGTCAAGGAGTGGGGTTTGCCTGGACTATCTCACTACAGGAAGCTGTTCTCATCAAATTTTAATGTAAGTTGCTACAATAAAATATGTTTATCTTTTAATACATATACTGATCCCTGGTCTGTTTATGAGGTCTATGGGCAATGGCTGGAGAAGATATTAGAACTATGTTTGGAGGCATTCTCATCTATACTATGGATTCTATGCTGATTTTATCTATGTTGGGGTAATTATGCACTTTTTATATTGTGTGCAGTGGAGTTACTAATTGTATAATTAACTCTAAGATCTCACGATTGCTGTGGCACTTTTTGGTTTTGTACCTGCATGTGACACGTGTGGCACTTTATTTTAATATTTGGGGTAATATACTATGTTGAGATTTTTTCTTTGAGGTATTGGAAGATTTTCTGGATTATACCACCAATCTGATCCGGGGATAAAGATTTATTGGGAAGTCACTTGCAAAGATTTTTTGGACACTTGGACTTTACTTTGGACTTTAGGTTTATGGGACTTTATATTTTTTGTTTATTGACTTTTTTAAGTTTGCTTATTATTATTATTACTATTTTTGTACTTCAGGGGAAGGAATGTTAAGTAACTTATTGGGGTTTTGGTAGAGGAAGTGAGTGCTATAAGTTTTACATTGATCTCTCGACCCGCCTTTTCCACCTTGTCCAATCATTGAACGCTTTGCTGTAATTGAGAAAATGCAAAGTGTTCCCTGAGTGATTTCCAGCTTCAAGTGGGATTGGCTAAGCATGGCACATACAGTACATATGCAGATTGGTTGAAGCTGGACCAATCAAACTACGCAAAAATAGCCATACCTGAAATTCAGCTTTAAAGTTGATCTTAAGAGGAAAAAAATCTCTTCCCACTCTAACCCCCTGAATCTAATCTAAATTTTTTATTTTAAAATAATATATCTAAAAGCAAAAAGTTCTTACACAAAACTCTGGACAGATGGCACACCGTGTCCCAAGTATTCTTTCTTCTTCTCCATAATGTGGGTGGGTCCAAAGTGCAGGGGCTACATTGTTTCCTGTTCATATAGTCACTGCCTATTGGCTGCTGGAAGAGTCCATCACAAGGTCTTGCAGCATTCAGGAGTGAAGTTACTTGAAGGGGAAACCACAAGATCAGTTGGCTTGACCAGTGAAGAGAATGGAGGGCAGCTGTTTGTCACCACTACTGGAAGAGGTGCCCCAGAGATCATGTAACAGAAGGTTCAAGTAAGTTCATATGGGTTTTTGATGGTTAAAAAAAATTTACCCAGATGCAGAGTGTGGGAAACTAGAAATATTCCCATGCCAAGGGATCATTACTCTACATCCTAGTTCTAAGACCACACTGCCCTTCATGATCACTGGTCTACACCAACAATCAGGAACCAGTTATTGCTGGTTCTAATCATGTGGCAACCATGACAGCAAATTATTGTGATCGCATGGATTTGTTTACAAACAAACCCACAAGTTGCAGCTTGTCACAGTCTCACAGTCAATGCAATGCGTAAATAATAATAGTTATTGTGGCATGGTTCTTGTTGCACTCTGGACTGCAGCCACATGGACCGGGATATGACAGCTTGCAGCCACCCATACATTGCAGCTGTCATTTCCCCAATTACTGGCCGTAAGTAAGGTGTGCAGAGCAGATTCATGGGAGGAGAAGAGAAAGAGCTGACCAGAGACTGTAGAAGGTTGCTTTGTATTGGACTGTTTATAACCGCAGGGATTTGTGGGGGCTGTAGCTCCCACCTGGAGATTTTGCACCAAGAGAGGAAGAGAGACTTGGTAGGTCTACAAGTCCTGGGAGAAATGTGCAATTGAGAAAGGAGGAAAAAGGAAGGAGAAACCTGGCCTGGGGGAGTCTGGAGAGTGAGTAGAGACAGTTGGTGGACTGCTGAGTTGGACTTGCTGCTTACATCCAGAGCTCACCATGATATGAGTGGGACCTTGATGTTATACGTGCTCAGAGACCCTTATAGTCAAAGGGACCCATCAAGCTGGAGAAGAGGGGTGCCACTGGCTTCATAAGAGATGACCGCTACAGAATCCAGTGTTATGGGGTTCCAGACATCAGAGAGGTGTCTTCACAGTGGACTGCAGAGTAGGCTACAGCTTCATTACGTTCCTCTTTAATGGGACAGTGTAACCATCACTTGGGATTTACTTTAGAGATTTTCACCCCTTTACTGTTGGATTTCAAAATTATTTAAGCGCTCCAACACAGGACTCTGGGCCCCATACTAGCCAACTTCTAATACCACACTGGCTAGTGGTAAGGGCTGTAGAGAGACCCTAAGACTTTTATTCTTTAAATTGTCATCTGTATTCAGTGCCTCCCTAGAGTCAGGATTTTGGTGCCCAGTGTGGTCTGAATCTAGTAATACTTGGTTCATGCATTAGTATTGATATACTATACAAATTTGCTTTATTATGTAACTGCTGTTGCCATTTTTGTTGCCTCGTTGGGTGTGTAGCACAAATAAATTTTCCTTCTTTACCCCAGGTTCACAAGTGTGCGGGTGGTGCCACTGCGGATCCGCACGAAAATTAGTGCAGCCGCACCACCTGCACAGAGAATTGCAGACCCATGGACAGGTGTCATTAGTTATAATGGCACACCGCCTACACTGGGAAATGCAACCATACTTGGAACCGAGATTCCAGTGCGGGCTGCGTTTTCCAAAGAAGTGCAGGGACTTCTTTCCCTGCGTGTCACGGGCAATGCTCGAGCACGGCTGCATAGGTATGAACTGGGGGTCAGCCTTGGTGTGTCAGAAGGTGAGGCATTGCTGGAAAGATTCATTGCCATCTGGAATCAGGGAACCCATACATCAGTGGCTCCTCGGGGAGTAAGAACAGAATAATAATAATAATAATAATAAAAAAAGTTTTGATTTTTATTGTTTTATAAAAAGCTGTTAATTGCAAAATAATATAACACATTTTATTCACTTTTCTTTACATTTTTGTCTATTTTTCAGCTTATAATAAAAAGAATAAAAACACAGGAGCAGGTATTTATTAAAGAAGCACACCAAATAAAACATGGTCCCTAAAAACAAAAGTTTTTTTAGGTAAGAAAATTTGGTATTTGGGTGTTAAAAAAAAGTAATAGCCATGTGAAGGCATTCTGACGCTGCTAAATTTGGACTAGACAATTAGGTTTCATTGACCTCTGGTTAAAAAAAACCCTTTTATAATACCATGGATTTATAGCACAATAGAAGTAAAACTGCTTTATTACCAAAAATTCTAAATGACTGCTCATATGATGTAATAATCCTATTAAACTTACTTTTCATCTTTTTATTAGTTTTACAGCCAATGAGCTCATCAGTCACAGCAAATAGAGATTTATGGGCTGTCACCGAGCTCTGGGGTGATGCGGTGTTCCAGAGACAAATGCTTTTCTGTTGGTTGACTGGCTCCTCTCTGACACTGTGATAAGAGGATCATTACAAAGTCTGGAGAAGGAGGATAGTCCTAGGACAGACTTTCTTTATGATTTACTCAAGCTCATCCTCCTCCTCAGAAACAATACCAGAGGAAAACAATTATTTGTTCATACATGGCAGTTTTATTAAGTCTATGAAGGCAATCCTAAAATGACACTAAAGCTCCTTTTTTTTTCTTTTAATAATAAACATGTTATACTTGCCTGCTGTGTGCATTGTTTTGCACAGAGCAGCCCCAATCCTCCTCTTTTCGGGTCCCCGGTGGGTCTCCTTCCCCTCGAACAGTGCCCCCAGGGAAAGTCTCTCTCCCTGGGGACACCGCTGCATGCTTCTCCCTGAGCAGCTGCTCAATGCTTCCATAAGACACATAGAGCCGCTGCTCAGCCCCACCCCCATTCTCTCCTCACTGGCTCACTGGCTGTGATTGACAGCAGCGGAAGCTAATGGGCTCCCGCTGCTGTCTCAGCCAATGAGAAAGAAGAGTCCCCAAACAGCAGAGGTTGTTGAGAATGTCGCTGGATCTGAGGGGGCTCAGATAAGAATTGGGGGGCTGGGGGAAAGGGGCGTGGCACACAGAAGGTTTATTACCTTCATGCCTAGAATACACAAAGGTAAAAAACTTGAGCCTTTAGAACCACTTTGTAAACCTCAGGCATGAAATATGAACAAAGGATATCCTTCTATAGTGTGTACTTCTCAATCCAGAGTGTCTCAATCCAGAGCACTAAGTGTTCTGTCTGCTGCCTCTTACCTCTGCTATCAGCATGAGTCACTTCTGACATGTTTTCCTTACACCAAGAGCAAAATGGTGACAGGGGAGCAGGGGCGGACTGACCATTTGGAAACTCGGGCACTGCCCGAAGGCCCGGGGTCAGTAGGGGGCCCCATGGGATGCCTCTGGTACCTTTTTCATAGGCTTTTTTGAGTTTGGGCAAGGACACAGGGGCCCCATGATCCCCTTTTGCCCGGGGGCCCCATGAGTTGTCAGTCCACCCCTGCAGGGGAGGGACCATCAGATTGACATCCTCAGCTCTGTTCCTGTCAGCTGTGTGGAGGGGGGGGGGTCTCTGCTCTCCAATTAACTCTTACAGCTCTCTTCACTGTGCTCTACAGTGTGTAATTTCAGCTCCCCGGCCCCCTTTTTTCTGAACTTTCAGTTTTATAAATTCAGTACTTTGAACTTATGTAGAGAAGAGAAGACTGCAGATAAACAGGTATATAACTTATATAGGATTTGTTTAATCTCTGTGTATCACCTGAGGCCAGTCACTTCAGATGGTATAAGTAAGTTTTCAACCACTTTAAAGCTGAACTCTAAGCAAAGACAAAAGACACAAATCAATGCAGCGTAATGCTTAGTACATCAATACATTTATTTTTTTTAAATGCAAGCAGTTTAAATACTTGAATTTGACCTGGTGTCATTCACTTGCAGTCCCTCTACAGCAGGGCTGGAGTGTGAAAGGGAGAAGCAGCACAAGACGCCAATTAGCTCCTGTGCTGACAAAAAGCATGCTGATAGCAGGGGCGGACTGACCATTTGGAAACTCGGGCACTGCCCGAGGGCTCAGGGTCAGTAGGGGGCCCCATGAGATGCCCCTGGTACCTTTTTCATAGGCTTTTTTGAGTTTGGGCAAGGACACAGGGGCCCCATGATCCCCTATTGCCCGGGGGCCCCATGAGTTGTCAGTCTGCCCCTGGTTGATAGGAAGAGAGAGCAGAGTGACAAGGAGATGTGCTTATCACTGTGCTGCTTCTCCTTTCACTGTCCAGTCACAGATGGGGGAAGTACTGTAATTTATCATGCTCTTTTGTTCACTAAGCTTTTTACCTAAACATTACAGATCTGCACTGCTTCAAACAGAACAAAATTATTGTAAAATGTCCTATTTTTGGGGGTTTGTAGGGATTGGAGATGGTAATTACATATGAGGGTAAAATGTGCCTCTCCTCTCACGGCTTTGCCATCTCAAAACCATTTCAAAGCCAAAAATTACCTGACCTGTCCATCCTATCTCCTTATATCTGACTTGTCCTCCTACCGCTTTATATCTGACATGTCCACCTATCTCCTAATACCTAATGTCCTCCTACCTTCTTATACCTGTTGTGGCCACCTACCTCCTTATACCTGACTTGTCCACCTACCTCCTTATACCTGACCTGTCCACCTAACTCCTAATATCTGTCCTGTCCACCTACCTCCTTATACCTGACCTGTCCACCTAACTCCTAATATCTGTCCTATACACCTATCTCCTTATACCAGACATGTCCTCTAACCTCCTTATACCTGTCGTGTCCACCTACCTCCTTATACCTGACCTTCCCACTCTCCTTATACCTGAACTTTCCACCTACCTCCTAATACCTGATTTGTCCCCCTATCTCTCTATACCTAACGTGTCCACCTATCTCCATATACCTGACCTTTCCACTTACCTCCTTATACCTGACCTGTCCACCTACCTCCTTATACCTGACCTTTCCACTTACCTCCTTATACCTGACCTGTTCACCTATTTCCTTATATCTGATCTGTCCACCTTACTTCTAATATCTGTCATGTCCACCTACCTCCTTATACCTGACCTGTCCACCTAACTCCTAATATCTGTCTTGTCCTCCTATCTCCTTATACCTGACCTACCAACACTCCTTATACCTGACCTTTCCACCTACCTCCTTATACCTGATTTGTCCCCCTACCTCTTTATACCTAATGTGTCCCCCTATCTCCTTATACCAGACTTGTCTTCTAACCTCCTTATACCTGTCGTGTCCACCTACCCCTGACCTTTCCACTTACCTCCTTATACCTGACCTGTTCACCTACTTCATTATACCTGACCTGTCCACCTTACTTCTAATATCTGTCATGTCCACCTACCTCCTAATACCTGACCTGTACACCTTAACTCCTTACACCTGACCTGTGCACCTACCTCCTAATACCTGACCTGTACACCTTAACTCCTTACACCTGACCTGTCCACCTACCTCCTTATACCTGACCTATCCACTTTCTTCCATATACCTGACCTGTCCACCTACCTCCTTATACCTGACCTGTATCCTTTAACTCCTTAAACCTGACCTGTGCACCTACCTCCTAATACCTGACCTGTACACCTTAACTCCTTACACCTGACCTGTGCACCTACCTCCTTATAGCTGACCTGTCCTTGGTGAGCCCACAGGGGGCACAGCATGTCATCACAACCCCCCAGTCTCCCTTGATTGGTTGGAAATTGTCACAGTTGCCTGTTTGTTGCTCATGTATTGTAATGTTCATCAATTTGTTGCCCTTATATTCTAACAATTGCTGCATAAGTCATATATTGAGGGGAAAAGCAAGGGCAATCATGGTGTCAGTACCCGGGAATTCACCAGCAGCTACAACAGGTCAGTGAGTAAAATTCAGGAGGGAGAGGGGAATTGTGCTGGAGGTGGTTTTATCATTGGGGTTGGGAGTTGTATTGGGGAGGGGGGAATTTTTGGGAGAAATGTTATGCTATATTTGCTTTTCTCCTATGCACTCTGAGCATTACTTATGCCTGGTCCCTGCACTCCATGCTTTATGCACTCCTGACTCCTGCACTCTGTATGTTACTTACTATTGACCTCTGACCTCTGTGTGTTATTCACTCCTGACCCCTGCACTCTGTGCATTATTCACTCCTGACCCCTGCACTTTGTGCATTACTTACTCCTGACCTCTGCACCGTGTGTGTTATGCACTCCTGATCCCTGCGCTCTCTCCATTATGTACTCCTTCACTCTGTGTGTTTTGCACTCCTTACCCCTACACTCTGTGCATCATGCTCTCCTTACCCCTGTGCTATGTGGATAATTACCTGACCACTGTATTGACCAAGAGCAGAGTAGGCTCATTTTTATTTTTCCATACCCCTCTAAGCCCCTCCCACTGTTAATACAATTTGGCCACACCCACCATTCAGTGCAACCCTCTACATGTGGCACTATTAGCCCCAACCCCTGCTTTTCCCTTATCCCACCCCTGTGGGTGTCCCTGGATTTTATTTGGAAAATCTGGTCACCTTACTTTAATGTCATTTTTAATCTTTTTATATCTGCATCTTTCATTAAAATAAAACCTGTTGATCCTGCCATAGTGGTCCCTATTCAGGAGCTTCTTATTGTAGAGTGACAACACTCTGTCCCTGTCTTTCAAATGTGCTCCTGCATTGTCACCAGGGCCGGACTGACCATTTGGAAACTCGGACGGTGGCAGAGCAGGGGCGGATGGCCATTTATAAACGGCCTCCCCGCCCCCTGCTTGTGTGCGCTCCCTGGGAGCGTGCAGCACCGCGATCCGGTGCCCGCTGTGTCCGGAGGACACAGTGGAACACCGATCGTTGTACGGGACCTCTGTGCGAGGTCATGATCATGTGATCAGTGATTGGCCAATCAGTGATCACATGAAGAGTAGTAAGCAAGATGTCACTTCTGACATCATTGCTTACTATCAGGGGTAGATTGACCATTTGAGCACTCAGGCACTGCCCGAGGGCCCAGGGTCAGTAGGGGGCCCCATGAAATGCCCCTGGTACCTTTTATAGGCTTTTTTGGGTGTGCTTTGAGTGTGGGCAAGGACACAGGGGCCCCATGATCCCCTATTGCCTGGGGGCCCCATGAGTTGTCAGTCCACCCCTGATTGCCACCCTGTCATACGTTCTTCTTTTGGTGACTACCAATGGCCATTGCCACAGGCAGGGTCCACTGTTGTCACCATCAAAATGCTATGCAGCCACGGACAAGAAGACACAAAGAGGCTGCAAAGAGGTTGCAGAAGATCAGCAGCAGATGTAATAAAAATGAAAAAACAGCAAAGACAGGGGTTTTTTTTTAAAAAAAGGGCAGATTGGAAACCCCTAATGCATGTAAACACACAGGTTCATTTAAATGCAGGAGAATGTGATCAAGGAGGTAAAAAGTTTTTATAATTCCCAGATTAATGTATCTGCATTTAAATAACACAAAGAGAATGTTCTTTTTTTTGTCTACAGAATGGAAGCTTCATATTAAACAACACAGAGCAAAAATTTCAAACTTCACCAGGCCCCGGTTCTGCAAATGACTCTGGTCAATTAGGGGTTAACGGGGTGATGGCTCTTTAAATTCTTCATTGTAACCATCTCATTGTGGCCCCATGGTTCAGCAGCTCTTCTGCGAGCGCGCAGACAATGGCAAACTATGTTGTCTATCAGACTGTCGATCTTTTCAGCGTTGTGCGAGGACCTTAGCGGCATTTCTTTCTGGACTATATTCACAGTGAGCTGTATTGATGGTTTGGACAACACAGTAATTTATCACCCGAGCCTCTGAGTGATTCACGCTCACGGGCCCCATTATTTACATATCACACGCATTCCTGAAATTACCTTCCGCTGACGGAGGGTGACTTGTGTGACGGTAAGGGACACAAGGCATAGATTTGCTGTTTGGGCCAGATAGGCAATCAATGGTGCTGAGTTGATTCACCGATTAACCTCCGTGTCCTTGATAGATTCCACTTGCCAATGCTGGAAAACAAATGTGTTATGAAAAGCGTTTTGGAAGAGGCCGTCCTTGATGTGCCCCAATATTTATCACAGTCATTGAAGATCTGATGGAGAATGATTACTGGGATCAATAGGACTGGGTGTTGCTCCAGAGAATTATGTCTGGATCTTTCCTAGGAACTGGCTATATGCGTGCATAGGGCATGGACTGCTGGTCGGAGCTCTGTGTGGAGGAAAGGAGGGAAGAGAAGAGGAAATTAGATACGATAAGAGGAGAGAAGAGAATAGAACAGAGGGATGGGAAGAGGAGATGAGAGTAAATGTGATGAGATGAGAGGAAATGAGATAAGAGCAGAGGAAATGAGAGGAGAGGACATTAGATAAGAGGAGAGGAAATGAGAGGAGAGGAAATTAGATAAGATAAGAAGAGAGAAGAGAACAGAGGGAAGGGAAGAGGAGATGAGATGAGAGGAAATGAGATGAGAGCAGAGGAAATGAGAGGAGAGGAGAGGACATTAGATAAGAGGAGAGGAGAGGAAATGAGAGGAGAGGAGAGGAAATTAGATAAGATAAGAAGAGAGAAGAGAACAGAGGGAAGGGAAGAGGAGATGAGAGGAAATGAGATGAGATGGGAAGAAATGAGATAAGAGGAGAGGAAATGAAATTAAATGAGGGGAGGAGAGGAGATGAGAGGAAATTAAATTAAATGAGAGGGGAGGAGAGGAAATGAGATGAGAGGGGAGGAGATAAGAGGAAATTGGATGAGAGGAAATGAGATGAGATGAGAGAAGAGGAAATGAAATGAGAGGAAATTTGATGAGAGAAAATTAGATGAGAGGAAATGAGAGGAGACAAAATGAGATGAGAGGAAATGAGATGAGAGGAGAGGAGAGGAAATGAAAGGAGAGGAGAGGAAATGAGATGAGAGGAAATGAGATGAGAGGAGAGGAAATGAAAGGAGAGGAGAGGAAAGGAGATGAGAGGAAATGAGATGAGAGGAGAGAAAATGAGAGGAGAGGAAAGGAGATGAGAAGAGAGAAAATGCAAGGAGATGAGAGGAAATGAGATCAGAGGAGAGGAAATGAGAGGAGAGGAAATGAGAGGAGAGGAAAGGAAATGCAAGGAGAGTAGAGAAAAGGAAATGAGATGAGAGGAGAGGAAATTAGAGGAAATGAGAGGAGAGGAAAGGAGATGAGAGTAAATTAGATGAGATGAGAGGAGAGGAAATGAGATGAGAGAAGAGGAAATGAGATGAGAGGAGAGGAAATGAGTGAAGAGGAAAAGAGATCATCGCTGTTATAAGCAATAACACAGTAACCCCCCCCCCCCTTTAAAATAGTACATATTGTCAATAGTCAGTATCCCTGAGCTCCCTGCCCCAGCAGTTATTTGATGGTGCTCTACTGCACTGGTGACAGTATGTTAAAAAAAATGTGGAAAAGACCCAAATTTTATTTAATTTCTTCATTTTCCAAAAAATTGTGACAAAAAATTACAACTTCAAAAAACTCGTCATGTCTCTAACTAAAAACCTTGGACTGTCTGCTTTCCAAAAAGGGGTCATTTGGAGAGTATTTGTACTGTTCTGACATTTTTGGGCCTCAAGAAAAGAGGCCATCAGTACATCAGGATTGATCAATTTTCAAGTTTATATCCCATAGTTTGTGGACTCTATAACTTTCACACAGACTAAATACTATACACTGATTTGGGTTATTTTCACCAAAGAAATGTAGCAGAATACATTTTATCCTAAATTTAAGAAGAATGATTATTTATTTGCAAAATTTTATAACAAACTTCTTTTTTTTTAATTGTTGTCTTATTTCATTTATATAGCAAAATAAAAAAAAAAAAGCAGTGGGGATTAAATATCAACAAAAGAAAGCTCTATTTGTGTGAAAAAAAATTATATAAACTTCATTTAGGCACAGTGTTGCTTGACCGCATAACTTCCAGTTAAAGTAGCACAGTGCTGAATAACAAAACATGTCCTGGTCATCAGAGAAATCCGGGGGGGGGGGCATTACTGGTATCATAGGAGATCATTGCTACAGTGTCCAGATTTTCCATCAAAGCCACGGGTTTGGCAGACCGGTGAACAGGAATTAGCTTCACAACAAACTGCATAGTGGTGAGAGGTCGCTGCCTGCAACCTTATTACCCTCCTCTTAAAGGGACAGCGCCTCCCTAACTTAGTTCGAGGACTTACACCCTTTATTGTAGATGCAAATTTATCTGAGCGCTCCAACGCAGGACTCTGGGCCCCAACATTTAGTACCACACCGGCCAGTGGAAAGGGTTTTGGAGAGACTCAAGAACCTTTCATCCTCTAGGCAAGTATTGCCTTTAGCTAGGACCTTTGATTGATTTAGGATTCAGGTTCCTGGAGGGGAGCAGGTCCAGAATTACTTGGTCCTCACATTGTTTCGTTGTATTGTATACATTTTGTTTTATTTTGTAACTGTTTGTTGCTGTTGCTGTTTTTTGTTTTGCCTCGTTGGGTGTATAGTCCAAATAAATCCTCCTTCTATATCCTTAGCGTTTTGGAGGGTATGCAATTGCCAGAGGATTCGCTGTCATCCGGAATCAGAGACCTATACATTAGCAGCTCCTTTGGGGGTGAGCAATACATACATTTTACGGGGTGTATTTATTTTTTTAAAAAGTTGCAACCACCATGCAGCATCACCCTAACTTACAGGACTTACACCCTTTACTGTAGATACAAATCTATCTGAGCGCTCCAATGCAGGACTCTGGGCCCCAACATTTAGTACCACACCAGCCAGTGGGTGGGGTTTTGGAGAGACTCCACGACATTTGAGCCTCTAGGCAAGTATTGCCTTTAGCTAGGACCCTTGATTGATTTAGGATTCAGGTTCCTGGAGGGGAGCAGGTTCAGAATTACTTGGTCCTCACGTTGTTTTGTTGTATTGTGTTCCCTCATTGGGTGTATAGCCCAAATAAATCCTCCTTCTTCAGGCATAGTGTTTCAGAAGGTGTGCAACTGATGGAAGAGTCGCTGTCATCTGAAATCGGAGACCAATACATCAGCAGCTCCTTCGGGGGTGAGCAATATATACACTTTACGGGGTGTATTTATTTTTTTTAAAAAGTTGCAACCATCATGCAGCACATCCATCAAAACTGCATGAAAATTTGTTCTGTATGAATGTGTCAAAATAAACGTTCTCTGAATTTATTCTCTGCAAAATACAACATTATGGCCAATAAATGGTGCCAGCTACCATAGGAAATTAATATATTCCTCAGTGCCACTTAGTGGCCATAATTTGGTAATGTCCGTAATCTCACATTTGAATGGCAAAGAATGTAGCCGAGAACATTCGATATTGACCTATTCACATAGAACAAATTCAAATGCAGTCTTGTTATATGAACAGCTAAGCAAACCTTTTATAAACACACCCCTAAATGTCACGTAAACAGGTTCTTGCCACATTATCATCCCTGAAAGACATGTACCACCATCTGTGTGTCAGTGTCCTATCTGCTGGAAGCATTTGGAATGCTTTGTAAATGTTCCTCCACTGTCTACATGTTCTTCATGCTAGTTTCTAGATAGAATACCTGTGTGGATTGGAAAGAAGAGAGGAGGTATTAAAGTTCAAATAACAGACATTTGCATGCTATATTTAACGTGTTACTAAACAAACAACAGTAAAATCAGTCTGTATATGCAGTAAAGCATGCTTGTTATACTCACTGTGGAACCTAAGGGGTTAATCCTCTGCATTGTGTAAAAAGGCCCTTTGATCCTGACTTCTCTGCTCCTCCTCTTGTTCAAATGTCCATGTCTTATCTCCTGAGAAGAAAGACTGAACTGTAGCCATTCTTCACATGCTCAGTTTAGTGTATATTGCTAGAAAAGTTTTTTTTTTTTCTTGGGAGAGTTCATGTGATCAGCACAGGGCCAATCATCACTGTCCAAACAGAGGTCAGGGGTCCTGGTTTCTCCTAGAGCAAAAAGAAAATTTCTCCTACAAGCTTTACCAGTGCTTGGCTGGACACTGATAGAAGTCACAAGGCTGCTCTAACTGCTGATGAGAAAAGGTATTTAGCAGTTTATATTTACTACAATAATTGCATTTCCATATTGTGTGTACTGTGGGAGACCAGATATAGTGAATGCAGGGTCCGGGGAGACCAGATATAGTGAATGCAGGGTCCTGGGAGACTGGATATAGTGAATGCAGGGACCGGGGAGACCAGATTTAGTGAACGTAGGGTTCAGGGAGATCAGATATAGTGAATGCAGGGTCCGGGGAGATCAGATATAGGGAATGCAGGGTCCTGGGAGACCAGATATAGTGAATGCAGGGTCTGGGGAGACCAGATGTAGTGAATGCAGGGTCCTGGGAGAGCAGATATAGTGAATGCAGGGTCCGGGGAGAGCGGATATAGTGAATGAAGGGTCCGGGGAGACCAGATATAGTGGATGCAGAGTCCGGGGAGACCAGATATAGTGAATGCAGGGTCTGGGGAGACCAGATATAGTGAATGCAGGGTCTGGGGAGACCAGATATAGTGAATGCAGGGTCCTGGGAGAGCAGATATAGTGAATGCAGGGTCTGGGGAGACCAGATATAGTGAATGCAGGGTCCTGGGAGAGCGGATATAGTGAATGCAGGGTCCGGGAAGACCAGATATAGTGAATGCAGGGTCCAAGGAGATCAGATATAGTGAATGCAGGGTTTGGGGAGACCAGATATAGTGAATGCAGGGTCCGGGGAGACCAGATATAGTGAATGCAGGGTCTGGGGAGACCAGATATAGTGAATGCAGGGTTTGGGGAGACCAGATATAGTGAATGCAGGGTCCGAGGAGACCAGATATAGTGAATGCAGGGTCTGGGGAGACCAGATATAGTGACTGCAGGGACCAGGGAGACCAGATATAGTGAATGCAGGGTCCGGGGAGATCAGATATAGTGAATGCAGGGTCCGGGGAGACCAGATATAGTGAATGCAGGGTCCTGCATTTAGTAACACTTTAACACATGGCCATACATTCAATTATCCCAAAACTTTATAGCAGACAATAGGAGCGAAGAATTCATTACAAAAATTCTGTTGTATTTTCTGGTATTTGTGGAACAACATAATTAGAGGCCCGCACACGCACATTCCTATCAGATGGCAGAATAAATTGCAACTCTGCAGTTCTGCACGCAGCGGTTTACAATTGGCTGCCTGCTGCCTGTCAGAACTCAGGGGACGTTTGATGTGGAAAATCAAAATGGCTTGAATGCTATAACTATAGCAAGAGACTCGAAGCAGATCTGCTGAGTGCCTCTCTCGTATGTATCTCACAAATTGGCCTTCAGACACTCGTACAATTGTGTGTACATGGAAGACCTGTGGTCGGGGAACTGCAAGTTTCCAAGAAACTGACTTAGCAGATTATACATTCCATACTGTGTAATTATACATTCCATATATCAGAGGTGTCAACCAACCACACAGTGGGGTTAATTTACTAAAGCTGGAGCATCAAAAATCAGCCCCACTTCTGCACAGAAACCAATCAGCTTCCAGGTTTTATTGCCAAAGCTTAATTGAACAAGCTGAAGTTAGAAGCTGATTGGCTCCCATACGCAGGTGCCCGGGATTCTGAGTGAACTGAATAAATCTACTCCTGTGCGTCTTGTATTAACCAGTTCTGCGCCTCCTTATAGCAGAAATACTGCTACAGGGCAGCATGGGTGCGCAAAATCACATATATATATATGCACACCCTACATTCGCTCTCAATCACCAGGTCCCGGCCAGTGATTTCTCACCCCCGGTGATCGCCGAGTATCTCCAAAAGGGGAGAGACCTGTATGTAAGCAATACAAATCTCTCCCCTGTCAGATCCTGCACACTGCTTTGTATGGCTCTGCATAGCACATGGCTTCTCTCCCTGGCGCCGGCATCCTAAGTGTGGGCACCCATCTGTGACAGCTTGCGGCTTCACAGCCGGGTGCCCACTGTCCATGCATGAGAACCGCTGCGCTTTGTGAATGGCCCCGTAGTCTTCTGGGAACCTGTCACGTGTCCAACTGAGGACAACTTCCGCTTCTGATCGCCTAGGCAATCGCAGCAGAAGTGGGAGTGGGTACCTGTCAAATTCGTGTACCCGCTCCCCAAAGGTGCCAATCCTTAATGGGGAGTGGGGGACAAAGGCTTAAAGCGGAACTTCCCCTTTTGGGTGGAGCTCTGCTTTAACATACACACCCGCAGAGGTTTGCATGAACGGGGTGCGACTTTGATGCAGTGTGGGAATCTCACAGAAACCTGTGCAAATTCCGTGAATCGGCACACCTAAAGCAGTTTTTATTTCTATGATAGAGTATTTTTACCCTCTGGTCACACTGATGCAACTTGGCATGCGATTTGACAAATTGCATGACAAGTCATTCCCTATGATCATGAATGGAACCGTTCTAATCAGTGCAACTGCGACTTTACCGGAGTTGCACTGATTTGGAAAGTAGTTCCTGCATTACATTTTTGTGATTTCAGATGCAACTTGCATAGACATCTGTGCATGAAGTAGTTCAGATGTCTTCTAAGTCACACTGGCATCTGACTTTGAAATTGTGCAACTTCAAGTGATGTCATAGTTACATGGTCAGTCTGGCTGAAAAAAGACAAAGGTCCATCCAGTTCAACCAAAAACAAAACAAAACAAAAACTATAATCCTACACCCACAGTTGATCCAGGGGAAGGCAAAAAACCCAGCAAAGCATGATCCAATTTGCTCCTGCAGGGGAAAAATTCCTTCCTGATCCCCCGAGAGGCAATCGGATATTCCCTGGATCAACTTTACCTATAAATGTTATATCCAGTTATATTCTGTGTATCCAAGAAAGAATTCAGGCCTTTCTTAAAGCAATCCACTGATCTGGCCAGAACCAACTCTTGAGGGAGTCTATTCCACATTTTTACTGTGAAGAAACCTTTCTGTGTTTGTAGATTACATTTATTTTCCTCCAGACGTAAAGAGTGCCCCCTTGTCCTCTGTGATGACCTCAGGGTGAATAGCTCTACACCGAGTTCACTATATGAACCACTGATGTATTTATACATGGAGATCATATCCCCCCCTTATGTATTATACATGGCGATCATATCCCCCCTTATGTATTATACATGGAGATCATATCCCCCCTTATGTATTATACATGGAGATCATATCCCCCTTATGTATTATACATGGTGATCATATCCCCCTTATGTATTATACATGGAGATCATATCCCCCTTATGTATTATACATGGAGATCATATCCCCCCTTATGTATTATACATGGAGATCATATCCCCCCTTATGTATTATACATGGAGATCCTATCCCTCCTTATGTATTATACATGGAGATCATATCCCCCCTTATGTATTATACATGGAGATCATATCCCCCCTTATGTATTATACATGGAGATCATATCCCCCCCTTATGTATTATACATGGAGATCATATCCCCCCCTTATGTATTATACATGGAGATCATATCCCCCCCTTATGTATTATACATGGAGATCATATCCCCCCTTATGTATTATACATGGAGATCATATCCCCCCTTATGTATTATACATGGAGATCATATCCCCCTTATGTATTATACATGGAGATCATATCCCCCCTTATGTATTATACATGGAGATCAGATCCCCCCTTATGTATTATACATGGAGATCATATCCCCCCTTATGTATTATACATGGTGATCATATCCCCCCTTATGTATTATACATGGAGATCATATCTCCCCCTATGTATTATACATGGTGATCATATCCCCCCTTATGTATTATACATGGAGATCATATCCCCCTTATGTATTATACATGGAGATCATATCCCCCCTTATGTATTATACATGGAGATCATATCCCCCTTATGTATTATACATGGTGATCATATCCCCCTTATGTGTTATACATGGAGATCATATCCTCCCTTATGTATTATACATGGAGATCATATCCCCCCTTATGTATTATACATGGAGATCATATCCCCCTTATGTATTATAAATGGAGATCATATCCCCCTTATGTATTATACATGGAGATCATACCCCCCCTTATGTATTATACATGGAGATCATACCCCCCCTTATGTATTATACATGGAGATCATATCCCCCCTTATGTATTATACATGGAGATCATATCCCCCTTATGTATTATACATGGAGATCATATCCCCCCTTATGTATTATACATGGAGAACATATCCCCCCTTATGTATTATACATGGAGATCATGTCCCCCCTTATGTATTATACATGGAGATCATATCCCCCCTTATGTATAATACATGGAGATCATATCCCCCCTTATGTATAATACATGGAGATCATATCCCCCTTATGTATTATACATGGAGATCATATCCCCCCTTATGTATTATACATGGAGATCATATCCCCCCTTATGTATTATACATGGTGATCATATCCCCCCTTATGTATTATACATGGTGATCATATCCCCCCTTATGTATTATACATGGAGATCATATCCTCCTTTATGTATTATACATGGAGATCATATCCCCCCTTTTGTATTATACATGGAGATCATATCCCCCCTTATGTATTATACATGGTGATCATATCCCCCCTTATGTATTATACATGGTGATCATATCCCCCCTTATGTATTATACATGGAGATCATATCCCCCCCTTATGTATTATACATGGTAATCATATCCCCCCTTATGTATTATACATGGAGATCATATTCCCCTTATGTATTATACATGGTGATCATATCCCCCCTTATGTATTATACATGGTGATCATATCCCCCCTTATGTATTATACATGGTGATCATATCCCCCTTATGTATTATACATGTTGATCATATCCCCCCTTATGTATTATACATGGAGATCTTATGCCCCCTATGTATTATACATGGAGATCTTATGCCCCCTTATGTATTATACATGGTGATCATATCCCCCCTTATGTATTTATACATGGAGATCATATCCCCCCTTATGTATTATAAATGGAGATCATATCCCCCCTTATGTATTATACATGGAGATCATATCCCCCCTTATGTATTATACATGGTGATCATATCCCCCCTTATGTATTATACATGGAGATCATATCCCCCTTATGTATTATACTTGGAGATCATATCCCCCTTATGTATTATACATGGAGATCATATCCCCCTTATGTATTATACTTGGAGATCATATCCCCCCTTATGTATTATACATGGTGATCATATCCCCCCTTATGTATTATACATGGTGATCATATCCCCCTTATGTATTATACATGTTGATCATATCCCCCCTTATGTATTATACATGGTGATCATATCCCCCTTATGTATTATACATGTTGATCATATCCCCCCTTATGTATTATACATGGAGATCTTATGCCCCCTTATGTATTATACATGGAGATCTTATGCCCCCTTATGTATTATACATGGTGATCATATCCCCCCTTATGTATTTATACATGGAGATCATATCCCCCCTTATGTATTATACATGGAGATCATATCCCCCCTTATGTATTATACATGGAGATCATATCCCCCTTATGTATTATACATGGAGATCATATCCCCCCTTATGTATTATACATGGTGATCATATCCCCCTTATGTATTATACATGGAGATCATATCCCCCCTTATGTATTATACATGGTGATCATATCCCCCCTTATGTATTATACATGGAGATCATATCCCCCCTTAATCTCCTCTTCTCAAGAGAGAATAAATTCAGTTCCTCTAAGCTTTCCTCATAGCTGAGCTCCTCCATGCCTCTGATCAGTTTAGTTGCCCTTCTCTGTACTTTCTCCAGTTCCTCAATGTTCTTTTTGTGAATTGGTGCCCAAAACTGAACTGCATATTCCAGATGAGGTCTTACTAATGATTTGTACCGGGGGAAATGACATCTCTCTCTCTGGAGTCTATACCTCTTTTAATACAAGAGAGGATTTTGCTCACTTTAGAAACCGCAGCTTGGCATTGCATGCCATTATTAAGCTTGTGATCTACCAGAACCCCCAGATCCTTCTTCATTGATTTCCCCAGTTATACCCCCCCCCCAGTATGTATGATGCATGCATATTCTTAGCCCCCAAGTGCAGAACCTTACATTTATCAACATTAAACTTCATTTGTCGCATGATTTCAAAGTCGGATCCAGTGTGAACGCGAGCTGAAAGCTCTACACTAACCTCTACATCCAGAGTGGAGATTTCCTTCATACTGCTCCTTTAGCAGCATGGTGATTAATTCTGGTCTCCTGAATCTCCCTTCCCACCTCCACCATCAGCCGTGCAATTATTCTGCGATTAGGCCAGCAGCTCACACTTTCAGAATTCCACACTTACGGAACAAAAATGATTTTGCAATTACCCAGCAAGGTCTCATTATCTCTGAGCTCTGAGCTTTACCTTTCTCCGAGTTCTTCTACGTTCTATTCCTGGCAGGAAAAAAAAGGTTTCTTTTCGCTCCTATAAATACTGAATGAACCTGAAACAAGATGATTGGACAGGCCGATACAAAGTGATGGTTTTATTTAAAAATACCAAAAAATGCTTAACCACTCGCCCTCCAGAGGATTTACCTCCCTTCCTGACCAGGCCATTTTTTGCAATACGGCGCTGCGTCACTTTAACTGACAATTGCGCGGTCATGCAACACTGCACCCATATTAAATTTACGTCCTTTTTTCCCCACAAATAGAGCTTTCTTTCGGCGGTATTTGATCGCCTGTGCGTTTTAATTTTTTGCTCTATCAGTCTATCATATCAGGCATAAATTTAGGCCAAAATGTATTCTGCAACATGTCTTTGCTAAAAAAAATCCCAATACGTGTAAATTAATTGGTTTATATGAAAGTTATAGCGTTTACAAAATGAATGTATAGATACTGGGATTTTTTTTTTTACTAGTAATGGCAGCAATCAGCGACTTTTAGTGGGACTGCAGCGGACATTTCTAACCCTGGGGGGAACTAACTTGGTGTCACTGACATCCCCAGTGACACCAATACAGTGATAAGTGCTAATAAAAAGCACTGACACTGTACTAATGGCACTGGGCAGGAAGGGGTTAGCATCTGGGGCAATCAAAGGGTTAACTGTATGCTGGGCGTGTTTTACTAGGCGTGTTTCACTGCAAGCACACTGCTTTGGATGGCTATGCTGTGCACAGCCATCCAGAGCAGTGTGCCCGAGCTGACAGAGAGGAAGACAAAACAAAACAGTATTCCCTTCGGTGATTGTCGGTAATCACTGGGCGCCGGCGGGTAATTACTGGCCAGGACCCGTGATTCACAGCCACAGCGCGGGTAGGGCTCATGCGCGCCCCCTACCCGGAAATGCAAAATCACGTATATATACATGATTTTGCGCACAGGTGCTGCCCTGTAGCAGTATATCTGCTATAGGACGTTCCTTAAGTGGTTAAAGATGAGCGCTTGTCAAAAAAAAATATTAAAAGTCTTTTAAAGCATTTATTATGGATTTGTCAACCAGTGATTATTTTGCATTTTCTGTGGAGCTATTCCTTTTCACACTTGTGTGATTTCAAAATCGTGCACTTTTCAGTGCGACTTGATGAGACTTTGGATGTGTGCGACTTTGGTTTTGACTAAAGATGATTGTTTGTGCTCTACAAAGTCACACACAAGTCATATCGTTCAGGTGCGACTTTCATGCGACTTTGAAGGGTTTACATTGAAGTCTATGGCCCTCAAGTCTCATGAAAGTAGGACCAAAGAAGTGCAGGAACTACTTCCAAGTCACCACGACTTGAAGTCGCGCAGATACGAATGGTAATCATTGGGAAACATGGGATGCAACTTGTCATGCAACTTGGACCCCAAAGTCACATGACAAGTCACACAAATGTGAACGGAGCCTTATTCTATTATTGTTATTCAAAGTCCCTGTTCGTGGTCTGTACCCCTCCCCCACGTGTTTGCCTGACAAATGTCTAAGGCTCCCATCACACCAATGCAGGTGCCAAGTTGCATACACATTTTAAAAAATATAAAAACTGCTTAAAGATGAGCGCCTGTCAAAAAAAAAAAAAGATAAAAAGACTTTTGAGGCATTTATTATGGATATTGTCAACCAGTGATTCTTTTGCATTTCCTATGGAGCGATTCCTTTTTTACACTTGTGCGACTTCAAAATCGTGCAATTTTCATTGCGACTTGATGTGACTTTGGCTAAAGATGATTGCTTGTGCTCTACAAAGTCACACAAGTCATATCGTTCAGGTGCGACTTTCATGCAAATTTGAAGGGTTTAAATTGAAGTCTATTATTTATTACTATTACAGGTACTTATATAGCGCTGTCCAGGGGCGGACTGACCATTTGGAATCTTGGGCACTGCCTGAGGCCCTGGGGTCAGTAGGGGGCCCCATGAGATGCCCCTGGTACCTTTTTCATAGGCTTTTTTGAGATTGGGCAAGGACACAGGGGCCCCATGAGTTGTCAGTCCGCCCCTGGCGCTGTCAATTTATGCAGCGCTTCACATACATATATTGTACATTCCCATCAGCTCCTAACCCTCAAGGGGTGTACAATCTAAGGTCCCTAACTCACATTCATACATACACATACTAGGGCCAATTTAGACAGGATCCAATTAACCTACCAGCATGTCTTTGGAGTGTGGGAGGAAACCGGAGTACCCGGAGGAAACCCACGCAGGCATAGGGAGAACATGCAAACTCCAGGCAGGTGGTGTCATGGTTGGGATTCGAACCAGCGACCCTAGTACTGCCAGGGAGCACACAAGCAGGGGGCGGGGAGGACGTTTTTAAATGGCCATCCACCCCTGCTCTGCCACTGTCCGCCCGTTTATAAACAATGGCCGGATGGGAAGTGGTTATTATCCATATCCGTTTTTTTGAACGGAAGAAAACCCTATTTTTCTTCTGTAAAAAAAAGAACGGACAAAAAAACGGATGTAAACGGAGGAAAAAGGATCTGAAAATAATCCGAGATCCTCCTGCGCTATGAGAATGGAAATACTAAACCTATTCTATAGCTGCCAGCACTCAAAAACTGTTACCAAACAACAGTGTCAATAAATCATAAACAAAACAGTGCAGCGCTCTAAGAGACTGTATCTAAGACTAAATAATAATAAATCGATAAATTACAATGGTGCCAAAAAATAAATAAAATAAAAAATTAGTGCCAAACCATAACCATAAAAATGGTGTGCACACAATTAATTATACTTGATCACACTCAAAATACATCAAAATAAAGGAACTCTTAGCAGTGCTCACACAGTGCCACAAAAAAATGAGCATATATAAATGTATTCAGAACAATGTCCTTTTCGTGAGAAATGATATAAATCATGCGATGTGCAGCAGTGATAAACGTGACTGTGCCAAACTCTTCCTCGTAAAACGAGTAGTCACGAGTAGACGGTGACGTAACGCGTAGGTTCGCGAGGTCGTAGTTCCGGTGCGTGGTGACGCATTTCCGGCGTGAGACGCCATTTTGCTACACCCAAGAGGTCCCAGCCACATGCAGTACACCCACACATCAAGTGAGGAGGGAAGACTGTCTGTAATGTGAGTGTTACCTTTTTTACTCTCTGCAATAAACCAAGTTGACTAAATACTGCACTTAGAGGCTTTTTTGGCTCACTGGATTTGTGAGCTATTACTCTTCAGGACCGCCCTGACTGAATAGGGGCATTAGGAGCCCCTCTAAGGAGATCCAGGGAAGGAAGGAAGCTGCTGGCCATTGCTAATTAAGGATCCAGGGTGATCCTGCAAGCCTGTTGGCCCCTTGGGGTCAGTAGGAGGAGGTGAGGAGGCATTTTAGCCGTTTTACGAGGAATAGTTTGGCACAGTCACGTTTATCACTGCTGCACATCGCATGATTTATATCATTTCTCACGAAAAAGGACATTGTTCTGAATACATTTATATATGCTCATTTTTTTGTGGCACTGTGTGAGCACTGCTAAGATTTCCTTTATTTTGATGTATTTTGAGTGTGATCAAGTATAATTAATTGTGTGCACACCATTTTTATGGTTATGGTTTGGCACTTAATTTTTTATTTTTATTTCATCATGGTTTGGCACTAATTTTTTATTTTATTTATTTTTTGGCACCATTGTAATTTATCGATTTATTATTATTTAGTCTTAGATACAGTCTCTTAGAGCGCTGCACTGTTTTGTTTAGGAGGAAAAAGGATGTAAACTGATCCGTTGGAAAAAATGTGACTGAACTGATGAAAAAACGGAGCGCTCGTGTGAAAGGACCCTTGGGGACATGGGGGAATTATGGGTGGGATGGCGGTATTGTTCATTGGTTGCCTTACTACTGATCTTTGGTTTTTCCAACAAATAGATATCTTTATCCTGTTTCTTTTATATCTGTCTTTTTTTTTTTCCACTCCATCATTTGTAATGCTTCCCCTTCTGCATTCTCATCAGATCTGCAAATACAATTCAGCTGACTTTCTAGGAAGCGGCGATAGAGTCGCTCAGCAGTCACACTGGCACGCGCACAGCACACTCTCTAATGTGCGATGCATGCCAAGAGAAAAATCCTCTCCCATCCAGCCTACCCAGGGAAAGCTTCCCATACAATGAAACATCGAGCAGACGAGTGCAGAGAAATGACAGCGACGGTTTTTCATATTTCCGCCTGTAATTAAATATGAAAGAGACGGCAGCGCGGATCAGGCGGATTATGATGAATTTATCTAGAGCGAGCCAGTGCCTGTGCGGAAAGCAGTTATTTATTTACTCAGGAGAGTCTCTAGTCACATGTATTATTTAATGTCTATTTAATGCCAAAACTTGATTCTTTTTTGGCTTTGGAAGCGGGGAATGGATGGAAATTCTATTAGGTATTTTTTTTTCCTTATTGTGCCCCACCTTGGGAGATTCACCTTTTATTTTCATTGAAACAAAATATGATGGAAAATGCAAAATTTTACAAGCAAGAAACACATTTTGTAACCAACAACAGGTCGCTACATCCTGGAATTTTCCTTAGAGCGAGTGGCGAGCAAAATTGCATGTGAGCGGGGGGGGGGGGGGGGCAAGAAAATGTTTCCCCAGAGGGTCCAAATAGAAAATTAAAGACAGCCCGGACCCGGAGTAAAATGTGAAAATGGTTTTACAGCTTGAATTCCAATTTACAGAATTGGTAATATTATGTAACATTTTTAAAGAAAACTTGAGTGAGCGGACAAAACACATTTCTTGTATTTCTTATGGGATTCATATTCATCTGTAGGTCATAACAGAATGGCCCAATCATAAAACAAAATATGGCAACAAGTAAACCCCTATAAGTAGCTAAATTAGCACACTCTAATTTTACATTATTGAAGTAAACCCAAGGAAAAAACATTCACTTTCACCCTTGAAAGCTGACAAACATATAAATTATAAAGTCTTTTTCCTTTCCCAAATTATATTAATACATTAAAAAAGTAATCATAAATAAAATACAGAATAATAAATACCATATTTTTCGCTCCATAAGACGCACCTGACCATAAGACGCACCTAGGTTTTAGAGGCAGAAAACAGGAGAAAAAAAATTCTGAACTAATGGACTGCAGACATAGTACAGGAGATGTCCAGAGACTGTGGACAGCACAGGGATGACCAGAGACTGCGGACAGCACAGGGATGACCAGAGACTGCGGACAGCACAGGGATGACCAGAGACTGCGGACAGCACAGGGATGCCCAGAGACTGCGGACACAGTACAGGAGATGACCAGAGACTGCGGACAGCACAGGGATGACCAGAGACTGCGGACAGCACAGGGATGCCCAGAGACTGCGGACACAGTACAGGAGATGACCAGAGACTGCGGACATAGTACAGGAGATGACCAGAGACTGCGGACATAGTACAGGGGATGACCAGAGACTGCGGACACAGTACGGGAGATGACCAGAGACTGCGGACACAGTACAGGAGATGACCAGAGACTGCGGACACAGTACAGGAGATGACCAGAGACTGTGGACATAGTACAGGAGATGACCAGAGACTGCAGACATAGTACAGGAGATGATCAGAGACTGCGGACACAGTACAGGAGATGACCAAAGACTGCAGACAGTACAGGAGATGACCAGAGACTGCAGACACAGTACAGGAGATGACCAGAGACTGCGGACACAGTACAGAAGATGACCAGAGACTGTGGACACAGTACAGGAGATGACCAGAGACTGCGGACAGTACAGGAGATGACCAGAGACTGCGGACAGTACAGGAGATGACCAGAGACTGCGGACACAGTACAGGAGATGACCAGAGACTGCGGACACAGTACAGAAGATGACCAGAGACTGCGGACACAGTACAGGAGATGACCAGAAACTGCGGACAGTACAGGAGATGACCAGAGACTGCGGACACAGTACAGGAGATGACCAGAGACTGCGGACAGTACAGGGGATGACCAGAGACTGTGGACACAGTACAGGGGATGACCAGAGACTGCGGACAGTACAGGAGATGACCAGAGACTGCGGACAGTACAGGAGATGACCAGAGACTGCAGACACAATACAGGAGATGACCAGAGACTGCAGACAGTACAGGAGATGACTGCTGACCTTTGGGGAGGGGGGGGGAGTGGGTACCTGAATTTGACAGGTACCCGCTCTTACTTCCGCAGAGTTGTTCTTTGATCTTACCTGTTCCTCTATCCAGCCGCGCGCTGTCTTCCCGGCTTCTGTAGTGCCGGCGCTCAGCATGACAGCCGGGTGCCAGTGCGCATGAGCGAGAAGCACTTGCGCTTTGTGATTGGTCCGGCGGCTTCTGGGATCGGTCATGTGTCCCAGGTACCGCCTTACCATTCACAAAAAGCACTGCTTCTTGCGCATGCGCACTTGGCACCCGGCTGTCAAGCCCAGTGCCTACACTACAGAAGCCGGGAAGACAGCGCGCCGCTGGATAGAGGAACAGGTAAGGTCAAAGAACAACTCCGCGGAAGTAAGAGCGGGTACCTGTCAAATTCAGGTACCCGCTCCCCACCTCCCCAAAGGTCAGCAGTCCTCTCCATAAGGTCCCGCTGCAGAGCTGAGCGGCCGGCCCGGTATTCTGACACGGCGGCGCTGGAAATACCGGACCGGCCGCTCCATATTCGCTCCATAAGACGCACTGACATTTTCCCCCCTTTTTTTGGGGGAAAAAGTGTGTCTTATGCAGCGAAAAATACGGTAAATAATAAAAATAAAATGTCCACAAGTGCAATTCCAAAAAAACTATAGTCCTCTTTTTTCTATATTTTTTTTATTTTTATTTTTTTCACATGCACAATTTTAGTGTTTGATGTGACTCACTATATATGGCACGTTTTTCCTTTTGATATAAGGATAATACACTATGTTGAGTTTTTTTGGTTTTTGAGGTATATGAATATTTGGACATTACTTGAAGATTGAAAATAAGAAAGATATTTTCTTGGAAGAAAAATAGAGGACTATAGTTTTTTTGGAATTGCACTTGTGGACATTTGGATAAGGAGGATATTTATCTATATTTATTTTATTTATTTTATTTTTATTATTTATTTATTATTCTCTATTTTATTTATGACTACTTTTTGAATGTATTAATATAATTTGGGAAAGGAAAAAGACTTTATAATTTATAACAAGTAAACCCCTGTTCAAAATTCTGCATCCTCTTAGTTCTGTGTATTGCCTCCTTTAGCATCAATTACAGTGTGCAATCTTTTGTATTAGTTGTCTATGAGGCCCCCGAATTCTTGAAGGCGGTTTAGCTGCCCATTCGTCTTGGCACAATGCCTCCAGGTCATGCAAAGTCTTTGGTCGTCCTGCATGAAACGCACATTTGAGATCTCCCCGAGAGTGGCTCGATGATATTAAGGTCAGGAGACTGTGATGATGACCACTCTAGAACCTTCACCTTTTACTGCTGTAACGCGGATTGGGTTTTTTTGCCTTCCTCTGGATCATCTGTGGGTATAGGATAATAACTTTTTTTTTTTTAATGGTTGAACTGGATGGATTTTCGTCTTTTTTCAGCCAGACTAACTATGTAACTATGTTTAATAGCAAAAAGTCAACAATATTGTTTTTTTTTCTCAAAATTGTCAGTCTTTTTTTTTTTTATAGCGCAAAAAATAGAAAACGAACAGGCGATCAAATACCACCGAAAAAAAGCTCTATTATTGGGAAAAAAGGACGTAAATTTAGTTTTGGTGCAGCATTGCATGACCACGCAATTGTCAGTTAAAGCAATGCAGCGCCGTAATGCAAAAAATGGCCTGGTCAGGAAAGGGGGTAAATTCTCTGGAGGGCAAGTGGGTAGCCTCCCTGGCAGTATTCCTGAGTGTAGCTCGGGGTAAAGTTTCAGTACCACAAGCGGTAACCCCGATCTACACTTGGGCTTACCCTGCAGCGTTGCTCCGCGATCCCTCGATCACTTACCTTGTCCTGCGCTCCCGGGATGTCCCTCCTGCAGTGTCCCCTGTAATGTCCTCCGGCCGATGCCGGCATCTGTCTTCTGGGTTCCGTTCCCTGCGACGTCGGGACGTACGGGGGACGGAACGGCGGGAAATTTAAAAATGACAAAAAGTGACATTCACTAAATACACTAAAATCACATAGTGTAACAGTACTGTATCAAACCATTTCACATACATTTTGTCCCGAGTGCTTTGTCCTGCGCCCTGCCTGCATTTTTACTGTTCTTTCTGCCTGGAAACTGAGAAACGTCCATGGCGTCCAAAAAGTGTCCCTTTACATCAAAAGCGGTTTTAGACCGGCTAGAGAACAGCGATAGTAAATCAGAACCACTTGCAGAATTGAGTGATAATGATTCGTGGGGAAATTCCTCATCAGACACTGAAAACGATTTTGCGACTTTGCTCAGCGATGTGCGAACTTGGAGCTATATTTCAAATTTCAGTGTTTTTGGTTTGATTATATTATTGAATTCACTTTATTATTATTATATTATTATTTTTTATGATTATTTATTAAATTATAATTTAAGATTTCGTGTTTCAAATTTTATCATACCCGGGATGTTTACTAGACTCTTGTTTGGATAGATTTCAGTGAGTTATTCCTAAAAATTACAGGCCTACAATAAAAAAAATACATATTTCCATGCAAAAAAATGGTACCGCTTTCAACACAGAAATATGGACATAATCAGACCGCTAGGGAGGTTAATAACTTGAATGGGGTAAGGGGTGTTTGGGATGTGCAAGGGAACTGCAAACTGAGGACAACTTCCTGGCAACTATATACATCTTGGCCTTGTGCTTAGGGTCATTGTCCTGCTGGAATGTCCAGAAGCTGTAAGGCATGAGGTGTTGTCAGGCATTTTAAAACCAGGCTTTTTTGTGGCTTAAGGCTTCTTTCTGGCAACTCTACTTTGCGGCTCATTTTTGTTTAAGGATCATCATACTGTGCTCCTTGAAACAATCCTACCAGGGGCGGACTGACAACTCATGGGGCCCCCGGGCAATAGGGGATCATGGGGCCCCTGTGTCCTTGCCCAAACTCAAAAAAGCCTATGAAAAATGTACCAGGGGCATCTCATGGGGCCCCCTACTGACCCCGGGCCCTCGGGCAGTGCCCGAGTTTCCAAATGGTCAGTCCGCCCCTGAATCCTACCATCTTTTTCCAAAGCAGTCTGTACTTCTCCTGAGGTTACCTGTGGGGCTTTTTATTTGTATCCAGAACAATTCTTCTGGCAGTTGTGGCTGCAATCTTTTTTCGTCTACCTGACCTTGGCTTGGTATCAAGAGATCACAAAATGTTTCACTTCTTATTAAGTGATTAAACAGTACTGATTGGCATATTTGAGGCTTTGGATATCTTTTTATATTCTTTTCCATCTTTATAAAGTTCTACTACCCTTTTATGCAGGTATTTTGACAGTTCTTTTCTGCTCCCTATGGCTTAGTATCTAGTCTGCTCAGTGCATCAACGTGAGAGCTAACAAACTCATTGACTATTTATACACTGGCACTAACTGCAATTTAAAAAGCCACAGATGTGGAATATTAACCTTTAATTGCCATTTTAACTTGTGTGTGTCACCTTGTGTGTCTGTACCAAGGCCAAACATTCCAGGGGATGGACACTTTTGATCAAGGCCATTTGGATGATTTCTAGACATGTGCAGTTCATTTCATTCTGAATTGAAATTCGGACTAATTTTCTATTTTTTGGATGTATCCGAATTCTGAATTACAATAGTAACAAACTTAAACGACTCTAAAATAACGAAAAAAAATTTGGCCGAAATTCGAATCAATTCGAAAACACATTAAAAAACAAATTCAAATTCGAAAACCAATTCGAATTTGAAAACGAGAAGAATAGAATAAAATAGAACAGAAAAGAAAGAAATAGAAAAGAATAGAATGGAATAGAAAATAAAATAATAGAATAGAAAAGAAATGAATAGAAGAAAAAATAAGAGAATAGAAAATATAAGAATAGAACGGAATATAGTAGAAAATAGTAGAGTAAAACAGAACAAAATAGCATAGAAAATAAAGGAATAGAAAAGAATAGAATCCATTAGAATTGAATAGAAAAGAATAGAAGAGATTAGAACAGAAAATCAAAGAATAGAATAGAAAAGAATAGAATCAATTAGAATAGAACAGAAAAGATTAGAATAGAAAATCAAAGAACAGAATAAAAAATATAATAGAGAAAAAGAGCAAAATAGAACAGAAAATAAAGGAATAGAATATAAAAGATTAGAATAGAAAAGAATAGAAAAGATTAGAATAGAGAATCAAAAAATAGAATAGAAAAACAATAGAATAAAATAGAATATAACTGCCTTCCGAAATTCGAATTTTGAATAGAATGAATTTGAATTTGAACAGAATACATTAGAATAGAATATGAAATAATAGAAAAGAATGAAAAAGATTAGAATCGATTAGAAAAGACTAAAATACTTTACAAAAAATTGTGAGCTCTGCTGTGGTGACGTGAGTTGTGATCAACAAAGGCACTGTGAAAATTTTGCTGAAATAGGAATTTCCAAAATGGTCACGCAACTCTTCATATAGCCCATATACCATCAAAAACACATATGGATTGTAACGTTAGAATTATTAATGAATCCCTCAGAACCAGGGGCGGGCTGACCATTTGGAAACTCGTGCACTGCCTGAGGGCCCGGGGTCAGTATGGGGCCCCATGAGATGCCCCTGGTACCTTTTTCATAGGCTTTTTTGAGTTTGGGCAAGGACTCAGGGGCCCCATGATCCCCTATTGCCCGGGGGCCCCATGAATTGTCAGTCCGCCACTGCTCAGAACTGTTTTAGAATCCGTTTGAAATTTTTAATTTGGTCAAATTCAAATAAACAAACTGAATTCCAAAAAACGAATTAAACGAACTTAGCTAATCAAACAAAATAAAATTAGTCAAATAACGAAGCGAAACAAAACATTTTTCATTTTGCACGTCTAATGATTTCTGCTGTCATTATGATTTAAACAGGAGCCAAACAACTATGTGATAACGAATGGCTTCATGTGATCACTGTCCTTAACCCCTTGGCGCCGGCGCCTCCTGGCCCTTTAAGGGTTTCAGAAGCCGCGAGTCTGGGCGGGGTTTAGGGTCATGTGACCACCGTGACACGCGGCCACGGCGCTCACATGAGCGGGAAAGGTCCCGATCGAAAGAGGAGATCAGGACCTTTCCGTGAGTACCAGACATGTGTGCTGGGAGCGCACAGTGCGCATGCTCTCAGCACATATGGTTTTCTAAATTGCACGCAGATGTGCTGCCGCTCGGCGTCAAGGCCCAGATTTACGTGTGACCTGTGCCAAGAGAGTAAATAACAGACATGTTTTTCGGCATGATCTTATTTTCAATATCAATGCCAAAATTTCTGTCAGGGTATGCCAACATTTGAGCACAACTGTATGTGTGTGACCTTTCCAATGTTTAGATGTATAATATTATTATTATTATTATACAGGATTTATATATTATTATTATTATTATTATACAGGATTTATATATTATTATTATTATACAGGATTTATATATTATTATTATTATACAGGATTTATATTATTAATATTATTATACAGGATTTATATTATTATTATTATTATTATTATACAGAATTTATATTATTATTATTATACAGGATGTATATATTATTATACAGGATTTATATAGCGCCAACAGTTTGCGCAGCACTTTACAAAATGGCCAACACTGCATAGAAAAGAATGTACTGTAATGGTTGCCTCAGTACGAGTGGCCAGGGAATATAGCTTAGTGTAGCGTCACCTATAGCAGTTCCCGTTCCTATAAGCCAAGCAAACTTAGCCTACTGTTACGTGGCTGCCCCCAGGAATGCCATGGTCACTGGTCAGGAAGTACAGGAGGCTGAAGAAAGGAAGATCAAAAGGGTTCCTATGGTTCCAGGAGACCGGTCTTCTGCAGGGGATGGCTGGGACTGGTGTCTAGCAGAAGCTTAGTCAGTCGGATCTGCAGATGGGTCAGTTCAGGCAGCAGGCAAAGATGTGGTCAGCAAACAGGCCAGGGTCATTACAGGCGGCAGGCGAAGGCAACACTGCACTGGTGTGGCGGTGATCAGGAACACTGTGGCTGGCATACATTGGTCTGATGACACTGGGACTGGTGTGGCGGTGATCAGGAACACTGTGGCTGGCATACATTGGTCTGATGACACTGGGACTGGTTTGGTGGTGATCAGGAACACTGTGGCTGGCATACATTGGTCTGATGACACTGGGACTGGTGTGGCGGTGACTGGCATACATTGGTCTGATGACACTGGGACTGGTGTGGCGGTGATCAGGAACACTGTGGCTGGCATACGTTGGTCTGATGACACTGGGACTGGTGTGGCGGTAATCAGGAACACTGTGGCTGGCATACGTTGGTCTGATGACACTAGGACTGATTTGATGGTGATTAGGAAAACTGTTTCTGGGTGCACTCCTCTATTGTGGTGGGAATCAGAAACACTGATTCTTGTTACACTGGTCTAGCGAAACTGTGTCTGGTGTGTTGGTGATGGGAGAAACTGTGACTGGTTGCATTAGTAGAGCTTGATCACACATGAGGTTAGGGGGTGGTAAAACTTCACAGTTGACCCCCCATTTAGCTGTAAAGGCAGCAGCCAGGGGTGTACGTATACCAAGGCTGTGCTGTTCAGCTTCACAACTGTGGCAGGAATTATGCCTCCTGTTCGCCTGCCAATTGCAACTCATTGAAGTGAATGGGGGTGTTTGTTCAGAGTCCAAGGGGTTAAAAAAGGTGGTGAGGAGGCGATACAATGCCACCTCACTGCCTGGGAAATGCTTTGTAAACAGGGATCCGAACATGGCTGGCTTTCAGAGTGCACTGCACACATGAGCCTTTATGGTGACTTATTAATATTTTTATTATTATAATACAGAATTTATATAGCACCAATAGTTTACACAGCGCTTTACAATATAAGGGCAGGCAGTACAATTACAATCCAATTGAATACAGTAGGAATCAGAGGATCCTGCTTTTTAGAGCTTACAATCTAAGAGGGAGGGCCAAGAGATACAAATGGTAATAACTGTGGGGGATGGACTGATGGAGAGAATAAATATACAGTTGTTAGGTGGGGGCAGGATAGGTCTCTCTGAAGAGATGAATTTTCAGGGATCGTCTAAAAGTTGAGAGTTGATATTCGGACAGATTGGGAGTTCCAAAGGATGGGAGAGGTTCTGGAGAAGTTCTGGAGGTGAGCATGGAAGGAGGTAACAAAGGAGCTGGAGGGTAGGAGGTCTGGGGAGGAATGAAGAGAATGATTTGGTTGGCATTTTGACACTATAACTGGTGTGGCAGTGATCAAGGATACTGTGACTGGTGTGGCGATGATTGAGGACACTATTATTGGTGTGGCAGTGATCAGCAACACTGGAACTGCTGTGGTGGTGATCAAGGACACTATGACTGGTGTGGCGGTGATCAGCGACACTATGACTGGTGTGGCGGTGATCAGTGACACTATGACTGGTGTGGCGGTGATCAAGGACACTGTGATTGGTGTGGCGGTGATCAGCAACACTGGGACTGGTGTGGTGGTGATCAGCGACACTATGACTGGTGTGGCGGTGATCAGTGACACTATGACTGGTGTGACGGTGATCAAGGACACTATGACTGGTGTGGTGGTGATCAAGGACACCATGACTGGTGTGGTGGTGATGAAGGACACTATGACTGGTGTGGTGGTGACCAGTGACACTATGACTGGTGTGATGGTGATCAAGGACACTATGACTGGTGTGGCGGTGATCAAGGACACTATGACTGGTGTGGTGGTGATCAAGACCACTATGACTGGTGTGGTGGTGATCAAGGACACTATGACTGGTGTGGCGGTGATCAGCGACATTATGACTGGTGTGGCGGTGATCAGTGACACTATGGCTGGTGTGGCGGTGATCAAGGACACTATGACTGGTGTGGCGGTGATCAAGGACACTATGACTGGTGTGGTGGTGATCAAGACCACTATGACTGGTGTGGTGGTGATGAAGGACACTCAGGGGCGGACTGAGCATTTGTAAACTCTGGCACTGCCCGAGGGCCCGGGGTCAGTAGGGGGCCCCATGAGATGCCCCTGGTACCTTTTTCATAGGCTTTTAAGAGTTTGGGCAAGGACACAGGGGCCCCATGATCCCCTATTGAGGGCCCGGAGTCAATAGGGGGCCCCATGAGATGCCCCTGGTACCTTTTTCATAGGCTTTTTTGACTTTGGGCAAGGACACAGGGCCCCATGATCCCCTATTGCCCGGGGGCCCCATGAGTTGTCAGTCCGCCCCTGAGGACACCATGACTGGTATGGTGGTGATCAAGGACACTATGACTGGTGTGGTGGTGATCAAGACCACTATGACTGGTGTGGTGGTGATGAAGGAAACCATGACTGGTATGGTGGTGATCAAGGACACTATGACTGATGTGGCGGTGATCAAGGACACTATGACTGGTGTGGCGGTGATAAGCGACACTATGACTGGTGTGGCGGTGATCAAGGACACTATGACTGGTGTGGCGGTGATCAAGGACACTATGACTGGTGTGGTGGTGATCAAAGACACTATGACTGGTGTGGTATTGATCAAGGACACTATGACTGGTGTGACGGTGATCAGTGACACCGGGGACTCAGAAGACTTCTAACTGATCAATATATAACCTGCTGCGTCACCAAAAAAAAAATAAAAGCATGATGGAAAACCTTCTGTTGTATGCACCAGAATACAGCCTTCTGTCAATGGACAAATACAGTGTGCTATTTACATCAGTTTGAGATCCTTCTAAGGCAGGGGTCTCCAAACTATGGCCCTCCAGCTGTTGAAGTACTACAAGTCCCATCATGCTTCTGCCTCTGGAAGTCTTGCCTGTGCCTATCAGAGTCTTGCAAGGCCTCATGGGACTTGCAGTTCCTCAACACCTGGAGGGCCATAGTTTGGAGACCCCTGTTCTAAGTAGACCTACAGTTGACCTGAAGTTGACCATCATGTATGGAGACTTGTATGGAGAAAGAAGTAATTCTGAAAGGAACACAAGCCCTACAGTGTCTTATTACTGCAGTTCCCATCGTAATATAAAGTTTCCTATCCTTTCTGATATACAGAACCACATAAAAATAGTAGAATATAAATCTCCAGGAACATTCACCAATTATATCTACTGTGGTAAAAAAAATCCTACTCTGGGAGTTATGAATTTTAATACAAAACCTACATTTACACAATCCTCGTGCTTATGTGACCAAAGGCAAACAATCACAGCTTTCTTGATAAACAAGCAAAGTGTGTTTGCCGTATTTAAACTGTAAAAATGATTAATAAACGTCATGGCTTATATGGGTACACCTGGAAACCATTTTATGCTTGCATTATAATTGAACGTTGGAATATGTATTTTATGATACCTACCGTATATACTCGAGTATAAGCCGAGTTTTTCAGCACATTTTTTGTGCTGAAAAACGGCCCCCTCGGCTTATACTCGAGTCAACGTCTCCAGGTGTGGGCGAGATGACATGCCGTCCCTGTCATCTGGACACACCCCCGGGATCAATCCTTGCCGATGATTGGCCGCCGAAACTGTAGCTCAGGAGAGGCACACAGGCGCCCAATCACCGGCGAGGAGGTGGAGCTTGGAGAGGAGGAGCCGAGCGGCACCGCGAAGATCGAGCGAGTGAAGAGGAGGAGAGAGCGGCCGGAGAAGGAAGACATCTGACCGGTAAGTGTGTACCATGGGAGAGGGAGGGAGCGAGCGAGCCCAGGCTGGAGCAGGGGTCACTATTCCTCCCCCCACTGACACCAACGATGGGGCACTATTCCTCCCCCCACTGACACCAACGATGGAGCACTATTCCTCCCCCCACTGACACCAACGATGGGGCACTATTCCTCCCCCCACTGACACCAACGATGGGGCACTATTCCTCCCCCCACTGACACCAACGATGGGGCACTATTCCTCCCCCCACTGACACCAACGATGGGGCACTATTTCTCTCCCCACTGACACCAACGATGGGGCACTATTCCTCCCCCCACTGACACCACCGGCTTATACTCGAGTCAATAGTTTTACCCAGTTTTTTGTGGTAAAATTAGGTACCTCGGCTTATATTCGGGTCGGCTTATACTCGAGTATATACGGTATGTATAGATCAGCTGGTCTGGGGCACTTTTAGCATCCTGAGCTTAATTAATTATATAGAAAGTTTTCCTTTCATTAGCAGTAATTTAAGAGAAGCAGGAGATTCATCAATAATATGAGAGTGGAAACCCTATACTCCTGGACGCTATGCATTTTTTTGTGGAGTGAAGTGATTATTCAAATACTGAATAAATGTCAGTTTTAATCCATTTGGGATTTGTGTAGGTCATTTACAAATCTGTATTTTATATTTATCATCCTAATATATCACCTTCTCTGGGTGGTGTATATATATATCTTACTTTGATTACAATGAAAGCAAACCTTATTCTTATCCCTACTTAAAAACATAATCTCTTGGATTCAATATGTAAAGATTCCATTATTCTTTCTCTGGTAGCTCCCTATGTATTGGGAACACCTGTTTGATAATAAAAAGAGAATAAACCTTTAAAGCAGAACTAAACTGTATCTGAGCACCACAACCTGAAAACACAATTCAATTCATTTTTAATATTCAAAGCAAACTCAATAATCCATCCGTGTCTCCATGCTTTATTTTGCTGAGAAATCACTTTGAAAAACATTGCTAGCATTTCTGGCAGTGGCCATCTTGAGTAAAGGCAGAAGGCTCATGTAGCATTTACTTCTTGGAATCTATATGCCCTTTGCTCAGGCATGCAGACAGGAGAGTTTGCTTAGGTGAGAAAGCTCTTCTTCCAAAACATGAAGACTCCTTGTATGTATGACATCATTTTGGCCTAAACCAGAAACCAGAAAGACAAGTAAATATAATCTACCTTCCTATCTATTTATTAATCTATGCTTTAATGCTAGCAGCAAACGGATTTTAAAAGTTTGTTGTGAAAGTCTAGTTTTGCTTTACTTGATGGATATTTAGTTTGCTAATGCACGGTGTATAATAAGCAGTGGTGTTTTTTAACCTCCCTAGCGGTATGATTATTTCAGATTTTTGGTGCTGAAAGCGGTACCATTATTTTGCATGGAAATATGTCGTTTTTTTATTGTAGGCTGTAATTTTTAGGAATAACTCCCTGAAATCTGTCTGAACAAGAGTCTAGTAAACATCCCGGGTAGGATAAAATTTGAAACACGAAATCATAAATTACAATTTAATAAATAATCATAAAAATGATATAATAATAATACATTTAATTCAATAATATAATCAAACCGAAAACACTGAAATTTTAAATATAGCGCCAAGTTTGCACATTGCTGAGCAAAGTCGCAAAATCGTTTTCACTGATGGCGAATTTCCCCCACAAATCATTATCACTCAATTCTGCAAGTGGTTCTAATTTACTATCGCTGTTCTCTTGCTGGTCTAAACCCGCTTTTGACCTAAAGGGACACTTTTTGGACGCCATGGACTGTTCTCAGTTTCCAGGCAGAAAGAACAGACAAAATGCAGGCAGGGCACAGGACAAAGGACTCGGGACAACATGTATGTGAAATGGGTTGAAACAGCAATGTTTTACTATGTAAAAATTGTTTGGAAAAAAATGAAAATTTTTAAAATTTTCAAATTTCCCGCCACCGCCCGTACGTCCCGACGTCACAGGGACCGGAACACAGAAGCCGGATGCCGGCATCGGCCAGAGGAGATGGCCGGGGATGCTGCAGGGGACACATCGCTGGAGCGAAGGACAAGGTAAGCTCTGCAGGGACTCCCTATGCAGCGCCGCATGGTAAGCCCGAGTGTAGCTCGGGGTTACCGCTTTTGGTACTGACATTTTACCCCGAGCTACACTCGGGAATACCGCTAGGGAGGTTAAAAAGAAGAATTCCAGGTATGGATATTTTATACAGCGTTATATTGGTCCATGCATGTGAGATCCCATTAGAAGCTCGTGGGTGCAGTGGTGGTGCGGCACCAGTAATCACACAATGTTCGGCTGTAACAAACTTGAAACTTGTATTGCGCACAATGCCAAAGCTACAAACACCCTAGCGAGAGCACGCCACTTAGGGAATAACTCACAGTTCAGTGTAGGTCAAGATGTGACTGAGGCGTGGTGCTGACAGCATCTGTCTCAAAGGTTGAAGTGTGACCTTGTCTGGTCCCAAGCGGGGAGGTATCCTTACAGGGTAGCAAGTCCCTAACCTGTCCCTTCTTGTCTGGAACCTTTCCCTACTGCTAATTTCTTTCTCTAGATAGCAGGGTCTCTCCCCTTGCACTAGCTACTTTCAGAATGTGCATCAAAACCAGAAGGCAGGGACCAGGGGCAGACTGACAACTCATGGGGCCCCCAGGCAATAGGGGATCATGGGGCCCCTGTGTCCTTGCCCAAACTCAAAAAAGCCTATGAAAAAGGTACCAGGGGCATCTCACGGTGCCCCCTACTGACCCCAGGCCCTCGGGCAGCAGATTTTGCACTCTCCAGTTTTATTAAATCAACCCCTAAGCAGAGGAGGACTGACCATTTGGAAACTCAGGCAATGCCCGAGGGCCCGGGGTCAATAGGGGGCTCCATGAGATGCCCCTGGTACTTTTTTCATAGGCTTTTTTGAGTTTCGGCAAGGACACAGGCCCCATGAACCCCTATTGCCCGGGGGTCCCATGAGTTGTCAGTCCGCCCCTGCCCCTAAGAGTCTTCTTTTGAAAGCTATTTCTTTTTTTTTTGTCCATCTCCTTTTTTTCAAGCATTTGAGTTACTTTAATGCTATAGGTAATAAATGGATGTAAAACAGAGCATAATCAAAGCATAATAAAATTGTATAACAATGTAGGACAAAAGTCAAGGCTGGTACATGTTTTCAGACAATGGCTCCTGCCTCGCTCCATTTTGCTCCTCCTCACAGGCTTATTATATGATGTAATTAGCAGTGATGATAGAAGGTACTTTTATAAGCACATAATAGCATTTTAATGTTATCCATATTAATTCACTAAATATTCCCCTTTATCCTTTCCTTTGTGCTGCAATCATTAGACAATTACCCAAAAGCTTTTCACTCCAGTTTAGTACAATTACCTAATGAGGACTCATTACCTTTTATCTCCTCGGTTAATTTCATAGCATTTGATTGACTAATTTGTAGAATATTCAGAAGCTCATTTGCATAAATCCACAGTGTTCCCCAACAGATTCACACAGAGTCTGAAACAAAAATGACTTTTTTTTTCCTGCCTGATTTTTTTTTTTCCTGTTTTCCTGGGAAAATAAGTAATTTCCCACCAAACAAGAGCTCTTTTGAGAATAGTAAACACATGATCATATTCAGGATAATGTTCCAAATATTCCTGTTATACTGAATTGAACATCTAGCTGCTATACATGATTGTATTTACTATGATGGAATTTGTGGGCCAGTGCCTAGGGCAGCAGGGTTAAAGGGGCAGCACAGAGCTTCGAAATTTAAAGACTTTGATCTTTTTTTTTTTTTGGAGCAAAGTGAATTCAGCATAATTTTTTTCTTTCATGAAATTACTGATGTCATCATCATCACAATGCTGGAAACTTTCAATACCTTCCTGATGCACATTTGAGCTCCTAGTCGACTGTTTTGCATGCATCTACCTTGTCTGGCCAGGGGCCGGGGAGGCAGAGAGTGCCCCTTGAGAGCAGTGCCCCCTGAGAGTGGTCGCCCCAGGGGTGCTCCTAGTAACACATGGGGGTGGGATCCCACATGTGAAAAATATATATGGTCACTGTTCCAAACACTTTATCTGCACTGCGCCTTTTAGCTAAGTCTAGGGCAATTTTTTTGGTACAGGCCTCAGGGCCTAGCCAGTGCACTATTGCAGGGCCACTTATTTATTTTTTTTCTCCTCTGTTTTGTTACCTGTCACTTATGTGTGTGTTTTTTCTCACTTGGTTGGAGGTTATGGGTCCTCAGCCTGCCCTGAAGTCTAGGGGGAGGATGTTTGGCCCTTAGGTTCCTTCCTCCACTGTTCCTGGGGGAGGTCTGTCTTCAGAAGAGCTCCTAGTACTTAGTGGTCGGCTTCGGCTAGCCACAATGAAAGGGGTCCACCAGGCCTTTTGGTTAGGTGGACCATTTTGGAAACACTTTGCCCCTGTCATGAGACTCGCTTCCTGGGCCGATCAGGGTAGAGGTCCTACCCCTTCGGGGGTGGACAAAGCACACCCCTAAGTGCACTTTTTTGTGTTGGTGTTTTGTACTTGCATGTTTTTTGTTCACTTACGGGTTTTTTTCTGCGGACAAAAGAAAAAAAAGTGTCCATACATGCATAGGCATTTAGAGGCATTCATAGGCAGGGGCATTTAGGGGCAGAAATCTGAACATATCAAAATCACGTTCAGGAGAGGAGCGTTTTGGCAGAAAAACGCTTGTCATGTGTAAACGTGTCTAAACACTTGTTAACGTAGGCGCGTTTAGTGCTTAAGAAGTAATTCAGTTCAATGGCCAGAATAAATTATTATTCTGGCCAATTAAATGAATTAACAGCCAAGCAATTCATGTGCCTAAATGCATTACCGCTTTTACAAGAGTCATTTTCTCTGCTGCCAGGAGAAAGGTGTCTAGCTGAGTTGGCCAAAGCATCCAGTGTATATGAGGCCTTAGGTGAACTTTCATTTTTTTTTCCATTAAAGGGTGTGTCTTGTAGGGAGTATATTTAAATGGAACTTTACTCATATGTTAAGGTCCTCTCTCCTGCCGTTTCCCTTTTGCACATCCCCCTTCCCTCTAGCAAAAAAAAAAGTAAAAAGTGAAACTTCCTAAATCTAGCCTAGGCTAAAATGACTTGAGATCCCTTGCACATTCTCTGATACCAAGTCAAATTCAGGTACTGTCATTTGTTAAAGCAATATTTGGCGCCTGGGTTTGTGTAAATATTTAAAGGCATTGTACACTTTCAAATGTTTTTGTTGTTTTATCTAGGTATTAGTGTAGTTATATGCCCTGTATTGTTTGTTTGCTTTCCCTTGTAATGATGGGTTCACATGTCGTGGCTGTAGTTTGTAGAATTGATCGATTCCCCTTATGTCCATGTATTTATTCAACTAGCCTGTCCCTATTTGCTAAAGAGACTGTCAACGTCTTGTTATGCAGTGCCCAATGTATGCCTCATCATTTACCCTGTGTTGCATGCATCACAGTGCTACTGTGATGAAACACTGCCTGGTGATCTCTCTGGTAAATGCTCTGCCTGTTTTTGTCTGTATCAGATCTAATTACTGGTATTTCTCACCTGAAGATCACTAGATTGAGAGACCAGTGATTGTGGGATATATGGTTTCTTCACAGAAAGTGTCAGTTCTCACACTACAGATTACGCATTAACCTTTGCAGGGCCATGCCACAAGCAGGGGTGGACTGACCATTTGGAAACTCGGGCACTGCCCGAGGGTCCAGGGTCAGTAGGGGGCCACATGAGATGCCCCTGGTACCTTTTTCATAGGCTTTTTTGAGTTTAGGCAAGGACACAGGGGCCCCATGATCCCCTATTGCCCGGGGGCCCCATGAGTTGCCCGTCCGCCCCTGGCCACAAGCCTCACATTGGAACACACACAGAAACTGCTGACACCAGAAATGTGAAGATTTTTTTCTACTACAGGCTGTGTGTACAAGGCAACAAATGACACCTTGAAACCACATGTTCAGTGCACATCTTATGTATGTGAAAAACACAAGGTTCAGGTAGGAGGGTTAATAATGAAATTAATATTAAACTAGAAGTCCTGTCTAAACATGTCTAAGCTTGAACCTGCTCCCATCCCCATTGTAAGCCTTATACTATTTACCCAGCAGAGTAGTGATCTCCAGACTGTGGCCCTTTGATTGCCATTGTCCAGCACTTGAGACATTATTCCTGCCACTGACACCAACCATAGGACAAATTCCTTCCACTGACACCAACGATGGGGCACTATTTCTACCCCTAATAGCAAAGATGGGGCAGTATTCCTCCCACTGACACCAATGATGGGGCACTATTCCTCCCACTGACACCAATGATGGGGCACTATTCCTCCCACTGACACCAATGATGGGGCACTATTCCTCCCACTGACACCAATGATGGGGCACTATTCCTCCCACTGACACCAATGATGGGGCACTATTCCTCCCACTGACCCCAATGATGGGGCACTTTTTTACCCCCTAATAGCAAAGATAGGGCATTGTTTACTCCCATTGGGCACAGTCCAGCCCACCTAAAGTTTGAAGGACAGTAAACTGGTCCTTTGTTTAGAAGGTTTGGAGACCCCTGCAGTAGAGGAAAGATATCTAAATTTTATCTAATCTAAGGGCGTCCAGTCCGGTCACTTGATCTCCTCAGCTACCAGCTTCAGGGTAGAGGAGACAGCAGTGACAATGGCTGCCGAGCCTGGGTGGTGATGTCATCCATGGATCTACTGTGGGGCATATGTTGAGTCAGCAGTGTTCACTCAGTTCTGGGGCTTAGAGCCAATGTGGAACAGCTGCAGCAACACACCAATGCTGCAGCATTGAGTTGAGTGTATGTTTAATTTTTTTATTATCCATACATCTCCTTTATTGATTTATTAATGAATACAGAGCTGCATTAAAGTGGTTCTAAAGGCTCAAGTTAAAAAACCTTCTCTGTGCTGCATTCCCCCCAACCCCCCCTAATACTCACCTAAGCCCCCTCTCAATCCAACGATGTGCACTGAAGTCTCGGCTATCCCAGGACTCCCTCTCCTCATGAGACAGCTCAGCTAATGAGGAGAGGGAGTCCAGGGATAACCGAGACTCCAGTTCACATCGCTGGATCAAGAGGGGGCTTAGGTGAGTATTAGGGGGGGGGGCTGGGGGGGCACAGAGAAGGTTTTTTACCCTGAGCCTTTAGAACCACTTTAATGCAGCTCTGTGATTGACAGCAGTGGGAGCCAATGGCTCACAAGCCACTGGCTCCCACTGCTGTCAATCACAGCCCATGAGCCAATGAGAAGAGAGAGGGGGCAGGGCTGACGAGAGTGTGAATGGACACAAGGAGCAATGGGTGCCCCCATAGCAAGCTGCTTGCTGTGGGGGCACCTGACAGGAGGGAAGGGCCAGGAGAGCATGCGGGGGGACCTGAGAAGAGGAGGATTGGGGCTTCTCTGTGCAAAAGTATAGACATGTTTGGGTTTTTTGGGGGGTTTCTTTCAAATAAGCCTTTAGAATCACTTTAATTTGTGGCTTTTGTATCCACTTGGAGTTCAGCTTTAAACTTCTCTCACTCATCTTTAACTCTGTTGAAGTTTACATTTCCCTTCCAATTCTGATGGCAAACATATGTTACCAGATACTTCACTATTTCAAAGAGAATTCTTTTGGAGAACGGGATTTGTGTCAGATGACTTCATACTTCTCCAGCAAACAAGGACTCGTCCTATTTATTTTAGTTCCAAGTCATATTTTTAAACTGTTTTAATTGCCTCTGTGTGAACAGAACAGCGCAAAGAGGGTCATGACAAATCGCATGGCAAATATCCTCTAGGCAGGAGGAAGTGGATGTCGCTTGGGCACATGACCCCGTACAGGAAACACAAACTAATGAAGGAACCTTCTAATTTCACAGGAAATTATTTTGTGTTTAGGACGTCTTTTCCATCTTTACAAAGCACTGCAGTGATCTATAACATGAGTCACATTTGTATAAATAGTGATGAGATCAATGTGGTCGGAAGTGTCAGATACTGGGATAATATTAGGTTCTTGTTGCTTTTCATCTGCTTAAATTAATTCTAGACCCTTAAAATAAATCAATGAATTCCAAATGCCTTTGCAGTTTAAGGAAGTCCACTTGTTTTACCCCAAACTAAATTGTACGAAATCCCCATGGAGGCAGATATAGCAGGCTTCATTAGAGCTACGATCGCAGTCTTTTGTGCAACCTCCCTCTCATATTCCTCTGTGTACAGGCCACAACCAGGACAGGTTCATCTAGCGCCCAAGGCAAGGATGCAAAACTGCACCCCCCTCGCCCACTGTTAATGCATGTCTTAGAATCAGTTGACTGTTCTGTGTTCATTCTCTGACCCCTTGCTCCATGTGCCCAGGGCAGCTGTCCCTCTTGGCCACCCCTTGTCCCAGCCCTGGTACAGGCAAAGCTGCAGTGGGCCTACCTTTATGCAAGAAACATGGACAACTTGCCATTAAAAAAGAAAACCACTAGTTAGCAGGCATGCTAATGAATGCTAATGACACTTAGGTGCTTTTCATAATGCCCCACAAGGTGCACAGAATGGCTGAAGGCATGAAAGAAATGCTTGTGCACATGTCTAGACATAGTAGCAAAAGTACATGCAGGAGGAACTAAAGGAGCAGGAAAGCAGCAAGACGCAGGGAAAGTTCAGCACATCAATTCCGAGGATACCAGGGCCAGAACAACTGAGCAGTAACTGCCAGAAAGATGCACCAGGAGCAAACAAATCAACTATCACTGCAGAAACTGTGGTGATTGATACACAGTAGTATGAATCCTTTAAACCAACCTATCTCAACCATTTTGCCCAGAGAAATGACCTTAAAATAATTTTTAGTTTTTGAGGAACCTTTACTAAATGCAATTCATCTGGGGTAATGGGAAAAATAGCCCCCATATTGGTGGTTAGTAGGAAGAATGCAGCCTTGACAGTAATGGTTAGAATGCCACCCTTATAGGCAGCTAAAAAGATCATTGGGTCCCTGCTACTTTTGTGCCAAATAGCATTAGCCTCGAACTATGTAGGGACCATCAGATGATCAGATGGGGCGGGAGGGGTTGGTCAGTCAGCCACAGCTCAATGAACCCTATTTAAGAATGGCTGCTTTAAGCTATGAGACTATGACATATGGAATTATGAATCCTTTCAAGGTATAACTGTAGCACCCTCCAGTGTGCTACTAGAAGAGTGTAGTATTGTAGGTAAAATCATTGTGTATGACTCTTGGTAAGTGTGAGTCTGTGATTGAGGTCAGTTGGATGACTTAACAGGTTGTGGCTCTATCGCCTCCTCCTGACTCTGGAGGACTATAGAACCTTCCAGAAGTCGGTAAGCAGGAAGGGGTGGAGACCTAATCTGCATGTTTATGGGAGTCCAGACAATCCCAGGTTTGGAGGCCTGAGTGGTGGACTGGCCCATAAATATGGAGAGTCAGGCTGACAGGAGAATTGGGTGGAAGATGGAGTGCTGAGGAGGCTGTTGGTGCCTGGGAGGGATCCTCTGGGTCTGGTGGGGGCAGCCTCCAGGCTGTGCCCAGGCTGGCTTGGGAGGATACATTCAGCAGTGTAGTGTAAATGGGATTGGGACCTGGAGCAGCAGGGAGCAAAGAAGACAGAGTGCGTACAGCAGCACTCTCTGGGATCTATAAGGGGAAAGATTGTGACAGGTAGCAAACTGTCTAAGGCTGGGCTCAATCCTTTATCCTTGTCCCGGGAGATCTTCCGAGAAGCCGGGAGGGCTGGTAGTGTTTGCAGGCCATGGAGCTGGGAGCGGCTCTACAGGGGGAGAGAAGATATCCCTGCATGTAGATATGAGAAGTTAAGCTGATTTTTGAGGAGCTGCTAGTTCCTCGCCCATAAAGGGCAGCTGCTACTGATCCGCAATGACTGACAGCTTTCAAGAAAAGAACAGTCCAGGATCTGACTTTGTACATAGGAGGGAAGCTGTTCTCCCCTTCATTGATTCAAGTCAGCTGGGCATCCCATAATCCTTATTTCCCTATCCAAGTTAATTTCCCCTAATAAAACTAAAAAAACAAAGCACATGGACTGGTTACTATATCTTGGATGCAAGTCTGTGTGAGAAATACATGTTGCCTGGCTGTGCAGAGAGAGCTTAGGGGTACCCACAGCACAGCGACTCTCATGAGGGCAGCATTGCGTAGCACTTTAGGTTATGAAGGGCTTCATTATTTTGTAGTATAAAACCATGTATGAGCTAGCATATTTCAGATTTGTTCCCTTTCCAAACCAGCCACAAGGCATGCAGCCACAAGAACAAGAGTATTACTGCTACATTCAGCACAGACCTCCAATAGCATCCAATTCCTGGCAGACCCTTTAATCATACACATGATAAAACTACTGAAGCCCCAAAGAAGAACAATCCTGAAATGCGTTGGCTGTATAGTCAGATACTTTTTCTAATAAAACCATAATGTCTTGGAAACGGAAAGTTTCAGACAATTATTCTGTAGTGCTCCTCACCAATCACCATATTAGCAGAGCCATTGAGAGACCAACCACTTCAAAGTCTCTCCCTAAGTCAAGTAGTCACAAGGAACCTTTCCAACAAATTCAGATAAGTGTGAAATCCATAGTATTTATCTAGAAAGATCCACAGTGCTACACATATTCACTCCCACAGGTATATCCTCACAACATGCCACCAAGTGGTCTTTACAAAATTGGAAATCTCATTTAAACCTGTATGAATACATTCAAGGAGGTCTACATTTATTTGATGTCTTTTAGAGGAAAGCCATGAGTTGTTCTATAGCCATGCTAAGGCCTACATCAATGTCCAGTTCAGATTGGTGTGTTTACACTGCATTTAACTAAGGTAATCCATCTCTTGATATTAGAATCTATGCCTTACAAGGAGCAACACTAATTTAGAGGAAATGTATCCAATTATTGGTGGAAAAGTGGAAATGGAAAACAGATGCAGGACCTCCTAGAGAGAAGACGATAGAAGTTCTCAGAAGGCCAATGAAACAAATCATTAATGTGTTTCCACACCACTGATATGGAACACAGTTTACCTGCATCTGAATCAATACATTGCACTGGATATTGATAAAGATCCAAAGAAGGCTATGCAAAAATTATCTCTGTGCTTTAAAACAGATCAAATGCATTACACCAAGGTTACTGAAGGGACAGAGGCAAGAAATAAATATTGATCTTTGTTAACCATTTGTTTGAAGGACGGCTATCACGGTGCCTCACATTTTTTCTTTATCAAGTTTCTCTACTTGTGATTCAGATTTAACATTAGATACAGCAGACTCATGCTTGTGGGTGACAGTGGTTAAAAATATATAGGTTTACCACCTGGCAGTTGTTAGAGCACCCCCTTACTCCAGGCGTCTTGGGGGTGACAGTGGTTAAAAATATATAGGTTTACCACCTGGCAGTTGTTAGAGCACCCCCTTACTCCAGGCGTCTTCCAGGAACAAGTATGATGGAAATATTTTAAGCAACACTGGTCCAAAGGTTTCATGCTTCAGCAGTTGCCTACCTACTTTAGGCAATTGCCTAAAGAAGATCAGCCCACTATAATGCTAGCAGGCACATCCTACATGAGAGTGGCAACTCTGCTTTAAATTCAGGGGCAAAGCAGCATTGTTGCCACCCTATCACAGGATGCTGTATTCCGGGCCAACTTTAATATTGATTGGACCCTGGGCAAACATTTTCTTGGATCCCATCCATGCAATTTCGCTCTATACCTGCATTGAGACATACAGTAAATAGCAGCTATAAATCAGTTTATTTAGCAGATTAGGCAGCAATTGCAATTGGTTGACGGAGGTTACAGCATATTACAGCTCACTGACTGGTTGGTAGGTTACAGCACACATTACAGCTCACCGATTATTTGCTAGAGGTTACAGCACATGACTTCTGCTTGCTGATTGGTTGCTAAAGGTTACTGGACATCAATACTGGTCACTGATTTCTTGCTAAAGGTTACTGCACATTATTACCAATCACTGATTGTCTGCTAGAGGTTACTGCACATCCTTACTGTGAGGATCGCGCGTTAGACCCCTGACCTTCTCACCAAACTCGTGATCGAAGGACTAGCCAATCTAAAACCACGATGTCACATGCGTAACAATGCCACGCCCAGCTGCACCCTGCAAATCGATTTTCCAGCTAATGGACCACAAATAGATGTACCGGCAGCCTGAATGCAATTGTTACTGGGTCAGGTTAATTACGCAATTAACCCTTCACACTGCCACCACCTCCTTTTTGTACAGAGAAAGAGGAAACTTGGCAATATCAGCAATAACACTATGATGGTTGAGATAATCATCTGTATAGCACTGTCACCGCAGACAGGTTATACAGAATGTTAAACACACACAGTAGCGCTCTTTTAGAGGCAGGAATTCATAAATTGCATTAACGAGCTACAGAAACAGTTCAACACTTTCAGAAAGAAAGATTTATTACTAAAAGGTCAAAAGGGTGCAATAAAAATATTTACAGAAAAGAGATGTAACCAATATTTATATAAATATACAGAGAACAATAGCACAGCAAAGAGGTAACAGAAAGGAGGTTAAAGGGTTAAATGACTTGCCAATCAGCCTTGGCTTAAGCAGATCAAGTTTCAGAGCAAAAGGGCACGTCGTCCCCCAGCAGGGGGTGTCTCTGAAGCCAAGGACCAATGCTTCATTTGGGGAGGGGTTGTCTGGGCGGAGACCCAAACTAGAACCAAAATCTCTCATAGTTCATATTTTGGCTCATAACTTTTCCTAGGCACAAGTAACATTCCACCGCGGGTAGATTAATATGCAGACGCATCTGAGGAACGGTTACATATGAAATATGAAATACATACTTGAAGGGTTCAAGAGATGTAATTTTCTGCTTTCCTAGTTTTTCCAGTCTGGGAGTGTGACCTATCAAACGATTTGTCTGATCGTGGGCAATCTGAAGATAGGCCTGTTTTTTATGTAAGTCTCTCATATTCCAAGATATAACACATAGGGGAAAAATGGATTTTAAAAGTGTTATCTAGCTTCTTACTACTCTGGAATGTCTTTGAACTCAGGGGAAGGCTTGGGGTATCTTTTTACGAGGTGCCAGATTGCTCAGCTTCCCAGCCCGCCCGACACCCAGCTCAGAGATGGTTTATAGCTCAGAGCTACCTGCTGTGCCCTGGCCAGCCTGTGACACTTCCAACACACACCAACTATACAGGTGAAACTTGAAAAATTTGAATATCGTGCAAAAGTTCATTTATTTCAGTAATGCAACTTAAAAGGAGAAATTAATATATGAGATAGACTCATTACTTGCAAAGCAAGATAGTTCAAGCCGTGATTTGTCATAATTGTGATGATTATGGCTTACAGCTCATAAAAACCCCAAATCCACAATCTCAGAAAATTAGAATATTGTGAAAAGGTGCAATATTCTCGGCTCAAAGTGTCCCACTCTAATCAGCTAATTAAGCCATAACACCTGCAAAGGGTTCCTGAGCCTTTAAATGGTCTCTCAGTATGGTTCAGTAGGAATCACAATCATGGGAAAGACTGATGACCTGACAGTTGTGCAGAAAACTATCATTGACACCCTCCATAAGGAGGAAAAACCTCTAAAGGTAATTGCAAAAGAAGTTGGATGTTCCCAAAGTGATGTATCAAAGCACATTAATAGAAAGTTATGTGGAAGGGAAAAGTGTGGAAGAAAAAGGTGCACAAGCAGCAGGGATGACCGCAGCCTGAAGAGGATTGTCAGGAAAAGGCCATTCAAAAGTGTTGGGGACTTTCACAAGGAGTAGACTGCGGCTGGAGTCAGGGCATCAAGAGCCACTACACACAGACAGATCCTGGACCTGGGCTTCAAATGTCGTATTCCTCTTGTCAAGCCGCTCCTGAACAACAAACAATGTCAGAAGCGTCTTACCTGGGCTAAAGAAAAACAGACCTGGTCTGCTGCTCAGTGGTCCAAAGTCCTCTTTTCTGATGAGAGCAACTTTTGCATCTCATTTGAAAACCCAGGACCCAGAGTTTGGAGGAAGAATGGAGAGGCCCAAGGACCCAGAGTATGGAGGAAGAATGGAGAGGCGCACACTGCAAGATGCTTGAAGTCCAGTGTGAAGTTTCCACAGTCTGTGTTGATTTGGGGAGCCATGTCATCTGCTGGTGTTGGTCCACTGTGCTTCATTAAGTCCAGGGTCAACGCAGCCGTCTACCAGGAGATTTTGGAGCACTTCATGCTTCCTTCCGCAGACGAGCTTTATGGGGATGCTGACTTCATTTTCCAGCAGGACTTGGCACCTGCCCACACTGCCAAAAGCACCAAAACCCGGTTCAATGACCGTGGGATTACTGTGCTTGATTAGCCAGCAAACTCGCCTGACCTGAACCCCATAGAGAATCTATGGGGCATTGCCAAGAGAAAGATCAGAGACACGAGACCGAACAATGCAGAAGAGCTGAAGGCCGCTATTGAAGCATCCTGGTCTTCCATAACATCTCAGCAGTGCCACAGGCTGATAGCTTCCATGCCACGCCGCATTGAGGCAGTAATTGCTGCAAAAGGGGCCCAAACCAAGTACTGAGTACATATGCATGCTTCTACTTTTCAGAGGTCCGATATTGTTCTATGTACAATCCTTGTTTTATTGATTGCATGTAATATTCTAATTTTCCGAGATTGTGGATTTGGGTTTTTCATGAGCTGTAAGCCATAATCATCACAATTATGACAAATCACGGCTCAAACTATCTTGCTTTGCATGTAATGAGTATCTCATATATTAGTTTCACCTTTTAAGTTGCATTACTGAAATAAATTAACTTTTGCACGATATTCAAATTTTTCGAGTTTCACCTGTATGGTCACTGTGACTCTCAGAGAGGGAGAGGGAAAATGAGGGGAGATATGTTTGTACAAGATGGATGATCCTTTGCCAAGATGAAGGTTCGAGCCAAAATGGTTGAACCGCGTCCATCTTTGTGGCATGATTGCTACACTTACCTCTCACTGATTGGTTGCTAGAGGTTACTATACATCATTACCGCTCACGGATTGGCTTTTAGAGGTTATTGCACATCATTACTGCTCACTGATTGGTTTCTAGAGGTTACTGCACATCATTATTGCTCTTTGATTCATTGCTAGAGATTACAGCAGCTCACTACTGTTCACTGATTGGTTTCTAGAGGTTACTGCACATCATTACTGCTCACTGGTTGCTAGAGGTTACTACGCATTATTACTGTTCACTGATTAGTTTCTATTGGTTACTGTGTATCATTACCTCTTACTTATTGATTGCTAGAGGTTACAGCACATCAGTACAGCACATCACTGATTGGTTGCTGAAGGTTAAAGCACATCATCTTCTCACTGCCTGCACACCTTGGACTGGGAAAGTGAGGGGACCCACTAAGAAAACTCTTAGGAATTCCAGGAATCCTGGAATCAGTGGCAGTGCTGGGGAGAGGTTGCGATCAGTGGCAGTGCTGGGGGGTTGATGGGAGCAGTAGTAGTGGTGAGGGGGGGTGAGTTCAGCGGTGATGGGAGACTGGAATCAGTGGCAGTACTTGGGGGGGGATTGGATCAGTGGCAGTGCAGGGGGTGGATGGGATCAGTGGCAGTTCTAGATGGGGATGTGAGGTGACATTTCTACATCGACCACCAATGTAAGAGGGGGTTTACACTGTCCACCAGTGTAAGGGCAATTCTGCACCAATGGGGAATTTGCACTGAGAACCAATGTAATGAAAAATTTACACTGACAATGTAATGGGGGATTTTACACCAACAACCAATACATTTCTACACTGGCCCCCAATGTAAGGGGGAATTTACACTGAATATCAATTTAAGGGGGGCTTCTACATGGACCACCAATGTAAAGGAGGATTTGACACTGATCACAAATGCAAGTTAGGATTTTTTTACCAACTACCAATATAAAGAGGAGTTTCTACAGTGGCCACCAATGTAAATTGGATTTGCACTTACCAGTAATGTAGTAGGACCATTCACAGTGACCACCAATGTGAGGAGGGATTTACACTGACCACCAATGTAAGGGGGGCATTCACACTGACCACTAGTGTGAATGAAAGGATTCTACACCGAAGAGAAGATATACACTGACCACAAATGTAATTGAGACATTTAGATTATGTTCACATTTGTGCATGTAGGGAACGCATGTAAAATCGCTTTCCTGACACCATAGAAACATGCTGCCCTTTAGCAGAAACACAGCAGTGCCATTAATTGTTAATGACAGCCTCACGCATCTGCTGCCGTGCGTGTTTTCCCATGCACCAAAATTCACAGTGCTGTGGCTCGGTGTCATTTTGAAAAAGGATCGGGAACTTTATTTCCGCATTTCTAGCGCATAAAGCAGCCCATTGAAATGAATGGGCTGCCCTACATGTGACGTTCATCTTTATCCACTCCATCAGTACACCTTTGCATCCTAAAGTTTCCTGCTAACCACTGCACCCCAAACCGTCCCCCACCCTCTCCACTTCAACCTCCCCCCACCTGAACTCTACATGCCTCCTCTGCTCATCTTTGCACCCATCTTCCTTATCTCTGTACATCACCTCCTTGCTCAACTGTACACCCCAAACTTCTTCCCAACTGCCTTATGCGTGATGTATACACAGTAAAACAGTGTAGAATTTGATTAGCATTTCTTCCACAACTTGGGAGTGTGCTTCCAAATGAAAGACGAGGACTGGATAGTGGAAAATATGCAAGTTGAGACTTGATGGGATACCAGAAATAAATATGGAGCACTGCAGGGGAAGGTGGGTTAGATCAGCTCAGTGGAAAGTAGGCTAAAAAATATTTTCAGAAGTTGCCTTGCCGTTTAAGTTTACTGTAGAAAAAAATGTATATACACTATATTGCCAAAAGTATTGGGATGCCTGCCTTTACACGCACATGAACTGTAGTGGTATCCCAGTCTTAGTCTGTAGGGTTCAATACTGAGTTGGCCCACCCTTTGCAGCTATAACAGCTTCAAGTCTTCTGGGAAGGCTGTCCACAAGGTTTAGGAGTGTGTCTATGGGAAAGTTTGAACAATCTTCCAGAAGCGCATTTGTGAGATCAGGCACTGATGTCGGACGAGAAGGCATGGCTCGCAGTCTCCGCTCTAAGGTTGAGGTCAGGACTCTGTGCAGGCCAGTCAAGTTCCTCCACCCCAAACTTGCTCATCCATGTCTTTATGGACCTTGCTTTGTGCACTGGTGCACAGTCATGTTGGAACAGGAAGGGGCCATCCCCAAACTGTTCCCATAAATTTGGGAGTGTGAAATTGTCCAAAATGTGTTGGTATGCCGACGCCTTAAGAGTTCCCTTCACTGGAACTAAGGGGCCAAGCCCAGCCCCTGAAAAATAACTCTACACCACAATCTCCCTCCACCAAACTTTACACTTAGCACAATGCAGTCAGGCAAGTATCGTTCTACTGGCAACGGCCAAACCCAGGCACATCCATTGTATTGCCAGACAGAGAAGCGTGATTCGTTATTCCAGAGAACATGTCTCCACTGCTCTAGAGTCCAGTGGCGGTGTGCTTTACACCACTGCATCCGACGCTTTGCATTGCACTTGGTGATGTAAGGCTTGGATAAAGCTACTTGGCCATGGAAACCCATTCCATGAAGCTTTCTGTGCACTCTTGTTGTGCTAATTTGAAGGCCACATGAAGTTTGGAGGTCCTTGGCTATTGACTTTGCAGACAGTTGGCGACTTCTGCGCACTGTGCGCTTCAGCATGCGCTGACCCCGCTCTGTCATTTTACATGGCCTACCACTTCGTGGTTGAGTTGCTGTTGTTCCCAGTTGCTTCCACTTTGTTATAATACCACTAACAGTTGAGCGTGGAATATTTAGTAGCAAGGAAATTTCACGAATGGACTTATTGCACAGGTGACAACCTATCACGGGACCACACTTGGAGTCACTGAGCTCCTGAGAGCGACCCATTCTTTCACAAATGTTTGTAGAAGCAGTCTACATGCCTAGGTGCTTGATTTTATACACCTGTGGCCATGGATGTGATTGGAACCCCTGAATCCAATGATTTGGAGGGGTGTCCAAATACTTTTGGCACTATAGTGTTTATATATATATATATATATATATATATAGTCCCCTGTACTCTCTCCCAGTTGCCTCAGCTGGCTCATCTCTCTCAGTCCAATGGCCTGAAACCGCAACAACAACTCCAGCTGCTGCCCTAAGCTCTGCTTCTGTCTCTCTTACATCAATACCTTAAGATAGCAATGCCAGTGAGATAACCCAATGGGTCTGGTGCTAGCTTTCCAATATCCCAAGCAATAAAAAACCTGACAGTGCTTCTAAGCTTTCACTACTCTACTTAAAATTAAAGAGAAAAAATTAATTGTTGAGAAATTCTTATGTACAGAGGATGATGATGCTGTAGGAGGGCAAGAAGCACTGTTACTAATGGCGGGGAAGGCTCTGAGTAGCTCTGTTTCATTGGCAAAATATCTTGCCTCCCAAGAAGAATAAGAAGCCAGAAATGGACTCAGTCTTCCGGGTTCAGCCTTTTGGATGGACCAACCATTTAGCCACTTATTTTAATGAGTGGTAAAATGGGACATAATCATAAATAGTTCCTATAAGATATTCTAATTTATTTTACGTCTTTAGGCACAGACTGTACAACTATGAAATATTTACAAGCTCTATTTAATTTCAGGAGAATGATTAATCTTTGTCACTTGAACCGTTCTGAATCATACTCTGATCCCCATCCAAAGTACCGCAGAGGAGAGCTTTAAATATGAAAAAAATCAATTTTGCCTTGATCAGAACCATTATTTAAAAGTCAAAAAAGTCTAAAAGAAAGTTTAGTGCGTCTATCCATGCATGAGAATTATACATTTATATTCAATCAGCTAAAGAGATCCATAACTACGGAGCTGTCCCGAAAAAGGCAAGCAAAGGACAAAGGGCCGATATAGACTGTTGGCTCACCCTAGTTGATCTTTTCCCCATTACTAACACACCATGCCTTGTTCTGCGCTGTGTCTCTGTGTGGAGATCATGCTGCTGGAGTAGCAGGACTTTGCTTCCTCATGTCAGAGCTGCTACCGTGATGAGCGGTGATCCAATGGAGGGAAAATCAAGAAGCAGCTAGCGATGTGGAAGAAGCACAAAGCCATAGAATGGATAAAGCAGAAGCAGGGAGATCATAGCTCTGCTGGTCCTCAGGTGCAGCTTTTTCTCCAGCAGGGAGAACAGTGAATTGCACAACAGTGACATAACCAGATCTCTCTAAAAATCTGGTGACACTAACAGTCAGAGGAAGAAGTGCCATAGATTATCTCAAACTGGAGATATACAGCTATGACACTACACAACAGGTGTGCCTGGGAACACGAAGTAAAATGCTATTTTTCAAGGTTCATTTTATACACAGTTGTTAGGGTACCAATTAGGTACAAAGTAATGTTGCCCCACAGTTTTTGCTCCACCCTCCTTTAATCCCACTTAAAGTAAAACTATGGCCTCTCATTGAAAAAAAATAATGTGCTGCAGCACTTAATTATAGGTGCATCTGCACTTACAGCTTTCTCTTAGGCCTCCTACAAAGTCCTACAAATTCCTGTTGAGTCTCTCAGAGAAGTCCACTTAATGCAGCTTCCTGTGATGGGTTGGCAACCGTGCTGTACTGCTCCTGAATCCAAAGCAGTGCTGCCATTCTCATGTAGGCTGTGCCTGCTTGCAAAGCAATAGCTATCAGCATTGTCACTGCTGATACACAAGCCTGTAGCTGGTCAATCTGCACAGCCACAAATAAGTCTTGCCCACTGTTTTCTGGATTGAGAAGAATGCCTCTCCTGCTGAAACCCTCCCACCGTGAGCTGCAGTGCCTTCAAGGAGAGCAGGTGAGATACAAATGAAGTAAGATTTGGATCAGTCAGTAGAGGTAAAAAGGGTTTTGTTTAGTTTTTTTTTCTTGGATTGTGCATCACAAAGTTGTTGCATAAAGTACTTGTTTAGACTGTCATACAGGAGCTTTTAGTTTTGTAGCACTACCCCCTTAGGAGTTACTGAAGATTTTGGTTCCCTGATAGTCCCGCACAACCAGTCAACCATCATTCCTCACAGACTTCCATCCAGGAGACAGTAACCAGTCCTTGAGCTTGATTTTGTGATTTTTATTAAGGGGTTTAGAACTTGTATGGAATAAGGGGTGTATGGGACCTCCAAGGGAACTGCAACTGAGGACAATGTACAAGTCTTTACACAGAACTATGTACAAATCTTTACACAGCAAAACTTCTCTTCCTAGAGAGCTCTCTAGTCTCTCCTGGTGTATCACCCCAGACCCCAGATAATCCTCCTCTATCTAGCTGTCTGAAGGAATCCCTGGGCAGGGAATCCAGTACCTGCCACTTTGGTGTGAAACTGGATTAGCTCCTTGCCTGAGACTGTTCACCTTAAAGTGCTTCTTTCCCCTTAACTGGCCAAAGGGGTGTAGGATTACACACTGGTGGGTTGATAGCTTCCTTCAGGCCTTCCTCTGGGCTGGCTCCTTTCCTGCTGCACAGGTGGTCCTCACTCTGGGGGCCGATGAGGTCTGAGCTTTCCTCCTCTCCAGTACCACTGCCTACAGGTGAGCCTCTTCCCAACTGGGCCCCCTCCCAAGCTCCTGCACCTTAACTTTCTCACTCCATCTTCCACCCAAACTCTCCTGCTTCTGAGCAAGCTCTGTCCCATTTAAGGGCTGCCCTAGCCCCATGCCAAGCCTCCTACCTAGGGAGTGGCCAGGGTCCCCTAAGTGTGCAGGCCAGCCCCTCCTCGCACCCACCCACTGCTTCTAGAATCTTCTCCAAAATTCGAGAGCAGGGAGAGTTATCAGGGAACTGGCCTGCAGAGCCTCTCAGTCCCAACCCAAACTTAACCCTGCTAACTATTACACCCAGGCTGCTACTCAGCCTCTGACTAAAAATTGAACATTAGATTCCCCTGGCTATCTAGAGGTGCACTACAGTTGAATAGCACAGTTGTGGGCAGGGCCAGTAGGTTGGTACCCAAGTTTAAAGAATCAAAACCCAAGACACTGTTAACAGTTTTGTATTGTTGAGTTGAAAATAAATCACATACAGGGTAAATGAGAGTCTACAGTCACTAGTATTGCCAGTACTGTGAAAGTGTATCTTCAGCACCAAAATATCACACAGGCTTGACCTACGTTACCAGGATGGCATTTGTAAAGGATGGCCAGTTAGCATAGTGACAGCGAAAAAAGCTCTTGTGGAAGCGGAACTGGACCTAAGTAGTCATTCCTATCACAGAGTATGCAGCAGTGTCCCTAATCTCTCCCTATTCAAGCAGAAACCTCTCCCTATTGTTAAGTCACTGTCCCTGACAAGCAGGGTTCCTCTCCCTACTCTAGCCACAGGAATTTTTTAGCACTGCCCATAATAAAGATGGCAGCCAAAGGTCACTCAGAGTTGTACTTCTCCCTTGATGACACCCATGGAGACAGCCTCCACTCCACCTGTGCAGCAGCACAGCAACACAGCGCCACCTACAGACTGGAGGATAAACTACAACTGCTTACACAGTAGCTTGTGATACTTGACTGTAGCACCTCCCAGAACCACTGTGAAAAGCAGAAATGAGTATTTCCAAATGTACACTTCTTCCAGTTACATTTAATTGAACATAGATATGCCTGCAGCTGTATAGAAAGTACTACATGCAATGAAACGTGGGTGTATCTTTATTATCCAGAAATGAAGAATCAGTCCACAGAATGGTATTACACCTCCTCCCCAAGGCTTAAGAAGTTCAAGAACCAGCGATAAACACAGAAAGTCATGGTGACTATATTTTGGGGTGACAAGGGTGTCATTCTCCTTCATATTCTGGAATGTGGCTATACTGTGAGTGAGCAGTACATTGAGACAACCGTGGAGAAGCCATTAGGAAGAAGAGACCGAACAAAGATCTGAAAACGATCCACATTCACCATGACAAATGCATGACACCTTTGGCGACAACTCAAGCAGTCAGCAAATTCGGCTGGTCAGCTGTTTCATATCCACTGTACAGCCCAGATTTAGAGCCCTCCAATTTCCACTTATTTGGTCCAATGAAGGACAGTCTTTGGGGACAATGATTTGAAGACACAGATGAAGTGAAAATAACTGTGAAGTAGGGGGTAAAGCAGTGCACTCCTGAATTTTTTTCAAAGAGGATTCAAAAGTTGGGTTCAACAATGCTGCAAATGCCTTGCTTGTGATGGAGACTATATTGAGTAGTACCTTTGTATAGAGGAAGAGTTGCTCTATCAACATGTGAAATTTGAATGACCTATACAAGTTAATAAAAATGTTATATCCGCTTTTCCAGTACCTTCAGTATAGTCCTCATATTCCTTCAAGGATCTTGATTGCACTGGTTGTTATTCAGATGGCAACTAGAGCACACGGTTATGATGAAGTAAGAATGTAAAATGTAATGGTAAAAATTAATAAGTCAAAATAATGCAGTGGTATGATGAAGGAAAAGAGTGCAGAAAAGAAAGGAGCCTCTAAACCATTGAATTTTGGGGCATATTTAAAGGTTAGCTAGTTTGATACATAGTTACATAGTTAGTCTGGCTGAAAAGAGACAAAAGTCCATCCAGTTCAACCATAGAAAAAAAAAAAAAGTTATAATCCTACACCCACAGTTGATCCAGAGGAAGGCAAAAAACCCAGCAAAGCATGATCTAATTTGCTCCTGCTGGGAAAAAATTCCTTCCTGATCCCCCGAGAGGCAATCGGATATTCCCTGGATCAACTTTACCTATAAATGTTAGTATCCAATTATATTCTTGTATCTAGGAAAGAATCCAGGACTTTTTTGAAGCAATCCACTTGCTTTCAGTACATACATAAGTAGTGGATGGATTGTTAGAAATGTGTGCGTCTGTAGTGCTGTGTAACTGAAACACAAAGATGTGAATATGTTTGAGAACTTGCCAGCATAAAAATCAAAAGAAATCCAATATGAAATGTATTTTTGTAGTAGATGAAAGGACAATCACACATCTTTTTCTTTTTTTTTTTTTTTTAACATTCAGTAATTCGGCTGATAACATTTACTTAAAAACTCCTATATGAGGATGAGTTTTATGAGCTTGGAACAACTTTTTAAAAAATTTTTCTTAAATAGCAAGCAGGCAGGCTGTTTGTTTCAAAAATAGGCAATTTATCTTCTGTAATAAAATAAATCTACCGGCCTGTTAGCAGTCTTCTTTAGACTGTACACAAAGTTTACATTGCAGCACTGTGCCTATGTGCCAGGAAGACTGAACTCCTGTGCAGGAGTGCCAGAGCCGGCAATGGACCTCATTGGTGTCAAGACCACTGGAGCAGTGGTAAGTAACTTGGACTATAATTTTGCATTAATACATCATAATTTTTTTTTTTTATGCAAGCAGTGTAAGGACTTGAATTTGACCTGGTATCTGCCTCTTGCAGCCCCTGTACAGCAGGACTGAAGTGAGGAGAAGGAGCATCACAAGGAGCCAATCAGTTTATGTGCTGGTAAGAAGGATGCTGAATGGAGGAGGTAATAAAATGACAGATAAATGACCACTACTCTGCTTCTACATTCCCTGTCCAGTCACAGGCTGCGGTTGGGTACAGAACAATCTAGGCTCAGAGAAAGAGGGTTAATGATGCTGGGCATCAAACTAATGACATCTAGTATTAGAAAAAAGTACTGCATGAGAAATCCTTGTATTGAAGAGGAATAGTGCAAACAGTGAAATAGTGTCATCTGTTTATTTTTTATCTTTCTGCCTTGGAACAATGTATTTATTTTAATTCCCTAACATGCGTAGTGTCTCTCTAGGTAGCCAAGGAGAGCCAGTGGCTAATTTTTAGTTAGAAAGGCTGAGCAGCAGACTGGGTGATAGTCAGATGGTTAAATTCAGGTCAAGGCTGGGAGGCTCATCAGATCAGCTCACTGATACCTCCCCCTGATCTTGAGAATTGGAGTCTGTGGAACTCAGTGGGCGGGGATCAGGAGGAGCTAGTCTGCGCTCTTGAGGGATCCTGGCCAATCCCCAGGCAGGAGGCTTGGCATGGGGTCAGGGCAGCCCTTATAGTGTATGAGTCTGCTCAGCAGCAGGAGAGTTCGGGTGGAGGATGGAGTGACAAGAAGATGTGCAGGAACCTGTGAGGGGGGCCAGGGGGAAAGGGCCTACCTACAGGCTTGGGACCTGGACAGGAGGATCACTCAGCCTCACCAGTCCCCAGACGGAGAACTACCTGTGGAGCCAGGAAAGGAGCCAGCCCAGCAGAAGGCCTGAAGGCAGCCACCTACCAAAACCAGCTCACAGGAAAGAGACTGAGTGAGTAACCCTACACCCCCTGGACCAGCTAAAGGGGAAAAGCGCACTCTGGTGGGAAACCTGATTAGCTCCTTACCCAGGACTGTTCATCTGAAAGTGGCAGGCACTGGGTCCCCTTGCCAAGGGATTCCTTTAGTCAGCTGGGTAAAGAAGATGATTTATCTGGGGTCTGGGGTGGTACACCAGGAGAGGCTGGAGAGCTCTCCAAGAACAGTTTTGCTGTGTAAAGACCTATATATAGTTGCCAGGAAGTTGTCCTCAGTTCACAGTTCCTTGGGCATCCCCTACATCCCTCAACCCCATCCAAGTTTATTAACCCTAATAAAATACCCAGAAAAAACAAGTTCAAGGACTGTTTACTGTCTATGAAATGCAAGTCAGAAAAAAAATTGTGTTGCCTAGCTGTGCAGAACTATAGGGGGACCCAAATATCCAGCAACTCCTAAAAGGTTAGTGCTACAAATGCATTATTGCAACTATGGGAACCCACTTTAAAGAAGGTACAATAACTAAGTTACATGGCGGGTTCACTAGTATATCAGTGCACAATCCAGAAAGGGACTGGGTATCTTTAGATAATCAGTGTCATATCCCACCAATTTTGATAGGATAGCCGATTACCAAGATACATATAGTGAACTTCAGAGCTCAGCAGACACTACTGGGTGAAATATCTCAAGGTGAAGATGAAGGAGTTTTCATTTAACTAGGCAGCACAGTGGCTTAGTGATTAGCACTTCTACCTAGCAGCATTGGGGTTGTTGTTTTGTATCCCAACCATGACACTACCTGTCTGGAGTTTGCATGTTCTCCCTGTTGCTGTGTGGGTTTCCTCCCTTACTCCAAAGATATGCTTGGAGGTTTATTGTCCCTGTTATGTATGAATCAAGTTAGGGACCTTAGGTGTAGAGCAGGTCTTCCTCTTGCCCACTGCAGTGAATAGACCAATGCTCAGTGTATGTCCATCCAAAACTTTTTCTTAGTTTTTAGTAGAGTGGGAAAGATTATTACCCACGCTGGCCCACACATAGTGCTCACCCCCAAAGGGGCCACTGTAGATTACCCCAGGTCTCCATAGCTACTACAGAGGCTGCCAGCCACAAGCAGAGTTTCATGCACACCATCAAAACAGTCTAATTCTAGGGGATGTCTTTTTATGGAATTTATTGCTGAATAACTTGAGGCAGGAGAGAGAGTCGGGCATTCAGGATACTCCAAAATGAGCTATAGCACCCCTCCAGTTAGCTAGGGGGAGCTAGATAGGTTTTTTAGATAAGTAAGCCTGGGATGAGTCAGCCAGGTTCACTTTAAGTAAAGGCTGAGGGCTCTTCAGGTCAGTTCCCTGATATCTCCCCTGCTCTAGAAGCTTGAGAAGTTTCTATAAGGCAGTGGGTGAGGGTTAGGAGGGGCGGATCTGTATACTCAAGGGAATCTGACCAATCCCCAAGCAGGAGGCTTGGCATAGGGTCAGAACAGCTCTTAAGTATGAAAGAGCCTGATCAAGAAGTGGTCAGTGTTAGGTGGAAGATAGAGTAAGGCTGGATTGTGGAGCCTAGGAGGGGGCCCAGGAGAGGGGCCTACCTGCAGGCATGAGCTGGAAGGAATTTTCTCTCAGCCTCAGCCGTTCCCTGAGAGAGGGCAGCCTGGAAAGCAGGGATGGAAGCCAGTCGTGCATGAAGCCTGAAGGCAGCCACCAACCCACAAGCTGGCAGGAGAAGACTGAGTGAGTAATCCCATAACCCCTGGGCCAGATAAGGGGAGAGGGCAAGTCTGGTGGCAAACCTGACTAGCTCCCATCTGGGACTGTTGATGTAAAAGTGGAAGTTTCTGGGCCCCCTTGCTCAGGGATTCCTTCAGGCTGCTGGATGAAGAGGAGAATTCATCTGGAGTCTGAGGTGGTACACCAGGAGGGCTGGAGAGTTCTCCAAGAAAAGAGTCTTTGTCTGTGTCTACATATTTGCTAAGGAGTTGTCCTCAAGTTGCATTTTACCTGAGCATCCCATACTCCCCTCAACCCCAACCAAGTTCAATACCCCTTAATAAAACCAAAAACACAAGCTCAAGGACTGTTTATTGTCTCCAGTGTGCAAGGCCTGAAGAAAATGCAAGTTGCCTGGCTGTGCAGGACTATAGGGGGACCCAAAACTCAGCAACTCCTAAGGGAGTAGAACTTACAGAGCAATAGGAGGACAAACTTGCAGCACAAATCCTTCTAGCTGCAGTCACACATGAAAGGCCCATGGTAGGTCTTACTCACAATGTCCCAGGAATTGACTGCCACTGAGATTCCACAGGTTGTTCCTCAGCAAGGGAAATAAAAGAACTTTCTCAAGACCAGGACTTCTGAGCTGTGCCCTCCAGCAAAAATCATTTAAGTAATCTTCTCCAGGCAGGGCCATTGATAATTTTTTTCCTGGGGGGTTTAGTCTTGGGCACCTAGAGGACAATAATTAGGCAGCGTACCTGCCAAGTTGTGACAAATTGTAGGTGTGTCAAAATTGGAAGGGGCTTAAAACTTTAACCTACTCCCTGTGTACATAGTAACATATGCCACGCTCCTTGTACCCAAAAAATATTTTACTCTATCAATGCATATGCTTTTCTGAACACAACCTACCTAGAAAAAGAATTTCATTAGCAGTGGCCACTGAGCAACCAGCATCTATTGTGCAGTATGGTATAAATAGTGCAGGGGTCAGGTGTATGTCATATACAGGCTAGCATATGCAGTCCCCATTAGGCAGAACTCTACTGGCAGCAGCAAATCCATGTAACAGCAAACAAGTAAAGGTGGCCAAAGGTCTCTCACCACACCAATGCTGCAGATGACTGGTGATCAATCCCACATACTCTGTTCCAACCAGGAAAGAAGTGTAGCCAGCAATGCTCTGGGCCTCCCTCACCTGGTGTCAACGTGGTCTTCTGGCTCAGCAATCCAACCCCTGAAGGCCAATCCTGAATGCTTTGCATTTTTTGTTTGAATGCAAAGCATTCTTTAATCAGACGAGGTTGGGAGACATGACGTCAATGCAACCTCTTCTGCAGCAGGGCATCCCCTCAGCACAGGACCTGGAAGCAAGTGGAGATTACTGAGGTAGCAGTGTCTAAATTTCCAGCTTCCAGGGGCTTTGATCAGGTATAGTATATATGTAGTTACAACATACATTGATCCAAACAGGAACATTATAACTTTGTTTAAAATATCCATACCTGGAATTCTTCTTTAAATTGCCCCTGAGTAACAGCACTGGTGTCAGTGGATGCTATAATAACCCCCAGCATTGGTATCATTGGCAGTAATAATAAGACCCAAAATTGGTGTCGGTGGATGCAATAACAACTCCAATTTTGGTGTCAGTGAATGCAGTAATAACCCCCAGCACTGAAGTCAGTGAATGCAAGAATAACCCCCAGCAATGGTGTTAATGGATGGACTAATAACCACCAGCATTGTTGTCAGTGGATGCAATAATAACTCCCAGGATTGGTGTCAGTGGACACAATAATAACCTTCAGTGATAGTGTCAGTGAACACATTAATACTCACCAGTATTGGAGTCAGTGGATGCATTAATAACCGCCAACATTGGTGTCAGTGGATGCAATAATAACCCCCAGCGCTAGTATCAGGGCACACATTAATAACCCCGAACATTGGTGTCAGTGAACACGGTAATAACCCCCAACATTGGTGTTAGTGGATGTAATAATAACCCCCAACATTGGTGTAATTGGATGCAATAATAACCCTAAGCATTGGTGTCATTGGATGCAATAATAACCCTAAGAATTGGTGTCAACTGATGCAATAATAACCCCCCCAGCGTTAGTATCAGGGCACACATTATTAACCCCCAGCATTGGTGTCAGTGGACACATTAATAACCCCCAGCATTGGTGTCAGTGGATGCAATAATAACCCCCAACATTGGTGTCATTGAATACAATAATAACCCTAAGCATTGGTGTCAGCAGATGCGATAATAACCCCCAGTGCTAGTATAAGGGCATGCAATAATAACCCCCAGCATTGGTGTCAGTGGGCACATTATTAACCCCCAGCATTGGTGTCAGTGGACACATTAATAACCCCCAGCATTGGTGTCAGTGGATACAATAATAACCCTCAACATTGGTGTCATTGGATGCAATAATAACGCTAACCATTGGTGTCAGCGGATGCAATAATAACCCCCAGCACTAATATCAGGGCACACATTAATAATCCCCAACATTGGTGTCAGTGGACACATTAATAACCCTAGGCATTGGTGTCAGTGGATGCAATAATAACCCCCAACATTGGTGTCATTGAATACTATAATAACTCTCAATATTGGTGATATTGGATGCAATAATAACCCTAACCATTGGTGTCAGCGGATGCAATAATAACCCCCAGCACTAATATCAGAGCACACATTAACAATCCCCAACATTGGTGTCAGTGGACACATTAATAACCCTATGCATTGGTGTCAGCGGATGCAATAGTAAAACCCAGCACTAGTATTAGGGCACACATTAATAACCCCCAGCATTGGTGTCATTGGATGCAGTAATAACCCCCAGCACTAGTGTCAGTGGACGCATTAATAACTGCCAGCATTGGTGTCAGTAGATGTAGTAATAACCCCAGCACTAGTGACGGTGGCTTCATTAATAACCACCAGAACTGGTGTCAGTGGAAGCAATAATAAACCCCTGCATTGTGTCAGTGAGCACAATAATAACCACTAGTATTGCTGTCAGTGGATGCATTCATAAAACCCAGCATTGGTGTCAGTTAATGCAATAATAAGCCCAGCGCTAGTGTCAGTGAACGCAATAATAAACCCTAGTATTACTGTCAATGGTCACATTAATACCCCCAGAACAGGTGTCAGTGGACACAATAATAACCCCCACCACTGGAGTCAGTGGATGCAATAATAACCTCCAGCATTGGTGTCAATAGATGCAATACCAAACACTAGTGTTACTGGATGCAATAATAAACCCCTGCATTGGTGTCCGTGTATGCAAAAATAACCCCCAGCATTGGTGTCAGTGGATGCAATAATAACCCCCAGTATTGGTGTCAGTGGATGCAAAAATAACCCTCAACATTGGTGTCAGTACTATTAACCCCAACCACCACGTTAGTGGTCAGTGGAATTGAAATTTACCTCCTTCCCCCATGATCACCAATGAGGGGGGGAGGTGGGTTAACTTTCGCTGGATGACCAGAAATGCAGCAAGGGAGGATGGGGGGGTTAACATTTACTCCCTCTGACCACCATGGGGGGAGGGGCAGTAGCAGTGAAAGAAAACCCCCCATTACTGCATTGGTGGTCATGGTAGTGATAGTTTAACCCACCATCCCCTCTTCTGCATCTGTGGTCATACAGCAAGTTAACCCAGCTACCCCCTGCATTGGTGGCCATGGGGATGGCTTAGACTTCAATGCTGCTCAATCCCAGCCTCGTCCACAACTCAGATGTTGATCACCTACCTGATCAAAGGTTTCCACGATGCTCTCTCTCTCTCCAGGCCAGGACTTTGCTTGTACTGTGAGCAGAGATAACTTCACCCACATTACAGTGTTTCTTTCATTACCAGGTGCTGGAATGTGAGATGGGGAAACAGCTCTCATTGTTTGAATACTGCTTGTGTGGAGTAAATTAAATGTTTTGACTGATATTCTGCAGTTTATCCACAAGATGTCACTGTTTTTCTAACACAACCTCAGACTGCATAGAGATTTCTATATTCATGAAGAGGTGGAGTTTTCACACAGAGGAGAGAGAGAAGCCATGTTTTGGAGCATGGTGAATAAGGGGCCCTGTGAGCTGAGAATCTGATGACATCCAGGTGTGAAAGCGTCCCTCCGTAACCAGAGCTGCAGCTAAGTGAAGCTGATGAGATTGCTGCCAGGAAGCTGTTGAGATTGCTGCCAGGAATGCTGATGAGATTGCTGCCAGAAGGCTGATGAGAGCAAGAGGAACTAAGCAACATATACGGCGAGACCGCATGCTTGTTGGAGAGACATTTGTTCTGTTCAGAGTCACCAGCGTATGCAAAGCAGACCCTAAGATCGTGCATGCACCTCATTTCAGTGTTGGCACCTTGAGACTGAGATTAGGCCTATAGTTATTTAGTTAGGGTCTCTGTTTGTGTCAGGCCACAAGTGTTGTTACTGATCATTGGAAGGACTCCACAACTTAAAGTGACATTTCACATTGGAGAGCTGATAAAATCCTACAAAGTCAAGCCAGACTGCTCAGAAGGAATACTCAGGCACGTACTACAGGACCAGTTATAGGAGGGGGAATACTGTAGATTTGTGTAAGATTGTAAGCTGTTGTGCTGCACCGCAGGCTAGCCCATACCGCACACCCATACACTGATTCCTGCTCTTTTAGGGTAATAACAGGTAAGGTGTGGCAGCTTAGTTGTGCCCGCCAGTAGGTAGATTACTTCACTTTCTACCTTCATCCATCAGGAGGCGTCATGCTGTGCAGCACAAGGGTCTCAGCCTTTGGGCTGGGTGTATGTAAATTTTATGTATGTTTCCAGCATTTGTGGTTGTGTTTATTTGCCACATCTAAGTAAAATTCTGTTGTGGCAAAAGCTGGTGTTGGGGTTGCTTTCCTGGTTCGTGACTTCACTGTATCCTGGGGAGCCCACCCTGGTACATGGCTTACAGGAAGGCAGACAGTGCTCCAGTGCCCAGCATCTTGCTGGAGTGTTCTGGGAACAAGGGACATTATTGCTGTCCCAATGGCTCGTATCCAGGACACATGTGGAAATGCAGTCGCTGTGGGACAGCTGCCAAGTAAGCTGTCTCTCTGCACTGTTTATCAGTGCATATAGGGGACAGGATGCTGTGCAGCTCCTGTGTCTGAAAGACTACACTAGCCTAGCTGCAGCACTGTCATTGGTCACTCTGGGGGGGGGTGTGGACCCCCTCGACCAACCCCTTATCTACGCCCCTGCCTCCAGGCCCTCAGTCCAGCACTGGCTGAGCCCCAAATCGCAACTCATCAGCACAGTCTAGCTGCCTCCCAAGGACAGCACCAGGAGAACTGGAACCCTCCTAGCAGAGGAAGTACATTCTGCCCAGGCTTCCCAAGCATTTATCACCTCCCCAGCCACCTTCTGGATGCTACCTTTCAGGAAATGGCTGATGCATGGTAAATATTCGTAACTGGATATTTGACTCTCCCTGCCATCTATTCTGCACGTTTCTCTCAGAAATGGGTAGGAGAAATCAAGAACCCAGATTAGGAAGCCATGATCAGACAGAAACAATAGATCATCGCTCCACTGACTACAGTGAACCAAAAACTGAATTTAGCCTAACAACCTAACTAGAGGAGGGCTCTAAAGACACATTAAGCGGAGCGTAAACCAATATGGCCAGTAAATGGGGTAGTGGAGAGCTATTCTTAAATCAGAGCCAAATTTTGGTAAATTGTATTAGCACCGTCAATTTATGCAGCACTTTACATATATATTGTACATTCACATCAGTCCCTAACCCTCAAGGAGCGTACAAGCTAAGGTCCCTAACTCGCATTCATACATACACATACTAGGGCCAATTTAGACAGGATCCAGTTAACCTGCCATCATGTCTTTGGAGTGTGGGAGGAAACATACGCAGGCACAGGGAGAACATGCAGACTTCAGGCAGATAGTGCCATGGTTGGGATTCGAACCAATGACCTTAGTGCTGCTAGGTGGAAGTGCTGCCCAGAACTAATAGGGGTTACAAAGAGTCCCTTTATACTTTCACTGCAATAGCAGTGATCCACACAGAATATTCTGCCCTAATTGATCACCATCAGTTGAGTGGTTTGCTCTATTTTAGTATTCCAATTTTGTTCTTTTTTTATTATGGCCAAGCAGTCAGCTTTCTTTAAAATCAAGGCAATACAGACCATGCCTTAAAAACCATTACCGTAAGCTCTGACACCCTGCCTTGATAATAGAATTTTTTTGATGTTGAATGGCTTCATAGTGGGAAATAATGTGAAGCAGTCACAAGTGACTCAGCAAGCAGCCCATGCGATTCTGCTTATGCTCTATTATAGAGTGTTTTGAAGTGGTTTTGTAGAATTTTGGCTCACTGTAAATTCAGCAGCAAAGCACAGAAGCCTCCCACATACTTTCTTTCCTAAAATATTCCAGCTTTAGACAACTAGCTCACTACAAAAAAGCACTTCAAAGATGTAGATAACCACGCTGAGAAGAGGCCTCAATTTGTAAAAGAAACTTTTCATGTATTTTTACAAGGCAGCTTGTAGCTCTGTGATGCATGTTGTCTCAATAAAAGAAGTCAGTAAAAGAAGTTATGATCAAAGTGACAGGTTCTCTTGTAAGAACGCCTACCTTCCCTCTACACACACACGTACACTCCCTAATACATACCTACACAGTGCTTCCCCACCACTCTGTTGCTACACTGAAGGACTTGGTAAATGCTGGCGAAAACACTGTCATCTGACAAAGCAGGGGGATAAATTAATTCTTTGTAAGCTCTGACCCATCCCGAAACAGAGCTTACAAGGATTTAGGACTCCTGGCTCAAGATGAAGCACATGGCAAGAGAAGACCCAGGCAAGGTGAGTATTGGTGTTTGGGGAAGGGTGGGTGAAGGCAAAGTGATAAAGACATTCAGATGCCTCTGCTTAGGGGACGTATTAATTTTATATTTTTCAGTATCCACAGATCACGTCTAGAACAACTATATTGTTGTCTCTAACTTGCCTTTTTTTATTATGTACTGTATGTCACTGATACTTTTCTTACTCCGCACAGTTGTTGTAGACTGCAGTGGTATCACAATTCATGCTTACTCTACTCTTCATTGATAAAAACTGTGTAAAAGAAATAGATATTGAAGATACTATTGCAAATACAAGGCTTGAGCTGTCCTCTTTATTCTGGCTTCACAGTTTAGTGCAGCTTTCCTCAACTACAGTCCAGCAGAACCATTAGGTTCCTCCAGTGGTTGCTAGGGGATCTTCGTGCAATGCGCGTTAGTGAATTGATTTCCCACCTGATGGTACCTGCATTGTTCCACAATATGCACCACTGAGTACCAGTGTAAGGAAGTCCTTGTCTCACTAACTACCAATCTAAGGAACTCATTTTCCACTTACCACCAAGGTAATGTGTCCCTTCTCCAGTGACCACTAATGTAAGGTAGTCTTTCACTCACTGAATACCAATCTAAGGTGTAAGAGGAGTCCTTCTCAAATGACCACCAAAGCAAAGGAACCCTTCTTCATTGATCTGTGTAATAGCTTCCTTCTTCACTGAATACAACTGTAAGGGGATTCTTCTCCAATAACCACCAATGTAAGAGACCCTTCTTCATTGACCTCTGTTGTAAGGGGTGGTCTTCTTCATTAATCTTGGATGTAAGGGGCCCTTCTTCATTGACCTCTGATGCAATGAGGTCGGGTCTACTGGCCAACCATGTAAAGGGGTTCTTATTCCATATACCCTGATTTAAAATGGTCTTTCTTAACTGACCACCAATGTGTTTAACGTGTTGGTGATAGCTTTTTTTAATTTTTTCCCAAGCTTGAGTTGTCCTTTACCTGGTTTTCTGAAATAAGGCTGGAGTTATTTTTTGACCCTGAGATTGTAACAGTGAGGTGGATATATGGCAGCTGTTTCTGTAAATATTGGATAAGGTAGGGTTGCTTTAAAAATAGATGAGAGGCGGCAGCTTCTAAATTCTTGTCCTCATGGGCTGACTTTTACTATTCCTCTTAAGTTCCATGACACTCTATTTTTGAATGGTCATTTAGAAAGATGTTCAACAGTAAATATTGTATTGAATATTATTGAATGTGTTAAGATATGGGTGGAGAATATCTAATTGGGGAACTCCACGGCAACCCTTATTTGCTACCTAAATCTTCCAGCATGCTGTTGATGACTCTGTAGTGGTTTCCCTACTATTCAGTCTTCTAGGAGGCTGTCACCGGCCAAGGCCTCTGCTTGTATCCTTATTGAGACCCCCTAAGAAACTGAACAGACAGAGACCACTGTAGAACTGAACACGCAGTGGATTGGCTAATATAAAAGTTTTGCTGAGGATTGGCATCGCAAAATTTATTCTACAGATTTGTCCCCTTCACACTTATGTATTGTGGTGTTGTTCATTTAGAATGGCAGCCAATCTTGCAGTACACCAGGTGTGATTGACTTGCCCTTGCAGCACTGCATTAGCAGAAATGGTGGAAGTCCAGTTTTTGTTCCAGAAATTAGGAGAGGATGAAAGTCTGCATCCTCAACCTCCTGCCCTCTGCTGCCTCACTGGACCTAAATGTAGGGCTCTGATGTGAAGACGAAACTGTGTGAAGAGGGGTTATGTGACTGGGGGCTCTGTGAAGTGGGGATTGTCATGTGATGGAGGGCTCTGGTGTGCTGGGGAGGCTCCAATGTAATGGGGGGGGGGGCTTTTATGTATAGGGACACCTCTGATGTGAAGGGGAGGCTGTTATGTAAATGAGGGCCCCTGATGTATTTGGGGACTCTAATGGGGCTTTTGAAGTTAATTTCATCAATGCACTTGTGTTCATTGTCCTAGGCTCCGATTTCCCATTGATAAGTAAACTTTGTTTTTTACACACTGGAGTGCCTTGGCAATTTGCATACTTTTAAAAAAAAAAAAGTTGAGAAATGCTGGTCTGAAGGAACCCTGGTTAAGAAAGGCTCTATATTTGCACTTTCCCAAAGATTAAGCTGACGATTTAAAAGTTCTCAAATAATTTCTTTAACATTTAAAATGTATCCAGTTTAAATGAGCAATTGCTGTACCCTTTCAAGTTGCTCTAATTGCTACGGTAAATATTAGCAAAATATGCTATTTTCAACAAAAACGATTCTTTCTGTTTTCAGCATATAATGAACCTCTTACATGAGCAGACTCTGCACTGAAATACTAAAGGCCATGTTCTATGTCTAAATATTGGTTGATTTTTGCTTTTTAAACTTGCAGTTGGTGGTGTTTGTGCTTTGGCAAGTTGTTTGCTTTTAAAAGTTTAAATGGAGTACAGGTTTATATTCCCGGCCGTTTTCAAACCTTTGAGGTTTGCTGCAGAGTGTTACCACACCTGCGTTAATGAGATTTATTTTGTTTGGTAATGTGCTGTGTTAATAGAGTCCATTAGTTTTGATTGGGCTGCCAACACATGGGAATGAACCTAAAATTGGACCTGCAGCCATTGCTTAACTGCATCTTCATTGCAATGGACTGCAACACGGGTCCTTTGGCACCTACTGAACGTCTACGTTGGTGCTCTATTATAACGAAATATAAAATGTGCTGTGTGTTACCATACAATGAAGGGATATGTATTAAAATATGTGGCCGGTTGCAAGTTACCACAACACATGGCCTAAAAGGGCTCTAAGTGTTACCTTTAAAGCCCAATTCAAGCTTCCCTCTGATTGCTGAACTCCTTACCCTTTCCTCTTTACCCCTGGTTCACTTATATGTGGCCGTGTGGGCTGCATTTTGCACGGGCATGAGAGTCCATTCATTTGAATGGACTCCCGTGCCCCGTGACACGCAGGGAAGACGTCCCTGCACTGCTTCTGAAAACGCAGCCTGCACGGGAAATTCAGTTCCCAGTACGGTTGCGTTTTCCAGTGCAGGCGGCGTGCCATTAGAAGTAATGGCACCCGCCCGCGGGTCCGCATTCCTCTTTGCGGGTTGTGCAGCTGCACGGATCTTCGTGCGGATCCACAGATATGTGAACTTAGCTTTAGAGCATCTCTTGAATCCAAATACGAAAAAAAAATACATGCTTCTTTCCTAGGGTTGCCACCTCATCCCTTTAAAACCGAAAACCAAACACATATTAATTACAGAGGTTCTGAGGCAAATTTAAAACAGATAAGACACTAAGTGAGTTTAATTACCACCTTAATCAGCCACCGAACCTGTGTAATTAATGTGTTCATTTTTAAAGGGAGGAGGTGGCAACCTGTCAGGGAATGAGAAGATCGCCTCGGCGATCGAATCTGCACATGCATAGATCCTGACAAAACATACAGGAAGGTGGGCACTAGGACCCAGGAGCGCCTGTCATGAGTCAGGCAGGCTATTTAAACCCGGCTCTTGCAATGCTCAATTGCCATATGGTCTTATCTGTGTTCCTGAGTTCCTGAGAGTAGATTGTTTGTTGCTGACCCTGCCTGACCCTGATTTGCTGTCCGTCTCCTGTTCTGATCCCTGGCTTTGTCTGACCATTCTCCTGCTTAACCCTGCACATACTGATCTCCTGTTGACGAACCCGGCTTGTGACCTGTTTATCACTCTGCCTGCTGATTCTGTACTACACCGCCACCACTGTTACCGATCCGGCCTGCCCAACGCTGCTCTAGTTACCTCCTCACATCAGACTCCTACCCGCTATACACCTTCTACGGTGCCTCTACCACAGCTGGGTGAACCCAGGGGCCGCGATCTGGTCTCGGCCTGCTCCAAGTCCATCCCCACCATCAGGGGCCCTGGTGAACAAGCAGGTCGGAGCTTAGATTCCGTGCCTTGGGGGATTCCGGTCTGTGGAGTGCTAGAGGCTACTGCGGTTGGATTCCTGACACAACCCTATTTTATACCAGCTCTCTTTAGTCTTGTTCGTGACATCAGGGGTCCTCTTCCTCCTCTAATGGTGTATGTGTCCTACAGAATTCTCCCGTAAGTCCAGGAGGGCCATGATGAGGTGGCGGAGAGGAGAAGAGAGGAGAGGAAAAGAGGCAGCTACCAGCAACTGACAGGGCCTGATGTATACTTCCTGCAGGGTTGCCACCTCATCCCTTTAAACTATTTCACCAACAAAACTGCAGAAACATTGCTGAAAATAGAACAATGAGGACCTGGCTGGTCATCAGAGTTACATATAAAAATATTAACAGAAAAATGAAAGAAACTCACACCATGGCTTCTGCCCAAGGCCCCTAATCAATGTCACTGAGCCTTCTGGCCAGATGCTGGGAAAACTGAGCATGCCAACTCTCACAAGAAATTGCTCCAGTTCTGTGCTGGACTTGTGATTTTCAGCTTTCCTATATGACATCATCGTTGTCTAGGCTCTCCAGCAGTAAGTCAGGCTGTGAGGTTAGTACATTTTTCATCTTTCTTTTAATCTTTGATTTTTTTTTTTAAACTATGTAACTTTGCATTTTTACACATTCATGCAAGGTCTGCTTTAATCTGAGTGTCATGATTCAAATCTGAGCCTGCAACCTCTGTGGTGTTTGGCTGCCGCTCTTCTAGCTGTGCCACCTGAGATGCTGAAAAGCTCCCTGTCTGATCTCTTAGGACAATCTTGCCATGTCTCTTGTTTATGGTGAATTTTGAACTCTTTGCTCCTCCCTTGAACTTTCTGATTTCTTAAATCATCTCTCTGCACTTTCTGTTTGCCAGATTATTGTGCTCTCTCCAACCAATATCTTGCTCTTACCACTCCTGCTGCCTTCTGTATCTCCATTACCACTCAGTACCAACCTTTGGCTTGTTCTTCGACCATAGCTTGTTTACTGACTACGCTTCTGTTTGATCCCTACCTACTATCTGCTGCTGGACCTCAGCTTCTCCTAGTGGGATGATCCTAAGGACCACGACCTGGTACTATTACACAGCAAAACCCCTCTCCACCATCAGGAGCTCTGGTGAATATTGGTTAGTGCTTAGGGTAAGGTCGATGTGACCCTTGGCATGGACTAATGAGTCTGGAGGGCCCTTTAGCGTGGACTCTAGTTCTCTTTATGTACCATTAATGCTGGAATTTTGACACCTAATCTTTCAGAAGGGTGGAGGGACCAAATCATTTCAAAAACCTGAAGTGGTCTGGAAATGCTGCTCATGTAAAACGAGGTTCTTTGGTGGGAACTGAAAGTTCAAAGCATAAAACATATACCAGAAACTCCAGACCAAATGGTGGTGGAATCCATGCTCATCATATGCGCACATAAAACTGGTTATTTTATGTGATCACACGATGAACAGTTAAAGAATTTGTACTCCTTCACCATATGGTCTGGATCTTCTCTCTTATGTGTTGTGTTCCCTCAGACCACTGCAGCTTTGCCCAAACACACGGAAGCATCGACACACTATAGAAACACACTATAGTTTACACACTATAGAAACATATGACAAGAAACTGATGTTCCCCCCTTAAGCCACCTAAATCAGACTGCGCTTGACTTCATAAGAATCAGATTGTGGTAAAATAAGTTAACTTGTTGGCCTCAGCACAACTACAATGATTCCTTATTGCTTGTCATAACTGTTTAGCTGAATTGGGAAATTTACTGAGGTCACTAAATGTTTATATTATAGCACTTTAAATACATATTATTCATCGGCCATGCACATACGTTTGTGGGCACATACCTTACTAATTGTTATTTTAAGTAATCTAACAGTGCTCTTTGACAGCATCAATCCCTAGAGTTAACCAAAATGATTGGTTGATTGCTGCACAGAAGCTTCTGAATTCTTTGTTTACTGGCCAAATTTAAAGTTAATTTACTGGAAAATGGATCAGTCTCCGGCCCCGCAGGGATATATACGCCGTTCATGCCTGAATTATAACAGACGTGGGTTTTTTTATGTATAACCTCAGGAATATAGGTCAGCTCGCTTCCACTAAACAGACTCTCATCTATGGACCTGTAATAAGTAGCGATCAAATGTTGGGCGGAAAAGAAGAAAGTATGTTCTCTGGGGCTGCATAGGGAATTGGTTCCTGATTAATGTGTACAGTTACAGTCCAAGTATTTCATCAGTTTGTCCCAGATGTCAAAGTAAAAAGGGTTTTGTTTAACTTAAAACCTTATATGATCCTACAGAACATACCCAGATAGAGCAACAGAGAACCCTCACCCAAGGAAAGAGCTTGGGACCCCTTTAATGATCATCACCTTTGCTTAAAATTTATCTAAAGCCAAAACTTTTTTATTGGTTTTGGATAGAGTGTTGGGGGGGGGTGTTACAACTTCTGACAAGTTTTTATTTTGGCCTGTGTCTCCAAATGGGAGATTTGCCTTCCCTATTTGTTCTAGTGGTCATCACCACTGGGACTTCAAGTATGGGAAAACACAGTATGTTAAGTTATCGTTGTCAGGGATCTGGGTATGACCAGAGATGTGTGGACTGACACAGGGAAGTAGCAGGCTTCAGGAACACAGGCGTAGTCAGGCTGGAGAGGTGGAATGGTCAGGCAGGCCGTAAGGTACTGTCAGGCATCGCCCGGCGGGATCTCTAGTGACCCACAGAACAGGATTCCCCAGGGCGCGGAGTCTAAGCCCCAGTCTGCCTTTTCACCAGAGACCCTGATGGTGGGGATGGACTTGGCGCAGGACTGAGACCAGGTCGCGGCCCTTGAGTGCACCCAACTGTGGTAGAGGGGTCCACCGAGGGTATGTACCGGGGGAAAGCCTGATGTGAAGGGGCTGGCAGGTTTGGACAGTAGTGACTAGATCCGTGCGGGATGGATGGATCGTCTGGGTAGCGTCAGGCGTAGTCAGGCAGGCCAGGTCAGCAACGTGCGGGCAGTGAGGTACCAGAGGAGCAGGCAGAAGGATGGTCAGGCAAGCCAGGGGTTCAACAGGAGACAGTCAGCAGAGGTCAGGATCAAAGCAGGGTCATTAACTAGGCAGGAACACAGGATACCAGGTACAGGGGCTCATGGGAAACATACACCAAGGCACTGATCACAGGCCTGCTCCTGCTTAAATACACCTCCTGCAATCAGCTTCAGCTGATGGCTGACTGCAGGAGTGAGCTTCTGGTTGCTGAGAGCACCCGCTGGCCAGCCCTGGTACTGCAGCCCACACAGCAGGTGAGTCCCACTACCAGTAGTGAATCCATTCCTGACAATCGTTGGGACTGAAATAAAGGGGGAAATCTTCCGACTGGGACACCTGTTGCAGTGGCAACTGTTTAAGGCCCCTTGCACAATAAACCAGCTAGCTGCAGTACATCCCTACTGGAATTTTCATGCGCCTGGATGGGACATGCGCAGCATGCAGCCCCACTTCCTGCAACCTGTCAAAGTCTATAATAGGCTGCAACATGGCAGGGATGAATGCTGTCCTGAGTGATACCCATGTTTATGAATACCCTAGACGAATACTCAGAATGCATAAGGCCTGTGTTTCGGTCATTTGCCCATGAATCCATAGGGTCCTAAAAGTGGGTACCATAGAGTATAGTATTCAACCTACCCAGCCAAAGCCTTCCATAGCCTTTTACAGGCTATGGCAAAGCAGGGCCGGACCCTGTACCTGTCCCTCACGGGTGCAAGAAAATATTGGTGGGACACACTGCAGCTAGATGGCCTCATGTACAAGGATCCTAAAAGCGAGTATCCCTAACTTTCAGTACCTTTCCATCTACACCTTGTTGTGTTTACAGGAGGTGCAATACATCCCAGCTGTCCCTTGTTTGGAGCCCAACCCTTCTTGCTTGCAGTTGTCCCTCTTTTTCTTTTGATGTTTAGACGTCTATATTAATGATGATTAAGAAATCATCAACTAAATTTAAATGCAAACCTAATCACTAAAATCTCCTGTAAGCTTTAGCCACTTGCTGAAGTATGTATATATTAAAAATGTCCTGTCAGCAAGTGGTTATACCAGGGTCATGGCTGCTGCTCCACCGTACCATGGTACCGTTTATTCATTTGGAGCTTGGAAGGCCTCTCAATCAGTTCCCTGATTTCCTCTGTGATCACTGATCTTCCCAGTGAAAGGCTGTGCAGGTGGCGTGCCGATAAGGGACAGAGAAACAGCAGTACACTGATCTTCCAAATGATTAGCTGTGCAGCTGGGTGTGTCAGCAGAAGTCTGACCATTGGATTACAGGCAGTCTGTGCTCCCAAATAGAATGGAAAGAGAAAAACTGACCACGTTGGGATAAATGTGCTTCCATGCCCTGGTGTGGTCAGTTTGAAACAGGAAAGCAGAGGAACTGGCACGATCACCAGGTATATTACACAAAAGAAGCAATGCATAGAGAACAGGATCCTTTTTCATAAAAGTACATGGTACCACGGACACATATCAGGAATATAAAATGAAGGGGTTACATACAGTTTATATTAACCCACATGGAAGAAAAATAAATTTGAAACATATTTTTAAAAATATTCTTCCCAAATATATTGACATATATTTGAAATGCTACAATTTTGGCCATATTCAATATATTTCAAAATATATTTCAATAAATAAATAAAGAGATATATATATATATATATATATATATATATATATATAAATATATTTTGAAATATATTAAATATGGCCAAAATTGTAGCATTTCAAATATATGTCAATATATTTGGGAAGAATATTTTTTAAATATATTTTTCATCCATATGGGAAGACCAAGCTGTCCAGCCATGTGACAATGATAACCATGGGTCTTTATTTATTAATTACAGGTACTTATATAGCGCTGTCAATGTACGCAGCACTTTACATATATATTGTACATTCACATAAGTCCCTAACCCTCAAGGGGCGTACAATCTAAGGTGCCTAATTCACATTCATACATACACATACTAGGGACAATTTAGACAGGAGCCAATTAACCTACCAGCATGTCTTTGGAGTGTGGGAGGAAGCCGGAGTACCCGGAGGAAACCCACGCAGGCACAGGGAAAACATGCAAACTCCAGGCAGGTGGTGCCGTGGTTGGGATTTGCCTTATCCATCTATAGGGATTTAGGCAGTTCACAATGCAAAAAGTCCTGAATGGTTCTTAGTGCTGGCCTCCTTCTCAGTACTGCTGCGCAAAGGGGTTACAAGAATCTAACACAAAGACAGATTCAGCTAACTATACTGGCTTTTTACAAATGCACTAATTATTGTTTTTAATTACATATTATTATTATTATACAGGATTTATATTTATTTCAGGTATATATATAGCGCCGTCAATTTACGCAGCGCTATACATATATATTGTACATTCACATCAGTCCCTAACCCTCAAGGGGCGTACAATCTAAGGTCCCTAACTTACATTCATACATACACATACTAGGGACAATTTTTTAGACAGGAGCCAATATAGCGTCAACAGCGCTTTACAATATAAAGGAGACAGTACAATGACAATACAGTTCGATACAGAAGGAATTGGAGGGCCCTGCTCATGGAGCTTACAATCTAAAGGCATATACTGCTAAACAAATGTTTGTATATCCCTCTGAAGGTCAGGAAAATCCCTCTTCATAAACAATGGGGGTTGAACAATATTTTCAGGGACATACACTGGTTGTAGTACAAATGCATCTGAACGTCAAGGTAGAAGACCTTTATCATCCAAGAAAAAAATATGAATTTCTCCCATACAGCGAGAGAAGCAGTTGTCCTAAGACATCAACACATCTGGCGTAAATACGGCGCTGACATTCTTCTTAACAAGTCTTTCTAAGTTTGCTCGTCTCCGGGGAGTTGTAATGTACAAGAGGCTGAACAGGTGCCGATACAAGGCATAACAAGCATTCGAAGTGCTGATATCATTAGGTCTTCAAGGTAATGTTGCTTCCATTTCCCAGGATATTGTGAACATTGAGAAAACCATTACCAAGCAAATTTTAAACTTGGATACAAGAGTGAAGTGTTCAAGTTCTGTTTTAAAACAAAGGTCATAATAAGTGATTCTTTGGTCTAACTGGAAAAGTAAGATTCATATAAAGGTATTCTGTTTCAGAGTCTTTAAGGGACCCTGTGATAGGGTCCCTTTATTTCTATATAGTGCTACATCCACATGAGCCACTGGATTTGTCTGGGTCCCCCTAAGCTCTGCATGGCCAGGCAACACGCATTTTCCACATCTTTCCACATGAAGTCAGTAAGACAGTCCTTTGAACTGGTTTTTAGTTGTTTTTTTTATTGAGGGATAAACAACTTGGATGGGGTCTAGGGGTATGCGGGATGCCCAAGGAACTGCAAACTTGAAGACAAACGTCTTAGCAGAATGTACACTGTAGAAAAAATGTGGATCAGGAAAAAAATAGCACTGTCTCTTTAAGGAGCATTGAAGTCCCCTTGGTGTACCTCCTCAGACCCCAGATGAATCCTTCCTCTCCACCCGGCTGCACTGACGATATCTCTGGGCAAAGGATTCCAAGAGCTAACAATTAAGTAGTTCCAAATGAGAACTAGTTTGGTCTTGCACCTGACCACCCTCTCTCTTTGTCTGGCCCAGTAGAAATTCTCACACTGGCCTGTCCTCTTAGCTTGGTGGGTTGGTAGCTGCTTTCAGGCCTTACACTGGGCTGGCTCTTTCCCTGCTGCACAGAATGTCCTCCCTAGGAGTGTTTGGGCAGTGGACATCCTTCTTTCCAGTATCCTGCCTGTAGGTAGGCTCCCCTCCCTGGGGCCCCCCTCCCGGGCTCCACACACCAGCCTCCTCTCAGTCCATCTTCCACCTGACCCCAGCAACAACTCCCTGCTGCACAGATGCTACCACGTTTAAGGGTTGCTCTTAGCCACCACGCCTGACCTCCTGCCTGGGAATTGGTCAAGTTCCCCTAAATATGCAAATGTGGGCCTCCTCCCTTTCTCCGCCCCTCTTCCAGAAAATTCTTGAAGTTTTTAGATGGGAGAGAGAGATCCAGAAGCCCTGTTATGCAGAGCCTCCCAGCTTGTCCTGAAGTGAACTCACTCTACCTCACTCCCAGGCTGACTCATCCCAGGCATCTACCCAGCCTTTAACTAACAAAATAACAAAGCCTATCACTACATCTATGAAGCTTCAAACAGACTTTAAATGATAGCATAAATCTATTCACCTCCTGTGTTTCGCACTTGCCATGGACTACTAGTTACCTTTAGGTTTAGGGTGGAAAATGATATGTGGCTGTACAGTTCAACCATTGCATATTTTGTTAAAAATACTCATGACACCAAAAGTCCTCAAAATCTGAGTGTTGCTTTCAGGCCATTTATTTAGAAAAAAAATTTCCTTATAAGATTATATGTTCATTTACGATAATTTATGGATGGCATTTACTGTTAAGAGTCTCCCTTGTATAGACATCCAATCAGGGGCGGAGTGACAACTCATGGGGCCCCCGGGCAATAGGGGATCATGGGGCCCCTGTATCCGTGCCCAAATTCAAAAAAGCCTATGAAAAAGGTACCAGGGGCATCTCATGGGGCCCCTTACTGACCCCGGGCCTTCGGGCAGTGCCCGAATTTCCAAATGGTCAGTCCGCCCCTGCATCCAATAGACCTAAAACTTCTGCTGGATGCCGCCATCTTGGATGTGATTTCAGCAGCTCCAGCAGATTCAGAGCCTTCACTCAAGTGCCACTCTATGATAATCACCTTCACTCCTCCTTAGCAGCTATATAAAAGGGTTTTGTATATGAAGTGGAGGAGCTGGGCCAACAGGGGCGGGGGGTGGAGCAGGTGGTCCAACACAGACAATAATTAGACACTCCCAGAAGCGGACAGGACTATGATATCCAAGGAAGACCTGTGCTAAGAATTTGACTCTTTCTAGAGCAGTCAAATTTTCTGGCAAGTTCAAAGACACATTGCCAATTAAACCAATTATGGAAATATGGAAAATGCTGCAAGTAGGTATTTATCTCTTGATTTTTACCTGTATTTCTAAATTTGGTGACAGTCGTTTTAAAGTAAGTTTCATTTTGGATGCAGTAGGAAATTGCTAAAACCCATCTTGTTTTTTTTTTACATCCGTTTCTCATTGTTGTTTCCTCACTTGCTGTGCTGCAGACACAACAGAAAGTAAAAGGAAATCTTTTAAAAGTGATTGAAATGTCTCAGTGGCAGACAGCTGTCACCGGAAAAAGTGTCCCCATCGGAAGATTTCTTCTTTTATTTATTTCTTCTATTCTTGTTGTAGTAACAACTATAAATGTTCATGTTCAGTCCCAGTGACAATGGTCATCAGGACAAATAGGGTGAAGCTCCCTAAGAGGGACATGGACATCAATAAAAACCTAAAAAGGGTTCTAACCCCTCACAATATCCAAAAAAGGTTTGGCTTTAGATAAACTTTAAAAACCAGAAATCTCTCCCACTCTATCAAAACTTAAAATAAAAAAAAATAAAAAGTTGACCAGAGATACACTTCAAGAATAAGAACCTCTTGCTTGAATAAGGTTGCCCTTCATGTACAAATTTTGAAAAGGAATGAGCACACATTGCTATCCTTTTGCTTATTTTGTGTGGTTAAACCCTAATGATTTATTGCTGGTATAAAAGAGGAGAAGACAGCTGAGCAAATGGGATTACTGAGTTAATCTTAAAATTATGAACATGAAAATGATACTTAATCCATTATCTTCCACCACAATTACTAGATAGATGTTTCATCACTTTCAGTCAGTGACACATGTTCAATTGGCATAGCAAATCAATGAGCAATAGCAAGAAAAGACATTTTTTCCATGTCATTGGCAATTTCATGGTTATACAGTAGGTATTGCCTACTCATTTATTACATTGGTACTCATAAATTTACCCAGTGTCAGACTAGAAAATGCAAGGCATACCTCACAAAGAAAACACATTTAGGAGAGTATTTACCAAACTTTCACCTAAACAGTGCTAGACCTGTGCAGAACTAGCGGGGCATGAATTCCAAATGTGTTCCTGTCCAGCTTGGTATGAGTTCCAAATCATCACCATTCTAACTAGGTATAAGTTCCAAACTATCTCTGGTCTAGCTGGGTATAAAACCCTGAACAATCACCAGTCAGGTCTCACAAAGAAAATACATTTAGGAGAGTATTTACCAAACTTTCACCTACACAGTGCTAGACCTGTGCAGAACTAGCGGGCTTGAATTCCAAATGTGTTCCTGTCCAGCTTGGTATGAGTTCCAAATCATCACCATTCTAACTAGGTATAAGTTCCAAACTATCTCTGGTCAAGCTGGGTATAAAACCCTGAACAATCACCAGTCAGGTTGGGAATGAATTCTGAATGATCATAGTACGAGCGGTATCTAAGTTATGAACCTTCCTTGATCTCATTAAGTAGGAGCTGTGTGGCATGTCCAGTCTAGCTAAGTGTGAATTCTGAACCCTCACCAGTCTAGGTAGGTATAAGTTCCAAACCATCAAGAGTCTAGTTTGCTAGTAGCTCTGAACCATCTTCAGTCTGAATGAGTATACATTCTGAACTATCTCTGATGTAGCTGGTATGAATTTTGAACCATTGTTAGTCTAACTGAGTAGGAGTTCTTATCCATCTACCAAGATATGACTCTTGATCCATCAATGGTCTAGATAGAAATGACTTCCAAACCATACTAGCTGGTATGAATTTTAAACCACCACCAATCTAGCTGGCTTCAAACCATCAACAGTAAATTTGGTAGGAGTTCTGAACCATCTCCGTTCCAAAGGGGTATGAGTTCTAAACCATTACAGGTCTAGTTCAGTATGAATTTCGAACCACTGCCAATCTAGCTGAGTAGGAGTTTTGAGTTCTTATTAATTTACCTGGGTATGAATCCTGACTGATATCTGGTCTAGATAGGAATGAAGTCCAAACCATCACCTGCTGGGTATGAATTTGAAACCATTACATCTAGTGGGTGTAAGATTCAAACCATCTTTTGCTACGTATGAGTCCTAAACCATCACCAAACTAGCTGGGTATTAATTCCACATCATGAGTCCACACCATCTCAGCAAAACTCCTAGAACTGCAGTAAAATATCATACATTTCTATTAGTCTCATGGTGTTTCATTCCACCTTTTTCCATTATATCTGGGGCAAATATAATAGCAGGTCCAGAGCTTGGTTTATTTTGGCAGAAGGATCAGCATAAATTAAATGTGTTATATGTATGTTACTATATTTACAGGAATTACTGTAGACAAACTATACTTACATTTCAATTAAGTAAAAGAAATGGATAGGTATACTTTTTTCTTTCTTTGTTGTGTTCCAGGCTAAAAAAATTACAAAAAAAAAATTTGACCCCTTTTTTTTTCATTTAAATGAAATATTGAATATGAATTGTGCACACTTTCATTTGCAGCCAACAGGCAGAGGTCCAGACACCTTTTCTCATATTTAAATGTTTCACGTGTCTGTTCTTAGCTGTTCTGTAGAAAACAGCTTGTTATTTACAGATCCCAATAGCTTAAGCCCCAATTCAGTGTCACAGGATCCCCCAACCATCACCCTGCCTGCTTGTTTAGAGGGATTATCTGGAATTTCAATGAGACAGAACCTGGAACAAAATATTTTAGGTCTAAATTTAAAAACGTGCACTAAAAATATTGTTAAATAACATTGACTCCCAAACGGCTGAAATTTACCTTTCATGTATTACCTCTAAGGGCCCATTCACACATGAACACACTGTGGTGCATTGAAATGGTGCAAATGAATTGGCTGTAAGGCATCTCAACACATGAACATGTAGGTCTTGATGCATTTTTTGCAGCATACCACAAAGCAGATTGTGCGTTGTAACACAGCTGCATTCTGGAGGTGTGCTGGGGTGACATTTAAAGTTTTAATGTGCATTACCACACTGCTCTAAAAATACAATGGAAATTTATTTCAGTTTTTTTATGTCGTATTGCTGTCAATGTACATTTGAATAAATGTTAAGAATAATTGTACATTATTACTGTTAATGTTATTGGTGGTATTATTGGTATTATTATTATTAATAATAATAATAATAATTACTATTAATTTTAGTATTATTAACTGAAACAATTGAGTACAGTCCGTGATACTTTTTTTTATTTGCACTAACATACAATTTTGAGGACAAACTTTCGGGGTATGTCCCCTTCTTCAAGGTCCGAGCAGTACTCCAAATGCAGTACTCAAATGCGCATTTTGCTTAAAAAAGGTCTTATTTAACAGAGCTACTGGCCTCTAACCAGCAGTCAGTCTCACGTCTGCAAAGAATCACAATCCCTCATCGGCAGAAACTTGAATGAATGTGTCATTTCCTCTGGCACAATGCCAGCCCACTGGTGAAATGCCAACTCCACTGACCCACTACAGCTGGGTGTTTGCATTGACACCGGCCTGGAAATCATTAGGATCTCGGTGCTCAGAATAAAGTCTGGTTAATGTATGTACAATATAAGGAGTAGATGTTGTGGTTATTAAACCGCTGTGGCCTCTTACTGTAGGAGTGAGTGTGTGTGGGCGGTTGATCTGGTGGTTGAACCACAGGGCAAAGTATCCAGTAACTCTTTCACAACTCTGTTATATAATTGCTGATTAAAGTGTATAGTAATGTTTGAAGCCTCCGTGACAGATACGTTTTCATTTAAAAGTACATTCTTTACATTTAAAGGAAATTGGGCAATTCAGATTTAGCATATGAAGATACAATGCATAGGCAGATGTTATTAAAATATAATAGTATTATAATTATGATCATTGATAATCATAATAATAATAAGACTGATGATTATTATTATTATTATTATTTTGATATTGATTATATAATAATATTAACATTATATCAAATAATTAGATTATTTTATTATTATTATTATTATTATTATTATTATTATTAATGCCAATTATTGTTTGTGGGGCCTTTGTAATGGGGGAACTCTGATGTGATGAGAGGATTCTGTTATGAGGGGGAGCTCTGTGGTGATGAGGGGACCCTGATGTGATGTGGAGACTCTAATGTGATGAGGGTACTCTGTCATGGGGGTACTCTGATGGGGGCTATCATGTATAGAGAGGCTTCTGATGTGAAGGGAGGACTTTGAAGTGATGGGGGTTATTTGACATGAAGGGTGGACTTCTGACATGATGGGGGAACCTATGATGTGAAGTCAATCTCATCAAGGTGGTTGTTTACGATTGGTATGTCAGATCCATCAGCACCACATACAAGTATTAACATATACAAAAAGAAACAAAGGTGTAAAGGACTTTAAAGGTGCTTGTATACCGTCAGGATGAAAAACTTTAACAAACTAAATGTATTTAAAAAATAGAATTTTATTACATATAGTAAAATGGAACATACACACCCTCCAATAAAATCAGGTAAGAAAATGAACCCTTCAGTACAGTGAACCAAATTTCACACCTTCCCTTTTCTAATAATACCCAACCATGACTGAAAGGCCACCAGTGTAACAAACATCAATACGGGAAGGTGATATGATGGTAAATTCCAATGCGTTTTGCCGAGCTGGCTTCTTCAGGGGTTGGCAAAACGCGTTGGGATTTCAGAACCCCTGAAGAAGCCAACTTGGCAAAACGCGTTGGGATTTACCATCATATCACCTTCCCGTATTGATATTTGTGGTTATGCGCATCATCCCATGCTCAGGTTTTCCAATGATACCAGATCAAAATAGTAAGAGTCCAGAAAGTTTTAAAATCAACCAAGATGTTTTGGAGACTGAAAATCTCCCCTTACCCCCTTCATCCAGGTTTAGGATCTAGTAAGATCCAAGGTTTCCGTTAACATTGGCTCCATTGATTAAAGGAAACTGTTGCCACTGCCAATAACTCAGGTTTTACCGGTAGAAGTTTTACATATGCAAAGCAACATAATATCTTTCCATCAGCCCAGCCTAAGTTCTTAACGGATTCTAAGCCCTGAAGAAACTCAAGGTTTTTAGCGCCTGAAATACGTTGGCCGTTTTATTGTCAACCACTAAAGCCATTGGACTATTTTCCAATTTTGGTCTTTTGTTATTTTAAAGGGTTAGTTCTCCTTTTTACGAAGAAAGAAAAGATGAACCAACTCCAAGTATCCTAGCCACCCCCTCTGGACACAGCCAGGGAGTGAGTATCTATCTTAATGGTCTCAATGGCAAGCATTCCTGGGTCCACAACCAAAAAGAAGCACATCTGGGGCTTCTTCTTCTGGTAAGGACTCCCAGAAGAAAGAAGTGCTCCTCATTGGTCAGCATAGTAATGTGGCCGCACTGACTAATAAGCAGTGTGATGGATATTCACTCTGGGACTATGTATTGCGGTGTACAGCAGAATGGGGCATCACAACTGTTATGTTCATTGAAGGTCCAGAGGGGTGACCAGGATATTTGATCTTTTTCATTTTTCATGAAAAGGTGAACTTATCCTTTAAGCTTTGAGATAAAAAATACTCTGACAAGGATTTTAACCCTTCTCTACTGCTTCCAAAACTAAAAAAGAAAAAAAAACTTCAGCTGCCTGTATTTCAGAATACTACTAGATACTTTCATATTAGAACATGACTTCAGCTGCCTATGTTTGACCTATTGATCATTTTGACAGTTATTCTTGGTTTTGCAATATGCTTAGATTGAATAGCTTGGGTTTATACTAGGTTTACCTTAAAGCAAGCCTGTCAAACATGACCTTACTAAAGAAAACGTGCACAAAATGGGCATGACCCAATATTATATACGGTTGTGTTCAAAATAATAGCAGTCAGACATCACTAACCTGATCAATCACTGTTTTTGGTAGAAATGATATTTCTACATGGCAAATAATTTACTAGCAGGTGTAGTAGAGTAATAGAAATCCAACAGACCCAACAGTCATGACATGCATGCTGCTGATTCTGTGTGATTGAATCACTCATTGAAAGGGGCATGTTCAAAATAATAGCAGTGTGGAGTTCTATTAGTGAGGTCATTCATTCTTTGAAAAACAGGTGGCAATTATTGCCCTTATTTAAGGAAGGAAGGCAGCAAATGTTGTACATGCTGCTTACAGTGCATTTCTCTCTGAAATTCTGAGGAAAATGGGTCGTTCCAGACATTGTTCAGAAGAACAGCGTACCTTGATTAAAAAGTTGATTGGAGAGGGGAAAACATATAAAGAAGTGCAGAAAATGATAGGCTGCTCAGCTAAAATGATCGCAAATGCTTTAAAATGGCAACCAAAACCTGAAAGACGTGGAAGAAAGCGAAAAACTACCATTCGAATGGATAGAAGAATAGTCAAAATGGCGCGGACTCAGCCAACAATCAACTCCAGGAAGATGTAAGAAGGTGTAAAGTTCCCTGTGAGGACTGTTACAATTAGAAGACGCCTATGTGAAGCCAAGCTATCTGCAAGAAGCCCCCGCAAAGTCCCACTGCTGAAAAAAAGACATGTGCTGAAGAGGTTACAATTTGCCAAAGAGCACATTGACTGGCCTAAAGAGAAATGGCGCAACATTTTGTGGACTGATGAAAGTAAGATTGTTCTTTTTGGGTCTAGTGGCCGGAGACAGTTTGTCAGACAACCCCCAAACACTGAATTCAAGCCACAGTACACTGTGAAGACAGTGAAGCATGGTGGTGCAAGCATCATGATATGGGGATGTTTCTCATACTACGGTGTTGGGCCTATTTATCGCATACTAGGGATCATGGATCAGTTTGAATACATCAGAATACTTGAAGAGGTCATGCTGCCTTATGCTGAAGAGGAAATGCCCTTGAAATGGGTGTTCCAACAAGACAACCCCAAACACACCAGTAAACGTGCAACATCTTGGTTCCAGACCAACAAGATTGACGTTATGGAGTGTCCAGCCCAATCCCCGGATCTTAATCCAATAGAAAACTTGTGGGGTGACATCAAAAATGCAGTTTCTGAAGTAAAACCAAGAAATAGAGAAGAACTGTGGAATGTGGTCCAATCATCCTGGGCTGGAATACCTGTTCACAGGTGCCAGAAGTTGGGTGACTCCATGCAACACAGATGTACAGCAGTTCTCAGAAACAGTGCGACTACAACCAAATATTCATTAAGTCATTCAAAGGAAAGCAAAATCTTCAAACATTTTTCAGTTTATATAGTGATTGTTTGAGTTTGTAAAGAAGAATACAAACACTGCTATATTTTTGAACCGTCTAATATTCACTTTTCTTCCATTTTTTTAGAAGGAACAACACAAATTTGATATCTTTTTCTTCATGTTTTGATTTGGAATAGAATGTGTCGTGTTCCCAATGCATTTGTGTTTATGGAAACAAGAACTATTAGAAGGATTTTGAGCTTTATTCACTTTTTTCAACACACTGCTATTATTTTGAACACAACTGTATGTTTATTGAAAATTTTTGTTTGGGCTGAAGTGCTGCTCTGACTTAAAAAAGAAACTCAAAGCAAATGGTAGAGCAGTAGCTGACGCATAGCTGTGGTTTGGAAAGCATTGGCAGCCGCTGACACTACAGTTCATGGCCCCCTGTTATATCTAGTAACCAAATGTTACTAAACAACATATTGTACTAATAAAACACAGAATACACAACTCCCTTTCTGTATGACATAAAACATGAAGTCAATCAGGCCGCTACATAAGGAGGATATAGATACTCAACAAACGGATCAATAACACTCTAGCAGGAAGGTTTAGGTTAACAAGGATAACATCAGTTTAGAGAAAAATCATCACTTTATTTTACGTTATTTAGTTCCGGATGGGTCAAAGTACATGTAGTACTTTATCCCATCTACCTAGGTGCGCTAAAATACTAACTGTGATGTTGGATATGGTGCCCCCACTCTTAGTGCACAGCTAGCAAAGAGATGGCGGCTTTAAAGTGTTACTAAACCCAGGACCCTGCATTCACTATATCTGGTCTCCCTGGACCCTGCATTCACTATATCTGGTCTCCCCGGACCCTGTATTTACTATATCTGGTCTCCCCGGACCCTGCATTCACTATATCTGGTCTCCCCGGACCCTGCATTCACTATATCTGGTCTCCCTGGACCCTGCATTCACTATATCCGCTCTCCCCGGACCCTGCATTCAGTATATCTGGTCTCCTCAGACCCTGCATTCACTATATCTGGTCTCCCCGGATCCTTCATTCACTATACCTGGTCTCCCCAGACCCTGTATTAACTATATCTGGTCTCCCTGGACCCTGCATTCACTCTATCTGGTCTCCCCGGACCCTGTATTTACTATATCTGGTCTTTCAGGACCCAGCATTCACTCTATCTGGTCTCCCCGGACCCTGCATTCACTCTATGTGGTCTCCTTGGACCCTGCATTCACTATATCCGGTCTCCCCGGACCCTGCATTCACTCTATCTGGTCTCCCCAGACCCTGTATTTACTATATCTGGTCTCCCCGGACCCTGCATTCACTATATCTGCTCTCCCCGGACCCTGCATTCACTATATCTGGTCTCCCCGGACCCTGCATTCACTATATCCGGTCTCCCCGGACCCTGCATTCACTATATCTGGTCTCCCCGGACCCTGCATTCACACTATCTGGTTTCCCCGGACCCTGCATTTACTCTATCTGGTCTCCCCAGACCCTGTATTTACTATATCTGGTCTCCCCGGACCCTGCATTCACTATATCCGGTCTCCCCGGACCCTGCATTCACTATATCTGGTCTCCCCGGACCCTGCATTCACTCTATCTGGTCTCCCCGGACCCTGCATTCACTATTTCTGGTCTCCCCAGACCCTGCATTCACTATATCTGGTCTCCCCGGACCCTGCATTCACTCTATCTGGTCTCCCCAGACCCTGTATTTACTATATCTGGTCTCCCCGGACCCTGCGTTCACTATATCCGCTCTCCCCAGACCCTGTATTTACTATATCTGGTCTCCCCGGACCCTGCACTCACTATATCTGGTCTCCCCGGACCCTGCATTCACTATACCTGGTCTCCCTGGACCCTGCATTCACTATACTTGGTCTCCCACAGTACACACAACATGGAAATGCAATTATTTTAGTAAATATAAACTGCTAAATACCTTTTCTCAGAAGTTAGAGCAGTCTTGTGACTTCTATCAGTGTCCGGCAGAGCACTGGTTAAAGCTTGTAGGAAGAGTTTGCATTCTCCCCTGATTGTCCTGTGAGGCTGCAGGACCCCTTACTCTCTGTCTGGACAGAGCTGATTGGCCCTGTGCCGATTATGTGCACTCTCCCAAGAAAAAAAACAAACTTTCTAGCAATACACACTAAACTGTGTATGTGCAGCTTTCCCCCAAGGCTCTGTTCTATCAGCAGATGGATTGGGGACAGTACAAAAAGGGGAGAATCAGAGAAAATAGAATCAAAGATCCTTTTTTCACAATGCAGAGAATTAACTCCTTAGGTTTCATAGTTAATATAACAAGCATGATTTACTGCATATACAGACTGATTTTACTGTTGGGGGTTTAGTAACATTTTAATAGCAAGAAAGGGTCCTTGGTTGAGATGTATCAGCTTCCCATCTTTCTGCATTCCCTTGCTAGTGCTTGCCTCATGCAAGTGCTAGGAGCTGGGAACTAGGAACATGCGCTAAAAAGCAAAACAGCCATTTCATTGCCACTGTGGAGTTACAGTCAGGTCCATAAATATTGGGACATCGACACAATTCTAACATTTTTGGCTCTATACACCACCACAATGGATTTGAAATGAAACAAACAAGATGTGCTTTAACTGCAGATTGTCAGCTTTAATTTGAGAGTATTTACATCAAAATCAGATGAACGGTGTAGGAATTACAACAGTTTGCATATGTGCCTCCCACTTGGTAAGGGACCAAAAGTAATGGGACAATTGGCTTCTCAGCTGTTCTATGGCCAGGTGTGTGTTATTCCCTCATTATCCCAATTACAATGAGCAGATAAAAGGTCCAGAGTTCATTTCAAGTGTGCTATTTGCATTTGGAATCTGTTGCTGTCAACTCTCAAGATGAGATCCAAAGAGCTGTCACTATCAGTGAAGCAAGCCATCATTAGGCTGAAAAAACAAAACAAACCCATCAGAGAGATAGCAAAAACATTAGGTGTGGCCAAAACAACTGTTTGGAACATTCCTAAAAAGAAGGAACGCACCGTTGAGCTCAGCAACACCAAAAGACCCGGAAGACCATGGAAAACAACTGTGGTGGATGACCGAAGATTTCTTTCCCTGGTGAAGAAAACACCCTTCACAACAGTTGGCCAGATCAAGAACACTCTCCAGGAGGTAGGTGTATGTGTGTCAAAGTCACCAATCAAGAGAAGACTTCACCAGAGTGAATACAGAGGGTTCACCACAAGATATAAACCATTGGTGAGCCTCAAAAACAGGAAGGCCAGATTAGAGTTTGCCAAACGACATCTAAAAAAGCCTTCACAGTTCTGGAACAACATCCTATGGACAGATGAGACCAAGATCAACTTGTACCAGAGTGATGGGAAGAGAAGAGTATGGAGAAGGAAAGGAACTGCTCATGATCCTAAGCATACCACCTCATCAGTGAAGCATGGTGGTGGTAGTGTCATGGCGTGGGCATGTATGGCTGCCAGTGGAACTGGTTCTCTTGTATTTATTGATGATGTGACTGCTGACAAAAGCAGCAGGATGAATTCTGAAGTGTTTCAGGCAATATTATCTGCTCATATTCAGCCAAATGCTTCAGAACTCATTGGACGCCGCTTCACAGTGCAGATGGACAATGACCCAAAGCATACTGCAAAAGCAACGAAAAAGTTTTTTAAGGGAAAGAAGTGGAATGTTATGCAATGGCCAAGTCAATCACCTGACCTGAATCTGATTGAGCATGCATTTCACTTGCTGAAGACAAAACTGAAGGGAAAATGCCCCAAGAACAAGCAGGAACTGAAGACAGTTGCAGTAGAGGCCTGGCAGAGCATCACCAGGGATGAAACCCAGCATCTGGTGATGTCTATGCCTTCCAGACTTCAGGCTGTTATTGACTGCAAAGGATTTGCAACCAAGTATTAAAAAGTGACAGTTTGATTTATGATTATTATTCTGTCCCATTACTTTTGGTCCTTTAACAAGTGGGAGGCACATATGCAAACTGTTGTAATTCCTACACTGTTCACCTGATTTGGGTGTAAATACCTTCAAATTAAAGCTGACAGTCTGCAGTTAAAGCACATCTTGCTCGTTTCATTTCAAATCCATTGTGGTGGTGTATAGAGCCAAAAATGTTAGAATTGTGTCGATGTCCCAATATTTATGGACCTGACTGTAGACAGCCATGCATCAATGGGGTGTGCCCTGTTCAAAATTGCAACTTGTGTTACAGTGGTCCTAGGGTTAATGGGACATGTTCCCCATTTGGAACTCAACAATGTAAAAAAAATGACTATACTTCTTTAAAGGAACCCATCACTTTGCCAGTTTAGGGCAAAGTGACAAAATCTCCTGAAAGCCCACTGCCAACTTATACACACCCACTTATACCGAATTAACTTGCTCTTTCCTGCTGCTCTGTTGCTCCATCCGAGCCCTCAAGACATACAAGCACTTCTGGGTATGGGGAACATGTGACTTCCTCCAAGCATGCCTAAGCAGCCAATCCCCAGGCTTGAACACTGTCATGTGAGTGAGGTAAAAACATCAACAACCCTGTGTAAGCTCCAACACCATCCATACAGTTTTGGAGTCCCAGCATACTGATGAACAAATAGACTGGCTGAGTAGTACAGTAAAGGTGAATATATGTGAGTCAAGAGTTTGTTTTCAGGAGGTAGCGTCTCCTTAACCACTTCCAGTCCAGACACTTTCACCCCCTTCCTGTCCAGGCCAATTTTCAGCTTTCAGCGCTATCACACTTTGAATGACAATTGCGCAGTCATGCAACACTGTATACATATGAATTTTTTAGATTTTTTTGAGACAGATAAAACTTTATTTTGGTGGTATTTATTCACCACTGGGATTTTTATTAAAAAAGTCCAAACATTTTGAAAAAAAAAGTGTTTTTCTTATAAAATTTTGCAAATAAATAATCTTTCGTGATAAATCTTGGCCAAAATGTATTCATCTATCTTTTTAGTAAAAAAAAAATAACCCAAATTAGATTATAACCAAAAAATATAAATAAAAAAAATTATTTTACATTTTTATTTTAATTTTTTATATTATTATTTATGTTTTTTTAACATACTGTCACCCTAGCAGTACAGTGTCACCATGGTGACTCTGTGCTACTTGTGGATGGTGATGAAGATTTTTTTTTTCTTTTTTTACACTGATTGCTTTTATACCCATAAAGGCTGTAAAAGCAATCATTTCTCCTTCTCTCTGGCTGCATTCTAGCAGCGATTGAGAAATACTGTGAGAGCTGTGATTGGTCACAGCTTGTCACATGGTACAAGGCTGTTGTGAATAGCCTTGTACCATGTGACCTCTGTGATCATTCACAGATTTCACAAGTAGTAATGGGTAATGTATTGATGTAGTGCCAAGGGACTAGGTCAGGGAGTTCAGGGAGGCAGAACATGGTGAACCAATGGAGAAGAAGAAATATGGTGGCCAATATTATAGTATCGTGAACAATTCTATTTATTCGTTCAGGCCTCCATGTGCCAAACTGTAGAGTCTAGAGTGTAGGTCCAAAAAGTCTCCTTTTAGCATAGACGCTTAAAACGCTCTGCTTGGGTGGGACCCTTGGGACTGGTTTCAATGACCCACACTCTCAGGCTAGCTGAAGACTGGGAATGAAATTCAGAGAAGTGTTTGGGGATGCTCAATTTGTTTTTCACATCTTCCATTGAGCGCATGTGTTCTCCAAATCTTTGGCGCAATGTTCTAATGGTGCTGCCGACATAGAAAAGTCCACAAGGACAGGATAGGCAGTAAATCAGAAACTCTGAAGAGCAGTTATAAATGTCTCTTCCCTCGTCTCAGATTCCTCTTTTACCCCCAGGATTATCCTTCTCATTCTGTCTAAAAATAACAGACCTTTGTGTCTGAGACTGGACATCAAGCAACACCCACAAATGGCACACTTCCCAATTGCACTATTCTGCATTACATATTGTGAATTTGAGTTAGATCAGGCATATGGTTTTCTATAATTTGGCAGGACAATGAAAAGACAGAGACCTCCTCATTATGCTGCAAGATCCCGGAGTTCATGACAAAGCAGTGAGGAAGATTTAGTAACTTAGGAATTGGGTGGAGTAGAACACAAAGGCACAAAGAGAAATGCACATGGAATGAACTACTTCTAAAAAAATGGTTTGTTAAACGGAACAACCTACAGATGACTTGACCAGATCTGAACCAAGCCAAGCCTTCACATTAAACATTGCACTCAATGAAAAAAAAACATGGAATTTTGCCAGAAATGCATCAGGCATTCATTGTGGATAGAGGAAGCGATTTTACTTAAGACAGCTGTGACATCAAAGGGATTTGTTTCAACATTGTGGGGAAGGGTTCCCCCTCCAGTAAAATTTGGAAAGTTCAGCCAAGTCAGTACAATGAGCTGTAGCACAACCTTTTTTTTTTTGTATTGATGCTTAGAAAAAAAGGACCACTTATGGTTCATAAGCTAGTAGAAATTTGGCAAGCAGGTGTGACTTTAATTTGGTCCTCAGCTTCATGCGTCACCATTTCTTCTGACACAAGTTCATTGGGAATTCATTATCTAGCAATTTACAGGCCAGCTAAGGAGAAACCAACAACTAGTTTTTTAGAAATCAAGAAGAAGGAAGAGACTTGTAAAAGTTAGGGCCATGTCATATTTGCGAACTGTCCTGGATTTGCCAGGAAAAATGTTGTCTTCTATCTCGATGATGTAGCATTCAGGGTTGTGTCCCGAGATCACAGCATCACCCTTTTTTGAGCTAATGAGCATGCATATTAACTAAAAAAAGGTATTAGCTGATTGGATCGCAACCATGATTGGGCAGTTCCCACCTAAGTAGGGTGAGACTGCCCAGTAAGCTAGTGGGATCTGGGTGGGACTGCCTGGAAGTTGGTCTATGTAGTTTTGACCATGGACCAGGGTGATGATGTTTAGGGTTGTGTCCCAAGATCACAACTAAACCCTTATTTAAGTTACTAAGCCTTCAAAAAAAGATATTAGCTGAGGGGATTGTAGCCGTGATTAGGCAGTTCCCACATAATTATGGTGGGACTGTCCAGAAGGTGAGAGTGGTCCTGGTGGGACTGCTGGAAGATGAGCATGTGAAGTGTTGGCCATAGATTGGGGGTGACAGTGTCCCAGGACTGGGATGAAGATGTTGGTAAGTATGTCATTTCAGATTATTATTATTATTATTATACAGTATTTATAAAGCGACAATAGTTCGCTCAGCGTTGTACATTACAAAGGGGGACAGAACATGTGACAGAACAACAACAATACAATGCAAAACATGAGGGGATCGAGGGCCCTGCTCTTTCGAGCTTACAATCTAGGAGGGAGGGGATGGTGGCACAGGAGGAGATAGCTGTGGGGGATGGGGTGGTAGGAAGAGTGGAGGAGGTTGGCAAGTTAGCAGGAGGTGGGGTAGGCTACCCTGAAGAGATGGGTTTTCAGGGTGCGCCTAAAGAAGAGGAGAGTAGGTGATAATCTGATGAGTTGGGGCAGGGAGTTCCAGAGGATGGGTGACACCCTGGAGAAGTCCTGGAGGCGGGCATGGGAGGAGGAGACCAGGGAACTAGAGAGAAGGAGGTCTTGTGAGGAGCGGAGTGTGCGTGTTGGGCGGTACTTGGATATTAGGTCAGTGATGTAGTTCGGGGCAGTATGGTGGACAGCTTTGTACGTCAGTGTTAGGATTTTGAATTTGATCCGTTGCACAATCGGAAGCCAGTGGGGGGATTGGCAGAGGGGGGTGGCGGAAACGGAGCGGTTGGAAAGGTGAATGAGTCTGGCAGCCGTATTCAGGATCGACTGAAGCGGGGATAGCCAGCAGCGAGGCAGGCCAGTGAGGAGGGAGTTGCAGTAGTCGAGTCGTGATATGATGAGGGAGTGGATGAGCTGTTTAGTGGTTTCTGGGGTTAGGAACGTGCGTATTTTGGCGATGTTGCGGAGGTGGAGTCTGCACGAGTTTGTTAAAGATTGGACTTGGGGCTGGAAGCATAGGTTGGAGTCCAGAATGACACCAAGCACTCTGGCCTGCGGGGCAGGTTTGATAAGCGTTTCTGTAATTGGCGACAACTCACCATCACTTAGGTCTCATTTACACCTCTGCGTCACGTGAACTAGTGGTTTCTTGCGTGTTTTCTCACGACAAGTGTAGGGCAGCCCAATCATTTGAATAGAGGGTCCAACATGCTAAAAATGCGTCAAAGAAGCTCCTGTACCATTTTGGGCGTTGATTGTTGCATTTTTTTTACCACATGTTTTGGTACTTTTTTACTGTATGCTTTGCAGCTCGTGAAAATATGTGTCAGCTGGCCGCATTTGGGGTGACAATGACAATTAATGGCACCACAAGCATGATGCACAATTTTCGTGCATTAACTAAATGCACATGAATGGAGCATTAGAGACCAGTTAACTTTTATGATGACCTGGTCTCATATGGTGGTTGGATTACCATTGTTGCTCCCTCGCTAGTGATCTGGATTCTCCAGCATTTCATGTCTTTTAGCAGAAGTGGTGACTGCACCTCGTTGACACATTGCCAGTAGCAGCATCCCCAGTTTGAAATGTGACTATGGCATATGGCCATATGAAATGTCAACCTTGAAAAAAACACACACACACTATACTGCCAAAAGTATTGGGATGCCCTCCAAATCATTGGATTCAGGTGTTCCAATCACCTCTATGACCACAGGTGTATAAAATCAAACACCTAGGCATGCAGACTGCTTCTACAAACATTTTTGAAAGACTGAGCTCTCAGGAGCTCAGTGAATTCAAGCGTGGTCCCGTGATAGGTTGCTACCTGTGCAATATGTCTATCCGTGACATTTCCTGGCTACTAAATATTCCACGGCCAGCTGATAGTGGGATTATAACAAAGTGGAAGCAACTGGGAACACCAGCAACCCAGCCACCAAGTGGTAGGCCACATAAAATGACAGAGTGGGGTGTATTTTTCTCTTGGCATGCATCGCAGATTAGAGAGTGTGCTGTGCGCGTGCCAGTGTGACTGCTGTATCGCTGCTTCCTAGAAAGTCAGCTGAATTGTATTTGTAGATCTGATGAGAATGCAGAAGGGGAAGCATTACAAATGATGGAGTGGAAAAAAAGACAGATATAAAGGAAACTGGATAAAGATGTCTATTTGTTGGAAAAACCAAAGCTCAAGAGGGTAGTAAGGCAACCAATGAACAATACTGCCATCCCACCCATAATTGCCCATGTCCAAAAGTCTATCAGAGACATAACAGAAGGCTTAGCAAAACGCTCCTAAATGGATTTTCCTAGTATATTAGCTAAAGGATTGTGATCCGGAGCAATAAAAAGAGTGGTGTGCCTCCATCCCCCAAGCCATATGCCATAAATGTAAGTACACAATTCCTGGGACTTTATTTGAGGCACATCGTATACAAATAATAACATAATAGATACACATGACTACAATTTTATTCCATATAACTGATAATATATTTTATATATATATGTACATACACTATATTGCTAAAAGTATTGGCTCTGCCTTCCAAATCATTGGATTCAGGTGTTCCAATCACCTCCATGGCCACAGGTGTATAAAATCATCACCTAGGCATGAAGACGGCTTCTACAAACATTTGTGAAAGAATGGGTCGCTCTCAGGAGCTCAGTGACTCCAAGCGTGGTCCCGTGATAGGTTGTCACCTGTGCAATAAGTCCATCTGTGACATTTCCTGGCTACTAAATATTCCACAGTCAACTGTTAGTGGGATTATAACAAAGTGGAAGCAACTGGGAACAACAGCAACTCAGCCACCAAGTGTTAGGCCACGTAACATGACAGAGCGGGGTCAGCGTATGCTGAAGCACACAGTGCGCAGAAGTCGGCAACTGTCTGCAGAGTCAATAGCTAAAGACCTCCAAACTTCATGTGGCCTTCAGATTAGCACAACAACATTGCGTAGAGAGCTTCATGGAATGGGTTTCCATGGCCGAGCAGCTGCATCCAAGCCTTACATCACCAAGTGCAATGCAAATCATCGGATGCAGTGGTGTAAAGCACGCCACCACTGGATCTAGAGCAGTGGCTTACCTGTAGGTAAAAAGCCAGAAACAAGTTTACTGTCACTTAACACCGAATGGCCATATATACTGTATGCGCCCATAGCACAGTAACCAAAATGACACATAAAGCTCCCGATGCATACTTGTGATAGGGAGCTTCAGAACACATGACTGCTGTGACAGCCAATCAAATGATCTGAATGCCTGCCTCTGCCTCCCATCATATAAACCCTCTTAAAGGGCCAGGAGGGGAGGGGACTGAACGGGATGTGTCGGTGGGAAGGGGTTAAAAAGGGCCCTCCAGTATTATTAAAAGTCTGTTTAAATACATTTCTGAAATGTCATAATATATAGAGACAATATAATTTTGACCTCATTGATCATTAGAAGCAGGGGCATCAATCTGCTGCAGGCAGGAGGAAGCATTTCCTCAGTCCCCTCCTCTCCAGTGATCAGACTGCAACATTGTAACTTTGTATCACAAGGCAGCAACGGGGGTGTTCTGTTAGTGGATCCTGCTCAGGTGCTCACACACTGTAGTTAGTAGGAGACATTTTATTAGATGCTCCTAGCTGCCATTATACATGTGTCTGCCTTAGAACTACAACCAAAGAGAGGCAATAACACAGTTGTACCATTATCTAAGTAGTGAGACCCCTAGAGGCCATACACGGCATATAACATATTGCTACATCCTTTCTCTTTTAAATAAAAGAACAATGAAATATAACAAACACAAAATGGTGAAGTAGAACATAGCTATAAGTTAAATATAGTCCTTGAGGTGAGCCGGCTTTCTGATTGTTCTGCCAGCTCCCGTAACATATGAGGTTTCTTCACAGAAATCTTGGTGTTCTTCTGATTCTGGCAGTCTATTTTCTGGGACTGTCTCTCTCTGCCTAGAGACCTCCCTATGCTCCTCAGCAGTCCCTGTTTCTTTGTTGCTGGTATTCATAGTCTCATCGCTTTGAGTGTCCATATACTGTTCCCAGGGCCCTGTATCATCTCCTTCTTGTGTTTTTCTCAGATGTCTCCGATTCCTCCTCCATCTTCTTCCTTCCTCTGTTATAATTTCATAGGACCGTGGTCCCAATTTCTGTACAACCTTCGCTTTTTTCCAGTGTTTGTCATATTTGCCTATTGGCTGAATCCGTACATTTTCATTGCTCTGGAGAACAGGCAGATCTTTTGCAGATTTATTATAATAGAAAGCTTGCCTATCTTGATTCTTCGTTAGTTTGGCTTTAACATTGCCCACAAGCTTTGGCTTTAGTAGTTGACCTGCAGTTGGTAGGAGAGTCCTTGTACGTCTACTCATAAGCCGCTGTGCTGGACTGGTGTCTAGGCCTTGTGTGGGTGTGTTTCTGTGGTCCAGTATAGACAGGTATATCTCTGTACCTTGACTAAAGATAGTTTTTTTGGAGGTTACAAAATAAATTACTGTATCACCCAATATATGGCTTCCATTCAGTAGCCCAAAGAGGCATACAAAAAATTAGGGTTTGTGAAAAGGAATTCACAGAAAGCGGCTACATAATGAACAGAATGTGATACTCAGAAAAATTTCCAAAAATTATGCTTTATTACATATAAATATTTGACATATGGGCAATCGCCCTGGTTTACCATCACCTCAGTATGAGACAATACACACAGACCTAAAACCATATAAAATAACACCAAGACCGGTCTGGATAGATGTGCTGCAAAGACAATGACCACTGAAGTCTAAAGTCTTTGCAGCACTGGCACATAGGTTAACACTTCCCAAAGGAGGTGTACACAAAAATTATACCATAGGTATATAGTGTCACATGTAATAAATATAAAGACATGTGTCAAAACCATATAGGTTCTATCCCATAGAGGGGAATTCCCAAAAATTATACCAAAGGTATGAAATATCACATGTATACAATGCAGCGAGCACAGTGTGCGTCAAAAGAGAGGCATAACCATAAGCCTATGTTAGGCAGCAAAAAGGATATCACAAATGAGATGCAGTACAGTCCCATGCCGGCACATGTGGTTGGGGCCCATTCATCTGTAATAGAAGTGACTGATTCTTAGGACTTTTAGATATAAATAACGCCCCAGTTGTTGCCTGGATGGAGAAACAGATGCAAGTAGCAGAACACTGCTTCAAGTGATTTCTTCACCACAGCATGTGGACTACACACCACTTTTTGTTGAAAACAAGATAAGGCCCAGCGGCTCCTCCGCCCGTTGAAATATATGTGGCATGCCTTGTTTCCTATATAAAGCACCATAATGTCCCCATCCTGTAGTAAGACCAACAATATGAGGGAAGTCACTGTAAGAGCTTTCACTCGATAATAGACGTTTATGCCATATAGGTCACAAGGGACCTTTAATCTAATGTCCTGTAACAGTCCACTCACCACCTGTGCAATGGGTAGTAAGAACGAAAAGGATATCCTTCATAAGTACTGCCCTTCAAAAGGTACTGCTGTATGGAACCAAGGAACCACCGCTAACATCAGCCGACATACCGCGGGTTCCGACCTCTCCATGGCGCCTGTGCCGCCTAAGTATGCCTCATGGCATGTGAAGATCGCTACCTCCTTGTAGGTCAGCGTGCGTTCCACCTAGTGCGCATGACCGGAAGTGACGTATCTGACGTATGACGTCAACGCGTTTCGCCGATGGGCGTATCTCACTCAGCTTCATCAGGACCAATGGGATTCCTGCATTTCAACCTTATATTTATAGTGGATTAAGACCCACCCACATATGTAAAAAATTACATTGCAGTTATCCCCAATGGAAGAAAAGGGGCTAAATACTTAGCACAACCGCTGGTCATAGTTAAATTAAAAAGACAGGCGACTGGAAATATCAAAGGGAGGAAAGATTTGACAATTACAGCAATGCACACAAAAGTAAAAAGCAAAAATTATATTCAATTGAAAATTACCACACTTTCACCAGGAGATGGCAGTGTTATTGAAAGGATCTCCAAACCTATTAATTAGGTCAAAAATACACAAGGACACAGTAAAAATTACCGCAAAACCACCACAAGATGGCGATGTTAATTAACAAATCCCTCTATAGGTTATTTTGCCCAGGGTTCCTAAATTTCAAATTAACCACTTATAAGTGTACATTTATTCTCAAAGGAGAGGAAAATAGTTCAAAGATTAGTCCCTTCTACACTTCTAGACCTATATTTCAATGTGTACCATCAGGTTATTAGATATCTCCCCAAAGAAGGTTTACCTTAATTATTTAGTTAACATATTGTACTCAATAATTCAATTAACGCATTAACCAGCCATTGACAGGAGTGAGGAATTACCACAGATTGACCAACATATGGCAATATAAGAACATATATCCATACAGATCTATTTATCCAAAAATACTTGGAGATCACATTCCACATTTAACCCCTTTGGGTACAATGTATCAAGTTTATATATCCAATATTTCTCCTTTTTTAGCAGTTCTCTATCAAAGTCACCTCTCCTTTGAGGGAAATGCAATGCATAGAAACCTTTCACTTTTGTACCATCCAATTTACCTCCATGATATTTAGCAGTGTTGGGCAAGATTACTTTCAGGGTCATTAGATCTAATATCTCTGAAATGTTCACCTATTCGTACCTTGAGTTGTCTTTTGGTCTTACCAATATACATCTTTTTACAGGGACAAGTCAAAATGTATAATACTCTCACTGTAGACCAATTTATAAGGCTTTGAATTTTATAATGAGTGCTATTCCTTGAGTCAAAAAAAGAGTCTGTACGATCCACATATTTACAGATTTGGCATTTTCCACATTTAAACATCCCTTTAGTACGTGATTTTAACTATGTTGTCTGTTTTAACGGTTGATAGTCAGAATGAATAAGGAGGTCACCAAGATTTGGTGCTCTTCTTGCTACCATTTGGGGGCGCTCACCTACAATTTTATTCAATTTGGGACATTGAGTTAAAATCTTCCAATGTTTTTCTAATATTTGTTTTACAGCTTGCCATTGGGCTCCAAATTGAGTTATCATTCTAACAGGTTGCTCACTTAATTTGACCTTCTCCTCCTTTTTAGGAGATAATAAATCCTTACGGTCAGTTTGATATGCCCGTCTCCGAGCTTTTCTGATTTGAGAGTGAGAGTATCCCCGTTCCCTAAATCTTCTATAAAGATCCTGTGCTTCCATCCTAAAGTCATGAATATTCGAACAATTTCTCCGACATCTCAGAAATTGTCCCACTGGAATTCCTGAAATCAGTGAACGTGGGTGATAGCTTCTGGCCTCTAGTAGAGTATTGGCAGCAGTAGGTTTCCTATATGTTTTTGTGAGGAGTCTTCCGTTCTCAAGTCTAATTTCCAAGTCCAGGAAGGAAATACACCTTTCATCAAAAACATACGTGAGTCCAATGTTAAAGGGATTTTGATTTAACTCCTCCATAAAAAGTTTTAATTCCTCTGATGTTCCTCTCCATACAAGGAACACATCATCTATATATCTTAACCAAATCTGGATATTAACAAGGAACCTTGTTGATCTGAAGACAACCTGTTCCTCCCAGAAACCTAGATGCAAACATGCATAGGCCGGAGCCCACGGTGCTCCCATACTAGTACCTCTGATCTGTTGATAAAAGGTATTATTAAATTGGAAAAAGTTATGTCGTAACACAAAGTCCAGCAACTCACTAATAAATTCATTCTGTCCTCCCGAAGTGGGGTATGTTTTATCAAGGAAGTAAAAAGTTTTTGTGTACACCTCCTTTGGGAAGTGTTAACCTATGTGCCAGTGCTACAAAGACTTTAGACTTTAGTGGTCATTGTCTTTGCAGCACATCTATCCAGACTGGTCTTGGTGTTATTTTATATGGTTTTAGGTCTGTGTGTATTGTCTCATACTGAGGTGATGGTAAACCAGGGCGATTGCCCATATGTCAAATATTTATATGTAATAAAGCATAATTTTTGGAAATTTTTCTGAGTATCACATTCTGTTCATTATGTAGCCGCTTTCTGTGAATTCCTTTTCACAAACCCTTCTTTTTTGTATATCTCTGTACCTGCCTGTTTTGCCTTTTGCATGAGTCTTTTGGCTGTTTTTACTGCTGACTCGGCTTTACCATTACTCTGTGGATATCCAGGAGATGATGTCTGGTGCTCAAATTCCCACCTCTCCCTGAATTTTTTGAATTCTTCCGATGTAAATTGAGCTGCGTTGTCAGAGAACACAATATCCGGAATGCCATATCTGGCAAAATGAGCCTTGAGTTTTTTAATGACTGTTTTGGCCCTTGTGTCCTGTAAGTAGTCTATCTCCCAGAAGTTGGAAAAATAGTCCACAGTTACCAGATATTCCTTGTCGTTCCACGTGAACAGATCTGTTCCTACTTTTGACCATGGTCTGTTTGGAATTGGATGTGGTTGCAATGTCTCTTTTGGTTGCTTATCATTGCACGATGCACATATTTCACACTGTGCTATAAAGTTTTTTATGTGGTTATTCATTCCAGGCCAATAAACATATTCTCGTGCACGACGTAGACATCCTTCTACACCTAAGTGAGTCGAGTGCAATCTTTCTATAATGTTTCTTCTAAGGGATTTTGGTATGACAGCCCTTTCTCCTTTAAAGATGATTCCATGCTGCACAGAGAGTTCATCTCGTATGTGAAAAAATGGAGAAACCTCCATTGGAGCATGCTGCTTGTGTTTTGGCCATCCCTTCAAGATGACAGTCTTTAGGATCTGTACAGTTTTATCTTCCGCTGTGCAGGTCTGTATTTGTTTCAGTCTGTCTTTTGAGACAGACAGATATTCACACATATTGATGCTTTCAATGTCTTTTTCTTCTTCATTTGTGATGGGTAAGTAAGCTCTGCTTAGGGCATCTGCAATCAGTAAATCCTTTCCTGGACAGTAACAAATGTTAAAATCATATTTCTGAAGCCTTAACAGCATACGCTTCAGCCTTTTTGGGGCATTCAGTAGTGGCTTAGGATCAATGCATATTCTTAACTTGCCTGATGGTTTTTTCACTATCACCAAACTGCTTATCCAGTCTGTGCTTTCCTGTACTGGTGCTATCATACCTCTGCTGTGCAAATCCTGCAGTTCCTCTTTAAGCGGTTGCATTAAGGCTACAGGTACTCTTCTTGTAGGCAGTCTGGTAGGCTGTATTGTGTGATCAATTTCTAGTTTGTATTTACCTTCCAGGCACCTATCACCTTCAAATAAATCAGCATACTCTGTTGTTATGTGGTGAAAATCCAAAATGTATTCTGCCTGTTGTTTAGGGTTTTGAGTATTCTCAGAAATTTCCAGAGCGATGATGTTATGGGACTGCACCTTTATTAAGTCCATAGCCTGAACTGCTTTAACTCCCAGCAAAGGAATGTGATCGTCCTCCTGCAACACAGTAAACTCCACTCTGTAGCTCTTTCTGTTACGTGGATTTCTTAATTTTAGCTTGCATGTTCCCATGGGTTTCAGAACACTTTTGTTGTACATGACCAGTACCTTATCAGTGGGCTCAATGGGAACCTGTTTGTTAAGCAGAGTAAATGGAATGACATTGCAGCTTGCTCCACAATCCAGCTGAAATCTTATGGGCTGTTCATCCACCATAAATATGGCAAAGAGCTGCTATGCATCATTGGCTACTGGCTGTTTGACTACATTGACGTTCTCTGTTGCAGACTGCAGCTGCAGCCATGTGATGCCCTCTGTGCTGTCCTCGTCTGTGTCCTGGGTCACTGTGTGGACTTGTCTGTACTGTTTGCTGGTTTTGAATCTGCACACAGCTGAAAAGTGGTTCATCTTGCCACAAGTCCTGCAGGACTCCCCATACACTGGACATTTCTCTTTGTCTCTTTCATGTCTTTTGCCACAGTATTTACACTAGACTGAGCTCACAGGGAGCCTGGACCTTGCTCTGCCTTTCACAGATACTGCATGTGCTGAGGCATCACTGGTGCCCTCCATCATCTTCAGCCTGTCTTTAGTCAGCTCAGCAGCCCTGCAGATTTGTATACATTTCTCCAAAGCCAGCTCTTCCTCCCTCAGTAATCTTTCTCTGAGGTGAGAGTCTCTGATGCCACACACTATCCTGTCTCGGATAAGGGAGTCCCTGATGTCCCCAAATCCACAGGTTGCAGCCAGTCTCCTCAGCTCTGTCACATATCTGTCCACACTGTCCCCAATCTCCTGATTCCTTGAGAAGAACTTGTATCTCTCCACTGTCTCATTCTTTTTGGGGTCACAGTGCTTATCAAATGCTTGCAGTATGTCTGTCAGTGCCATGCTGTCTGTGAGCAGGGTCTCGGCTAGTTCTCTGCCTTTTTCCCCAATCAAGTAATAAAACAGCTTTACTTCCCTCTGCTCATCTCTGGGTGCCACTGTCAGGTCCACATACAGAGTAATCTCTTCCTTCCAGTGTCTCCATGTCTGTGAGAGATTGGAAGAAGTGACATCCAGTCTCTGAGGGGGTTTCAGGCCACTCTCCATAGTGCAGTCTGATAGGGACTCTGTACTTACAGTTGCTGATTCTCTGTACAGTTCCAGTGTCACACAATCTGTATTTGTAGACAGAAGACTTGCTATTCAGAGGTCCAGTGCCCAGCTGCCACCATGTTCTGTTAGTGGATCCTGCTCAGGTGCTCACACACTGTAGTTAGTAGGAGACATTTTATTAGGTGCTTCTAGCTGCCATTATACATGTGTCTGCCTTAGAACTACAACCAAAGAGAGGCAATAACACAGTTGTACCAGTATCTAAGTAGTGAGACCCCTAGAGGCCATACACGGCATATAACATATTGCTACAGGGGGGGCTGATCTGTTAGGTAAAGCCCACATGGGATGCTGCCCTGCCCCTTCCTGCCTTCCATGCCTTCTATTGGTTTTATCTAATGATGGGCACCCTAACTGACTAACAGACTCCAGAAGGGGGCGGGGCCAAGCTTAACTATTGCAGTAAAAGGGTATATAACCTCAGCTGCCTATATCTCTGGATCAGCCAATGGATTTGACATTCAGTGAATTGCTTACTCTCATTTCACTGCACACTGTGAACTTCTCACAATGTGCATTAACATCCAGTAGAACCCGCCTCATTTCCTTTCATTCATCCAGCATCCTTAAAGTCATAGTAAACTCATTTTTTTAAAAATAAAGCTTACCTGTAGGTAAAATGAATATCTCCTAAACATGCACCATTCTCTCTTTTTTTAAAGCCAGCACATGCACTCTGATCGAACGGCATGTCCATGCCGCTCCTTCAAAGCTGTGAGCTGAGCAGATGGCTGGAGCTCACAAACCTGGAAGGAAGACCTGGCATGTGATGCATACTAGCACATTATGACACTACCATGCAGGGAACTTTTTTTTATCTTGTGGTTTACCACCGCTTTAACCTCCTTAGCGGTTTTCCCGAGTGTAGCTCGGGGTAAAATTTGAGTACCAAGAGCGGTAACCCCGAGCTACACTCGGGCTTACCATGCGGCGTTGCTCAGGGGGTCCCTGCAGCGCTTACCTTGTCCTTCGCTCCCGCGATGTGTCCCCTGCAGCGTCCCCGGCCGATGCCAGCATCCGGCTTCCGTGTTCCGGTCCCTGTGACGTCGGGACGTACGGGCGCCAGAACCAGCGGGAAATTTGAAATTTTTTAAAAATGTCATTTTTGCTGTCATTGCTGTTTCAAACCATTTCACATACATTTTGTCCCGAGTGCTTTGTCCTGCGCCCTGCCTGCATTTTGACTGTTCTTTCTGCCTGGAAACTTAGAAAAGTCCATGGCGTCCAAAAAGCGTCCCTTTATGTCAAAAGCGGTTTTAGACCGGCTAGAGAACAGCGATAGTAAATCAGAACCACTTGCAGAATTGAGTGATAATGATTCGTGGGGGAAATTCATCATCAGACGCTGAAAACAATTTTGCGACTTTGCTCAGCGATGTGTGAATTTGCCTCTGTATTTCAAATTTCAGTGTTTTTGGTTTGATTATATTATTGAATTAAATTTATTATTATTATATTATTATTTTTTATGATTATTAATTAAATTATAATTTATGATTTCGTGTTTCAAGTTTTATCATACCCGGGATGTTTACTAGACTCTTGTTCGGACAGATTTCAGTGAGTTATTCCTAAAAATTACAGCCTACAATAAAAAAATACATATTTCCATGCAAAAAAATGGTACCGCTTTCAGCACAAAAAATCGGAAAGAATCATACCGCCGAGGAGGTTAAGCGGTTTCCTCCCCAGCTCGGCTGTCACTGACCCCACCCCTTTCATTTATTGGATTTCAGTTCTTTCAATCATGGAGACTCAGCATCACACGTGGGCATTACACAAGCCAGTCCGCTTTTTTAAGGAAGCTATGTACAGCCCTTCCCACCAGCCTTGATCTGCCTGCATTGCATAGGGAAGCACAGATGACATCACTGGGTCTAAAATAAATTATGTAATGAAAACAGAACAGTTTTATTTAAAGATGTTATGAGCATGTTGATGTGGTGGGGGATGAACCCAGGATAGCAAAATACAAGCAGATTAAAGTTCAGCTTTAATGAAATTCCCCTTTAAATGCAGTTGGTCTGAAGGGATACAAAGGATATATTATACATTCTCCAAAGTGAATTGTTGTGCTTTGTTTTTAGTCCACCGAACACACATTTACTGTTCCTTACTTGAATACATTTGTAAGGATACACTCGGCTTATTGTTGGTTATTCATATTTATAGATTCAGCTTTGGAGGCATTTAAGGTCCTTCCCCATTATATATTCTCATTAGACCTACATCAGTCGTTTGGAGCCCACTGAAAACATTCCCCTGAATGGCAAAACTGTGAAACCAGAACAGCGATAAAATGTAGAATAAGGATCTGTAATAGAGGTTAGGGCAGCGCACTGTAGGAAGGACATAGGAATTTCTATAAAAGGGATGGGGATCTCACTTACAGGGAAAGGTCAGAAAAACTTGACTTGTTTAGTTTGGAAATAGAAGCTTTAGATGTGGTCTGATTAATATGTATAAGGTCTGTAAATGTTTTCAGTCACCCACTAATACTTGTCCAAGGTCAGCATCAGGATATAGCAAATTAGCTTTTTATCCCATAGACCAGTGGTGGTCAACTTGTTGGATATCTGGAGCCTCCGTTGTGGCCCATGACGTCACCAAAGGGCCACACATAATGTTCAGTGCATCTAATGCTACAGAAATTGGTTGTAAACAGATGGTCAGAGACTGCGGGCATCCTACTGGAGATTTTCAGACACTACAGACATACTAAATGTAAAAAAGGGATATGCAAAAGAAAGCTTATGGGACCACAGCTATATGTAGCACTACCTTCGTAAGGGCTTCTAGATTTGATTGGGTCCCCCTATGCTTTGCATGACCAAACAATACATACTTTTCACAATTTCAGAATCGGTAAAACAGTCCTTGAACTGGTTTTTAGTTGTTTTTATTAAGGTTTTAACAACTTGGATAGGGTCTAGGGGTATATGGGATGCCCAAGGAACTGTAGAACTTGAGGACAAACTTCTCAGCAACTATGTCCAGAAAGGGTGACTGACAAAATAAATCAAATATTGCAATGTCCCTTTTTATGGTGTCTTCAGACCCCGGTTAAATCCGCTTCTTCACCCAGCAGTGCTGAGGGTATCCTTGAGCAAGGGGGTCTCTAGAGCTTGCAGTCAAGCTGTCCCAGGTAAAGATTAGTTGGGTATTGCACCTGACCTCTCTCTCCCCTTATCAGGGGGTGTAGAAGTACTCATATTGTCCTGTCCTGTCAGTGTGGTGGGTTGGTAGCTGCTCTCAGGCCTTTTGCTGGGCTGGCTCCTTCCTTGCTAAAAGGTTGTCCTCCCAAGAAGACATTGAGGCAGTAGAGATCCTCCCATCCAGCATGCTACCTATAGGCAGGCTCCTCTCCCTGGGGCCCCCTCCCAGGCTCCACACTCCAGTCTTCCTTTAGCCCATCGTCCACCCGATTCCCCTTTTTCCCAAGGCTCTGTCATGTTTGATGGTTGCCCTGGTCACCAAACCCAGCCTCCTGCCAGGGGATTGGACAAGTTTCTGGAGAGGTCAGGGCTTCAAAAGCTCTGTATCAAAGGTAGGCTGCAAATATAGACAGGCAAGGATTATCCAGAAGCAGGTCAGATGAATATATTTCCAATACCAGGGTCAAGCAGGTTCAGGATCAGGGAAAACAAAAACTCAAGCTCAGTAATAATCTCATGCAGAATCCAGGTTTAAATAGGTCATTAGGTGCTGGTATTTGTGGTGGACGTGCCAGTGCATCCACATCCATGTGCATCAGCCATATGGCTGTCATGATCTTTGACATGTTCCTGACACTGGGCAAGCTCAGGACTTCCTTTAATCTTAGCTTGAATGTTTAAGTGTAACTCCAACCAAGAGAATGATTAAATCCTATATCAAGTCCAAAATACTAAGATATTGAAAATAGAACTTTAAGAGTTGATAGTTGGCATCAATCTTATGCAGGGTCCAAATGGACTTAGTGGATTATATAGCCTACCAGCAGACTGCTATGACGGAGTTGTAGATAGCAAGAAATAATCCAGCATATACTGATTGATTGTAGAACTGCCCCAACTCTGAATAAGGAGCATGGGCTACACCAAAACAGATGACAAAAAGGTGGCTCCATGGTATATTGCAAAGAAAAAAACCTAATAATAGAACATTAGAAGTCCTAAAGTTTTCACTGTTATGATTAGTGGAACTCAGATGGCATGATTAAACAAAGAGAAGTGTAGTAAGTCATATCTTGGAGGACAGCCGGTGTCACTGTTATGGTTAATCCCCCAAAATATTCCATTGACAGTACAGAAGCAATCCAACCTGAGGCTTAAAGATGGCAAATCCCACCAATAGGAAGTGACCAGTACAGGTTCACTTTAATCTACTCTGGTCATGTTTTCTGGCCCTTTAAGTCCTGTTACACTGAGGATTTGGGAGCCAGCGGTGACACAAAGCTCCGTTATTTGGGAATGGGTTTTCTGCAGACGGGAGTGAAAGTGATTGCAGGGAACACTGTGGTATTGGCAGAGGTTCAGCATGACTGCAGTCAGCATATTCTCTCCATGTTTCACAACCTGGGCTGGAGCCTAAAACATCCCTTATGGCCAGAGCCAGATACCGTTTCCAGTTACAGTAAATTGGGTTAACCTGGCATTACCATGTTTCTCAATACATCCATTGTTGTCCCTCACCTTCCTCTATAGGACTTTGTTTAAAACACACCACCGACTCCACCGGCCAAAACACACAACGGTAATGAACTTAAGGAGTTTATGTATCTGCTGAGTAACACACTGCCATGTAGAACTACAAGGGCAGCCGTGACAAGGCTTAAAGGAGATTTACACCTTAAAACCAAGAAAGTAACAGTGCTCAGACACCCTGTGAGGACTGCCTGTTTCCTGAGGCAGTTGTGAGCTACACTGTACTTTACTGTCTGTTACATTAAAATTGTTTATGAAAAGCAGCAACCATTTTTGTAAACCCATTCCCAAAAATACTACTTTTTTGAAAGGTTGGAGGGGCTTGCAAGCAAAATGAAAATTTGTCTTTTCTTGACCAGGGGCGGACTGACAACTCATGGGGCCCCCGGGCAATAGGGGAACATGGGGCCCCTATGTTCTTGCCCAAACTCAAAAAATCCTATGAAAAGGGTACCAGGGGCATCTCATGGGGCCCCCTACTGCCCCCGGGCCCTTGGGCAGTGCCCACGGGATCCTTGGGCCCCTGTGTCCTTGCCCAAACTCAAAAAAGCCTATGAAAAGGGTACCAGGGGCATCTCATGGGGCCCCCTACTGACCCCGGGCCCTCGGGCAGTGCCCGAGTTTCCAAGTGGTCAGTCCGCCCCTGTTCTTGACCTATGAAGCTATGTAAGAAATAAATTGTAGCATTTTTTTTTAATCACTGCAGTTGAAGTGTATGTGAAAGGAAAACATTTTTTGTAAAGCATAAGACAGGTCAGCACAGTGGCTAAATGGTTAGCACTTCCGCCTGGCAGTACTAGGGTCATTGGTTCAAATGCCAGCCATGGCACCACCTACCTGGAGTTTGCACGTTGTGCCTGCGTGGGCTTCCTCCAGGTACTCCGGTTTCCTTCCACACTCCAAAGACATGCTGGTGGGTTAATTGGATCCTGTCTAAATTGTCCCTAGTATGTATATGTATGAATGTAAGTTAGGGACCTTAGATTGTACGCCCCTTGAGCGTTAGGGACTGATGTGAATGTACAATATATATGTAAAGCGCTGCGTAAATTAATATATAAGAACCTGAAATAAATAAAATGGTTGAAACCCATTTTATTTATTTTTGGCCCATGGCTACTTATCTGATAGACTAAATCGATCTTGACCTCTCCCATTTTTTTCCATTTTTGTCCCATGGGGAGATTTCCCTTTTCTTCCTATATGGGAAATGCAAGGAAGTAAGAGAAATTATTCAAAAAGTGACTGGAATTCCCATTCAGGGGCGAACTGACCATTCGAGCACTCGGGCACTGCCCGAGGGCCCAGGGTCAGTAGGGGGCCCCATGAGATGCTCCTGGTACCTTTCATTGGCTTTTTCATAGGCTTTTTTGGGTGTGGGTGAGGACACAGGGGCCCCATGATCCCCTATTGCCCGGGGGCCCCATGAGTTGTCAGTCCACCCCTGGTCCCATCTTAGATGATAGTCATCAGAAGATTTGTCCCTATTAGAAAAATTAACACTTCTTGCTCTATGGACACATCCAAATGTTTGCCATTGCCATCACTTTTTGTTTATATGACAATGATCACCAGGAAAAGCAGAGAGTGTGAATCTCCCCAGCAGGGACTCAAAAAGCAATAAAAGAACTGAGAGAAGACAAAGCCTATCAGGTCTATCAGATAAGCAACCCATAGGCTAACTGAAGCGCATGTTCGGCAGGCTGACAATGCTTATAGTAAGTGGGAAGCAGAGGCTTAGTCATTTGTCAAGCTGCAAGAGGAAGCAGTGCCAGAACAAGGGCCTCTGACACCCAAGACGAGGATGCCAAAGTGCCCCCCATTCTCATCGCCAGCTCTTTTGGCATTACACAGCTAACACAAATTTAAATTGTTTATATACAAAAAGCAAAAACAAAGGGAAGAGAATGAAGTCCATTACTACAAATTATTGTAGTCATCGACGTCCTCACGGAGCTTAGGGCGGTGCCTTTGGATGTGAGGTGCAGAATACTCCTGGTTTGTCTGCACGTTGCATGTGCATGTTTGGCTGGGTCTGAGTCGCCTGTATTCATCACACATGTTGTTTACACTGGTGTCAGTCTGGACACCTTGCTTGTAAGGGCATTTCTTTATTAAAGTTTGATGTTTTTTAAAACATACTGCACCATGATTGTTCGCTTTTTTCTTTTGAGTGACAATCTGATCATCTCTCAGTTTGGATACTAAATCACCTTTGGAGTGGATTTTCAACTTTGCAGCACATCATCTGCTGGAGTTCATCCCTCATTTCTTCAGTGTTGTTGTCACCATATTATTCATTTCTCCCAGAATAACAAGTACTATATGCTGGTTTTTTAACAATCAGCATATTACTCTGGTGAGTTCTATTTAACCATTTTTGGTGGTAGATTTACTTGGTGATGAATTATTTTGGACATTATTGATTATTTGAACTTTTGGACTTTTTCGTTTTTGCTGGAATTTATTTTGATTAAAAATATTGTTTCTTATTGTTTTGTTATTTATTTTCTTGTTATACTTTGGCACGTATTTAAGCGCAACCTATTTTTTTGAAGTTTTGTATATCCTATAATTTTATAGGCTAGGTTTTGCAGCTTACTGTTTTATATAATTTCCGTGGCGCTGGTTCTTTATTTATATATAACATGCATTTTCTACACTTTCTCTCAGAGCCAGTAAAACAGTCCTTGACCATATTTTGTATTAAAGTTTAACAACTTGGATGGGGTCTAGGGGTATATGGGATGCCCAAGGAACTGTAGAACTTTTATGACAACTTCTATCCTGAGGGTATCCCTGAACAAGGGATTCCAAGATTTACCCTGGAGTAGTCCCAGATTAGAACTAGATGGGTATTGCACCGACTGCCCTCTCCCTTCTGTGGCCAAGGGGGTGTAGAAGTATGCACAGTGTCCTGTCCTGTAGCCAGGGGCAGACTGACCACTTGGAAACTTGGGCACTGCCCAAGGGCACGGGGTCAGTAGGGGGCCCCATGAGATGCCCCTGGTACCTTTTCATAGGCTTTTTTGAGTTTGGGCAAGGACACAGGGGCCCCATGATCCCCTATTGCCCTGGGGCACCATGAGTTGTCAGTCCGCCCCTGCCTGTAGCTTAATGGGTTGCAGCTCCTTGCAGGCCTTATGCTGGGCTGGCTCCTTCCCTGCTAACAGGCTGTTTTTCCCAAGTACACTGTAGGGCCTTCCGCTGGGGCCCCATCCCAGGCTCCACTCCAGCACCTTTCTTAAAACCATCTGCCATCCAGCTCCCCTGCTGATCAGGTTCTCTCAGATTTAAGGGCTGTCCTAGCCACCAAGCCAGGCCTCCTGCTTGGGGAGTGGCCAGATTTCCTCAAAGATGCAAGTCTAGGCCTCCTACCCTCTTCTAGAAGGTCCAGCAGTTTCTAGAAGGGTGGGAGGACTCCAGAAACCCTGGCCTGTAAAGCTTCCCAGTCGACACAAATCTAGCACCTCCTGCGCTCGAGGAGTCAGATCAGAGGAGGGCAGATTGAGTAAAATGATATTGTTTATCCAACACTGATCAAAGGTTATGCAACTCTAACATGAAGCTGGGGAAGCTCGATATTGACTGTAGTAGAGAACAAAAGAAAAGAGCGCACAAACATTGCGCATTGCCTCAGTAAACAATTCATGTCTTTATTGATAAGTTATACTCACAAGAGTAGCAGTAAAAAAGGCATATAATATCCAAAACCAACACAGGGTTAGAAGACACATGCAAGTTCCATCCAGAAGGGAGATAAACTCTTGGTCAACTGACGCGTTTCGAGGGGGGGTCCCTTCTTCCTCAGAGCTGACAGCTGCTACAGGTCACATTGTCTTGAGGATGTAACTCGCATGTGTCTTCTAACCCTGTGTTGGTTTTGGATGTTATATGCCTTTTTTACTGCTACTCTTGTAAACATAACTTATCAATAAATACATGAATTGTTTATTGAGGTAATGTACAAGGTGTCAGGACAGGAGCTGTGGAACGGACAGGCAGGCCTAGTGGCAGGGTCACGCACTGACTGACGACAACCACCACCCACAGACCGGAGTCCCTCAGGGCGCGGAGTTTAAGTCCCAGGCTGCCCTCCACCAGGGCCCCTGATGGTGGGAATGGACTTGACGCAGCCAGGAACCAGGTCGCGGCCCCCGAGACACCCCAGCTGCGGTAATGGCCGCCGCCAATGGCGTGTAGCTGGTAGGAACCAGATCAGACGATAGCGTAGTCGGGCAAGCCAGGTCGACAACAACGGGACAAACGTTACAGAACAGTAGACAAGAATAACAGGTCACAGGCCGGGTTCAGCAACGGGAGGTCAGATCAAAGGAAAACGCAGAGAATGGTCTAGTCAAAGCCGAGTCAGATTCCAATAGAGTCACGAGAGTATAAACAGAGCTGTTGCAACACTAACACACAAGACACGAATGCAAAGAGCACGTGCGGACAACAGGCTTATATGTGATCAACCACACCCCTCTGGGGGATGGACCGCAGAGGCCTGAAGGCATAAAAGACTCCCACCATGCTCTGCAGAAACCCAAGATGGATGCCAGCACATGGAGCAACATAACCTCTGGGAAAAGGTAGGACCTTGACAGTAGGTTTGTGCGCTCTTTTCTTTTGTTCTCTACTACTGTAAAGCCTCCCACCCTGACCTGAGGTAACCTAACTGCCTCACTCCAAGTCTGACTCATCCCAGGCTTCTAACAAGCCACTGACTAACCAAAAAGCCCTATCTACCTAGAGGTCGCTACACAGGTTTTGTATTTTCATACAAGTCTATTGGATGGCAAAACTTGCTTAAAGCAGGTCAAATGCAGATAAGAAAGAGATCAATTTCAGGTCATCTGCAGCTGTCAATTAATTCTTAGTGATCTCAGAAGCATCTCAAACAGATGTAAAACTGATGGCATTCAGATAAGTCCAAAGCTCATCAGATATAGGCCCTTAGAAAACTGTAAGGCGGCATGATGACAAACATATTGCAAAATGGATTTAGAGATTACATGTACTTTACTTTACCTTCCCAATTGAAAAAATTATATAGATACAGTAGATACATTATATATATATATATATATATATGGTGACATTGTGCAGATTCACTGTTTGTATATCTTGTTATTTGTGTTGCAGTGCCTGACAAATGGCTGAGTTAAGCAGTAGTCATTGGCCGTGCTCGCCCCTAGATAAAGATGCCATGGTTTGCAGCTGCAGAAAATCACACAGACATCGCTCCCGCGAGCATTTGTGTACTAACAGCTGACGCTTTCCTTTTCACAGTCAAACAATGGACCTTGCTGACAATTCATCACTTTTTAAGCACCATCAGCTGCAAATTTTTACATTTTTGGTCCTAGATAGACATTTGTAAGTGAGTGGAGAATTGTCTGCGGGTAAAGAGAAAACGTTGTCTATCTTGGCAGAAGGAGTGAAAATTGTTCATTTTGGAACATGGATTATCATGCTCATTAGCCAAAGAGGAGAATGCAAAATTCAAATAGGTTGTGTGTTACAACCGCAAAATGATCTTAGGGTAGCAATCAATGCTTTGTGGTTCCATGTTTAAGGAAAAAAATACGAGGGCGAGGGTGTCACAGGCCCTTGTCACTTCATCTTCGGAAAATGCTAGTTGCCTGGCTTTTATGAGAATCTAATAATGGACAGTTACTTAGTAGTAGGGGTATCAAGAGAAGAAGGCAACACGACTGTTGCTTTTAGGTAGCTTTTATTAAAAAAAAAAACAGTAAATACAATAACACTCTAAGGTTCTTTATTTTCACTTCTGAAACATTAAATTAAATGTGACAGCAGACACAAGCTCAGATTAGGAGTCCGCTTCTTATGTAAGGAGATGACGTGAAGGTGAAGCATGCCTTCCTTAAGCTTTTGAAAAGAATTGAATTAGTAACCTCTCTAGTTACTGGACAGCTTTTCTGGTAGAGAAGCCTTCCTTTTGGAAATCTCCTGATGAGGCTCTCCTGAAGACCCCAGGTCTCCAACCCATTTCTCACTGAAGAAGGGAAACCTTGTATGAAACCTGACTACCCCTACCAGACAGGTTCCTATACCTACCTAAACTTGCCTATCCAGGGCCCCACTGCGATACACAATGGACTATTTATAGTGCATCTGCACCCAAGATGGCTACCAAAATCTCACAGGAACTCTGTGCCTAAATCTGAAACAGACTTCCCCCAAGATGGCGCCCAGAGCCCATGACAGAGGGTACATTAATCCTATGTTGGGCTATCTCCAGAGCCAGCAGTAAATCAACAGTCATGTGACTTCTTGGCTTATACTAAAGAAAGGGAAATTGATTTGTAACAGGGGCTTTGTGGTTGTTTTGGGAACAAAGTACAAGTCCCTACCCCAGCTCCAGCCCTGCGAGAACACTGTCCCTCCTGCTGAAGTCGAACCATCCATCTATTTGATATTTGTGGATATAGACTTTTATATCCTGAGCAGGGGTGGACTGACAACTCATGGGGCCCCCGGGCAATAGGGGATCATGGGACCCCTGTGTCCTTGCCCAAACTCAAAAAAGCCTATGAAAAAGGTACCAGGGGCATCTCATGGGGCCTCCCACTGACCCCGGGCCCTCAGGCAGTGCCCGAGTTTCCAAATGGTCAGTCCACCCCTGATCCTGAGGAAGGAATGTCCTCACAAGAAATAGGTTCACTGGTGTTGTTCAGGAAATGGCATTACAGTCACATCACAAGGACATACATTCCAGAGTCACTTGACATTACACAGTCAATCACATTTAGTGGATGATTCGCAGTAGTCATAAGTGAAAGCATGTGCAATACTTCAGTAGCAATCTCCCTACAGTGTCTTCACTGATCAGGGCCATTAGTACTCACAGGACTGTGCTCTCTGTCGTCATCTCCTTGCTAGGTAAATCTCTCCCGGGTACCCTCCAAAGAAGTAGCCTCCAGACTGGTTTAACAGGCCTTTTGCAATCTCACCTAGACCCCACCTCCATAAGGGACAGAATAACTACAGTTGGCTCTTCTTGCATACAGGTCCACTCCTCCTGGCCTCCTGCCTTGTCCAGGGCCTAAGTGAGCTCACTACATCCTGATAGGCGTGAGGTATTTAGCTCCCTTGCCCCAAGAGTGTCTGCTCCTCCCCACCTGGCTTATATATGGGTGCTGACTCACCCCTGACATCCCTGTGGGAGGGTTCTACCTAAAGGGGGCCTAACACCTGGTGTCACTACCTGCTGTACCAGACAGTATTCTGGTGCAGAGCCACCTAGTGGCAAAGTAGCTAACTGCAGCTGCCTACACACTTAGCAAGCACAAAATTGATTGCTGTATTGCTTTTCAAGCAGCGAACAGCAACCCAAAGTTGTCTGATGGCACTAGTGCCAGCCATCACCCAACCCCCTCCTGCAAGTTCTCGGGACTCAGATTCTGAGTTTTACAAATGGCGCTGGTAAAGGTTTACTTCCTGTGCCCTGCATTGGCACCCTTATTTACAGGCTAGGTTCACCTTTTGCAAAAGTAAAAATGAATACATACTTGCTGGAAAACGCCGAACAACGACTACAGCGCAGTCTTCCAGTTCTGAGAGGGCATCATATGACGTCCTCCTAGAAGGTGCCCCCTAGCGGAGCGCACCCGGCACTGGCTGTAATTTCTGTGTCCTCTGGTCACAGCTGATCACATGACATTGTAAAACGCCAATCACAGAGTCCAATCAAAGCTGACCACCATGTAAATACTCCTGCTCATTATCGGCAGTACTTTCCTCACGCAGTCAGGAAAGTACTGTCGGTAACCAGCAACTGTCAATCAGTGCCCTGATTATCAGTGTAGCCCCATCAGTGCCTGGCAGTTCTGCCCCTCAGTGCCCAACAGTGCTGCCGAGCAATTCCACCCATCAGTGCCCAACAGTGCTGCCCATAAGTTCCCAAGAGTGCTGCCAATCTGTGCCCATCAGTACCGCCAGTCAGTGCCATCAGTCAGTGCCCTTCAGTGCTGCCTATCAGTGCTCATCATTGCCACCTATCAGTGCCCATCAATGCTGCCTATTAGTACATCATCAGTGCCTCCTCATCAATGTCCAGCAGTGCCGCCTCATCAGTACAGCCTATCAGTGCCCATCAGTTCTGCCTGTCAGTGCCGCCTCATAAGTGCCCATCAGTGCTGCTTATCAGTGCCCATCAGTGCTGCCTATCAGTGCAGCCTCATCAACACACATCAGTGAAGGATAAAAATAACCTGATTGCAAAATTGTATTATAGAAACAAAGAAAACCTTTTATTTTCAAAATTTTTGCTCTTTTTTTTCATTTAGAATGCAAAAAATAAAACACCCAGCAGTGATTAAATACCACCAAAAGAAAGCTCCATCTGTGTGAAAAAAAATGATAAACATTTCATATGGGTATGGTATTGCATGACTGCGCAATTGTCATATAAAGTGCGACAGCGCTGAAAGCTGAAAATTGTCCTGGGTAGGAAGGGGAAAAATCAGGCCTAGACTGGCCATAGGGCACACTGGGTATTTGCCCGGTGGGCTAGGGCCGTCTGGATAGGGGTCGCGGCATACAGAGGAACCGGACCATCCATTTCTCTTCTGAATGACCACTTCTCCTCCTCTCCATCCTGCAGGCACTCAGTGGCAGCAGGAAGGAAATGCACGGCCAGTTCCTCTATGTGCCCCCCCTCCTATCCATCTCCTACTGCCCTGGGCTTCTGTATGCTCCCCTGGAGGCCACCCCCGCAGCTTTCTTTTTCTCTCTCTCTCTCTTTTTCTTTCTCTCATTTTAAAGGCCATATTGCCAAAAAAAAGTGTTGTAAGTACATTATTGAATTCTTTTTAATATCTCTAAAGCTAGATTAGCTAGGAATCTAGAAGTTTAAAACATATATCTCCTTTAAATATTGTATAAACAGTGGAGATATATAATCTGTCGCTTGTTGCCCAGTGCTGCTAATAACAGATGGTCCTGTTGACAGAAATGGCTCAGCTGCCTCGTTAGAGGGGTCCACCTTCCCTCGACAGGTGTGAGTGATCTGCCTTATCAAGGGCCACAGCAGCCTTCCCCTTGAAAAAAGCCAAAACACGTCTGATCCTTTCCCTGGAGAAACCGTTGAAAGATTACACTAATTGAGCTGTCTTGTACATATTAACAACCTTAAGGACGCTGTCAGTTATGCGGTAGCTCACCAAGCTATTTACGTTTCTAGGGTATGTTCACTTTGTTTCCATATCTTAATTTAAAGAGGGTCTGTCACACACATAGGGTAGCATGGTAAACGCATTGTGCGCAAGCATATTGTGCACCGCTTTAAGCATGTCTCACATGGAAGAAACATATATTTGAAATATATTTTAAAAATATTCTTCCCAATACATTGACATATATTTGAAATACTACAAATTTGGCCATATTTAATATATTTAAAAATATATTTTTATATATATATATATATATATATATATATATACAGTATATATTGATATATTGCATGTTGAAATGCATTTTTTAGATATTCTAAAATATATGAAAAATATTTTTAAAAATATATTTTTTAAAATATATTCTTCAGATTGTTACATATATTTGTAAATGCATTCCAAAAATTTAGATTTGTGTTTTTAAAGACATACAGTATATTTGAAATGTATTTTTAAAAATATTTTTCATATGTTTTGTAATAAAAACGCATTGTAGCATGCAGTATTTATATATATATATATATATATATATATTTTTTTTTTTTTTTGATATATATATATATATATATATATATATATATATATATATATATATATATATATATATATATATATATATGAGGCAGTGCAGTATCCTGCCACAGTCTAAATCAAGGTTATAACCCAGCAGGATTCTCAACTATACAGGTTGAGGGGCTCCAGGCAGTTTGTTTAATGCAGAGGAAACTGGTTTGTCAGTTTCCTCTTTGGTTTGTAAAGCCCGTTTTGGGGCCTGGAGATTTCGAAAGTCCTGGGTCCATGTTTTGTGAACAGGCAGCACACTGATTGCACAGGTGTGTGCAGGCCTTTTTGTAGAGGCCTAACCATGGTTCTGGGCTCCACCCCGGCAGACAGTTTGTCATTGCCCAGGAGTCAGGAGGGCTCCACCTAAGAGAGGTGGGAGCCAGAGCAGCCAGGAGCTGTATACCTGAGAGAGCCAGGGACCTAAATATTTGTTCATTTGTATTGATGGTGGATACCCCTGTGTGGGAAACATATTGTGTGGAACTTTCCTTTAAATAAAATTGGGCTGAAATGGCTAAAACGGCCCTCAAAAACAAGGAAGCGAGTGTGCTTTAAAAGACTCTACCCTTGATGCTAGTTCTCACAATATACAGTGGGGATCAAAAGTTTGGGCACCCCAGCTAAAAATGTGTATTAATGTGCATAAAGAAGCCAAGGAAAGATGGAAAAATCTCCAAAAGGCATCAAATTACAGATTAGACATTCTTATAATATGTCAACAAAACTTAGATTTTTTTTCCATCATTTACACTTTCAAAATAACAGAAAACAAAAAAATGGTGTCTGCAAAAGTTTGGGCACCCTGCAGAATTTATAGCATGCACTGCCCCCTTTGCAAAGCTGAGACCTGCCAGTGTCATGGATTGTTCTCAATCATCGTCTGGGAAGACCAGGTGATGTCAATCTCAAAGGATTTAAAAGCCCAGACTCATCTGACCTTGCCCCAACAATCAGCACCATGGGTTCTTCTAAGCAGTTGTCTAGAAAACTGAAACTGAAAATAGTTGACGCTCACAAAGCTGGAGAAGGCTATAAGAAGATAGCAAAGCGTTTTCAGATGTCAATATCCTCTGTTCGGAATGTAATTAAGAAATGGCAGTCATCAGGAACAGTGGAAGTTAAAGCAAGATCTGGAAGACCAAGAAAAATATCAGACAGAACAGCTCGCAGGATTGTGAGAAAAACAATTCAAAACCCACGTTTGACTGCACGATCCCTCCAGAAAGATCTGGCAGACACAGGAGTTGTGGTACACTATTCCACTATAAAGAGATACTTGTACAAATATGGTCTTCATGGAAGAGTCATCAGAAGAAAACCTCTTCTACGTCCTCACCACAAAAATCATCGTTTGAACTTTGCAAATGAACATATAGACAAGCCTGATGCATTTTGGAAACAAGTTCTGTGGACCGATGAGGTTAAAATTGAACTTTTTGGCCGGAATGAGCAAAGGTACGTTTGGAGAAGAAGGGGCACAGAATTTAATGAAAAGAACCTCTGTCCAACTGTTAAGCATGGGGTTGGATCAATCATGCTTTGGGATTGTGTTGCAGCCAGTGGCACAGGGAACATCTCACGAGTAAAAGGAAAAGTGGATTCAATAAAATTTCAGCAAATTTTGGATGGTAACTTGATGCCATCTGTGAAAAAGCTGAAGTTAAAGAGAGGATGGCTTCTACAAATGGATAATGATCCTAAACACACCTCGAAATCCACGGGGGATTACATCAAGAGACGTAAACTGAAGGTTTTGCCATGGCCTTCACAATCTCCTAACCTCAACATAACTGAAAATCTATGGATAGACCTTAAAAGAGCAGTGCGTGACAGACAGCCCAGAAATCTCAAAGAACTGGAAGACTTTTGTAAGGAAGAATGGGCAAAGATACCTCAAACAAGAATTGAAAGACTCTTGGCTGGCTACAAAAAGCGTTTACAAGCTGTGATACTTGCCAAAGGGGGCAGTACCAGATATTAACTCTGCAGGGTGCCCAAACTTTTGCAGACGCCATTTTTTTGTTTTCTGTTTTTTTGAAAGTGTAAATGATGGAAATAAAATCTAACTTTTGTTGACATATTATAAGAATGTCTAATCTGTAATTTGATGCTTTTTGGAGATTTTTCCATCTTTCCTTGGCTTCTTTATGCACATTAATACAAATTTTTAGCTGGGGTGCCCAAATTTTCGATCCCCACTGTATATATATATATATATATATATATATATAAATATATTTTGAAATATTGAATATGGCCAAAATTGTAGTATTTCAAATACTGTATATGTCAATATATTAGGGAAGAATATTTTTAAACTATATTTCAAATATATTTTTCTTCCATATGGGATCTCTCACTGCAGTGTATGCAAGGGTCATTAGATAGTAAGAGATATTTTGACTGAGTGAAAAATGTATGATATATTTTATCTAATTTTGGTCTTCAGGTATGTTTTTAATTCTTTTAGGAAAAGACATACCGGGCAAGAGAGCCATAGTTCATATGACAATTACTCTGTAAATGCCTGGCAGGCTTGAATGTTTGCTCATCAGGTGGTGCCATGGTCAGGGGTCAGCTTCGGAAAACAGCAGCTATATCAGTGGAGAGGTTCCCACCGACCAGCAGGATAAGTAAACAAGCAGGTGACCCTGGCAGTGATGTGGTCTTACCCAAGGTGCGGAGTCTAAGCGCTAATCAGTATTCACTAAAGCTCCCGATGGTGGAGATGGGTTTAGCTGTATGTTAGTACCAGGTTGCAGTCCTCAGGATCACCCCACCAGGTGAGCAAGCCAGGGTCCAGTAGCAGATATAGTAGTGTAGCTCTGACCCCTTGCAGGCCACTGGATTTTGATGGGTCTCCCTACGCTCTGCAGGCAACAAGCATTTTTCACATTTTCACACACAGTAAAACAGTCCTTGAGCTTAGTTTTGTTGTTTTTTTTATTAAGGGTTAACAACTTGGATGGGGTCTAGGGGTATATGGAATGCCCAAAGAAATGTAGAATGTGAGGACAACTAACACTGTACACTGTACAAAAATGTGGACCAAAAATAGCAACTGTCTCTTTAAAGAGCACTGATGTTCCCTTTGGTGTACCTCCCCAGACCCCAGATGAATCCTTCCTCTTTCACCCTGCTGTCCTGAGAGTGTCCCTGGGCAAGGAATTCCAAGATCTGCGGTTAAGTAGTCCCAGATGAGAACTAGTTGGGTATTTCACCTGACTACCCTCTCCCTTCTCTGGCCCATGGGATGTAGAAGTAGTCAGTGTCCTGTTCTGTCCAGCTGGTCTGGCTGCTTGCCTGCTGAGAGGATGTCCTCCCTAGGAGACCTGTAGCACAGTGGAGATTCTTCCATCCAGCACCAACCTGTGGGTAGGCCACCCTCCCTGGGGCCTTCTCCCAGGCTCCACTCTTCAGCACCTTCTCTCTCCATTTTCCACCCAACTCCAACACTATTCCTTGATTGTGATCAAGCGGAAGAATAGTTGAGGAACAAGCCAAAGGTTGGCAATGAGAGTAGTGGACATAAGAAAAGCTGCAAGTAAGCAAACAAACAGGATCTGGCAAAAAGGAAGTGCAAAAACATAGCTTAAATTAGGAGGTTAATGGGAGGAGAAAAGATTTCAAGGTTCACCAGAAACAAAGACAATGCAAGAAAGTCCAAAGGATCAGAGAGGAAGCTGTCCAGCATCTCAAGTGGCTCAAAAAAAGGAGCCACTGCCAGACACAGCAGAGATCTTGGGTTCAGATCCCAGCCCTGACAGGTGGGAATCTAAACAAAATGGCAACCATTTGGGAGGCCTCATGGTGGTGGGGTTTTTCCATAGGATAGGTACGAAGGTTGGGGGCAGGCAAACACCTGTAGTGTCTTGGCATCCCAGCTGTGAGAGCTGGTACCTGTCTGCAAATAGGCAGACTTCTACTGACAGAACATCACTGAATACATTACGTGCCCCATGAATGTTGGGTGAACCCTTGAACATCAAGTGGGTGTATATCAGGACTTCTGTAGTAACCTAACCAGCAGTAATGAAATGGACCCATTCTGAGTTCTACTTATGCAGATGGTGACCCTCAGTCACATGATGGCACAGGTGCACTTTAGTGATGAGCAATCAACCAAATCCCCCCGCCAATTCAGTGAAACCATTAAAAGTCATGAGGAAGCAATTTTCAATGGTTACTTGTGGCTCTTTACAGTGCTGCTAGGTAAGCTATTGGCAACTAAATGGCTTGGTAAGTGGGGGGCCTGTGCAATGCAAAAACGTGGAGTGGAGGGAAGTGGTTGGGTGCTTTTTATATGGCTGCACGGGTAACAAGAGTAACATGAAAATACACAGATTTGGAGAATGCCTTAAAGCCATATATGATGTTACTGAACCAGCATGCTACAGAATGCCTTAACATTTGTAATTGAAACAATTTTCTGGGTGAAATGATTCATTATCTGACAGAGATGCAGTGATGCCAATATTTTTGGCCATGACTGTACCTGGCAGTACTGTCACTCGAGGACAACTCTGATTCTCACCTTAGCTAAATGGGATATTCCTACTCCACTAATTTATGCTGCTAGTGCTAGCCGACATTCACGGTGTCCTCCTTGCCCCTGGGTTTGTTATTTTCTTTGGATGCCCTTTGGAAGACCCTTTTATTACTGTTATTTTATGTATGACATTCAGTTTGTAATATTGCATTTTGCCTGTTGGGTACATACTCTGTCCTCTTATCGCATGGCATTTTATTTGTTTTGAGATTTTGCCACAGTTTTGTCTGGCATTGCTTTGTCGGATACTTTACTTGTATAAATAAATAATTTGCAAGATAAAAAAAAAAACCTATAGCTTTCCGGTATTTTCATGGCAGCATCAACAGCCCTAAATGCAGAGACTCTATCCTCAAAAGAGTTGTCTGTATTCCTATAAAAATTAAAGCTACAGCCCTCAGGTAAATTAAATGTTTGTCAGGGACCAGTTTGATGGCACTGTTCCATTTTTGGATCACAGCATTACATACTTTTAAATGAAAAACAATGTGTTAAAACATTGTGCACTAGACAGCCGATCTGTCCACACCCTTCATGTACCTCTGCTGCATAGAGAGGTAAGGCAAAGTATGTTAGGAGGTTCAGTGGTCTGTCCTCCAGCAACAGCGAGGGTACAACTAAAGGGTGTGAAGCATGCATTGGAGCCTAAGCTACCCTAGATTGCCAAAAGTATTGGGCCGCCTGCCTTTACACACACATAAACTTTAATGGCATCTCAGTCTTAGTCCGTAAGGTTCAATATTGAGTTGGCCCGCCCTTTGCAGCTATAACAGCTTCAACTCTTCTGGGAAGGCCGTCCACAAGGTTTAGGAGTGTGTCTATGGGAAGGTTTGACTATTCTTCCAGAAGCTCATCTGTGAGGTCAGGCACTTATGTTGGACAAGAAGGCCTGGCTTGCAGTCTCCGCTCTAATTGATCCCAAAGGTGTTCTTTCAGATTGAGGTCAGGACTCTGTGGGGGCCAGTCAAGTTCCTCCACCCCAAACTCGCTCATCCATGTCTTTATGGACCTTGCTTTGTGCACTGGTGTGCAGTCATGTTAGAACAGGAAGGGGCCATCCCCAAACTCTTCCCACAAAGATGGGAGCATGAAATTGTCCCTTCACTGGAACTAAGGGGCCAAGCCCAAACCTTGAAAAAAAAAACCCACACCATAATCCCCCCTGCACCAAACTTTACACTTGGCACAGTGCAGTCAGGCACGTAACATTCTCCTGGCAACCGCCAAACCCAGACACTTTAATCGGATTGCCAGACAGAGAAGCGTGATTGGTCAATCCAGAGAACACGTTATTTCATTTATGTTATGACGGACTCATATGTCCCACTATTACTGTGGTTTAGTTAATATTTTATTTTTCCCTGACCATTTCCATGCGTTTTGCCCACGGTCACGGTTTATTGACTGTTACACCTTTTGGTTCTCATTTTGGACCTTTATTATTTCACCTTTCCCTTCACTCCTATATTCCTTCCATTTACTGATTATGTTATGGTGTATTATCTATTGTCTTCTCATCTCATTATTGGTTTTGGAATGTCTGTGGCATTATTGTGATTAGCGCAAGATCAATTTTCTGTTTGTATTTTTTTGCTAGTGGTATAGCCAGGTGTGTGCTGCTGTCCCAATAGTCCCATCTTTTCTAGTAGCGGCGCAAAATGTTTTTTACATATTTTTCCAGAGAACACGTCTCCACTGCTCTAGAGTCCAGTAGTGGTGTGCTTTACACCACGGCATCTGACGCTTTGCATTGCACTTGGTGATGTAAGACTTGGATGCAGCTGCTTGGCTACGGAAACCCATTCCATGAAGCTCTCTATGCACTGTTGTTGTGCTAATCTGAAGGCCACATGAAGTTTGGAGCTCTTTAGCTATTGACTCTGGAGACAGTTGGTGACTTCTGTGCACTGTGCGCTTCAGCATGCGCTGACCCCGCTCTGTCATGTTACGTGGCCTACCACTTGGTGGCTGAGTTGCTGTTGTTCTCAGTTGCTTCCACTTTGTTGTAATCCCACTAACAGTTGAGCGTGGAATATTTAGTAGCCAGGAAATGTCATGGATGGACTTACTGCACAGGTGACAACCTATCACAGGACCATGCTTGGAGTCACTGAGCTCCTGAGAGCGACCCATTCTTTCACAAATGTTTGTAGAAGCAGTCTGCATGCCTATGTGCTTGATTTTATACACCTGTGGCCAATGGTCCCAATACATTTGGCAATATAGTGTATCACCAATTCCCACAATACCATTTCCAGAAGAAAAAGTTACCTACAAGGCTTTCTTTCCAAGTTACTAGGGCGAAAATAAAAATTTCCCTCTGACCACTGTACTTCCAGCATCCCAATGCAAGTTTTGCCAAGCTACTGGCAACTACTCCCATGTCATCTAATGGAAATAACTACCTTCCCCCCAGTTTCTAGCCTGCCCAACCCCACCATGGCTAATACCTACCTGCTATGATTTGTTTTTATTTTGTAATTGTTACATTTTATAATTTTATCTTAACTGTTTTTGTTTTTTTTATGTTTATCATTTACTTTATATTTAATTGTTATTCTTTTTTCTCAGAAGGCTGTACCTGCCCTCCACAATCATATGGAGCAATGTACCTCTTGTTGAACTTCGCTGTCAGCAGTGGGGTACACATGGCCGCTTGCACCTGGTCATGCAAACACAGGCAGAAGAGGCATATATCTTTCACTGGACACTAGGTGAACCTTTTGGTGGCTAAAAAGGATGAAGAAAGGGGGTTTCCTTTAGAAGATCTGTGCTGCTCTGTCACCTATGCCCCCCTCTTCCTCGTACTCACCCTGAGAGCCCATATCCAAGGACTCATCCCTACTCTTAAATTGTTGAATTTCTGCACTCATTTACAAAAGGAAAAGACAACATCCTTTTCCGACTGTTGGCGTTGCTGCTGCTCCTTGCACCTCTGCGCGTTCCCTATACCAAAAAGCATACAATAAAAAAGGATCCAACCTTCATTTTTTTAGAAATATGGCTGCCTATAGTTTGTGTATGCCATCAAGTTGTGGTGCCCTTGGTCAGTTATTTTCTCTCCCAAACAAGAGGACTGTAGCTCTAGTTTTTTTTTTAGGAAGAAAGCTGCCTGTTCTTTGCGTCACTGCATTTGCCTGCTGGCAATGACATCGATCTGTGGTGCCACTGGACAAATTTGAATGCACTCATATTGTACATAAGGGTTTCAACTCTTTTTTTTGCTTGTTATAAAGACCTTATACCAGATCTTGGACGGAGAAATGGATGGGGTGCCTGGGCTTCCAGTGGTGCCCAAAGATGTTTGATAATGTTTTTGGATGGACAGTAAGACACTCTGATGTACATGGGTCACCTGCAGACATGATCAGCTGAGGCTTGCAAAAAACAAAGGATCTGAGATGTTGGACAACCTTCTCTAATCACTATTGTTTTTCTTCTAAAAATTCAACACTGAAAGTGTGCAGTGCTTCTCCCTCAAAATCCCACAAGAAGTTAAACATTGTGTAACCATTCGTGATAAGGAACTTGACTTAGCCTGGGTTCACACCAGTGTGACTTGTCATGTGACTCGCGAGTACAAAGTCAGATGACAAGTTGAATCCTATATCTGTCAATGGTCGTATTCTAATTGGTGCGACTCAAGTTGCAGCGACTTTAAAAAAGGTTCCTGCACTATTTTTGTGTAACTTAATTGCGACTTGCATGGACATCTATTAATGAAGTCGCACTGAGGGGCAGCAAGCCACAATGAAGTTGCACAGTCAGATGAAGCGGGGCTTAGAGTGTATGTAAACCCCAACCATGAACTATTTGCTCCCTTTGATCTCTTTTCTCAGCTAGAGTGCCACACTGGATACCATTTAGGTTCCCTTGGGGTGCCGCAAGCATGAGACCCAGTTTGCCCTGGATCAGAGATGGATGAGAGGACTGTGTGTGGGGGGGGTTCTTTGTGGTGATAACAAACTCTGATAAGATGAGGAGACCCTGATGTGATGGGATGACTCTGTCATGGGGGCAGGCTGTTATGATGGGTCTCGCATGTGCAGGGGGGACTTTGATGTGATGGACGAAATCTGATGTAATCTGGTCCTCTGACTCATGGGGGACTTGTGTGGTGAAGAGAAAACCTTTGTTGTATAGGGGGGATGCTGCTGTGATTGGGAACCTCTAATGTGAAAGGATGACTCTGATGTGATGGTGGGACCTCTGAGGTGATGGGGTCCTCTGATGTGATGGAAGGACCTCTGATGTGATGGGGAACCTCTAATGTTATAGGAGACCGCTGATGGGATAGGGACCTCTGATGTGATGGAGGGGACCTCTGATGTGATGGAGGACCTTTAATGTTATGGAGATGTCTGACATAATGGGGGCCTCTGATGTGATGCTTATTTCATCAAGGTGTTGGGTACATCATCCCAGGCTTAGGTTTCCGATTGATACGCATCATTTACATTTTTAAAATTTTAGACTAGGGTGCCTTGAGATTTTGCATACTTTTAAAGGGTGCCACGACTGAAAAAGTTGAGAAACACTAAGTTGTACAAGCCATTGAAAATGATTAGTTAAATCTGCTCAATATTTGTTGATCTTTCCAGGATCCAGTGAGCTCATAACGTCCTGTGATGCACTGTGATGAAGTATTATCAGCCCTGCCCAGTTCTCCTCTGTGAACCATAGAACACCTACCACTATTTTTTGGAAGAGAGGGAGAGATCGTCTGTAGTCCTAACACCCTTCCTGTCCTAGCGTGGCAACCCTGCTGCTCCATAAATACAGTACAGTGGGAGATGTCATCCCAGCAAAGAAAATGTGTATCTGGCAAAATCGGATGTTTAAAATAAAGGGAAAAAATGAAAAAGGAAAACTGATGCGCCACCGTATCTAAAAACCAACAAGCTGCAATATATGACTTTTGTTTTCTTGGATTTAGATATACTTTAAGGCCCTTTAGGCATACCTATCATCCCTCTATGGTCTATGAGGGCCTGAAGCTGAAAGCACAATAATCTTTTAAAACAAATTTAAATACTTAAAGCTTCCTAACATATGATCATTAATTGACCTAAACAGCAAAATCTACTCCAAAACCCATGACCTTCCTAATTACACATCTTGTACTAATTATCTTTTTCTAGCACCAAGGTCACTCGTGTGCCATTTGATTCATGACCCCAATACTTTTGTCTCTAGTCAATTGGCTGCATCGGAGGCAACAAAACAGTAGCTCCAGAATAGACATTAATTATCCAACATTAGGGCTAAGAATACTCGGCACTGATTGTCAGCTCAGGCCGCTCGCTGGATGCAGACTTGGCGCCTGTGCCTGTATAGATAAATTATGCCGAAGAGATTACAGCCATGTTTTAATTGACCCTACTTGGAACACAATGACTTTTAGGGTTAATTTAAATTTGAGTTTAACAAAGCTTGTGGCCAAGGTGATTTAATTGGTGTCCAGGACATTTAATCTGATTTAAAGTGCTCTAGTTAAAGTCAAATACAATATAGTGTACAATGTTGTTTTCGAATGAAGACTGTGGACCTGTAATGCCACTTTCAAATATTTATGCTGAGTGGGCTGCTAAGCTCTGCAGGGGCCCCTGCTATGACTTTGCAATACAGTAACCAGGGGCGGACTGACAACGCATGGGGCCCCCGGGCAATAGGGGATCATGGGGCCCCTGTGTCCTTGCCCAAACTCAAAAAAGTCTATGAAAAAGGTACCAGGGGCATCTCATGGGGCCCCCTACTGACCCCGGGCCCTCGGGCAGTGCCCGAGTTTCCAAATGGTCAGTCCGCCCCTGACAGTAACCCAAGTAGAAACTGGTCCGTGACCTGTGGGGCCCAGCTCTGAAATAGGGATAAGGCTGGCCATACACTATACAATTGTCTTGAGATTTTTGCTTTAGATTTACCAAAAACCATATAATATGAGGTCAAACTCAAACAACACTTTGTTGTATCCAGTTAGGCAGGCCCTTGCACTGCACAGTTGAAGGTAAATCTAAAGGAAATTGGGCAGAAATTGGCCAGAAAATTGTATGGTGTATGACCAGCCTAACCCATGTAATAACTGCTACTGGCCCGTGGCTTGCAGGACCTACCAACATGGAAGAAAAATATATTTGAAATATATTTAGAAAATATTCTTCCCAAATATTATGACATATATTTGAAATACTACAATTTTGGCCGTATTCAATGTATTTCAAAATATATATATATATATATAAAAAAAAAAATATATATATATATATATATATATGTGTGTGTGTCTGTGTGTGCGTATGTATGTGTGAAATGCGTTTTTTATATATTACAAAATATATGAAAAATATTTTTACAAATATTTTTTTTAAATATATTCTTCAGATTTTTTTTAACATATAAAAAAGTCATTTTAACATATATTTTTACAAATATTTGTAAATGCATTCCAAAAATGTAGATTAAATGTATTTTTACAGACATACAGTATATTTGAAAGTTTGTTTTTTTTTTAAATTTCATATATTTTGTAATATATGAAAAACGCATTTCAACATACAGTATATATACATACAGAAATATATTGAGTACGGCCAAAATTCTAGTATTTCAAATATATGTCAATATATTTGGGAAGAATATTATTTAAACATATTTTAAATATATTTTTCTTCCATGTGGGAAGCTATCACTCTGCAGTAGGAATAGCTGAAGTGGTATCTGCTACAGCCCTTGGCCTGTGGGGCCCCAGCTATTTCCTTGCAATAGAGATAGCCGAGTAGTAGCTTTACTGGCCCATTACCTGTGGGGGCCCAGATATAACTTTGCAACAGGGATAACCCAAGTACTTGTGTATTTCTAAAATATGCCATGCTACATGCAAATCAATTAACCCTTTACTATATACCAGTACACTTATTGTAATCACCAACTGCAATAATAAATAACAACGTGCACCAAATAAATGAAATGGATCAACATGGGTATATAGTATAGGATTGATTTTCATTAATGGTGGCAAAATATATAAATACATATTTACTTGGGTTGTCCCTATTGAAAAGTCATAGCTGGGTCCCCACAGGTCATGGGCCAGCAGCATTTACCACTCTGCTATCTCTATTGCAAGGTAATAGCTGGGGGCCCACAGGCCATGAGCCAGTAGCGATAAATAATACACACCTGAACAATAGGAAGGAAACCACATTTCCAAATTCGGGACTTTTAAGGCTCCGTACTAAAGATGAGGCAACACAAATAAAATAAAAAGAGATTTTTATTACACAATTCAGTTTAAGAATTAAGGTCCTCAAGGACTATTATATAGCAATACATTTGATATCATAAAACACGTCTAAAAAGCTTGTAAATAGTTTCCAAAAGAGATGTTGAGTAAATCCCATTGGTCTATATCCAACGCTTTTCACAGTTAACAGCTGCTTCATCAGGGACCGCGGAAGCATCTAAAGAGTTAGAAAAAAGCATCATCTATCATCAATAGACATTGTTTACAATAAATGTGCAAAATACCTCACCAAGATACAATTATGAGCTTACCACATTACATCTAGATGTCAAATTTGCCTGCATCGTCATGTCCCTAAGGGTACATCACACAGACAACACATCCTACCCCCACCAAACCAAAAGGTATGGGGCAGACAGGCACCAGACCACCCACAGGGGAGACGGAGACCGTGACCAGCAAGCACAAGATAGCTTATAGGAAACATTAAAGGTCAGTAATAACCCAAGTAGTAACTGCTACTGGGTCTATGACTTGCAGGGACCAAGCTATCACTCTGCAGTAGGAACAGCTAAAATAGTATCTGCTACTGGGCCATGGCCTGTGGGTCCCCAGCTATTATCATGCAATAGAGATAGCAGAGTAGTTACTCCCATGATTCATGGGGACCCAGCTATGACTCTGCAATAGGGATAACCCAAGTAGCAAATGCTATTGGGCAAATGACTTGCAGGAACCAAGCTAGCAATATGTAGCTATAACTCTGCAATAGGGATAACCCAAGTAATAACTGCTACTGGGCCCACAACCGGCAGGAACCAATCTATCACACTACATTAGGAATAGCTAAAGTTATATCAGCCTCTGGCCCAATTGCCAATAGGTCCCAACAGGGGCAGCTGAAGTAATAACTGTTACTGACCCATGATCTGTTGTGGCCCAACGATGACCCTAGGGATAGAGTTTAAGTAGTTTCTGATGATTGCCGATAAGGATGCCTACTTTTGACCTTGCTTGAAGAACACTAATTGAAATACAAGGATCACCCATTGTGTACCAACAAACGTATTATTGTTACACATTTGTTTTGTAGCCAGGTTTTTTGTGCTCAGGAAAGTATTTTCTCTAAAATGTCTTTGTTTCAGTAGATAGTGTATTCCTTATTGTGTTCTTGGTTCATGACCACATAGGGAGTGCAGCTATGCTACTGGAGGACTTTCCGTAGCCCACATGGAAGAAAAATATATTTTAAATATATTTTAAAAATATTCTTCCCAAATATATTGACATATATTTGAAATGCTACAATTGTGGCATTTATTCAATATATTTCAAAATATATTTCAATAAATATATATATATATATATATATATATATATATATATATATATATATATATACTGCATGTTGTAATGCGTTGTTATTACATAATATATGAAAAATATTTTTAAAAATACATTTCAAATATACCGTATGTCTTTAAAAATACAAATCTACATTTTTGGAATGCATTTACAAATATATGTAAATATATATGTTAAAATGACTTTTTTATATGTTAAAAAAATCTGAAGAATATATTTAAAAAATATATATTTTTAAAAATATATATTTTTTTATATACCGTATTTTCCGGCGTATAAGACGACTTTTCAACCCCTGAAAATCTTCTGAAAAGTCGGGGGTCGTCTTATACGCCGGTGCGAGCCGGTGTCTGGGCGGCACTTTTTCGAGGGGCGGCGCCGCCCCCCCTCCTCCTCCAACGGACACTAAGTACAGGGGTGGGCAGAGGGGCTGCTGTACCTTACCTGGCTCTGGTCCCACGACGATCCGGTCTAGGAAGCGCGGCTGCTCCTTCTTTCAGTTTGGCGGCTCGATGGTCACGTGGCCGCTCGGCTCCGCCTCCTCACCGGTGATTGGGCACCAGCACTGGAAAGGCACACAGGCGACCAATCACCAGCGAGGAGGCGGAGCCGAGCGGCCCCGCGAAAATCGAGCGGCCGAACTGGAAGAAGGAGCAGCCGCTCCTCTCCCCCACTGACACTAACGATTGGGCACTATTCCTCCTCCACACTGACACCAACGATGAGGCACTGTTCCTCCCCCACTGACACCAACGATGAGGCACTGTTCTCCCCACTGACACCAATGATGGGGCACTATTCCTCTTCTCCACTGACACCAATGATGGGGCACGATTCTCCCCACTGAAACCAATGATGGGGCACTATTCCTCCCACTGACACCAATGATGGGGCACTATTCCTCCCACTGATACCAACGATGGGGCACTATTCTCCCCACTAATACCAATGATGGGGAAACTATTCCTCCCACTGATACCAACGATGGGGCACTATTCTCCCCACTGATACCAATGATGGGGCACTACTTCTCCTCCCCACTGACACCAACGATGGGGCACTACTTCTCCTCCCCACTGACACCAACGATGGGGCACTATTCCTCCTCCCCACTGACACCAACGATGGGGCACTATTCTCCCCACTGACACCAATGATGGGGCACTATTCTCCCCACTGACACCAATGATGGGGCACTATTCCTCCCACTGACTAATGATGGGGCACTATTCCTCACACACTGACACTAATGATGGGGCAGCATCATTGGTATCAGTGGGAGGAATAGTGCCCCATCATTAGTCAGTGGGAGGAATAGTGCCCCATCATTGGTATCAATGGGAGGAATAGTGTCCCATCATTGGTATCAGTGGGAGGAATAGTGCCCCATCATTGGTGTCAGTGGATGAAATAGTGCCCCATCATTGGTGTCAGTGGGAGGAGTAGTGCCTCATCATTGGTGTCAGTGGGAGGAATAGCACCCCATCATTGGAATACCATACTGAAATAGCATACCATATTGAAATCAAATCTGATGTTTTTTCAGTTTTATTTGGTGTGCACTGGAAGAGGGGTAGTCTTATACGGCGAGTATAGCTCAAACCCTATATTTTAACAGGAAAAGTAGGGGGTCGTCTTATACGCCCAGTCGTCTTATACGCCAGAAAATACGGTATATTATTCAGATATATACTTTTCAAATATATATCAATATATTTGGGAAGAATATTTTTAAAATATATTTCAACAATCTAGACCCCCAAACTGAATGGTTATACATAATGATGTTTCAGAGAATGCCCAGTTCATTAAGGAGATTTTAGATTTACAATTAGATGGGTTGAAAACTTGTTGCATAACGGGCGTCGGAGTTTTCGACCCATATCTTGCCCTATTGATTTACATATGCATATTATCTGCTAAACTAAATGATGACTTTACCGGCTCGGCTCCTACATAAGAATATGATTCATTTAACCTCCCTGGCGGTATGATTCTTTCCGATTTTTTGTGCTGAAAGCGGTACCATTTTTTTGCATTGAAATATGTAGTTTTTTATTGTAGGCTGTAATTTTTAGGAATAACTCACTGAAATCTGTCCGAACAAGAGTCTAGTAAACATTCCGGATAGGATAAAACTTGAAACACGAAATCATAAATTATAATTTAATAAATAATCATAAAAAATAATAATATAATAATAATAAATTTGATTCAATAATATAATCAAACCAAAAACACTGAAATTTGAAATACAGAGGCAAATTCGCACATCGCTGAGCAAAGTCGCAAAATCGTTTTCAGTGTCTGATGACGAATTTCACCACAAATCATTATCACTCAATTCTGCAAGTGGTTCTGATTTACTATCGCTGTTCTAAAACCGCTTTTGACGTAAAGGGACGCTTTTTGGACACCATGGACTTTTCTAAGTTTCCAGGCAGAAAGAACAGGGCACAGGACAAAGCACTAGGGACAAAATATATGTGAAATGCATTGAAACAGCAATGACAGCAAAAAAGAAATGCCCGCAGCGAAAAAAGAAGAAAAGAATTAGCGCAGGGCAGGCATGACTAGGCCCAGAGTGGGAAGGAAGATGTGTAAGGGTTAATGTTAGTATTAGGGTTGGTAAAGGATAGCTGGGGGATCTGGTTGGTAGAGGAGAGTGTAGGTGGGGTCTCCTGCACTTTAGGGTGGAGTGTTCTGGGGAGGGGCGTCAGTTGGGAGCTGGACTTGGGAAAGAGAGCTTCCCTCTCGCCCTCCACCAGGGTGTCCTTCCCTGAGGTTTAGGTACAGTGGCAGCTGCCAGGGAGGGACAATTGGCCCGGCTGCGGCTTGCAGGGGCTGTACTGGCTGCGGAGCCGGGTCTCTGCCTCACTGCCTCACTGCGGGGCCCCGGGCTTGTCACCAGCAGCAGGGGGGCAGGAGCGCCCATGTGCTTAGGCCTCCGGAGCACTTTTGCCCGCCCCACAGAGAGCTCAGGACCAGAACGGGAGCCCCACTCGGGACCCTCCGGCCCCGCTGGCAGGGCACTCTCCTGAGTCTGCCTGTGGGGAGGCCGGGAAGTAGAAGGACGGTTGGGCCGGGCTGGGTGAGTCTGCGGCCTCCAAGGGGAGGGCCTGGCTGCGGAGTCGGGTCTCTGCTTTTCTGCAGGACCCGGGCTCCTCGGAGGTAGTCGGGCGGGAGCACCCATGTGCTGGGAGGTCTGCGCCTCCGGAGAGCTTTCCCCCGGTCTCCCCACTAGCCCAGGGCTCGGCTCCATGATGGGAGCCCCACTCGGGACCCTCCGGCCCCCGCTGGCAGGGCGCTCTCCTGCCTCTGCTCCTGGGGAGGCCGGGAGGAATCCTAGGCTTTGGCGGAGTTCGGGGGGGCGGGGTCACTCGTGGACGAAGCCCCGCCCCCTGCCCGCATGGCAGTGAGGACGGGATGACAGCGGCTCCTCCGCTGACAAGGCACCTGTCAGGGAGGGTGCCCGGCGGGGGGAGATGTCCTGCTGCAGCTGCCGGGCTGTCTGGTGATGCGGCCGGCGGGCCCCCTGTCAGCATGGAGCAGTGGCTCCATTAAAAAAAAAAAAAAAAAAAAAAATTTTCCACAGGTGCAGCGCAAGGCGGAGGGCTGGCAAGTGCCCAGGGTCGTCAGGGAGCGTGGCTGGTGCTGGGCGGCAGGAGCAGCACAGACCTGCGGGACCCGTGGCTCCTGGGACTGGGAGGCCATCCAGTCATCGAGAGGAGGAGGACCGATCGGAGGGCGAGCTGTCGGAACCCGATCCGGGGGCGAAAGCTGGCCGCTCGGCGCCGGTGGATTTTGGACGCGCGGCTGCTGGGACGTCTCCTGGGCAGCCTGGTGAGTTACCATTTTTTTTGGGGTCTGCTCTCTTCTTTTCAGCTGCTCTCCGGGAACTGTTGGGGGGCAGGCTTCTGCGGTGTCGGGGGGCGGCGTCATCTCATTGGGTATTGGTGCGGGGGTCTGCGTTTTGCGGTCCGGCTGGGGACTTGTTGCGGCGCTTTGCGCTGGGCGGTAGTGGGGGCGCTGGGCCTGCTTCTGTGTGATTCCCGCCTGCAGGTGGGGATGTTTGTGGGGGCCTAGGGCAGGATAATGGGGACGCACGGGGGCCTGGTGTTTTCTTCTCCGGGTTAGGGTCAGGGGTGGTTACGGCGGGGTCCGGTGCTCTGGGCTAGGCGGCCCCATCCACGGTTTTGGGTGAGGGTGCGGGGGGGTGCCAGGGCCGGGCGGCTTCGCAGTGTGCCGGTGGTTCGAGGGCCTGTTGGTGTGCATTGACATTCGGATGTACGGGAGTACATTGGGTGAGGTGTGTACGTCGGGATCTTCACGCTCTTGCTCTTGGAGCGGCTGCCTGTCGATGGGTCGAGGGTTGACGAGGGCAGGCGGGAGCACGAGGAGAAGCGGCGTTCTTTTTGGTTTATCCCGCGTGCTTTTGCTAATTGGTTGCAGGCTTTCGCGATTGTGGCCAGTGTCATTGGGGAAACGGCCCCTGAGCATTGCTCGGCGTTTTTTCTGTTCCCTTGACGCTATTAGCGAGGCTCCTGGGTTTAAGGGGGGATCGCTGGGCTACGGTGCGATGAACAGTTTCGGCAGCGTAGGGCGGTTTACCCGTCATTGCGCTGGGACAATACGGTCCGTGGCCTTTGGATACAGCTCATGACTCCGGCGAGGCCCTCTGGTCTGTTTTCGGGGTGGGCCGGTGGTTCGTTCTCCCCGAGACAATCAGCCTCAAAGCGTAGGGGTTCTGCTGGCGGTTCCAGTTTTGTTCGGAGGGTTTCCGCATCCCGTGTACTTTGACTTCGATTCCTCCTTTTAGCGCGGAACTCACGGTCGGCCTTGCAGTATGCAGCGGTGGTTTCGGATAAGTTGCGTAAGGAAGTGGGTTTAGACCGCGTGGGCGGCCCGTTTCCTTTTTCTCCCTTGGGGGGTTGTGCCCAAAAAGGAGCCTCATGCGTTTCGGTTAATTCCTCACCTGTCCTTCCTGACAGTGGGGTCGGTGACCGACGCCATCGATACAGAATCAGGTGCGGTGTATTATACGTCGTTCGATGCGGCAGTTTTCTGGGTTCTTCGGTATGGGCGCGGTGCGCTCCTGGCGTTATGGGATATTGAGTCAGCGCTTCGGCTGTTGTGGGTACATCCGGCCGGTCTTCGTGTTTTTGGGTTGTCGTTGGGAGGGCTCGTTTTATGTTGTGAAGTGCCTTCTCATGGGGTGTTTTATATCCTACGCTTTGTTCGAGAAGTTCAGTTCATGCATGGAGTGGGTGGTGCGGGATGTCTCCGGGGTGCCTGCGGTCATCCGTTATTTAGATGATTTTCTTTGTGTGGGTCCGCCAGCTTCCGGGGTATGTGCAGTTTTTGCCTCCCCACTTTGCAACACATTGCACAACGTTTCGTTATTCCGCTGGCGTTGGACAAGACGGAGGGCCCGGCTGCGGTGATTACTTTCCTGGGCGTTGTTTGGATTCCGGAGCTGTGGAGTACCGGCTGCCTGAGGACAAGCTGTTGGCCTTCAAAGTTGAGATTCGTGGGGTACTGGGCAAGTGTAAGTTTCAGCTGCGGGCCTGGCAGTCGTTGTTGGGCAAAGCTTACCTTCGCTTACCGTATACTGCTGATGGGTTGGGTGTTCTGCCGCCGATTGCAGATTTGGCTCACCTTTTTGGATTCCTTCAACAGGCGAGCTCTGTGGATGTCTGGCCCTGGGAGCTATTTTGACCTGGATTTGTTCCCGGATGCGACGGCTTCCGTGGGATATGGGGCCTTTTGCTGAAGTCGGTGGAGCGCGGTTCCATGGCCTGCTTCCTGGTGGGAGGCGGGGGGTTTGTTCTTTGTATCTTGGTGCTGTTGGTATTTTTTTTTCCGGTGGTGCTGGTGGTTGCCGTGTGGGGGGAGCATTTTTCGGAAGTAAAGGTTCATTTTCGGTGTAACATTTTGGGGGTGGTTCGGGCCATCAATCGGGTCTCAGCTTCTTCGCGGCCGGTGGTTGGCCTGCTTCGCCATTTCGTGTTGCGTTGCCTGCAGCTGACCATTTTTCTTCATGCTGTGCATCTCCCTGGGATTGAGCAAACTCTGGTTGTCGCTTTGGCTCATTTTCAGTGGGACACATTCCGAGGGTTGGTGCTGGGGGAGGAGCACCACGGGGTTCCTTGTCCCGACTGGCTGTGGGATTTTGCCTTGGGGTCGTTGCAGGCTGGATCCGGTAGTCGGGGAGTGAGGCGACATGGTCTCCATACTCGACTTAAATGGTGTGGGACCCATCGTTGGTATGGTGTGCCCGGGTACATTCCAGTTAACCAAGGTTTAACTGGCAGGTGGTGGTGCTGCACTGCGGATGGTATGGTTGTCTCCGAGCTGGTTGGTTGCGTCTGGAGGCCTAGTGGCATATGGTTGTCCGCAGGTGCATTTTTACTGGCGGGAGTGGTGGACCTGCTGCAGCGGGTCACTATTGATCCGTGGGGGCCTGAGGTGGGTTCGCTGTGTTGTAATTTTGGCACGGAAATTAGAGCGGGGGGTGTCGGCTGCTGTGTTTGATTGCCGGTTGGCTGGTTTGGCCTTCTTCTTAAGTTGCTGGGGTGTCGGGGTTTTCACGAAAGCCTTTTTGGGTTCGACAGGCCCTTCGGGGTTCCCGTATGGCTCATCGCTGAAGGGATTCACGGCATCCGGTGTCCGTTGAGTTGTTAGGGTCTTGGTTTGTGCGCCTGCGGTCTGTGTGTCTTTCGGGCTTCGAGGTGTTTGTTTCGGTGTGCCCAGTGGGTGCGGTGCCAGATTTTCTATCCCATCGTCTGGTGGGGCAGGGGTCCTTTTTTCCCAGCACGCTGAGGGGTCCTCTTAATTCACTTTGTGTCAGTTTTCTGACAGTGTTTCACGGCGGCTGGTTGGATGCATCCTTGTGTGCTTCGCATTCGCTTTGGATGGGGGCTACTACGGAAGCTGCCGGGTGGGGTTTGTTGGATATGGGTCGCACGTATTGGTAGGTGGGATTCACGGAGATTTCGACTGTGCGTTTGTCCGCATCTGTTGGGGGTCTAGTGGGGTCTCGTGTTCTGTTGTCATGGCCTGGGGGGAGTGCCTGTCCTGTCTGGGTGATGTATTGTCCTGGGGGTATTGCTTGTCCTTTTCTTTCAGAGGGAGCGGTGTGGCCTGGTGTGGATCCTGGGTCACTCCTATGTGTTCTTGGGGGGCCCGGTGGACTGATGTTAGGCCTACTGGTAGGTAGCTGGGGTTGGCTAGGCAGGAAGCTTCTGTCAGCTGGATGGGTGTGCCGGGTATGTTGTGGGGTCGTGTGCTGCAGGGGGGCAGCGTTTGACTCGACGGGATGGCCCACTGGATGTCCTGGTGCTTCCTGCGGGTGGCATCGATCTGAAGGTCGACAAGGAGGTGGGGCGCTTCTTTGTCCGTAATGGGGGGCTGGTGGTCCGGCATCTGGAGCTAGAGGTGGATACTTGGAGGTATCTTTGGAGTGCTGGGGTACATCTGACTGCGGTTGGAGCAGATTTATGGTCTCTGGGTCTAAGGGATGGAGTTCGGAGGGGTTTGTTGTGGTGTGGCACGCATGGGTAAGGGCTCACCCAGCGTGCTGTGGCGGTGGTTGGTCTTTGGAGGCGGTTCTTATCTTGGAGGTACAAAATGGTGTGGGACCCATCGTTGGTATGGTGTGCCCGGGAACATTCCCAGTTAACCGAGGTTTAACTGGAAGGTGGTGGTGCTGCACTGCGGACAGTATGGTTGTCTCCGAGCTGGTTGGTTGCGGCTGGAGGCCTAGTGGAATATGGTTGTCCGCAGGTGCATTTCGGATCGTTTTGGTGGTGCCTTCAAAGACCAACGACAACTCTTTATGTTTTCTGTTATAAGAATGGTTGATGTGTTTAAACTTGATTGGTTAATAAAAGGCCGTGCTGGCCATTTACTCCAAAATTGGTGTTGTGTTTTCTGTAAGTATAGTAAGTAAAGGGGATTGGTATGGAAGGGTAATGGTGGTGTAGTGGGGTCTGGATGAACCTATCTCGGGTGCACTAGTCATGACATTTTTTAAAAATTTCAAATTTCCCGCCGGTTCCAGCGCCCGTACGTCCCGACGTCATAGGGACCGGAACACAGAAGCCGGATGCCGGCATCGGCCGGAGGAGATGGCCGGGGACGCTGCAGGGGACACATCGTGGGAGCGAAGGACAAGGTAAGCTCTGCAGGGACCCCCTGAGCAGCGCCGCATGGTAAGCCCGAGTGTACCTCGGGGTTACCGTTCTTGGTATTGAAATTTTACCCCGAGCTACACTCGGGAATACCGCTAGGGAGGTTAACCGCACCTGTCTGTCCTTCCATTGCCTCTTCTCCTTCCCCCAAATTTATATTTGGGGGAGGGAGGGGAGAAGGGAAAGGGGAGGAGGAAGAAGTAAAGGAATCATTTTTTTTTTTTTCCCCCCTTTCACACCCCCCCCCCCCCTCCAATTATACCACTTCACATTCCATTCCCGTTCTATTTTCTCAGGCTTATCTTTATCCTTCCTTTAGTAAGTACTCACATCATCCACATTACCACAACAGAATATAGCAGTTACTTCCTTACAGACGCAAATACTTCTAGGTAACACACATTTTCTAATCAGGATCCACAACACAGAACACGCAACCTCTTCAAAGCTACCCTTACCCGACACTTTGTACCCCCTCATCATAAAAGCTCTTTATTACATGGGTCAGTTCCCTTTAGTATCTACATTACCTCATCTAGTAAACTCTTCATATCTGGAGATATGTAATATACACCTGTCTTGCTGCATT